>NW_026054447.1:704450-1408901 GCF_943734685.1 Anopheles coluzzii | reverse complement strand
ATTTAAAGGGTAAAGTGACCCATTATGAAACTTTTACATCGCCAAGATCCTTGTTATTGTGTCCCAGGGCTTTGATTTGCTTATTCATGAAGGCCCAATGACATAAAAACGATAATGGATGACCTTGCATTTTCGTCAAAATTTCAACCATGGCCATAGGGACGGGTGAAATAGCTCAAGTGATGTAGTTGGATGTTCCTTCAAATGGCCATAACTTCGTAGCCATGTGTCCTAGCATGATGATTAAGACAGTTTTGGAAAGGTATTGAAGTGTTCTACAAGATCTGTACAAAGCTTAAAAGATCAAATTCATTTTTAGTCTAGTAAATCGCCTCTGAATGCATTGTACTCGGGAAAACCTGTCAATTTGAGCATGTGTTTAAAGGGTATTATGAAACTTTTTCATCGCCAAGATCCTTGTTATTGTGTCCCAGGGCTTTGGTTTGCTTATTCATGAAGGCGCAATGACATAAAAACGATAATGGATGACCTTGCATTTTCGTCAAAATTTCAACCATGGCCATAGGGACGGGTTAGAAAGCTCAAGTGATGTAGTTGGATGTTCCTTCAAATGGCCATAACTTCGTAGCCATGTGTCCTAGCATGATGATTAAGACAGTTTTGGAAAGGTATTGAAGTGTTCTACAAGATCTGTACAAAGCTTAAAAGATCAAATTCATTTTTAGTCTAGTAAATCGCCTCTGAATGCATTGTACTCGGGAAAACCTGTCAATTTGAGCATGTGTTTAAAGGGTATTATGAAACTTTTTCATCGCCAAGATCCTTGTTATTGTGTCCCAGGGCTTTGGTTTGCTTATTCATGAAGGCGCAATGACATAAAAACGATAATGGATGACCTTGCATTTTCGTCAAAATTTCAACCATGGCCATAGGGACGGGTTAGAAAGCTCAAGTGAGGTAGTTGGATGTTCCTTCAAATGGCCATAACTTCGTAGCCATGTGTCCTTGCGTGATGATTAAGACAGTTTTGGAAAGGTATTGAAGTGTTCTACAAGATCTGTACAAAGGTTAAAAGATCAAATTCATTTTTAGTCTAGTAAATCGCCTCTGAATGCATTGTACTCGGGAAAACCTGTCAATTTGAGCATGTGTTTAAAGGGTATTATGAAACTTTTTCATCGCCAAGATCCTTGTTATTGTGTCCCAGGGCTTTGGTTTGCTTATTCATGAAGGCGCAATGACATAAAAACGATAATGGATGACTTTGCATTTTCGTCAAAATTTCAACCATGGCCATAGGGACGGGTTAGAAAGCTCAAGTGATGTAGTTGGATGTTCCTTCAAATGGCCATAACTTCGTAGCAATGTGTCCTAGCATGATGATTAAGACCGTTTTGGAAAGGTATTGAAGTGTTCTACAAGATCTGTACAAAGCTTAAAAGATCAAATTCATTTTTAGTCTAGTAAATCGCCTCTGAATGCATTGTACTCGGGAAAACCTGTCAATTTGAGCATGTGTTTAAAGGGTATTATGAAACTTTTTCATCGCCAAGATCCTTGTTATTGTGTCCCAGGGCTTTGGTTTGCTTATTCATGAAGGCCCAATGACATAAAAACGATAATGGATGACCTTGCATTTTCGTCAAAATTTCAACCATGGCCATAGGGACGGGTGAAAAAGCTCAAGTGATGTAGTTGGATGTTCCTTCAAATGGCCATAACTTCGTAGCCATGTGTCCTTGCGTGATGATTAAGACAGTTTTGGAAAGGTATTGAAGTGTTCTACAAGATCTGTACAAAGGTTAAAAGATCAAATTCATGTTTAGTCTAGTAAATCGCCTCTGAATGCATTGTACTCGGGAAAACCTGTCAATTTGAGCATGTGTTTAAAGGGTATTATGAAACTTTTTCATCGCCAAGATCCTTGTTATTGTGTCCCAGGGCTTTGATTTGCTTATTCATGAAGGCCCAATGACATAAAAACGATAATGGATGACCTTGCATTTTCGTCAAAATTCCAACCATGGCCATAGGGACGGGTGAAATAGCTCAAGTGATGTAGTTGGATGTTCCTTCAAATGGCCATAACTTCGTAGCCATGTGTCCTAGCATGATGATTAAGACAGTTTTGGAAAGGTATTGAAGTGGTCAACAAGATCTGTACATCGGTTAAAAGATCAAATTCACTTTTAGTCTAGTAAATGGCCTCTGAATGCATTGTACTCGGGAAAACCTGTCAATTTGAGCATGTGTTTAAAGGGTATTATGAAACTTTTTCATCGCCAAGATCCTTGTTATTGTGTCCCAGGGCTTTGGTTTGCTTATTCATGAAGGCTCAATGACATAAAAACGATAATGGATGACCTTGCATTTTCGTCAAAATTTCAACCATGGCCATAGGGACGGGTGAAATAGCTCAAGTGATGTAGTTGGATGTTCCTTCAAATGGCCATAACTTCGTAGCCATGTGTCCTTGCGTGATGATTAAGACAGTTTTGGAAAGGTATTGAAGTGTTCTACAAGATCTGTACAAAGGTTAAAAGATCAAATTCATTTTTAGTCTAGTAGATCGCCTCTGAATGCATTGTACTCGGGACAACCTGTCGATTTGCGCATGTATTTAAAGGGTAAAGTGACCCATTATGAAACTTTTTCATCGCCAAGATCCTTGTTATTGTGTCCCAGGGCTTTGATTTGCTTATTCATGAAGGCCCAATGACATAAAAACGATAATGGATGACCTTGCATTTTCGTCAAAATTTCAACCATGGCCAAAGGGACGGGTGAAATAGCTCAAGTGATGTAGTTGGATGTTCCTTCAAATGGCCATAACCTCGTAGCCATGTGTCCTAGCGTGATGATTAAGACAGTTTTGGAAAGGTATTGAAGTGGTCTACAAGATCTGTACATTGATTGGAAGATCAAAGTCACTTTCAGTGTAGTAAATGGCCTCTGAATGCATTGTACTCGGGAAAACCTGTCGATTTGAGCATGTATTTAAAGGGTAAAGTGACCCATTATGAAACTTTTTCATCGCCAAGATCCTTGTTATTGTGTCCCAGGGCTTTGATTTGCTTATTCATGAAGGCCCAATGACATAAAAACGAAAATGGATGACCTTGCATTTTCGTCAAAATTTCAACCATGGCCATAGGGACGGGTTAGAAAGCTCAAGTGATGTAGTTGGATGTTCCTTCAAATGGCCATAACTTCGTAGCCATGTGTCCTAGCATGATGATTAAGACAGTTTTGGAAAGGTATTGAAGTGGTCAACAAGATCTGTACATCGGTTAAAAGATCAAATTCATTTTTAGTCTAGTAAATCGCCTCTGAATGCATTGTACTCGGGAAAACCTGTCAATTTGAGCATGTGTTTAAAGGGTATTATGAAACTTTTTCATCGCCAAGATCCTTGTTATTGTGTCCCAGGGCTTTGGTTTGCTTATTCATGAAGGCGCAATGACATAAAAACGATAATGGATGACCTTGCATTTTCGTCAAAATTTCAACCATGGCCATAGGGACGGGTTAGAAAGCTCAAGTGATGTAGTTGGATGTTCCTTCAAATGGCCATAACTTCGTAGCCATGTGTCCTTGCGTGATGATTAAGACAGTTTTGGAAAGGTATTGAAGTGTTCTACAAGATCTGTACAAAGGTTAAAAGATCAAATTAATTTTTAGTCTAGTAAATCGCCTCTGAATGCATTGTACTCGGGAAAACCTGTCGATTTGAGCATGTGTTTAAAGGGTATTATGAAACTTTTTCATCGCCAAGATCCTTGTTATTGTGTCCCAGGGCTTTGGTTTGCTCATTCATGAAGGCCCAATGACATAAAAACGATAATGGATGACCTTGCATTTTCGTCAAAATTTCAACCATGGCCATAGGGACGGGTGAAATAGCTCAAGTGATGTAGTTGGATGTTCCTTCAAATGGCCATAACTTCGTAGCCATGTGTCCTAGCATGATGATTAAGACAGTTTTGGAAAGGTATTGAGGTGTTCTACAAGATCTGTACAAAGGTTAAAAGATCAAATTCATTTTTAGTCTAGTAAATCGCCTCTGAATGCATTATACTCGGGAAAACCTGTCAATTTGAGCATGTGTTTAAAGGGTATTATGAAACTTTTTCATCGCCAAGATCCTTGTTATTGTGTCCCAGGGCTTTGGTTTGCTTATTCATGAAGGCCCAATGACATAAAAACGATAATGGATGACCTTGCATTTTCGTCAAAATTTCAACCATGGCCATAGGGACGGGTGAAATAGCTCAAGTGATGTAGTTGGATGTTCCTTCAAATGGCCATAACTTCGTAGCCATGTGTCCTAGCATGATGATTAAGACAGTTTTGGAAAGGTATTGAAGTGTTCTACAAGATCTGTACAAAGCTTAAAAGATCAAATTCATTTTTAGTCTAGTAAATCGCCTCTGAATGCATTGTACTCGGGAAAACCTGTAAATTTGAGCATGTGTTTAAAGGGTATTATGAAACTTTTTCATCGCCAAGATCCTTGTTATTGTGTCCCAGGGCTTTGGTTTGCTTATTCATGAAGGCCCAATGACATAAAAACGATAATGGATGACCTTGCATTTTCGTCAAAATTTCAACCATGGCCATAGGGACGGGTGAAAAAGCTCAAGTGATGTAGTTGGATGTTCCTTCAAATGGCCATAACTTCGTAGCCATGTGTCCTTGCGTGATGATTAAGACAGTTTTGGAAAGGTATTGAAGTGTTCTACAAGATCTGTACAAAGGTTAAAAGATCAAATTCATTTTTAGTCTAGTAAATCGCCTCTGAATGCATTGTACTCGGGAAAACCTGTCAATTTGAGCATGTGTTTAAAGGGTATTATGAAACTTTTTCATCGCCAAGATCCTTGTTATTGTGTCCCAGGGCTTTGGTTTGCTTATTCATGAAGGCCCAATGACATAAAAACGATAATGGATGACCTTGCATTTTCGTCAAAATTTCAACCATGGCCATAGGGACGGGTGAAATAGCTCAAGTGATGTAGTTGGATGTTCCTTCAAATGGCCATAACTTCGTAGCCATGTGTCCTTGCGTGATGATTAAGACAGTTTTGGAAAGGTATTGAAGTGTTCTACAAGATCTGTACAAAGGTTAAAAGAACAAATTCATTTTTAGTCTAGTAAATCGCCTCTGAATGCATTGTACTCGGGAAAACCTGTCAATTTGAGCATGTATTTAAAGGGTATTATGAAACTTTTTCATCGCCAAGATCCTTGTTATTGTGTCCCAGGGCTTTGGTTTGCTTATTCATGAAGGCGCAATGACATAAAAACGATAATGGATGACCTTGCATTTTCGTCAAAATTTCAACCATGGCCATAGGGACGGGTGAAAAAGCTCAAGTGATGTAGTTGGATGTTCCTTCAAATGGCCATAACTTCGTAGCCATGTGTCCTAGCGTGATGATTGAGACAGTTTTGGGAAGGTATTGAAGTGGTCTACAAGATCTGTACAAAGGTTTAAAGATCAATTTCATTTTTACTCTAGTAAATCGCCTCTGAATGCATTGTACTCGGGAAAACCTGTCAATTTGAGCATGTGTTTAAAGGGTATTATGAAACTTTTTCATCGCCAAGATCCTTGTTATTGTGTCCCAGGGCTTTGGTTTGCTTATTCATGAAGGCTCAATGACATAAAAACGATAATGGATGACCTTGCATTTTCGTCAAAATTTCAACCATGGCCATAGGGACGGGTGAAATAGCTCAAGTGATGTAGTTGGATGTTCCTTCAAATGGCCATAACTTCGTAGCCATGTGTCCTTGCGTGATGATTAAGACAGTTTTGGAAAGGTATTGAAGTGTTCTACAAGATCTGTACATCGGTTAAAAGACCAAATTCACTTTTAGTCTAGTAAATCGCCTCTGAATGCATTGTACTCGGGAAAACCTGTCAATTTGAGCATGTGTTTAAAGGGTATAGTGACCCATTATGAAACTTTTACATCGCCAAGATCCTTGTTATTGTGTCCCAGGGCTTTGATTTGCTTATTCATGAAGCTCCAATGGCATAAGAACGATAATGAATGACCTTGCATTTTCGTCAAACATTCAAGCATGGCCATAGGGACGGGTGAAAAAGCTCAAGTGATGTAGTAGGATGTTCCTTCAAATGGCCATAACTTCGTAGCCATGTGTCCTTGCGTGATGATTAAGACAGTTTTGGAAAGGTATTGAAGTGTTCTACAAGATCTGTACAAAGGTTAAAAGAACAAATTCATTTTTAGTCTAGTAAATCGCCTCTGAATGCATTGTACTCGGGAAAACCTGTCAATTTGAGCATGTGTTTAAAGGGTATTATGAAACTTTTTCATCGCCAAGATCCTTGTTATTGTGTCCCAGGGCTTTGGTTTGCTTATTCATGAAGGCGCAATGACATAAAAACGATAATGGATGACCTTGCATTTTCGTCAAAATTTCAACCATGGCCATAGGGACGGGTGAAAAAGCTCAAGTGATGTAGTTGGATGTTCCTTCAAATGGCCATAACTTCGTAGCCATGTGTCCTTGCGTGATGATTAAGACAGTTTTGGAAAGGTATTGAAGTGTTCTACAAGATCTGTACAAAGGTTAAAAGAACAAATTCATTTTTAGTCTAGTAAATCGCCTCTGAATGCATTGTACTCGGGAAAACCTGTCAATTTGAGCATGTGTTTAAAGGGTATTATGAAACTTTTTCATCGCCAAGATCCTTGTTATTGTGTCCCAGGGCTTTGGTTTGCTTATTCATGAAGGTGCAATGACATAAAAACGATAATGGATGACCTTGCATTTTCGTCAAAATTTCAACCATGGCCATAGGGACGGGTTAGAAAGCTCAAGTGATGTAGTTGGATGTTCCTTCAAATGGCCATAACTTCGTAGCCATGTGTCCTAGCATGATGATTAAGACAGTTTTGGAAAGGTATTGAAGTGTTCTACAAGATCTGTACAAAGGTTAAAAGATCAAATTCATTTTTAGTCTAGTAAATCGCCTCTGAATGCATTGTACTCGGGATAACCTGTCAATTTGAGCATGTGTTTAAAGGGTATTATGAAACTTTTTCATCGCCAAGATCCTTGTTATTGTGTCCCAGGGCTTTGGTTTGCTTATTCATGAAGGCCCAATGACATAAAAACGATAATGGATGACCTTGCATTTTCGTCAAAATTTCAACCATGGCCATAGGGACGGGTGAAAAAGCTCAAGTGATGTAGTTGGATGTTCCTTCAAATGGCCATAACTTCGTAGCCATGTGTCCTTGCGTGATGATTAAGACAGTTTTGGAAAGGTATTGAAGTGTTCTACAAGATCTGTACAAAGGTTAAAAGATCAAATTCATTTTTAGTCTAGTAAATCGCCTCTGAATGCATTGTACTCGGGAAAACCTGTCAATTTGAGCATGTGTTTAAAGGGTATTATGAAACTTTTTCATCGCCAAGATCCTTGTTATTGTGTCCCAGGGCTTTGGTTTGCTTATTCATGAAGGCCCAGTGACAAAAAAACGATAATGGATGACCTTGCATTTTCGTCAAAATTTCAACCATGGCCATAGGGACGGGTGAAATAGCTCAAGTGATGTAGTTGGATGTTCCTTCAAATGGCCATAACTTCGTAGCCATGTGTCCTAGCATGATGATTAAGACAGTTTTGGAAAGGTATTGAAGTGTTCTACAAGATCTGTACATTGATTGAAAGATCAAAGTCTTTTTCAGTGTAGTAAATGGCCTCTGAATGCATTGTACTCGGGAAAACCTGTCGATTTGCGCATGTATTTAAAGGGTAAAGTGACTCATTATGAAACTTTTTCATCGCCAAGATCCTTGTTATTGTGTCCCAGGGCTTTGGTTTGCTTATTCATGAAGCCCCAATGACATTAAAACGATAATGGATGACCTTGCATTTTCGTCAAAATTTCAACCATGGCCAAAGGGACGGGTGAAATAGCTCAAGTGATGTAGTTGGATGTTCCTTCAAATGGCCATAACTTCGTAGCCATGTGTCCTAGCGTGATGATTAAGACAGTTTTGGAAAGGTATTGAAGTGGTCTACAAGATCTGTACATTGATTGAACGATCAAAGTCACTTTCAGTGTAGTAAATGGCCTCTGAATGCATTGTACTCGGGAAAACCTGTCGATTTGAGCATGTATTTAAAGGGTAAAGTGACCCATTATGAAACTTTTTCATCGCCAAGATCCTTGTTATTGTGTCCCAGGGCTTTGATTTGCTTATTCATGAAGGCCCAATGACATAAAAACGATAATGGATGACCTTGCATTTTCGTCAAAATTTCAACCATGGCCATAGGGACGGGTGAAAAAGCTCAAGTGATGTAGTTGGATGTTCCTTCAAATGGCCATAACTTCATAGCCATGTGTCCTTGCGTGATGATTAAGACAGTTTTGGAAAGGTATTGAAGTGTTCTAGAAGATCTGTACAAAGGTTAAAAGATCAAATTCATTTTTAGTCTAGTAAATCGCCTCTGAATGCATTGTACTCGGGAAAACCTGTCAATTTGAGCATGTGTTTAAAGGGTATTATGAAACTTTTTCATCGCCAAGATCCTTGTTATTGTGTCCCAGGGCTTTGGTTTGCTTATTCATGAAGGCCCAATGACATAAAAACGATAATGGATGACCTTGCATTTTCGTCAAAATTTCAACCATGGCCATAGGGACGGGTGAAAAAGCTCAAGTGATGTAGTTGGATGTTCCTTCAAATGGCCATAACTTCGTAGCCATGTGTCCTTGCGTGATGATTAAGACAGTTTTGGAAAGGTATTGCAGTGGTCTACAAGATCTGTACATAGGTTTAAAGATCAAATTCACTTTTAGTCTAGTAAATGGCCTCTGAATGCATTGTACTCGGGAAAACCTGTCAATTTGAGCATGTGTTTAAAGGGTATTATGAAACTTTTTCATCGCCAAGATCCTTGTTATTGTGTCCCAGGGCTTTGGTTTGCTTATTCATGAAGGCCCAATGACATAAAAACGATAATGGATGACCTTATATTTTCGTCAAAATTTCAACCATGGCCATAGGGACGGGTGAAAAAGCTCAAGTGATGTAGTTGGATGTTCCTTCAAATGGCCATAACTTCGTAGCCATGTGTCCTAGCGTGATGATTGAGGCAGTTTTGGGAAGGTATTGAAGTGGTCTACAAGATCTGTACATAGGTTTAAAGATCAAATTCACTTTTAGTCTAGTAAATGGCCTCTGAATGCATTGTACTCGGGAAAACCTGTCAATTTGAGCATGTGTTTAAAGGGTATTATGAAACTTTTTCATCGCCAAGATCCTTGTTATTGTGTCCCAGGGCTTTGGTTTGCTTATTCATGAAGGCCCAATGACATAAAAACGATAATGGATGACCTTGCATTTTCGTCAAAATTCCAACCATGGCCATAGGGACGGGTGAAATAGCTCAAGTGATGTAGTTGGATGTTCCTTCAAATGGCCATAACTTCGTAGCCATGTGTCCTAGCATGATGATTAAGACAGTTTTGGAAAGGTATTGAAGTGGTCTACAAGATCTGTACATCGGTTAAAAGATCAAATTCACTTTTAGTCTAGTAAATGGCCTCTGAATGCATTGTACTCGGGAAAACCTGTCAATTTGAGCATGTGTTTAAAGGGTATTATGAAACTTTTTCATCGCCAAGATCCTTGTTATTGTGTCCCAGGGCTTTGGTTTGCTTATTCATGAAGGCCCAATGACATAAAAACGATAATGGATGACCTTGCATTTTCGTCAAAATTTCAACCATGGCCATAGGGACGGGTGAAATAGCTCAAGTGATGTAGTTGGATGTTCCTTCAAATGGCCATAACTTCGTAGCCATGTGTCCTTGCGTGATGATTAAGACAGTTTTGGAAAGGTATTGAAGTGTTCTACAAGATCTGTACAAAGGTTAAAAGATCAAATTCATTTTTAGTCTAGTAAATCGCATCTGAATGCATTGTACTCGGGAAAACCTGTCAATTTGAGCATGTGTTTAAAGGGTATTATGAAACTTTTTCATCGCCAAGATCCTTGTTATTGTGTCCCAGGGCTTTGGTTTGCTTATTCATGAAGGCCCAATGACATAAAAACGATAATGGATGACCTTGCATTTTCGTCAAAATTTCAACCATGGCCATAGGGACGGGTGAAAAAGCTCAAGTGATGTAGTTGGATGTTCCTTCAAATGGCCATAACTTCGTAGCCATGTGTCCTTGCGTGATGATTAAGACAGTTTTGGAAAGGTATTGAAGTGTTCTACAAGATCTGTACAAAGGTTAAAAGATCAAATTCATTTTTAGTCTAGTAAATCGCCTCTGAATGCATTGTACTCGGGAAAACCTGTCAATTTGAGCATGTGTTTAAAGGGTATTATGAAACTTTTTCATCGCCAAGATCCTTGTTATTGTGTCCCAGGGCTTTGGTTTGCTTATTCATGAAGGCCCAATGACATAAAAACGATAATGGATGACCTTGCATTTTCGTCAAAATTTCAACCATGGCCATAGGGACGGGTGAAATAGCTCAAGTGATGTAGTTGGATGTTCCTTCAAATGGCCATAACTTCGTAGCCATGTGTCCTAGCATGATGATTAAGACAGTTTTGGAAAGGTATTGAAGTGTTCTACAAGATCTGTACAAAGGTTAAAAGATCAAATTCATTTTTAGTCTAGTAAATCGCATCTGAATGCATTGTACTCGGGAAAACCTGTCAATTTGAGCATGTGTTTAAAGGGTATTATGAAACTTTTTCATCGCCAAGATCCTTGTTATTGTGTCCCAGGGCTTTGGTTTGCTTATTCATGAAGGCCCAGTGACATAAAAACGATAATGGATGACCTTGCATTTTCGTCAAAATTTCAACCATGGCCATAGCGACGGGTGAAATAGCTCAAGTGATGTAGTTGGATGTTCCTTCAAATGGCCATAACCTCGTAGCCATGTGTCCTAGCGTGATGATTAAGACAGTTTTGGAAAGGTATTGAAGTGGTCTACAAGATCTGTACATTGATTGAACGATCAAAGTCACTTTCAGTGTAGTAAATGGCCTCTGAATGCATTGTACTCGGGACAACCTGTCGATTTGCGCATGTATTTAAAGGGTAAAGTGACCCATTATGAAACTTTTTCATCGCCAAGATCCTTGTTATTGTGTCCCAGGGCTTTGATTTGCTTATTCATGAAGGCCCAATGACATTAAAACGATAATGGATGACCTTGCATTTTCGTCAAAATTTCAACCATGGCCAAAGGACGGGTGAAATAGCTCAAGTGATGTAGTTGGATGTTCCTTCAAATGGCCATAACCTCGTAGCCATGTGTCCTAGCGTGATGATTAAGACAGTTTTGGAAAGGTATTGAAGTGGTCTACAAGATCTGTACATTGATTGGAAGATCAAAGTCACTTTCAGTGTAGTAAATGGCCTCTGAATGCATTGTACTCGGGAAAACCTGTCGATTTGAGCATGTATTTAAAGGGTAAAGTGACCCATTATGAAACTTTTTCATCGCCAAGATCCTTGTTATTGTGTCCCAGGGCTTTGATTTGCTTATTCATGAAGGCCCAATGACATAAAAACGATAATGGATGACCTTGCATTTTCGTCAAAATTTCAACCATGGCCATAGGGACGGGTGAAAAAGCTCAAGTGATGTAGTTGGATGTTCCTTCAAATGGCCATAACTTCATAGCCATGTGTCCTTGCGTGATGATTAAGACAGTTTTGGAAAGGTATTGAAGTGTTCTACAAGATCTGTACAAAGGTTAAAAGATCAAATTCATTTTTAGTCTAGTAGATCGCCCCTGAATGCATTGTACTCGGGAAAACCTGTCAATTTGAGCATGTGTTTAAAGGGTATTATGAAACTTTTTCATCGCCAAGATCCTTGTTATTGTGTCCCAGGGCTTTGATTTGCTTATTCATGAAGGCCCAATGACATAAAAACGATAATGGATGACCTTGCATTTTCGTCAAAATTTCAACCATGGCCATAGGGACGGGTGAAAAAGCTCAAGTGATGTAGTTGGATGTTCCTTCAAATGGCCATAACTTCGTAGCCATGTGTCCTAGCATGATGATTAAGACAGTTTTGGAAAGGTATTGAAGTGGTCTACAAGATCTGTACATTGATTGAAAGATCAAAGTCACTTTCAGTGTAGTAAATGGCCTCTGAATGCATTGTACTCGGGACAACCTGTCGATTTGCGCATGTATTTAAAGGGTAAAGTGACCCATTATGAAACTTTTTCATCGCCAAGATCCTTGTTATTGTGTCCCAGGGCTTTGATTTGTTTATTCATGAAGGCCCAATGACATTAAAACGATAATGGATGACCTTGCATTTTCGTCAAAATTTCAACCATGGCCAAAGGACGGGTGAAATAGCTCAAGTGATGTAGTTGGATGTTCCTTCAAATGGCCATAACCTCGTAGCCATGTGTCCTAGCGTGATGATTAAGACAGTTTTGGAAAGGTATTGAAGTGGTCTACAAGATCTGTACATTGATTGGAAGATCAAAGTCACTTTCAGTGTAGTAAATGGCCTCTGAATGCATTGTACTCGGGAAAACCTGTCGATTTGAGCATGTATTTAAAGGGTAAAGTGACCCATTATGAAACTTTTTCATCGCCAAGATCCTTGTTATTGTGTCCCAGGGCTTTGGTTTGCTTATTCATGAAGGCCCAATGACATAAAAACGATAATGGATGACCTTGCATTTTCGTCAAAATTTCAACCATGGCCATAGGGACGGGTGAAATAGCTCAAGTGATGTAGTTGGATGTTCCTTCAAATGGCCATAACTTCGTAGCCATGTGTCCTAGCATGATGATTAAGACAGTTTTGGAAAGGTATTGAAGTGTTCTACAAGATCTGTACAAAGCTTAAAAGATCAAATTCATTTTTAGTCTAGAAAATCGCCTCTGAATGCATTGTACTCGGGAAAACCTGTCAATTTGAGCATGTGTTTAAAGGGTATTATGAAACTTTTTCATCGCCAAGATCCTTGTTATTGTGTCCCAGGGCTTTGGTTTGCTTATTCATGAAGGCCCAATGACATAAAAACGATAATGGATGACCTTGCATTTTCGTCAAAATTTCAACCATGGCCATAGGGACGGGTGAAAAAGCTCAAGTGATGTAGTTGGATGTTCCTTCAAATGGCCATAACTTCGTAGCCATGTGTCCTAGCATGATGATTAAGACAGTTTTGGAAAGATATTGAAGTGTTCTACAAGATCTGTACAAAGGTTTAAAGATCAAATTCATTTTTAGTCTAGTAAATCGCCTCTGAATGCATTGTACTCGGGAAAACCTGTCAATTTGAGCATGTGTTTAAAGTGTATTATGAAACTTTTTCATCGCCAAGATCCTTGTTATTGTGTCCCAGGGCTTTGGTTTGCTTATTCATGAAGGCCCAATGACATAAAAACGATAATGGATGACCTTGCATTTTCGTCAAAATTTCAACCATGGCCATAGGGACGGGTGAAATAGCTCAAGTGATGTAGTTGGATGTTCCTTCAAATGGCCATAACTTCGTAGCCATGTGTCCTTGCGTGATGATTAAGACAGTTTTGGAAAGGTATTGAAGTGTTCTACAAGATCTGTACAAAGGTTAAAAGAACAAATTCATTTTTAGTCTAGTAAATCGCCTCTGAATGCATTGTACTCGGGAAAACCTGTCAATTTGAGCATGTATTTAAAGGGTATTATGAAACTTTTTCATCGCCAAGATCCTTGTTATTGTGTCCCAGGGCTTTGGTTTGCTTATTCATGAAGGCGCAATGACATAAAAACGATAATGGATGACCTTGCATTTTCGTCAAAATTTCAACCATGGCCATAGGGACGGGTGAAAAAGCTCAAGTGATGTAGTTGGATGTTCCTTCAAATGGCCATAACTTCGTAGCCATGTGTCCTAGCGTGATGATTGAGACAGTTTTGGGAAGGTATTGAAGTGGTCTACAAGATCTGTACAAAGGTTTAAAGATCAAATTCATTTTTAGTCTAGTAAATCGCCTCTGAATGCATTGTACTCGGGAAAACCTGTCAATTTGAGCATGTGTTTAAAGGGTATTATGAAACTTTTTCATCGCCAAGATCCTTGTTATTGTGTCCCAGGGCTTTGGTTTGCTTATTCATGAAGGTGCAATGACATAAAAACGATAATGGATGACCTTGCATTTTCGTCAAAATTTCAACCATGGCCATAGGGACGGGTTAGAAAGCTCAAGTGATGTAGTTGGATGTTCCTTCAAATGGCCATAACTTCGTAGCCATGTGTCCTAGCATGATGATTAAGACAGTTTTGGAAAGGTTTTGAAGTGTTCTACAAGATCTGTACAAAGGTTTAAAGATCAAATTCATTTTTACTCTAGTAAATCGCCTCTGAATGCATTGTACTCGGGAAAACCTGTCAATTTGAGCATGTGTTTAAAGGGTATTATGAAACTTTTTCATCGCCAAGATCCTTGTTATTGTGTCCCAGGGCTTTGGTTTGCTTATTCATGAAGGCGCAATGACATAAAAACGATAATGGATGACCTTGCATTTTCGTCAAAATTTCAACCATGGCCATAGGGACGGGTGAAAAAGCTCAAGTGATGTAGTTGGATGTTCCTTCAAATGGCCATAACTTCGTAGCCATGTGTCCTTGCGTGATGATTAAGACAGTTTTGGAAAGGTATTGAAGTGTTCTACAAGATCTGTACAAAGGTTAAAAGAACAAATTCATTTTTAGTCTAGTAAATCGCCTCTGAATGCATTGTACTCGGGAAAACCTGTCAATTTGAGCATGTGTTTAAAGGGTATTATGAAACTTTTTCATCGCCAAGATCCTTGTTATTGTGTCCCAGGGCTTTGGTTTGCTTATTCATGAAGGTGCAATGACATAAAAACGATAATGGATGACCTTGCATTTTCGTCAAAATTTCAACCATGGCCATAGGGACGGGTTAGAAAGCTCAAGTGATGTAGTTGGATGTTCCTTCAAATGGCCATAACTTCGTAGCCATGTGTCCTAGCATGATGATTAAGACAGTTTTGGAAAGGTATTGAAGTGTTCTACAAGATCTGTACAAAGGTTAAAAGATCAAATTCATTTTTAGTCTAGTAAATCGCCTCTGAATGCATTGTACTCGGGATAACCTGTCAATTTGAGCATGTGTTTAAAGGGTATTATGAAACTTTTTCATCGCCAAGATCCTTGTTATTGTGTCCCAGGGCTTTGGTTTGCTTATTCATGAAGGCCCAATGACATAAAAACGATAATGGATGACCTTGCATTTTCGTCAAAATTTCAACCATGGCCATAGGGACGGGTGAAAAAGCTCAAGTGATGTAGTTGGATGTTCCTTCAAATGGCCATAACTTCGTAGCCATGTGTCCTTGCGTGATGATTAAGACAGTTTTGGAAAGGTATTGAAGTGTTCTACAAGATCTGTACAAAGGTTAAAAGATCAAATTCATTTTTAGTCTAGTAAATCGCCTCTGAATGCATTGTACTCGGGAAAACCTGTCAATTTGAGCATGTGTTTAAAGGGTATTATGAAACTTTTTCATCGCCAAGATCCTTGTTATTGTGTCCCAGGGCTTTGGTTTGCTTATTCATGAAGGCCCAGTGACATAAAAACGACAATGGATGACCTTGCATTTTCGTCAAAATTTCAACCATGGCCATAGGGACGGGTGAAATAGCTCAAGTGATGTAGTTGGATGTTCCTTCAAATGGCCATAACTTCGTAGCCATGTGTCCTAGCATGATGATTAAGACAGTTTTGGAAAGGTATTGAAGTGTTCTACAAGATCTGTACATTGATTGAAAGATCAAAGTCTTTTTCAGTGTAGTAAATGGCCTCTGAATGCATTGTACTCGGGAAAACCTGTCGATTTGAGCATGTATTTAAAGGGTAAAGTGACCCATTATGAAACTTTTTCATCGCCAAGATCCTTGTTATTGTGTCCCAGGGCTTTGATTTGCTTATTCATGAAGGCCCAATGACATAAAAACGATAATGGATGACCTTGCATTTTCGTCAAAATTTCAACCATGGCCATAGGGACGGGTGAAAAAGCTCAAGTGATGTAGTTGGATGTTCCTTCAAATGGCCATAACTTCATAGCCATGTGTCCTTGCGTGATGATTAAGACAGTTTTGGAAAGGTATTGAAGTGTTCTAGAAGATCTGTACAAAGGTTAAAAGATAAAATTCATTTTTAGTCTAGTAAATCGCCTCTGAATGCATTGTACTCGGGAAAACCTGTCAATTTGAGCATGTGTTTAAAGGGTATTACGAAACTTTTTCATCGCCAAGATCCTTGTTATTGTGTCCCAGGGCTTTGGTTTGCTTATTCATGAAGGCCCAATGACATAAAAACGATAATGGATGACCTTGCATTTTCGTCAAAATTTCAACCATGGCCATAGGGACGGGTGAAATAGCTCAAGTGATGTAGTTGGATGTTCCTTCAAATGGCCATAACTTCGTAGCCATGTGTCCTAGCGTGATGATTAAGACAGTTTTGGAAAGGTATTGAAGTGGTTTACAAGATCTGTACATAGGTTTAAAGATCAAATTCACTTTTCGTCTAGTAAATGGCCTCTGAATGCATTGTACTCGGGAAAACCTGTCAATTTGAGCATGTGTTTAAAGGGTATTACGAAACTTTTTCATCGCCAAGATCCTTGTTATTGTGTCCCAGGGCTTTGGTTTGCTTATTCATGAAGGCGCAATGACATAAAAACGATAATGGATGACCTTGCATTTTCGTCAAAATTTCAACCATGGCCAAAGGACGGGTGAAATAGCTCAAGTGATGTAGTTGGATGTTCCTTCAAATGGCCATAACCTCGTAGCCATGTGTCCTAGCGTGATGATTAAGACAGTTTTGGAAAGGTATTGAAGTGGTCTACAAGATCTGTACATTGATTGGAAGATCAAAGTCACTTTCAGTGTAGTAAATGGCCTCTGAATGCATTGTACTCGGGAAAACCTGTCAATTTGAGCATGTATTTAAAGGGTAAAGTGACCCATTATGAAACTTTTTCATCGCCAAGATCCTTGTTATTGTGTCCCAGGGCTTTGATTTGCTTATTCATGAAGGCCCAATGACATAAAAACGATAATGGATGACCTTGCATTTTCGTCAAAATTTCAACCATGGCCATAGGGACGGGTGAAAAAGCTCAAGTGATGTAGTTGGATGTTCCTTCAAATGGCCATAACTTCGTAGCCATGTGTCCTTGCGTGATGATTAAGACAGTTTTGGAAAGGTATTGAAGTGTTCTACAAGATCTGTACAAAGGTTAAAAGATCAAATTCATTTTTAGTCTAGTAGATCGCCTCTGAATGCATTGTACTCGGGAAAACCTGTCAATTTGAGCATGTGTTTAAAGGGTATTATGAAACTTTTTCATCGCCAAGATCCTTGTTATTGTGTCCCAGGGCTTTGGTTTGCTTATTTATGAAGGCCCAGTGACATAAAAACGATAATGGATGACCTTGCATTTTCGTCAAAATTTCAACCATGGCCATAGGGACGGGTGAAATAGCTCAAGTGATGAAGTTGGATGTTCCTTCAAATGGCCATAACCTCGTAGCCATGTGTCCTAGCGTGATGATTAAGACAGTTTTGGAAAGGTATTGAAGTGGTCTACAAGATCTGCACATTGATTGAACGATCAAAGTTACTTTCAGTGTAGTAATTGGCCTCTGAATGCATTGTACTCGGGAAAACCTGTCGATTTGAGCATGTATTTAAAGGGTAAAGTGACCCATTATGAAACTTTTTCATCGCCAAGATCCTTGTTATTGTGTCCCAGGGCTTTGATTTGCTTATTCATGAAGGCCCAATGACATAAAAACGATAATGGATGACCTTGCATTTTCGTCAAAATTTCAACCATGGCCATAGGGACGGGTGAAAAAGCTCAAGTGATGTAGTTGGATGTTCCTTCAAATGGCCATAACTTCGTAGCCATGTGTCCTTGCGTGATGATTAAGACAGTTTTGGAAAGGTATTGAAGTGTTCTACAAGATCTGTACAAAGGTTAAAAGATCAAATTCATTTTTAGTCTAGTAAATCGCATCTGAATGCATTGTACTCGGGAAAACCTGTCAATTTGAGCATGTGTTTAAAGGGTATTATGAAACTTTTTCATCGCCAAGATCCTTGTTATTGTGTCCCAGGGCTTTGATTTGCTTATTCATGAAGGCCCAATGACATAAAAACGATAATGGATGACCTTGCATTTTCGTCAAAATTTCAACCATGGCCATAGGGACGGGTGAAAAAGCTCAAGTGATGTAGTTGGATGTTCCTTCAAATGGCCATAACTTCGTAGCCATGTGTCCTAGCGTGATGATTAAGACAGTTTTGGAAAGGTATTGAAGTGTTCTACAAGATCTGTACAAAGGTTAAAAAATCAAATTAATTTTTAGTCTAGTAAATCGCCTCTGAATGCATTGTACTCGGGAAAACCTGTCAATTTGAGCATTTGTTTAAAGGGTATTATGAAACTTTTTCATCGCCAAGATCCTTGTTATTGTGTCCCAGGGCTTTGGTTTGCTTATTCATGAAGGCCCAATGACATAAAAACGATAATGGATGACCTTGCATTTTCGTCAAAATTTCAACCATGGCCATAGGGACGGGTGAAATAGCTCAAGTGATGTAGTTGGATGTTCCTTCAAATGGCCATAACTTCGTAGCCATGTGTCCTAGCATGATGATTAAGACAGTTTTGGAAAGGTATTGAAGTGTTCTACAAGATCTGTACAAAGCTTAAAAGATCAAATTCATTTTTAGTCTAGTAAATCGCCTCTGAATGCATTGTACTCGGGAAAACCTGTAAATTTGAGCATGTGTTTAAAGGGTATTATGAAACTTTTTCATCGCCAAGATCCTTGTAATTGTGTCCCAGGGCTTTGGTTTGCTTATTCATGAAGGCCCAATGACATAAAAACGATAATGGATGACCTTGCATTTTCGTCAAAATTTCAACCATGGCCATAGGGACGGGTGAAAAAGCTCAAGTGATGTAGTTGGATGTTCCTTCAAATGGCCATAACTTCGTAGCCATGTGTCCTAGCATGATGATTAAGACAGTTTTGGAAAGATATTGAAGTGTTCTACAAGATCTGTACAAAGGTTTAAAGATCAAATTCATTTTTAGTCTAGTAAATCGCCTCTGAATGCATTGTACTCGGGAAAACCTGTCAATTTGAGCATGTGTTTAAAGGGTATTATGAAACTTTTTCATCGCCAAGATCCTTGTTATTGTGTCCCAGGGCTTTGGTTTGCTTATTCATGAAGGCCCAATGACATAAAAACGATAATGGATGACCTTGCATTTTCGTCAAAATTTCAACCATGGCCATAGGGACGGGTGAAATAGCTCAAGTGATGTAGTTGGATGTTCCTTCAAATGGCCATAACTTCGTAGCCATGTGTCCTTGCGTGATGATTAAGACAGTTTTGGAAAGGTATTGAAGTGTTCTACAAGATCTGTACAAAGGTTAAAAGAACAAATTCATTTTTAGTCTAGTAAATCGCCTCTGAATGCATTGTACTCGGGAAAACCTGTCAATTTGAGCATGTGTTTAAAGGGTATTATGAAACTTTTTCATCGCCAAGATCCTTGTTATTGTGTCCCAGGGCTTTGGTTTGCTTATTCATGAAGGTGCAATGACATAAAAACGATAATGGATGACCTTGCATTTTCGTCAAAATTTCAACCATGGCCATAGGGACGGGTTAGAAAGCTCAAGTGATGTAGTTGGATGTTCCTTCAAATGGCCATAACTTCGTAGCCATGTGTCCTAGCATGATGATTAAGACTGTTTTGGAAAGGTATTGAAGTGTTCTACAAGATCTGTACAAAGGTTTAAAGATCAAATTCATTTTTACTCTAGTAAATCGCCTCTGAATGCATTGTACTCGGGAAAACCTGTCAATTTGAGCATGTGTTTAAAGGGTATTATGAAACTTTTTCATCGCCAAGATCCTTGTTATTGTGTCCCAGGGCTTTGGTTTGCTTATTCATGAAGGCGCAATGACATAAAAACGATAATGGATGACCTTGCATTTTCGTCAAAATTTCAACCATGGCCATAGGGACGGGTGAAAAAGCTCAAGTGATGTAGTTGGATGTTCCTTCAAATGGCCATAACTTCGTAGCCATGTGTCCTTGCGTGATGATTAAGACAGTTTTGGAAAGGTATTGAAGTGTTCTACAAGATCTGTACAAAGGTTAAAAGAACAAATTCATTTTTAGTCTAGTAAATCGCCTCTGAATGCATTGTACTCGGGAAAACCTGTCAATTTGAGCATGTGTTTAAAGGGTATTATGAAACTTTTTCATCGCCAAGATCCTTGTTATTGTGTCCCAGGGCTTTGGTTTGCTTATTCATGAAGGTGCAATGACATAAAAACGATAATGGATGACCTTGCATTTTCGTCAAAATTTCAACCATGGCCATAGGGACGGGTTAGAAAGCTCAAGTGATGTAGTTGGATGTTCCTTCAAATGGCCATAACTTCGTAGCCATGTGTCCTAGCATGATGATTAAGACAGTTTTGGAAAGGTATTGAAGTGTTCTACAAGATCTGTACAAAGGTTTAAAGATCAAATTCATTTTTACCTTAGTAAATCGCCTCTGAATGCATTGTACTCGGGAAAACCTGTCAATTTGAGCATGTGTTTAAAGGGTATTATGAAACTTTTTCATCGCCAAGATCCTTGTTATTGTGTCCCAGGGCTTTGGTTTGCTTATTCATGAAGGCTCAATGACATAAAAACGATAATGGATGACCTTGCATTTTCGTCAAAATTTCAACCATGGCCATAGGGACGGGTGAAATAGCTCAAGTGATGTAGTTGGATGTTCCTTCAAATGGCCATAACTTCGTAGCCATGAGTCCCTGCGTGATGATTAAGACAGTTTTGGAAAGGTATTGAAGTGTTCTACAAGATCTGTACAAAGGTTAAAAGATCAAATTCATTTTTAGTCTAGTAAATCGCCTCTGAATGCATTGTACTCGGGATAACCTGTCAATTTGAGCATGTGTTTAAAGGGTATTATGAAACTTTTTCATCGCCAAGATCCTTGTTATTGTGTCCCAGGGCTTTGGTTTGCTTATTCATGAAGGCCCAATGACATAAAAACGATAATGGATGACCTTGCATTTTCGTCAAAATTTCAACCATGGCCATAGGGACGGGTGAAAAAGCTCAAGTGATGTAGTTGGATGTTCCTTCAAATGGCCATAACTTCGTAGCCATGTGTCCTTGCGTGATGATTAAGACAGTTTTGGAAAGGTATTGAAGTGTTCTACAAGATCTGTACAAAGGTTAAAAGATCAAATTCATTTTTAGTCTAGTAAATCGCCTCTGAATGCATTGTACTCGGGAAAACCTGTCAATTTGAGCATGTGTTTAAAGGGTATTATGAAACTTTTTCATCGCCAAGATCCTTGTTATTGTGTCCCAGGGCTTTGATTTGCTTATTCATGAAGGCGCAATGACATAAAAACGATAATGGATGACCTTGCATTTTCGTCAAAATTTCAACCATGGCCATAGGGACGGGTGAAATAGCTCAAGTGATGTAGTTGGATGTTCCTTCAAATGGCCATAACTTCGTAGCCATGTGTCCTAGCATGATGATTAAGACAGTTTTGGAAAGGTATTGAAGTGTTCTACAAGATCTGTACATTGATTGAAAGATCAAAGTCTTTTTCAGTGTAGTAAATGGCCTCTGAATGCATTGTACTCGGGAAAACCTGTCGATTTGCGCATGTATTTAAAGGGTAAAGTGACTCATTATGAAACTTTTTCATCGCCAAGATCCTTGTTATTGTGTCCCAGGGCTTTGGTTTGCTTATTCATGAAGCCCCAATGACATTAAAACGATAATGGATGACCTTGCATTTTCGTCAAAATTTCAACCATGGCCAAAGGGACGGGTGAAATAGCTCAAGTGATGTAGTTGGATGTTCCTTCAAATGGCCATAACTTCGTAGCCATGTGTCCTAGCGTGATGATTAAGACAGTTTTGGAAAGGTATTGAAGTGGTCTACAAGATCTGTACATTGATTGAACGATCAAAGTCACTTTCAGTGTAGTAAATGGCCTCTGAATGCATTGTACTCGGGAAAACCTGTCGATTTGAGCATGTATTTAAAGGGTAAAGTGACCCATTATGAAACTTTTTCATCGCCAAGATCCTTGTTATTGTGTCCCAGGGCTTTGATTTGCTTATTCATGAAGGCGCAATGACATAAAAACGATAATGGATGACCTTGCATTTTCGTCAAAATTTCAACCATGGCCATAGGGACGGGTGAAAAAGCTCAAGTGATGTAGTTGGATGTTCCTTCAAATGGCCATAACTTCGTAGCCATGTGTCCTTGCGTGATGATTAAGACAGTTTTGGAAAGGTATTGAAGTGTTCTACAAGATCTGTACAAAGGTTAAAAGAACAAATTCATTTTTAGTCTAGTAAATCGCCTCTGAATGCATTGTACTCGGGAAAACCTGTCAATTTGAGCATGTGTTTAAAGGGTATTATGAAACTTTTTCATCGCCAAGATCCTTGTTATTGTGTCCCAGGGCTTTGGTTTGCTTATTCATGAAGGCCCAATGACATAAAAACGATAATGGATGACCTTGCATTTTCGTCAAAATTTCAACCATGGCCATAGGGACGGGTGAAATAGCTCAAGTGATGTAGTTGGATGTTCCTTCAAATGGCCATAACTTCGTAGCCATGTGTCCTAGCGTGATGATTAAGACAGTTTTGGAAAGGTATTGAAGTGGTTTACAAGATCTGTACATAGGTTTAAAGATCAAATTCACTTTTAGTCTAGTAAATGGCCTCTGAATGCATTGTACTCGGGAAAACCTGTCAATTTGAGCATGTGTTTAAAGGGTATTATGAAACTTTTTCATCGCCAAGATCCTTGTTATTGTGTCCCAGGGCTTTGGTTTGCTTATTCATGAAGGCGCAATGACATAAAAACGATAATGGATGACCTTGCATTTTCGTCAAAATTTCAACCATGGCCATAGGGACGGGTGAAATAGCTCAAGTGATGTAGTTGGATGTTCCTTCAAATGGCCATAACTTCGTAGCCATGTGTCCTAGCATGATGATTAAGACAGTTTTGGAAAGGTATTGAAGTGTTCTACAAGATCTGTACAAAGGTTAAAAGAACAAATTCATTTTTAGTCTAGTAAATCGCCTCTGAATGCATTGTACTCGGGAAAACCTGTCAATTTGAGCATGTGTTTAAAGGGTATTATGAAACTTTTTCATCGCCAAGATCCTTGTTATTGTGTCCCAGGGCTTTGGTTTGCTTATTCATGAAGGCCCAATGACATAAAAACGATAATGGATGACCTTGCATTTTCGTCAAAATTTCAACCATGGCCATAGGGACGGGTGAAAAAGCTCAAGTGATGTAGTTGGATGTTCCTTCAAATGGCCATAACTTCGTAGCCATGTGTCCTAGCGTGATGATTGAGGCAGTTTTGGGAAGGTAATGAAGTGGTCTACAAGATCTGTACATAGGTTTAAAGATCAAATTCACTTTTAGTCTAGTAAATGGCCTCTGAATGCATTGTACTCGGGAAAACCTGTCAATTTGAGCATGTGTTTAAAGGGTATTATGAAACTTTTTCATCGCCAAGATCCTTGTTATTGTGTCCCAGGGCTTTGGTTTGCTTATTCATGAAGGCCCAGTGACATAAAAACGATAATGGATTACCTTGCATTTTCGTCAAAATTTCAACCATGGCCATAGGGACGGGTGAAATAGCTCAAGTGATGTAGTTGGATGTTCCTTCAAATGGCCATAACTTCGTAGCCATGTGTCCTTGCGTGATGATTAAGACAGTTTTGGAAAGGTATTGAAGTGTTCTACAAGATCTGTACAAAGGTTAAAAGATCAAATTCATTTTTAGTCTAGTAAATCGCATCTGAATGCATTGTACTCGGGAAAACCTGTCAATTTGAGCATGTGTTTAAAGGGTATTATGAAACTTTTTCATCGCCAAGATCCTTGTTATTGTGTCCCAGGGCTTTGGTTTGCTTATTCATGAAGGCCCAATGACATAAAAACGATAATGGATGACCTTGCATTTTCGTCAAAATTTCAACCATGGCCATAGGGACGGGTGAAATAGCTCAAGTGATGTAGTTGGATGTTCCTTCAAATGGCCATAACTTCGTAGCCATGTGTCCTAGCATGATGATTAAGACAGTTTTGGAAAGGTATTGAAGTGTTCTACAAGATCTGTACAAAGGTTAAAAGATCAAATTCATTTTTAGTCTAGTAAATCGCATCTGAATGCATTGTACTCGGGAAAACCTGTCAATTTGAGCATGTGTTTAAAGGGTATTATGAAACTTTTTCATCGCCAAGATCCTTGTTATTGTGTCCCAGGGCTTTGGTTTGCTTATTCATGAAGGCCCAGTGACATAAAAACGATAATGGATGACCTTGCATTTTCGTCAAAATTTCAACCATGGCCATAGCGACGGGTGAAATAGCTCAAGTGATGTAGTTGGATGTTCCTTCAAATGGCCATAACCTCGTAGCCATGTGTCCTAGCGTGATGATTAAGACAGTTTTGGAAAGGTATTGAAATGGTCTACAAGATCTGTACATTGATTGAACGATCAAAGTCACTTTCAGTGTAGTAAATGGCCTCTGAATGCATTGTACTCGGGAAAACCTGTCGATTTGAGCATGTATTTAAAGGGTAAAGTGACCCATTATGAAACTTTTTCATCGCCAAGATCCTTGTTATTGTGTCCCAGGGCTTTGATTTGCTTATTCATGAAGGCCCAATGACATAAAAACGATAATGGATGACCTTGCATTTTCGTCAAAATTTCAACCATGGCCATGGGGACGGGTGAAAAAGCTCAAGTGATGTAGTTGGATGTTCCTTCAAATGGCCATAACTTCGTAGCCATGTGTCCTTGCGTGATGATTAAGACAGTTTTGGAAAGGTATTGAAGTGGTCTACAAGATCTGTACAAAGGTTAAAAGATCAAATTCATTTCTAGTCTAGTATATCGCCCCTGAATGCATTGTACTCGGGAAAACCTGTCAATTTGAGCATGTGTTTAAAGGGTATTATGAAACTTTTTCATCGCCAAGATCCTTGTTATTGTGTCCCAGGGCTTTGATTTGCTTATTCATGAAGGCCCAATGACATAAAAACGATAATGGATGACCTTGCATTTTCGTCAAAATTTCAACCATGGCCATAGGGACGGGTGAAAAAGGTCAAGTGATGTAGTTGGATGTTCCTTCAAATGGCCATAGCTTCGTAGCCATGTGTCCTAGCGTGATGATTAAGACAGTTTTGGAAAGGTATTGAAGTGGTCTACAAGATCTGTACATTGATTGAAAGATCAAAGTCACTTTCAGTGTAGTAAATGGCCTCTGAATGCATTGTACTCGGGAAAACCTGTCGATTTGAGCATGTATTTAAAGGGTAAAGTGACCCATTATGAAACTTTTTCATCGCCAAGATCCTTGGTATTGTGTCCCAGGGCTTTGATTTGCTTATTCATGAAGGCCCAATGACATAAAAACGATAATGGATGACCTTGCATTTTCGTCAAAATTTCAACCATGGCCATAGGGACGGGTGAAAAAGCTCAAGTGATGTAGTTGGATGTTCCTTCAAATGGCCATAACTTCATAGCCATGTGTCCTTGCGTGATGATTAAGACAGTTTTGGAAAGGTATTGAAGTGTTCTACAAGATCTGTACAAAGGTTAAAAGATCAAATTCATTTTTAGTCTAGTATATCGCCCCTGAATGCATTGTACTCGGGAAAACCTGTCAATTTGAGCATGTGTTTAAAGGGTATTATGAAACTTTTTCATCGCCAAGATCCTTGTTATTGTGTCCCAGGGCTTTGATTTGCTTATTCATGAAGGCCCAATGACATAAAAACGATAATGGATGACCTTGCATTTTCGTCAAAATTTCAACCATGGCCATAGGGACGGGTGAAATAGCTCAAGTGATGTAGTTGGATGTTCCTTCAAATGGCCATAACCTCGTAGCCATGTGTCCTAGCGTGATGATTAAGACAGTTTTGGAAAGGTATTGAAGTGGTCTACAAGATCTGTACATTGATTGAAAGATCAAAGTCACTTTCAGTGTAGTAAATGGCCTCTGAATGCATTGTACTCGGGACAACCTGTCGATTTGCGCATGTATTTAAAGGGTAAAGTGACCCATTATGAAACTTTTTCATCGCCAAGATCCTTGTTATTGTGTCCCAGGGCTTTGATTTGCTTATTCATGAAGGCCCAATGACATTAAAACGATAATGGATGACCTTGCATTTTCGTCAAAATTTCAACCATGGCCAAAGGGACGGGTGAAATAGCTCAAGTGATGTAGTTGGATGTTCCTTCAAATGGCCATAACCTCGTAGCCATGTGTCCTAGCGTGATGATTAAGACAGTTTTGGAAAGGTATTGAAGTGGTCTACAAGATCTGTACAAAGGTTAAAAGATCAAATTCATTTTTAGTCTAGTAGATCGCCTCTGAATGCATTGTACTCGGGAAAACCTGTCAATTTGAGCATGTGTTTAAAGGGTATTATGAAACTTTTTCATCGCCAAGATCCTTGTTATTGTGTCCCAGGGCTTTGGTTTGCTTATTTATGAAGGCCCAGTGACATAAAAACGATAATGGATGACCTTGCATTTTCGTCAAAATTTCAACCATGGCCATAGGGACGGGTGAAAAAGCTCAAGTGATGTAGTTGGATGTTCCTTCAAATGGCCATAACTTCGTAGCCATGTGTCCTTGCGTGATGATTAAGACAGTTTTGGAAAGGTATTGAAGTGTTCTACAAGATCTGTACAAAGGTTAAAAGATCAAATTCATTTTTAGTCTAGTAAATCGCATCTGAATGCATTGTACTCGGGAAAACCTGTCAATTTGAGCATGTGTTTAAAGGGTATTATGAAACTTTTTCATCGCCAAGATCCTTGTTATTGTGTCCCAGGGCTTTGGTTTGCTTATTCATGAAGGCCCAGTGACATAAAAACGATAATGGATGACCTTGCATTTTCGTCAAAATTTCAACCATGGCCATAGGGACGGGTGAAATAGCTCAAGTGATGTAGTTGGATGTTCCTTCAAATGGCCATAACCTCGTAGCCATGCGTCCTAGCGTGATGATTAAGACAGTTTTGGAAAGGTATTGAAGTGGTCTACAAGATCTGTACATTGATTGAACGATCAAAGTCACTTTCAGTGTAGTAAATGGCCTCTGAATGCATTGTACTCGGGAAAACCTGTCGATTTGAGCATGTATTTAAAGGGTAAAGTGACCCATTATGAAACTTTTTCATCGCCAAGATCCTTGTTATTGTGTCCCAGGGCTTTGATTTGCTTATTCATGAAGGCCCAATGACATTAAAACGATAATGGATGACTTTGCATTTTCGTCAAAATTTCAACCATGGCCATAGGGACGGGTGAAAAAGCTCAAGTGATGTAGTTGGATGTTCCTTCAAATGGCCATAACTTCGTAGCCATGTGTCCTAGCGTGATGATTAAGACAGTTTTGGAAAGGTATTGAAGTGATCTACAAGATCTGTACAAAGGTTTAAAGATCAAATTCACTTTTAGTCTAGTAAATGGCCTCTGAATGCATTGTACTCGGGAAAACCTGTCAATTTGAGCATGTGTTTAAAGGGTATTATGAAACTTTTTCATCGCCAAGATCCTTGTTATTGTGTCCCAGGGCTTTGGTTTGCTTATTCATGAAGGCGCAATGACATAAAAACGATAATGGATGACCTTGCATTTTCGTCAAAATTTCAACCATGGCCATAGGGACGGGTGAAAAAGCTCAAGTGATGTAGTTGGATGTTCCTTCAAATGGCCATAACTTCGTAGCCATGTGTCCTAGCATGATGATTAAGACAGTTTTGGAAAGGTATTGAAGTGTTCTACAAGATCTGTACATTGATTGAAAGATCAAAGTCACTTTCAGTGTAGTAAATGGCCTCTGAATGCATTGTACTCGGGAAAACCTGTCGATTTGCGCATGTATTTAAAGGGTAAAGTGACTCATTATGAAACTTTTTCATCGCCAAGATCCTTGTTATTGTGTCCCAGGGCTTTGATTTGCTTATTCATGAAGCCCCAATGACATAAAAACGATAATGGATGACCTTGCATTTTCGTCAAAATTTCAACCATGGCCAAAGGGACGGGTGAAAAAGCTCAAGTGATGTAGTTGGATGTTCCTTCAAATGGCCATAACTTCGTAGCCATGTGTCCTTGCGTGATGATTAAGACAGTTTTGGAAAGGTATTGAAGTGTTCTACAAGATCTGTACAAAGGTTAAAAGATCAAATTCATTTTTAGTCTAGTAAATCGCCTCTGAATGCATTGTACTCGGGAAAACCTGTCAATTTGAGCATGTGTTTAAAGGGTATTATGAAACTTTTTCATCGCCAAGATCCTTGTTATTGTGTCCCAGGGCTTTGGTTTGCTTATTCATGAAGGCCCAGTGACATAAAAACGATAATGGATGACCTTGCATTTTCGTCAAAATTTCAACCATGGCCATAGGGACGGGTGAAATAGCTCAAGTGATGTAGTTGGATGTTCCTTCAAATGGCCATAACTTCGTAGCCATGTGTCCTAGCATGATGATTAAGACAGTTTTGGAAAGGTATTGAAGTGTTCTACAAGATCTGTACATTGATTGAAAGATCAAAGTCACTTTCAGTGTAGTAAATGGCCTCTGAATGCATTGTACTCGGGAAAACCTGTCGATTTGCGCATGTATTTAAAGGGTAAAGTGACTCATTATGAAACTTTTTCATCGCCAAGATCCTTGTTATTGTGTCCCAGGGCTTTGGTTTGCTTATTCATGAAGGCCCAATAACATAAAAACGATAATGGATGACCTTGCATTTTCGTCAAAATTTCAACCATGGCCATAGGGACGGGTGAAAAAGCTCAAGTGATGTAGTTGGATGTTCCTTCAAATGGCCATAACTTCGTAGCCATGTGTCCTTGCGTGATGATTAAGACAGTTTTGGAAAGGTATTGAAGTGTTCTACAAGATCTGTACAAAGGTTAAAAGATCAAATTCATTTTTAGTCTAGTAAATCGCATCTGAATGCATTGTACTCGGGAAAACCTGTCAATTTGAGCATGTGTTTAAAGGGTATTATGAAACTTTTTCATCGCCAAGATCCTTGTTATTGTGTCCCAGGGCTTTGGTTTGCTTATTCATGAAGGCCCAGTGACATAAAAACGATAATGGATGACCTTGCATTTTCGTCAAAATTTCAACCATGGCCATAGGGACGGGTGAAATAGCTCAAGTGATGTAGTTGGATGTTCCTTCAAATGGCCATAACCTCGTAGCCATGTGTCCTAGCGTGATGATTAAGACAGTTTTGGAAAGGTATTGAAGTGGTCTACAAGATCTGTACATTGATTGAACGATCAAAGTCATTTCCAGTGTAGTAAATGGCATCTGAATGCATTGTACTCGGGGAAAACCTGTCGATTTGAGCATGTATTTAAAGGGTAAAGTGACCCATTATGAAACTTTTTCATCGCCAAGATCCTTGTTATTGTGTCCCAGGGCTTTGATTTGCTTATTCATGAAGGCCCAATGACATAAAAACGATAATGGATGACTTTGCATTTTCGTCAAAATTTCAACCATGGCCATAGGGACGGGTGAAAAAGCTCAAGTGATGTAGTTGGATGTTCCTTCAAATGGCCATAACTTCGTAGCCATGTGTCCTTGCGTGATGATTAAGACAGTTTTGGAAAGGTATTGAAGTGTTCTACAAGATCTGTACAAAGGTTAAAAGATCAAATTCATTTTTAGTCTAGTAAATCGCCTCTGAATGCATTGTACTCGGGAAAACCTGTCAATTTGAGCATGTGTTTAAAGGGTATTATGAAACTTTTTCATCGCCAAGATCCTTGTTATTGTGTCCCAGGGCTTTGGTTTGCTTATTCATGAAGGCCCAGTGACATAAAAACGATAATGGATGACCTTGCATTTTCGTCAAAATTTCAACCATGGCCATAGGGACGGGTGAAATAGCTCAAGTGATGTAGTTGGATGTTCCTTCAAATGGCCATAACTTCGTAGCCATGTGTCCTAGCATGATGATTAAGACAGTTTTGGAAAGGTATTGAAGTGTTCTACAAGATCTGTACATTGATTGAAAGATCAAAGTCACTTTCAGTGTAGTAAATGGCCTCTGAATGCATTGTACTCGGGAAAACCTGTCGATTTGCGCATGTATTTAAAGGGTAAAGTGACTCATTATGAAACTTTTTCATCGCCAAGATCCTTGTTATTGTGTCCCAGGGCTTTGATTTGCTTATTCATGAAGCCCCAATGACATAAAAACGATAATGGATGACCTTGCATTTTCGTCAAAATTTCAACCATGGCCAAAGGGACGGGTGAAAAAGCTCAAGTGATGTAGTTGGATGTTCCTTCAAATGGCCATAACTTCGTAGCCATGTGTCCTTGCGTGATGATTAAGACAGTTTTGGAAAGGTATTGAAGTGGTCTACAAGATCTGTACATAGGTTTAAAGATCAAATTCACTTTTAGTCTAGTAAATGGCCTCTGAATGCATTGTACTCGGGAAAACCTGTCAATTTGAGCATGTATTTAAAGGGTATTATGAAACTTTTTCATCGCCAAGATCCTTGTTATTGTGTCCCAGGGCTTTGGTTTGCTTATTCATGAAGGCCCAATGACATAAAAACGAAAATGGATGACCTTGCATTTTCGTCAAAATTTCAACCATGGCCATAGGGACGGGTGAAAAAGCTCAAGTGATGTAGTTGGATGTTCCTTCAAATGGCCATAACTTCGTAGCCATGTGTCCTTGCATGATGATTAAGACAGTTTTGGAAAGGTATTGAAGTGTTCTACAAGATCTGTACAAAGGTTAAAAGATCAAATTAATTTTTAATCTAGTAAATCGCCTCTGAATGCATTGTACTCGGGAAAACCTGTCAATTTGAGCATGTGTTTAAAGGGTATTATGAAACTTTTTCATCGCCAAGATCCTTGTTATTGTGTCCCAGGGCTTTGGTTTGCTTATTCATGAAGGCCCAATGACATAAAAACGATAATGGATGACCTTGCATTTTCGTCAAAATTTCAACCATGGCCATAGGGACGGGTGAAAAAGCTCAAGTGATGTAGTTGGATGTTCCTTCAAATGGCCATAACTTCGTAGCCATGTGTCCTTGCATGATGATTAAGACAGTTTTGGAAAGGTATTGAAGTGTTCTACAAGATCTGTACAAAGGTTAAAAGATCAAATTAATTTTTAGTCTAGTAAATCGCCTCTGAATGCATTGTACTCGGGAAAACCTGTCAATTTGAGCATGTGTTTAAAGGGTATTATGAAACTTTTTCATCGCCAAGATCCTTGTTATTGTGTCCCAGGGCTTTGGTTTGCTCATTCATGAAGGCCCAATGACATAAAAACGATAATGGATGACCTTGCATTTTCGTCAAAATTTCAACCATGGCCATAGGGACGGGTGAAATAGCTCAAGTGATGTAGTTGGATGTTCCTTCAAATGGCCATAACTTCGTAGCCATGTGTCCTAGCATGATGATTAAGACAGTTTTGGAAAGGTATTGAGGTGTTCTACAAGATCTGTACAAAGGTTAAAAGATCAAATTCATTTTTAGTCTAGTAAATCGCCTCTGAATGCATTATACTCGGGAAAACCTGTCAATTTGAGCATGTGTTTAAAGGGTATTATGAAACTTTTTCATCGCCAAGATCCTTGTTATTGTGTCCCAGGGCTTTGGTTTGCTTATTCATGAAGGCCCAATGACATAAAAACGATAATGGATGACCTTGCATTTTCGTCAAAATTTCAACCATGGCCATAGGGACCGGTGAAATAGCTCAAGTGATGTAGTTGGATGTTCCTTCAAATGGCCATAACTTCGTAGCCATGTGTCCTAGCATGATGATTAAGACAGTTTTGGAAAGGTATTGAAGTGTTCTACAAGATCTGTACAAAGCTTAAAAGATCAAATTCATTTTTAGTCTAGTAAATCGCCTCTGAATGCATTGTACTCGGGAAAACCTGTAAATTTGAGCATGTGTTTAAAGGGTATTATGAAACTTTTTCATCGCCAAGATCCTTGTTATTGTGTCCCAGGGCTTTGGTTTGCTTATTCATGAAGGCCCAATGACATAAAAACGATAATGGATGACCTTGCATTTTCGTCAAAATTTCAACCATGGCCATAGGGACGGGTGAAATAGCTCAAGTGATGTAGTTGGATGTTCCTTCAAATGGCCATAACTTCGTAGCCATGTGTCCTTGCGTGATGATTAAGACAGTTTTGGAAAGGTATTGAAGTGTTCTACAAGATCTGTACAAAGGTTAAAAGAACAAATTCATTTTTAGTCTAGTAAATCGCCTCTGAATGCATTGTACTCGGGAAAACCTGTCAATTTGAGCATGTATTTAAAGGGTATTATGAAACTTTTTCATCGCCAAGATCCTTGTTATTGTGTCCCAGGGCTTTGGTTTGCTTATTCATGAAGGCGCAATGACATAAAAACGATAATGGATGACCTTGCATTTTCGTCAAAATTTCAACCATGGCCATAGGGACGGGTGAAATAGCTCAAGTGATGTAGTTGGATGTTCCTTCAAATGGCCATAACTTCGTAGCCATGTGTCCTTGCGTGATGATTAAGACAGTTTTGGAAAGGTATTGAAGTGTTCTACAAGATCTGTACATCGGTTAAAAGACCAAATTCACTTTTAGTCTAGTAAATCGCCTCTGAATGCATTGTACTCGGGAAAACCTGTCAATTTGAGCATGTGTTTAAAGGGTATTATGAAACTTTTACATCGCCAAGATCCTTGTTATTGTGTCCCAGGGCTTTGATTTGCTTATTCATGAAGCTCCAATGGCATAAGAACGATAATGAATGACCTTGCATTTTCGTCAAACATTCAAGCATGGCCATAGGGACGGGTGAAAAAGCTCAAGTGATGTAGTTGGATGTTCCTTCAAATGGCCATAACTTCGTAGCCATGTGTCCTTGCGTGATGATTAAGACAGTTTTGGAAAGGTATTGAAGTGTTCTACAAGATCTGTACAAAGGTTAAAAGAACAAATTCATTTTTAGTCTAGTAAATCGCCTCTGAATGCATTGTACTCGGGAAAACCTGTCAATTTGAGCATGTGTTTAAAGGGTATTATGAAACTTTTTCATCGCCAAGATCCTTGTTATTGTGTCCCAGGGCTTTGGTTTGCTTATTCATGAAGCTCCAATGGCATAAGAACGATAATGAATGACCTTGCATTTTCGTCAAACATTCAAGCATGGCCATAGGGACGGGTGAAAAAGCTCAAGTGATGTAGTTGGATGTTCCTTCAAATGGCCATAACTTCGTAGCCATGTGTCCTTGCGTGATGATTAAGACAGTTTTGGAAAGGTATTGAAGTGTTCTACAAGATCTGTACAAAGGTTAAAAGATCAAATTCACTTTTAGTCTAGTAAATGGCCTCTGAATGCATTGTACTCGGGAAAACCTGTCAATTTGAGCATGTGTTTAAAGGGTATTATGAAACTTTTTCATCGCCAAGATCCTTGTTATTGTGTCCCAGGGCTTTGGTTTGCTTATTCATGAAGGCCCAATGACATAAAAACGATAATGGATGACCTTGCATTTTCGTCAAAATTTCAACCATGGCCATAGGGACGGGTGAAAAAGCTCAAGTGATGTAGTTGGATGTTCCTTCAAATGGCCATAACTTCGTAGCCATGTGTCCTTGCGTGATGATTAAGACAGTTTTGGAAAGGTATTGAAGTGGTCTACAAGATCTGTACATAGGTTTAAAGATCAAATTCACTTTTAGTCTAGTAAATGGCCTCTGAATGCATTGTACTCGGGAAAACCTGTCAATTTGAGCATGTGTTTAAAGGGTATTATGAAACTTTTTCATCGCCAAGATCCTTGTTATTGTGTCCCAGGGCTTTGGTTTGCTTATTCATGAAGGCCCAATGACATAAAAACGATAATGGATGACCTTGCATTTTCGTCAAAATTCCAACCATGGCCATAGGGACGGGTGAAATAGCTCAAGTGATGTAGTTGGATGTTCCTTCAAATGGCCATAACTTCGTAGCCATGTGTCCTAGCATGATGATTAAGACAGTTTTGGAAAGGTATTGAAGTGGTCTACAAGATCTGTACATCGGTTAAAAGATCAAATTCACTTTTAGTCTAGTAAATGGCCTCTGAATGCATTGTACTCGGGAAAACCTGTCAATTTGAGCATGTGTTTAAAGGGTATTATGAAACTTTTTCATCGCCAAGATCCTTGTTATTGTGTCCCAGGGCTTTGGTTTGCTTATTCATGAAGGCCCAGTGACATAAAAACGATAATGGATGACCTTGCATTTTCGTCAAAATTTCAACCATGGCCATAGGGACGGGTGAAATAGCTCAAGTGATGTAGTTGGATGTTCCTTCAAATGGCCATAACTTCGTAGCCATGTGTCCTTGCGTGATGATTAAGACAGTTTTGGAAAGGTATTGAAGTGTTCTACAAGATCTGTACAAAGGTTAAAAGATCAAATTCATTTTTAGTCTAGTAAATCGCATCTGAATGCATTGTACTCGGGAAAACCTGTCAATTTGAGCATGTGTTTAAAGGGTATTATGAAACTTTTTCATCGCCAAGATCCTTGTTATTGTGTCCCAGGGCTTTGGTTTGCTTATTCATGAAGGCCCAATGACATAAAAACGATAATGGATGACCTTGCATTTTCGTCAAAATTTCAACCATGGCCATAGGGACGGGTGAAATAGCTCAAGTGATGTAGTTGGATGTTCCTTCAAATGGCCATAACTTCGTAGCCATGTGTCCTAGCATGATGATTAAGACAGTTTTGGAAAGGTATTGAAGTGTTCTACAAGATCTGTACAAAGGTTAAAAGATCAAATTCATTTTTAGTCTAGTAAATCGCATCTGAATGCATTGTACTCGGGAAAACCTGTCAATTTGAGCATGTGTTTAAAGGGTATTATGAAACTTTTTCATCGCCAAGATCCTTGTTATTGTGTCCCAGGGCTTTGGTTTGCTTATTCATGAAGGCCCAGTGACATAAAAACGATAATGGATGACCTTGCATTTTCGTCAAAATTTCAACCATGGCCATAGCGACGGGTGAAATAGCTCAAGTGATGTAGTTGGATGTTCCTTCAAATGGCCATAACCTCGTAGCCATGTGTCCTAGCGTGATGATTAAGACAGTTTTGGAAAGGTATTGAAGTGGTCTACAAGATCTGTACATTGATTGAACGATCAAAGTCACTTTCAGTGTAGTAAATGGCCTCTGAATGCATTGTACTCGGGAAAACCTGTCGATTTGAGCATGTATTTAAAGGGTAAAGTGACCCATTATGAAACTTTTTCATCGCCAAGATCCTTGTTATTGTGTCCCAGGGCTTTGATTTGCTTATTCATGAAGGCCCAATGACATAAAAACGATAATGGATGACCTTGCATTTTCGTCAAAATTTCAACCATGGCCATAGGGACGGGTGAAAAAGCTCAAGTGATGTAGTTGGATGTTCCTTCAAATGGCCATAACTTCATAGCCATGTGTCCTTGCGTGATGATTAAGACAGTTTTGGAAAGGTATTGAAGTGTTCTACAAGATCTGTACAAAGGTTAAAAGATCAAATTCATTTTTAGTCTAGTAGATCGCCCCTGAATGCATTGTACTCGGGAAAACCTGTCAATTTGAGCATGTGTTTAAAGGGTATTATGAAACTTTTTCATCGCCAAGATCCTTGTTATTGTGTCCCAGGGCTTTGATTTGCTTATTCATGAAGGCCCAATGACATAAAAACGATAATGGATGACCTTGCATTTTCGTCAAAATTTCAACCATGGCCATAGGGACGGGTGAAATAGCTCAAGTGATGTAGTTGGATGTTCCTTCAAATGGCCATAACCTCGTAGCCATGTGTCCTAGCGTGATGATTAAGACAGTTTTGGAAAGGTATTGAAGTGGTCTACAAGATCTGTACATTGATTGAAAGATCAAAGTCACTTTCAGTGTAGTAAATGGCCTCTGAATGCATTGTACTCGGGAAAACCTGTCGATTTGAGCATGTATTTAAAGGGTAAAGTGACCCATTATGAAACTTTTTCATCGCCAAGATCCTTGTTATTGTGTCCCAGGGCTTTGGTTTGCTTATTCATGAAGGCCCAATGACATAAAAACGATAATGGATGACCTTGCATTTTCGTCAAAATTTCAACCATGGCCATAGGGACGGGTGAAATAGCTCAAGTGATGTAGTTGGATGTTCCTTCAAATGGCCATAACTTCGTAGCCATGTGTCCTAGCATGATGATTAAGACAGTTTTGGAAAGATATTGAAGTGTTCTACAAGATCTGTACAAAGGTTTAAAGATCAAATTCATTTTTAGTCTAGTAAATCGCCTCTGAATGCATTGTACTCGGGAAAACCTGTCAATTTGAGCATGTGTTTAAAGGGTATTATGAAACTTTTTCATCGCCAAGATCCTTGTTATTGTGTCCCAGGGCTTTGGTTTGCTTATTCATGAAGGCCCAATGACATAAAAACGATAATGGATGACCTTGCATTTTCGTCAAAATTTCAACCATGGCCATAGGGACGGGTGAAATAGCTCAAGTGATGTAGTTGGATGTTCCTTCAAATGGCCATAACTTCGTAGCCATGTGTCCTTGCGTGATGATTAAGACAGTTTTGGAAAGGTATTGAAGTGTTCTACAAGATCTGTACAAAGGTTAAAAGAACAAATTCATTTTTAGTCTAGTAAATCGCCTCTGAATGCATTGTACTCGGGAAAACCTGTCAATTTGAGCATGTATTTAAAGGGTATTATGAAACTTTTTCATCGCCAAGATCCTTGTTATTGTGTCCCAGGGCTTTGGTTTGCTTATTCATGAAGGCGCAATGACATAAAAACGATAATGGATGACCTTGCATTTTCGTCAAAATTACAACCATGGCCATAGGGACGGGTGAAAAAGCTCAAGTGATGTAGTTGGATGTTCCTTCAAATGGCCATAACTTCGTAGCCATGTGTCCTAGCGTGATGATTGAGACAGTTTTGGGAAGGTATTGAAGTGGTCTACAAGATCTGTACAAAGGTTTAAAGATCAAATTCATTTTTAGTCTAGTAAATCGCCTCTGAATGCATTGTACTCGGGAAAACCTGTCAATTTGAGCATGTGTTTAAAGGGTATTATGAAACTTTTTCATCGCCAAGATCCTTGTTATTGTGTCCCAGGGCTTTGGTTTGCTTATTCATGAAGGTGCAATGACATAAAAACGATAATGGATGACCTTGCATTTTCGTCAAAATTTCAACCATGGCCATAGGGACGGGTTAGAAAGCTCAAGTGATGTAGTTGGATGTTCCTTCAAATGGCCATAACTTCGTAGCCATGTGTCCTAGCATGATGATTAAGACAGTTTTGGAAAGGTATTGAAGTGTTCTACAAGATCTGTACAAAGGTTTAAAGATCAAATTCATTTTTACTCTAGTAAATCGCCTCTGAATGCATTGTACTCGGGAAAACCTGTCAATTTGAGCATGTGTTTAAAGGGTATTATGAAACTTTTTCATCGCCAAAATCCTTGTTATTGTGTCCCAGGGCTTTGGTTTGCTTATTCATGAAGGCGCAATGACATAAAAACGATAATGGATGACCTTGCATTTTCGTCAAAATTTCAACCATGGCCATAGGGACGGGTGAAAAAGCTCAAGTGATGTAGTTGGATGTTCCTTCAAATGGCCATAACTTCGTAGCCATGTGTCCTTGCGTGATGATTAAGACAGTTTTGGAAAGGTATTGAAGTGTTCTACAAGATCTGTACAAAGGTTAAAAGAACAAACTCATTTTTAGTCTAGTAAATCGCCTCTGAATGCATTGTACTCGGGAAAACCTGTCAATTTGAGCATGTGTTTAAAGGGTATTATGAAACTTTTTCATCGCCAAGATCCTTGTTATTGTGTCCCAGGGCTTTGGTTTGCTTATTCATGAAGGTGCAATGACATAAAAACGATAATGGATGACCTTGCATTTTCGTCAAAATTTCAACCATGGCCATAGGGACGGGTTAGAAAGCTCAAGTGATGTAGTTGGATGTTCCTTCAAATGGCCATAACTTCGTAGCCATGTGTCCTAGCATGATGATTAAGACAGTTTTGGAAAGGTATTGAAGTGTTCTACAAGATCTGTACAAAGGTTAAAAGATCAAATTCATTTTTAGTCTAGTAAATCGCCTCTGAATGCATTGTACTCGGGATAACCTGTCAATTTGAGCATGTGTTTAAAGGGTATTATGAAACTTTTTCATCGCCAAGATCCTTGTTATTGTGTCCCAGGGCTTTGGTTTGCTTATTCATGAAGGCCCAATGACATAAAAACGATAATGGATGACCTTGCATTTTCGTCAAAATTTCAACCATGGCCATAGGGACGGGTGAAAAAGCTCAAGTGATGTAGTTGGATGTTCCTTCAAATGGCCATAACTTCGTAGCCATGTGTCCTTGCGTGATGATTAAGACAGTTTTGGAAAGGTATTGAAGTGTTCTACAAGATCTGTACAAAGGTTAAAAGATCAAATTCATTTTTAGTCTAGTAAATCGCCTCTGAATGCATTGTACTCGGGAAAACCTGTCAATTTGAGCATGTGTTTAAAGGGTATTATGAAACTTTTTCATCGCCAAGATCCTTGTTATTGTGTCCCAGGGCTTTGGTTTGCTTATTCATGAAGGCCCAGTGACATAAAAACGATAATGGATGACCTTGCATTTTCGTCAAAATTTCAACCATGGCCATAGGGACGGGTGAAATAGCTCAAGTGATGTAGTTGGATGTTCCTTCAAATGGCCATAACTTCGTAGCCATGTGTCCTAGCATGATGATTAAGACAGTTTTGGAAAGGTATTGAAGTGTTCTACAAGATCTGTACATTGATTGAAAGATCAAAGTCTTTTTCAGTGTAGTAAATGGCCTCTGAATGCATTGTACTCGGGAAAACCTGTCGATTTGAGCATGTATTTAAAGGGTAAAGTGACCCATTATGAAACTTTTTCATCGCCAAGATCCTTGTTATTGTGTCCCAGGGCTTTGATTTGCTTATTCATGAAGGCCCATTGACATAAAAACGATAATGGATGACCTTGCATTTTCGTCAAAATTTCAACCATGGCCATGGGGACGGGTGAAAAAGCTCAAGTGATGTAGTTGGATGTTCCTTCAAATGGCCATAACTTCGTAGCCATGTGTCCTTGCGTGATGATTAAGACAGTTTTGGAAAGGTATTGAAGTGGTCTACAAGATCTGTACAAAGGTTAAAAGATCAAATTCATTTTTAGTCTAGTATATCGCCCCTGAATGCATTGTACTCGGGAAAACCTGTCAATTTGAGCATGTGTTTAAAGGGTATTATGAAACTTTTTCATCGCCAAGATCCTTGTTATTGTGTCCCAGGGCTTTGGTTTGCTTATTCATGAAGGCCCAATGACATAAAAACGATAATGGATGACCTTGCATTTTCGTCAAAATTTCAACCATGGCCATAGGGACGGGTGAAATAGCTCAAGTGATGTAGTTGGATGTTCCTTCAAATGGCCATAACTTCGTAGCCATGTGTCCTAGCGTGATGATTAAGACAGTTTTGGAAAGGTATTGAAGTGGTTTACAAGATCTGTACATAGGTTTAAAGATCAAATTCACTTTTAGTCTAGTAAATGGCCTCTGAATGCATTGTACTCGGGAAAACCTGTCAATTTGAGCATGTGTTTAAAGGGTATTATGAAACTTTTTCATCGCCAAGATCCTTGTTATTGTGTCCCAGGGCTTTGGTTTGCTTATTCATGAAGGCGCAATGACATAAAAACGATAATGGATGACCTTGCATTTTCGTCAAAATTTCAACCATGGCCATAGCGACGGGTGAAATAGCTCAAGTGATGTAGTTGGATGTTCCTTCAAATGGCCATAACCTCGTAGCCATGTGTCCTAGCGTGATGATTAAGACAGTTTTGGAAAGGTATTGAAGTGGTCTACAAGATCTGTACATTGATTGAACGATCAAAGTCACTTTCAGTGTAGTAAATGGCCTCTGAATGCATTGTACTCGGGAAAACCTGTCGATTTGAGCATGTATTTAAAGGGTAAAGTGACCCATTATGAAACTTTTTCATCGCCAAGATCCTTGTTATTGTGTCCCAGGGCTTTGATTTGCTTATTCATGAAGGCCCAATGACATAAAAACGATAATGGATGACCTTGCATTTTCGTCAAAATTTCAACCATGGCCATGGGGACGGGTGAAAAAGCTCAAGTGATGTAGTAGGATGTTCCTTCAAATGGCCATAACTTCGTAGCCATGTGTCCTTGCGTGATGATTAAGACAGTTTTGGAAAGGTATTGAAGTGGTCTACAAGATCTGTACAAAGGTTAAAAGATCAAATTCATTTTTAGTCTAGTATATCGCCCCTGAATGCATTGTACTCGGGAAAACCTGTCAATTTGAGCATGTGTTTAAAGGGTATTATGAAACTTTTTCATCGCCAAGATCCTTGTTATTGTGTCCCAGGGCTTTGATTTGCTTATTCATGAAGGCCCAATGACATAAAAACGATAATGGATGACCTTGCATTTTCGTCAAAATTTCAACCATGGCCATAGGGACGGGTGAAAAAGCTCAAGTGATGTAGTTGGTTGTTCCTTCAAATGGCCATAACTTCATAGCCATGTGTCCTTGCGTGATGATTAAGACAGTTTTGGAAAGGTATTGAAGTGTTCTACAAGATCTGTACAAAGGTTAAAAGATCAAATTCATTTTTAGTCTAGTATATCGCCCCTGAATGCATTGTACTCGGGAAAACCTGTCAATTTGAGCATGTGTTTAAAGGGTATTATGAAACTTTTTCATCGCCAAGATCCTTGTTATTGTGTCCCAGGGCTTTGATTTGCTTATTCATGAAGGCCCAATGACATAAAAACGATAATGGATGACCTTGCATTTTCGTCAAAATTTCAACCATGGCCATAGGGACGGGTGAAATAGCTCAAGTGATGTAGTTGGATGTTCCTTCAAATGGCCATAACCTCGTAGCCATGTGTCCTAGCGTGATGATTAAGACAGTTTTGGAAAGGTATTGAAGTGGTCTACAAGATCTGTACATTGATTGAAAGATCAAAGTCACTTTCAGTGTAGTAAATGGCCTCTGAATGCATTGTACTCGGGAAAACCTGTCGATTTGAGCATGTATTTAAAGGGTAAAGTGACCCATTATGAAACTTTTTCATCGCCAAGATCCTTGTTATTGTGTCCCAGGGCTTTGGTTTGCTTATTCATGAAGGCCCAATGACATAAAAACGATAATGGATGACCTTGCATTTTCGTCAAAATTTCAACCATGGCCATAGGGACGGGTGAAATAGCTCAAGTGATGTAGTTGGATGTTCCTTCAAATGGCCATAACTTCGTAGCCATGTGTCCTAGCATGATGATTAAGACAGTTTTGGAAAGGTATTGAAGTGTTCTACAAGATCTGTACAAAGCTTAAAAGATCAAATTCATTTTTAGTCTAGTAAATCGCCTCTGAATGCATTGTACTCGGGAAAACCTGTAAATTTGAGCATGTGTTTAAAGGGTATTATGAAACTTTTTCATCGCCAAGATCCTTGTTATTGTGTCCCAGGGCTTTGGTTTGCTTATTCATGAAGGCCCAATGACATAAAAACGATAATGGATGACCTTGCATTTTCGTCAAAATTTCAACCATGGCCATAGGGACGGGTGAAATAGCTCAAGTGATGTAGTTGGATGTTCCTTCAAATGGCCATAACTTCGTAGCCATGTGTCCTTGCGTGATGATTAAGACAGTTTTGGAAAGGTATTGAAGTGTTCTACAAGATCTGTACAAAGGTTAAAAGAACAAATTCATTTTTAGTCTAGTAAATCGCCTCTGAATGCATTGTACTCGGGAAAACCTGTCAATTTGAGCATGTATTTAAAGGGTATTATGAAACTTTTTCATCGCCAAGATCCTTGTTATTGTGTCCCAGGGCTTTGGTTTGCTTATTCATGAAGGCGCAATGACATAAAAACGATAATGGATGACCTTGCATTTTCGTCAAAATTTCAACCATGGCCATAGGGACGGGTGAAAAAGCTCAAGTGATGTAGTTGGATGTTCCTTCAAATGGCCATAACTTCGTAGCCATGTGTCCTAGCGTGATGATTGAGACAGTTTTGGGAAGGTATTGAAGTGGTCTACAAGATCTGTACAAAGGTTTAAAGATAAAATTCATTTTTAGTCTAGTAAATCGCCTCTGAATGCATTGTACTCGGGAAAACCTGTCAATTTGAGCATGTGTTTAAAGGGTATTATGAAACTTTTTCATCGCCAAGATCCTTGTTATTGTGTCCCAGGGCTTTGGTTTGCTTATTCATGAAGGCTCAATGACATAAAAACGATAATGGATGACCTTGCATTTTCGTCAAAATTTCAACCATGGCCATAGGGACGGGTGAAATAGCTCAAGTGATGTAGTTGGATGTTCCTTCAAATGGCCATAACTTCGTAGCCATGTGTCCTTGCGTGATGATTAAGACAGTTTTGGAAAGGTATTGAAGTGTTCTACAAGATCTGTACAAAGGTTAAAAGAACAAATTCATTTTTAGTCTAGTAAATCGCCTCTGAATGCATTGTACTCGGGAAAACCTGTCAATTTGAGCATGTGTTTAAAGGGTATTATGAAACTTTTTCATCGCCAAGATCCTTGTTATTGTGTCCCAGGGCTTTGGTTTGCTTATTCATGAAGGTGCAATGACATAAAAACGATAATGGATGACCTTGCATTTTCGTCAAAATTTCAACCATGGCCATAGGGACGGGTTAGAAAGCTCAAGTGATGTAGTTGGATGTTCCTTCAAATGGCCATAACTTCGTAGCCATGTGTCCTAGCATGATGATTAAGACAGTTTTGGAAAGGTATTGAAGTGTTATACAAGATCTGTACAAAGGTTAAAAGATCAAATTCATTTTTACTCTAGTAAATCGCCTCTGAATGCATTGTACTCGGGAAAACCTGTCAATTTGAGCATGTGTTTAAAGGGTATTATGAAACTTTTTCATCGCCAAGATCCTTGTTATTGTGTCCCAGGGCTTTGGTTTGCTTATTCATGAAGGCCCAATGACATAAAAACGATAATGGATGACCTTGCATTTTCGTCAAAATTTCAACCATGGCCATAGGGACGGGTGAAAAAGCTCAAGTGATGTAGTTGGATGTTCCTTCAAATGGCCATAACTTCGTAGCCATGTGTCCTTGCGTGATGATTAAGACAGTTTTGGAAAGGTATTGAAGTGTTCTACAAGATCTGTACAAAGGTTAAAAGAACAAATTCATTTTTAGTCTAGTAAATCGCCTCTGAATGCATTGTACTCGGGAAAACCTGTCAATTTGAGCATGTGTTTAAAGGGTATTATGAAACTTTTTCATCGCCAAGATCCTTGTTATTGTGTCCCAGGGCTTTGGTTTGCTTATTCATGAAGGTGCAATGACATAAAAACGATAATGGATGACCTTGCATTTTCGTCAAAATTTCAACCATGGCCATAGGGACGGGTTAGAAAGCTCAAGTGATGTAGTTGGATGTTCCTTCAAATGGCCATAACTTCGTAGCCATGTGTCCTAGCGTGATGATTAAGACAGTTTTGGAAAGGTATTGAAGTGTTCTACAAGATCTGTACAAAGGTTTAAAGATCAAATTCATTTTTACTCTAGTAAATCGCCTCTGAATGCATTGTACTCGGGAAAACCTGTCAATTTGAGCATGTGTTTAAAGGGTATTATGAAACTTTTTCATCGCCAAGATCCTTGTTATTGTGTCCCAGGGTTTGGTTTGCTTATTCATGAAGGCTCAATGACATAAAAACGATAATGGATGACCTTGCATTTTCGTCAAAATTTCAACCATGGCCATAGGGACGGGTGAAATAGCTCAAGTGATGTAGTTGGATGTTCCTTCAAATGGCCATAACTTCGTAGCCATGAGTCCCTGCGTGATGATTAAGACAGTTTTGGAAAGGTATTGAAGTGTTCTACAAGATCTGTACAAAGGTTAAAAGATCAAATTCATTTTTAGTCTAGTAAATCGCCTCTGAATGCATTGTACTCGGGATAACCTGTCAATTTGAGCATGTGTTTAAAGGGTATTATGAAACTTTTTCATCGCCAAGATCCTTGTTATTGTGTCCCAGGGCTTTGGTTTGCTTATTCATGAAGGCCCAATGACATAAAAACGATAATGGATGACCTTGCATTTTCGTCAAAATTTCAACCATGGCCATAGGGACGGGTGAAAAAGCTCAAGTGATGTAGTTGGATGTTCCTTCAAATGGCCATAACTTCGTAGCCATGTGTCCTTGCGTGATGATTAAGACAGTTTTGGAAAGGTATTGAAGTGTTCTACAAGATCTGTACAAAGGTTAAAAGATCAAATTCATTTTTAGTCTAGTAAATCGCCTCTGAATGCATTGTACTCGGGAAAACCTGTCAATTTGAGCATGTGTTTAAAGGGTATTATGAAACTTTTTCATCGCCAAGATCCTTGTTATTGTGTCCCAGGGCTTTGGTTTGCTTATTCATGAAGGCCCAGTGACATAAAAACGATAATGGATGACCTTGCATTTTCGTCAAAATTTCAACCATGGCCATAGGGACGGGTGAAAAAGCTCAAGTGATGTAGTTGGATGTTCCTTCAAATGGCCATAACTTCGTAGCCATGTGTCCTAGCATGATGATTAAGACAGTTTTGGAAAGGTATTGAAGTGTTCTACAAGATCTGTACATTGATTGAAAGATCAAAGTCTTTTTCAGTGTAGTAAATGGCCTCTGAATGCATTGTACTCGGGAAAACCTGTCGATTTGAGCATGTATTTAAAGGGTAAAGTGACCCATTATGAAACTTTTTCATCGCCAAGATCCTTGTTATTGTGTCCCAGGGCTTTGATTTGCTTATTCATGAAGGCCCAATGACATAAAAACGATAATGGATGACCTTGCATTTTCGTCAAAATTTCAACCATGGCCATAGGGACGGGTGAAAAAGCTCAAGTGATGTAGTTGGATGTTCCTTCAAATGGCCATAACTTCGTAGCCATGTGTCCTAGCGTGATGATTAAGACAGTTTTGGAAAGGTATTGAAGTGGTTTACAAGATCTGTACATAGGTTTAAAGATCAAATTCACTTTTAGTCTAGTAAATGGCCTCTGAATGCATTGTACTCGGGAAAACCTGTCAATTTGAGCATGTGTTTAAAGGGTATTATGAAACTTTTTCATCGCCAAGATCCTTGTTATTGTGTCCCAGGGCTTTGGTTTGCTTATTCATGAAGGCGCAATGACATAAAAACGATAATGGATGACCTTGCATTTTCGTCAAAATTTCAACCATGGCCATAGGGACGGGTTAGAAAGCTCAAGTGATGTAGTTGGATGTTCCTTCAAATGGCCATAACTTCGTAGCCATGTGTCCTAGCATGATGATTAAGACAGTTTTGGAAAGGTATTGAAGTGTTCTACAAGATCTGTACAAAGGTTAAAAGAACAAATTCATTTTTAGTCTAGTAAATCGCCTCTGAATGCATTGTACTCGGGAAAACCTGTCAATTTGAGCATGTGTTTAAAGGGTATTATGAAACTTTTTCATCGCCAAGATCCTTGTTATTGTGTCCCAGGGCTTTGGTTTGCTTATTCATGAAGGCCCAATGACATAAAAACGATAATGGATGACCTTGCATTTTCGTCAAAATTTCAACCATGGCCATAGGGACGGGTGAAAAAGCTCAAGTGATGTAGTTGGATGTTCCTTCAAATGGCCATAACTTCGTAGCCATGTGTCCTAGCGTGATGATTGAGGCAGTTTTGGGAAGGTATTGAAGTGGTCTACAAGATCTGTACATAGGTTTAAAGATCAAATTCACTTTTAGTCTAGTAAATGGCCTCTGAATGCATTGTACTCGGGAAAACCTGTCAATTTGAGCATGTGTTTAAAGGGTATTATGAAACTTTTTCATCGCCAAGATCCTTGTTATTGTGTCCCAGGGCTTTGGTTTGCTTATTCATGAAGGCCCAATGACATAAAAACGATAATGGATGACCTTGCATTTTCGTCAAAATTTCAACCATGGCCATAGGGACGGGTGAAATAGCTCAAGTGATGTAGTTGGATGTTCCTTCAAATGGCCATAACTTCGTAGCCATGTGTCCTAGCATGATGATTAAGACAGTTTTGGAAAGGTATTGAAGTGTTCTACAAGATTTGTACAAAGGTTAAAAGATCAAATTCATTTTTAGTCTAGTAAATCGCATCTGAATGCATTGTACTCGGGAAAACCTGTCAATTTGAGCATGTGTTTAAAGGGTATTATGAAACTTTTTCATCGCCAAGATCCTTGTTATTGTGTCCCAGGGCTTTGGTTTGCTTATTCATGAAGGCCCAATGACATAAAAACGATAATGGATGACCTTGCATTTTCGTCAAAATTTCAACCATGGCCATGGGGACGGGTGAAAAAGCTCAAGTGATGTAGTTGGATGTTCCTTCAAATGGCCATAACTTCGTAGCCATGTGTCCTTGCGTGATGATTAAGACAGTTTTGGAAAGGTATTGAAGTGGTCTACAAGATCTGTACAAAGGTTAAAAGATCAAATTCATTTTTAGTCTAGTATATCGCCCCTGAATGCATTGTACTCGGGAAAACCTGTCAATTTGAGCATGTGTTTAAAGGGTATTATGAAACTTTTTCATCGCCAAGATCCTTGTTATTGTGTCCCAGGGCTTTGATTTGCTTATTCATGAAGGCCCAATGACATAAAAACGATAATGGATGACCTTGCATTTTCGTCAAAATTTCAACCATGGCCATAGGGACGGGTGAAATAGCTCAAGTGATGTAGTTGGATGTTCCTTCAAATGGCCATAACCTCGTAGCCATGTGTCCTAGCGTGATGATTAAGACAGTTTTGGAAAGGTATTGAAGTGGTCTACAAGATCTGTACATTGATTGAAAGTTCAAAGTCACTTTCAGTGTAGTAAATGGCCTCTGAATGCATTGTACTCGGGACAACCTGTCGATTTGCGCATGTATTTAAAGGGTAAAGTGACCCATTATGAAACTTTTTCATCGCCAAGATCCTTGTTATTGTGTCCCAGGGCTTTGATTTGCTTATTCATGAAGGCCCAATGACATAAAAACGATAATGGATGACCTTGCATTTTCGTCAAAATTTCAACCATGGCCATAGGGACGGGTGAAATAGCTCAAGTGATGTAGTTGGATGTTCCTTCAAATGGCCATAACCTCGTAGCCATGTGTCCTAGCGTGATGATTAAGACAGTTTTGGAAAGGTATTGAAGTGTTCTACAAGATCTGTACATTGATTGGAAGATCAAAGTCACTTTCAGTGTAGTAAATGGCCTCTGAATGCATTGTACTCGGGAAAACCTGTCGATTTGAGCATGTATTTAAAGGGTAAAGTGACCCATTATGAAACTTTTTCATCGCCAAGATCCTTGTTATTGTGTCCCAGGGCTTTGATTTGCTTATTCATGAAGGCCCAATGACATAAAAACGATAATGGATGACCTTGCATTTTCGTCAAAATTTCAACCATGGCCATAGGGACGGGTGAAAAAGCTCAAGTGATGTAGTTGGATGTTCCTTCAAATGGCCATAACTTCGTAGCCATGTGTCCTTGCGTGATGATTAAGACAGTTTTGGAAAGGTATTGAAGTGTTCTACAAGATCTGTACAAAGGTTAAAAGATCAAATTCATTTTTAGTCTAGTAGATCGCCTCTGAATGCATTGTACTCGGGAAAACCTGTCAATTTGAGCATGTGTTTAAAGGGTATTATGAAACTTTTTCATCGCCAAGATCCTTGTTATTGTGTCCCAGGGCTTTGGTTTGCTTATTTATGAAGGCCCAGTGACATAAAAACGATAATGGATGACCTTGCATTTTCGTCAAAATTTCAACCATGGCCATAGGGACGGGTGAAATAGCTCAAGTGATGAAGTTGGATGTTCCTTCAAATGGCCATAACCTCGTAGCCATGTGTCCTAGCGTGATGATTAAGACAGTTTTGGAAAGGTATTGAAGTGGTCTACAAGATCTGTACATTGATTGAACGATCAAAGTTACTTTCAGTGTAGTAAATGGCCTCTGAATGCATTGTACTCGGGAAAACCTGTCGATTTGAGCATGTATTTAAAGGGTAAAGTGACCCATTATGAAACTTTTTCATCGCCAAGATCCTTGTTATTGTGTCCCAGGGCTTTGATTTGCTTATTCATGAAGGCCCAGTGACATAAAAACGATAATGGATGACCTTGCATTTTCGTCAAAATTTCAACCATGGCCATAGGGACGGGTGAAAAAGCTCAAGTGATGTAGTTGGATGTTCCTTCAAATGGCCATAACTTCGTAGCCATGTGTCCTTGCGTGATGATTAAGACAGTTTTGGAAAGGTATTGAAGTGTTCTACAAGATCTGTACAAAGGTTAAAAGATCAAATTCATTTTTAGTCTAGTAAATCGCATCTGAATGCATTGTACTCGGGAAAACCTGTCAATTTGAGCATGTGTTTAAAGGGTATTATGAAACTTTTTCATCGCCAAGATCCTTGTTATTGTGTCCCAGGGCTTTGATTTGCTTATTCATGAAGGCCCAATGACATAAAAACGATAATGGATGACCTTGCATTTTCGTCAAAATTTCAACCATGGCCATAGGGACGGGTGAAAAAGCTCAAGTGATGTAGTTGGATGTTCCTTCAAATGGCCATAACTTCGTAGCCATGTGTCCTAGCGTGATGATTAAGACAGTTTTGGAAAGGTATTGAAGTGTTCTACAAGATCTGTACAAAGGTTAAAAGATCAAATTCATTTTTAGTCTAGTAAATCGCATCTGAATGCATTGTACTCGGGAAAACCTGTCAATTTGAGCATGTGTTTAAAGGGTATTATGAAACTTTTTCATCGCCAAGATCCTTGTTATTGTGTCCCAGGGCTTTGGTTTGCTTATTCATGAAGGCCCAATGACATAAAAACGATAATGGATGACCTTGCATTTTCGTCAAAATTTCAACCATGGCCATAGGGACGGGTGAAATAGCTCAAGTGATGTAGTTGGATGTTCCTTCAAATGGCCATAACCTCGTAGCCATGTGTCCTAGCGTGATGATTAAGACAGTTTTGGAAAGGTATTGAAGTGGTCTACAAGACCTGTACATTGATTGAACGATCAAAGTCATTTCCAGTGTAGTAAATGGCCTCTGAATGCATTGTACTCGGGAAAACCTGTCGATTTGAGCATGTATTTAAAGGGTAAAGTGACCCATTATGAAACTTTTTCATCGCCAAGATCCTTGTTATTGTGTCCCAGGGCTTTGATTTGCTTATTCATGAAGGCCCAATGACATAAAAACGATAATGGATGACTTTGCATTTTCGTCAAAATTTCAACCATGGCCATAGGGACGGGTGAAAAAGCTCAAGTGATGTAGTTGGATGTTCCTTCAAATGGCCATAACTTCGTAGCCATGTGTCCTTGCGTGATGATTAAGACAGTTTTGGAAAGGTATTGAAGTGGTCTACAAGATCTGTACATTGATTGAAAGATCAAAGTCACTTTCAGTGTAGTAAATGGCCTCTGAATGCATTGTACTCGGGAAAACCTGTCGATTTGAGCATGTATTTAAAGGGTAAAGTGACCCATTATGAAACTTTTTCATCGCCAAGATCCTTGTTATTGTGTCCCAGGGCTTTGATTTGCTTATTCATGAAGGCCCAATGACATAAAAACGATAATGGATGACCTTGCATTTTCGTCAAAATTTCAACCATGGCCATAGGGACGGGTGAAAAAGCTCAAGTGATGTAGTTGGATGTTCCTTCAAATGGCCATAACTTCGTAGCCATGTGTCCTTGCGTGATGATTAAGACAGTTTTGGAAAGGTATTGAAGTGTTCTACAAGATCTGTACAAAGGTTAAAAGATCAAATTCATTTTTAGTCTAGTAAATCGCATCTGAATGCATTGTACTCGGGAAAACCTGTCAATTTGAGCATGTGTTTAAAGGGTATTATGAAACTTTTTCATCGCCGAGATCCTTGTTATTGTGTCCCAGGGCTTTGGTTTGCTTATTCATGAAGGCCCAATGACATAAAAACGATAATGGATGACCTTGCATTTTCGTCAAAATTTCAACCATGGCCATAGGGACGGGTGAAATAGCTCAAGTGATGTAGTTGGATGTTCCTTCAAATGGCCATAACCTCGTAGCCATGTGTCCTTGCGTGATGATTAAGACAGTTTTGGAAAGGTATTGAAGTGTTCTAGAAGATCTGTACAAAGGTTAAAAGATCAAATTCATTTTTAGTCTAGTAAATCGACTCTGAATGCATTGTACTCGGGAAAACCTGTCAATTTGAGCATGTGTTTAAAGGGTATTATGAAACTTTTTCATCGCCAAGATCCTTGTTATTGTGTCCCAGGGCTTTGGTTTGCTTATTCATGAAGGCCCAATGACATAAAAACGATAATGGATGACCTTGCATTTTCGTCAAAATTTCAACCATGGCCATAGGGACGGGTGAAATAGCTCAAGTGATGTAGTTGGATGTTCCTTCAAATGGCCATAGCTTCGTAGCCATGTGTCCTAGCGTGATGATTAAGACAGTTTTGGAAAGGTATTGAAGTGGTCTACAAGATCTGTACATTGATTGAACGATCAAAGTCATTTCCAATGTAGTAAATGGCCTCTGAATGCATTGTACTCGGGAAAACCTGTCGATTTGAGCATGTGTTTAAAGGGTATTATGAAACTTTTTCATCGCCGAGATCCTTGTTATTGTGTCCCAGGGCTTTGGTTTGCTTATTCATGAAGGCCCAATGACATAAAAACGATAATGGATGACCTTGCATTTTCGTCAAAATTTCAACCATGGCCATAGGGACGGGTGAAATAGCTCAAGTGATGTAGTTGGATGTTCCTTCAAATGGCCATAACTTCGTAGCCATGTGTCCTAGCGTGATGATTAAGACAGTTTTGGAAAGGTATTGAAGTGGTCTACAAGATCTGTACATTGATTGAACGATCAAAGTCACTTTCAGTGTAGTAAATGGCCTCTGAATGCATTGTACTCGGGAAAACCTGTCGATTTGAGCATGTGTTTAAAGGGTATTATGAAACTTTTTCATCGCCGAGATCCTTGTTATTGTGTCCCAGGGCTTTGGTTTGCTTATTCATGAAGGCCCAATGACATAAAAACGATAATGGATGACCTTGCATTTTCGTCAAAATTTCAACCATGGCCATAGGGACGGGTGAAATAGCTCAAGTGATGTAGTTGGATGTTCCTTCAAATGGCCATAACCTCGTAGCCATGTGTCCTTGCGTGATGATTAAGACAGTTTTGGAAAGGTATTGAAGTGTTCTAGAAGATCTGTACAAAGGTTAAAAGATCAAATTCATTTTTAGTCTAGTAAATCGACTCTGAATGCATTGTACTCGGGAAAACCTGTCAATTTGAGCATGTGTTTAAAGGGTATTATGAAACTTTTTCATCGCCAAGATCCTTGTTATTGTGTCCCAGGGCTTTGGTTTGCTTATTCATGAAGGCCCAATGACATAAAAACGATAATGGATGACCTTGCATTTTCGTCAAAATTTCAACCATGGCCATAGGGACGGGTGAAATAGCTCAAGTGATGTAGTTGGATGTTCCTTCAAATGGCCATAGCTTCGTAGCCATGTGTCCTAGCGTGATGATTAAGACAGTTTTGGAAAGGTATTGAAGTGGTCTACAAGATCTGTACATTAATTGAAAGATCAAAGTCACTTTCAGTGTAGTAAATGGCCTCTGAATGCATTGTACTCGGGAAAACCTGTCGATTTGAGCATGTATTTAAAGGGTAAAGTGACCCATTATGAAACTTTTTCATCGCCAAGATCCTTGTTATTGTGTCCCAGGGCTTTGGTTTGCTTATTCATGAAGGCCCAATGACATAAAAACGATAATGGATGACCTTGCATTTTCGTCAAAATTTCAACCATGACCATAGGGACGGGTGAAATAGCTCAAGTGATGTAGTTGGATGTTCCTTCAAATGGCCATAACTTCGTAGCCATGTGTCCTAGCATGATGATTAAGACAGTTTTGGAAAGGTATTGAAGTGTTCTACAAGATCTGTACAAAGGTTAAAAGATCAAATTCATTTTGAGTCTAGTAAATCGCCTCTGAATGCATTGTACTCGGGAAAACCTGTCAATTTGAGCATGTGTTTAAAGGGTATTATGAAACTTTTTCATCGCCGAGATCCTTGTTATTGTGTCCCAGGGCTTTGGTTTGCTTATTCATGAAGGCCCAATGACATAAAAACGATAATGGATGACCTTGCATTTTCGTCAAAATTTCAACCATGGCCATAGGGACGGGTGAAAAAGCTCAAGTGATGTAGTTGGATGTTCCTTCAAATGGCCATAACTTCGTAGCCATGTGTCCTTGCGTGATGATTAAGACAGTTTTGGAAAGGTATTGAAGTGTTCTACAAGATCTGTACAAAGGTTAAAAGATCAAATTCATTTTTAGTCTAGTAAATCGCCTCTGAATGCATTGTACTCGGGAAAACCTGTCAATTTGAGCATGTGTTTAAAGGGTATTATGAAACTTTTTCATCGCCAAGATCCTTGTTATTGTGTCCCAGGGCTTTGGTTTGCTTATTCATGAAGGCCCAGTGACATAAAAACGATAATGGATGACCTTGCATTTTCGTCAAAATTTCAACCATGACCATAGGGACGGGTGAAATAGCTCAAGTGATGTAGTTGGATGTTCCTTCAAATGGCCATAACTTCGTAGCCATGTGTCCTTGCGTGATGATTAAGACAGTTTTGGAAAGGTATTGAAGTGTTCTACAAGATCTGTACAAAGGTTAAAAGATCAAATTCATTTTTAGTCTAGTAAATCGCCTCTGAATGCATTGTACTCGGGAAAACCTGTCAATTTGAGCATGTGTTTAAAGGGTATTATGAAACTTTTTCATCGCCAAGATCCTTGTTATTGTGTCCCAGGGCTTTGGTTTGCTTATTCATGAAGGCCCAATGACATAAAAACGATAATGGATGACCTTGCATTTTCGTCAAAATTTCAACCATGGCCATAGGGACGGGTGAAATAGCTCAAGTGATGTAGTTGGATGTTCCTTCAAATGGCCATAACTTCGTAGCCATGTGTCCTAGCATGATGATTAAGACAGTTTTGGAAAGGTATTGAAGTGTTCTACAAGATCTGTACATTGATTGAAAGATCAAAGTCACTTTCAGTGTAGTAAATGGCCTCTGAATGCATTGTACTCGGGAAAACCTGTCGATTTGCGCATGTATTTAAAGGGTATTATGAAACTTTTTCATCGCCAAGATCCTTGTTATTGTGTCCCAGGGCTTTGGTTTGCTTATTCATGAAGGCTCAATGACATAAAAACGATAATGGATGACCTTGCATTTTCGTCAAAATTTCAACCATGGCCATAGGGACGGGTGAAATAGCTCAAGTGATGTAGTTGGATGTTCCTTCAAATGGCCATAACTTCGTAGCCATGTGTCCTAGCATGATGATTAAGACAGTTTTGGAAAGGTATTGAGGTGTTCTACAAGATCTGTACAAAGGTTAAAAGATCAAATTCATTTTTAGTCTAGTAAATCGCCTCTGAATGCATTGTACTCGGGAAAACCTGTCAATTTGAGCATGTGTTTAAAGGGTATTATGAAACTTTTTCATCGCCAAGATCCTTGTTATTGTGTCCCAGGGCTTTGGTTTGCTTATTCATGAAGGCCCAGTGACATAAAAACGATAATGGATGACCTTGCATTTTCGTCAAAATTTCAACCATGGCCATAGGGACGGGTGAAATAGCTCAAGTGATGTAGTTGGATGTTCCTTCAAATGGCCATAACTTCGTAGCCATGTGTCCTAGCATGATGATTAAGACAGTTTTGGAAAGGTATTGAGGTGTTCTACAAGATCTGTACAAAGGTTAAAAGATCAAATTCATTTTTAGTCTAGTAAATCGCCTCTGAATGCATTATACTCGGGAAAACCTGTCAATTTGAGCATGTGTTTAAAGGGTATTATGAAACTTTTTCATCGCCAAGATCCTTGTTATTGTGTCCCAGGGCTTTGGTTTGCTTATTCATGAAGGCCCAATGACATAAAAACGATAATGGATGACCTTGCATTTTCGTCAAAATTTCAACCATGGCCATAGGGACGGGTGAAATAGCTCAAGTGATGTAGTTGGATGTTCCTTCAAATGGCCATAACTTCGTAGCCATGTGTCCTAGCATGATGATTAAGACAGTTTTGGAAAGGTATTGAAGTGTTCTACAAGATCTGTACAAAGCTTAAAAGATCAAATTCATTTTTAGTCTAGTAAATCGCCTCTGAATGCATTGTACTCGGGAAAACCTGTCAATTTGAGCATGTGTTTAAAGGGTATTATGAAACTTTTTCATCGCCAAGATCCTTGTTATTGTGTCCCAGGGCTTTGGTTTGCTTATTCATGAAGGCCCAATAACATAAAAACGATAATGGATGACCTTGCATTTTCGTCAAAATTTCAACCATGGCCATAGGGACGGGTGAAAAAGCTCAAGTGATGTAGTTGGATGTTCCTTCAAATGGCCATAACTTCGTAGCCATGTGTCCTAGCATGATGATTAAGACAGTTTTGGAAAGATATTGAAGTGTTCTACAAGATCTGTACAAAGGTTTAAAGATCAAATTCATTTTTAGTCTAGTAAATCGCCTCTGAATGCATTGTACTCGGGAAAACCTGTCAATTTGAGCATGTGTTTAAAGGGTATTATGAAACTTTTTCATCGCCAAGATCCTTGTTATTGTGTCCCAGGGCTTTGGTTTGCTTATTCATGAAGGCCCAATGACATAAAAACGATAATGGATGACCTTGCATTTTCGTCAAAATTTCAACCATGGCCATAGGGACGGGTGAAATAGCTCAAGTGATGTAGTTGGATGTTCCTTCAAATGGCCATAACCTCGTAGCCATGTGTCCTAGCGTGATGATTAAGACAGTTTTGGAAAGGTATTGAAGTGGTCTACAAGATCTGTACATTGATTGGAAGATCAAAGTCACTTTCAGTGTAGTAAATGGCCTCTGAATGCATTGTACTCGGGAAAACCTGTCGATTTGAGCATGTATTTAAAGGGTAAAGTGACCCATTATGAAACTTTTTCATCGCCAAGATCCTTGTTATTGTGTCCCAGGGCTTTGATTTGCTTATTCATGAAGGCCCAATGACATAAAAACGATAATGGATGACCTTGCATTTTCGTCAAAATTTCAACCATGGCCATGGGGACGGGTGAAAAAGCTCAAGTGATGTAGTTGGATGTTCCTTCAAATGGCCATAACTTCGTAGCCATGTGTCCTTGCGTGATGATTAAGACAGTTTTGGAAAGGTATTGAAGTGGTCTACAAGATCTGTACAAAGGTTAAAAGATCAAATTCATTTTTAGTCTAGTATATCGCCCCTGAATGCATTGTACTCGGGAAAACCTGTCAATTTGAGCATGTGTTTAAAGGGTATTATGAAACTTTTTCATCGCCAAGATCCTTGTTATTGTGTCCCAGGGCTTTGATTTGCTTATTCATGAAGGCCCAATGACATAAAAACGATAATGGATGACCTTGCATTTTCGTCAAAATTTCAACCATGGCCATAGGGACGGGTGAAATAGCTCAAGTGATGTAGTTGGATGTTCCTTCAAATGGCCATAACCTCGTAGCCATGTGTCCTAGCGTGATGATTAAGACAGTTTTGGAAAGGTATTGAAGTGGTCTACAAGATCTGTACATTGATTGAAAGATCAAAGTCACTTTCAGTGTAGTAAATGGCCTCTGAATGCATTGTACTCGGGACAACCTGTCGATTTGCGCATGTATTTAAAGGGTAAAGTGACCCATTATGAAACTTTTTCATCGCCAAGATCCTTGTTATTGTGTCCCAGGGCTTTGATTTGCTTATTCATGAAGGCCCAATGACATTAAAACGATAATGGATGACCTTGCATTTTCGTCAAAATTTCAACCATGGCCAAAGGACGGGTGAAATAGCTCAAGTGATGTAGTTGGATGTTCCTTCAAATGGCCATAACTTCGTAGCCATGTGTCCTAGCGTGATGATTAAGACAGTTTTGGAAAGGTATTGAAGTGGTCTACAAGATCTGTACATTGATTGAACGATCAAAGTCACTTTCAGTGTAGTAAATGGCCTCTGAATGCATTGTACTCGGGAAAACCTGTCGATTTGAGCATGTATTTAAAGGGTAAAGTGACCCATTATGAAACTTTTTCATCGCCAAGATCCTTGTTATTGTGTCCCAGGGCTTTGGTTTGCTTATTCATGAAGGCCCAATGACATAAAAACGATAATGGATGACCTTGCATTTTCGTCAAAATTTCAACCATGGCCATAGGGACGGGTGAAAAAGCTCAAGTGATGTAGTTGGATGTTCCTTCAAATGGCCATAACTTCGTAGCCATGTGTCCTAGCGTGATGATTGAGGCAGTTTTGGGAAGGTATTGAAGTGGTCTACAAGATCTGTACATTGATTGAACGATCAAAGTCACTTTCAGTGTAGTAAATGGCCTCTGAATGCATTGTACTCGGGAAAACCTGTCGATTTGAGCATGTATTTAAAGGGTAAAGTGACCCATTATGAAACTTTTTCATCGCCAAGATCCTTGTTATTGTGTCCCAGGGCTTTGATTTGCTTATTCATGAAGGCCCAATGACATAAAAACGATAATGGATGACCTTGCATTTTCGTCAAAATTTCAACCATGGCCATGGGGACGGGTGAAAAAGCTCAAGTGATGTAGTTGGATGTTCCTTCAAATGGCCATAACTTCGTAGCCATGTGTCCTAGCATGATGATTAAGACAGTTTTGGAAAGGTATTGAAGTGTTCTACAAGATCTGTACAAAGGTTAAAAGAAAAAATTCATTTTTAGTCTAGTAAATCGCCTCTGAATGCATTGTACTCGGGAAAACCTGTCAATTTGAGCATGTGTTTAAAGGGTATTATGAAACTTTTTCATCGCCAAGATCCTTGTTATTGTGTCCCAGGGCTTTGGTTTGCTTATTCATGAAGGCCCAATGACATAAAAACGATAATGGATGACCTTGCATTTTCGTCAAAATTTCAACCATGGCCATAGGGACGGGTGAAATAGCTCAAGTGATGTAGTTGGATGTTCCTTCAAATGGCCATAACTTCGTAGCCATGTGTCCTAGCATGATGATTAAGACAGTTTTGGAAAGGTATTGAAGTGTTCTACAAGATCTGTACAAAGGTTAAAAGATCAAATTCATTTTTAGTCTAGTAAATCGCATCTGAATGCATTGTACTCGGGAAAACCTGTCAATTTGAGCATGTGTTTAAAGGGTATTATGAAACTTTTTCATCGCCAAGATCCTTGTTATTGTGTCCCAGGGCTTTGGTTTGCTTATTCATGAAGGCCCAGTGACATAAAAACGATAATGGATGACCTTGCATTTTCGTCAAAATTTCAACCATGGCCATAGCGACGGGTGAAATAGCTCAAGTGATGTAGTTGGATGTTCCTTCAAATGGCCATAACCTCGTAGCCATGTGTCCTAGCGTGATGATTATGACAGTTTTGGAAAGGTATTGAAGTGGTCTACAAGATCTGTACATTGATTGAACGATCAAAGTCACTTTCAGTGTAGTAAATGGCCTCTGAATGCATTATACTCGGGAAAACCTGTCGATTTGAGCATGTATTTAAAGGGTAAAGTGACCCATTATGAAACTTTTTCATCGCCAAGATCCTTGTTATTGTGTCCCAGGGCTTTGATTTGCTTATTCATGAAGGCCCAATGACATAAAAACGATAATGGATGACCTTGCATTTTCGTCAAAATTTCAACCATGGCCATGGGGACGGGTGAAAAAGCTCAAGTGATGTAGTTGGATGTTCCTTCAAATGGCCATAACTTCGTAGCCATGTGTCCTTGCGTGATGATTAAGACAGTTTTGGAAAGGTATTGAAGTGGTCTACAAGATCTGTACAAAGGTTAAAAGATCAAATTCATTTTTAGTCTAGTATATCGCCCCTGAATGCATTGTACTCGGGAAAACCTGTCAATTTGAGAATGTGTTTAAAGGGTATTATGAAACTTTTTCATCGCCAAGATCCTTGTTATTGTGTCCCAGGGCTTTGATTTGCTTATTCATGAAGGCCCAATGACATAAAAACGATAATGGATGACCTTGCATTTTCGTCAAAATTTCAACCATGGCCATAGGGACGGGTGAAATAGCTCAAGTGATGTAGTTGGATGTTCCTTCAAATGGCCATAACCTCGTAGCCATGTGTCCTAGCGTGATGATTAAGACAGTTTTGGAAAGGTATTGAAGTGGTCTACAAGATCTGTACATTGATTGAAAGATCAAAGTCACTTTCAGTGTAGTAAATGGCCTCTGAATGCATTGTACTCGGGACAACCTGTCGATTTGCGCATGTATTTAAAGGGTAAAGTGACCCATTATGAAACTTTTTCATCGCCAAGATCCTTGTTATTGTGTCCCAGGGCTTTGATTTGCTTATTCATGAAGGCCCAATGACATTAAAACGATAATGGATGACCTTGCATTTTCGTCAAAATTTCAACCATGGCCAAAGGACGGGTGAAATAGCTCAAGTGATGTAGTTGGATGTTCCTTCAAATGGCCATAACCTCGTAGCCATGTGTCCTAGCGTGATGATTAAGACAGTTTTGGAAAGGTATTGAAGTGGTCTACAAGATCTGTACATTGATTGGAAGATCAAAGTCACTTTCAGTGTAGTAAATGGCCTCTGAATGCATTGTACTCGGGAAAACCTGTCGATTTGAGCATGTATTTAAAGGGTAAAGTGACCCATTATGAAACTTTTTCATCGCCAAGATCCTTGTTATTGTGTCCCAGGGCTTTGATTTGCTTATTCATGAAGGCCCAATGACATAAAAACGATAATGGATGACCTTGCATTTTCGTCAAAATTTCAACCATGGCCATAGGGACGGGTGAAAAAGCTCAAGTGATGTAGTTGGATGTTCCTTCAAATGGCCATAACTTCGTAGCCATGTGTCCTTGCGTGATGATTAAGACAGTTTTGGAAAGGTATTGAAGTGTTCTACAAGATCTGTACAAGGGTTAAAAGATCAAATTCATTTTTAGTCTAGTAGATCGCCTCTGAATGCATTGTACTCGGGAAAACCTGTCAATTTGAGCATGTGTTTAAAGGGTATTATGAAACTTTTTCATCGCCAAGATCCTTGTTATTGTGTCCCAGGGCTTTGGTTTGCTTATTCATGAAGGCCCAATGACATAAAAACGATAATGGATGACCTTGCATTTTCGTCAAAATTTCAACCATGGCCATAGGGACGGGTGAAATAGCTCAAGTGATGTAGTTGGATGTTCCTTCAAATGGCCATAACTTCGTAGCCATGTGTCCTAGCATGATGATTAAGACAGTTTTGGAAAGGTATTGAAGTGTTCTACAAGATCTGTACAAAGGTTAAAAGATCAAATTCATTTTTAGTCTAGTAAATCGCATCTGAATGCATTGTACTCGGGAAAACCTGTCAATTTGAGCATGTGTTTAAAGGGTATTATGAAACTTTTTCATCGCCAAGATCCTTGTTATTGTGTCCCAGGGCTTTGGTTTGCTTATTCATGAAGGCGCAATGACATAAAAACGATAATGGATGACCTTGCATTTTCGTCAAAATTTCAACCATGGCCATAGGGACGGGTGAAATAGCTCAAGTGATGTAGTTGGATGTTCCTTCAAATGGCCATAACTTCGTAGCCATGTGTCCTAGCGTGATGATTAAGACAGTTTTGGAAAGGTATTGAAGTGGTCTACAAGATCTGTACATTGATTGAACGATCAAAGTCACTTTCAGTGTAGTAAATGGCCCCTGAATGCATTGTACTCGGGAAAACCTGTCGATTTGAGCATGTATTTAAAGGGTAAAGTGACCCATTATGAAACTTTTTCATCGCCAAGATCCTTGTTATTGTGTCCCAGGGCTTTGATTTGCTTATTCATGAAGGCCCAATGACATTAAAACGATAATGGATGACCTTGCATTTTCGTCAAAATTTCAACCATGGCCAAAGGACGGGTGAAATAGCTCAAGTGATGTAGTTGGATGTTCCTTCAAATGGCCATAACCTCGTAGCCATGTGTCCTAGCGTGATGATTAAGACAGTTTTGGAAAGGTATTGAAGTGGTCTACAAGATCTGTACAAAGGTTAAAAGATCAAATTCATTTTTAGTCTAGTATATCGCCCCTGAATGCATTGTACTCGGGAAAACCTGTCAATTTGAGCATGTGTTTAAAGGGTATTATGAAACTTTTTCATCGCCAAGATCCTTGTTATTGTGTCCCAGGGCTTTGATTTGCTTATTCATGAAGGCCCAATGACATAAAAACGATAATGGATGACCTTGCATTTTCGTCAAAATTTCAACCATGGCCATGGGGACGGGTGAAAAAGCTCAAGTGATGTAGTTGGATGTTCCTTCAAATGGCCATAACTTCGTAGCCATGTGTCCTTGCGTGATGATTAAGACAGTTTTGGAAAGGTATTGAAGTGGTCTACAAGATCTGTACAAAGGTTAAAAGATCAAATTCATTTTTAGTCTAGTATATCGCCCCTGAATGCATTGTACTCGGGAAAACCTGTCAATTTGAGCATGTGTTTAAAGGGTATTATGAAACTTTTTCATCGCCAAGATCCTTGTTATTGTGTCCCAGGGCTTTGATTTGCTTATTCATGAAGGCCCAATGACATAAAAACGATAATGGATGACCTTGCATTTTCGTCAAAATTTCAACCATGGCCATAGGGACGGGTGAAATAGCTCAAGTGATGTAGTTGGATGTTCCTTCAAATGGCCATAACCTCGTAGCCATGTGTCCTAGCGTGATGATTAAGACAGTTTTGGAAAGGTATTGAAGTGGTCTACAAGATCTGTACATTGATTGAAAGATCAAAGTCACTTTCAGTGTAGTAAATGGCCTCTGAATGCATTGTACTCGGGACAACCTGTCGATTTGCGCATGTATTTAAAGGGTAAAGTGACCCATTATGAAACTTTTTCATCGCCAAGATCCTTGTTATTGTGTCCCAGGGCTTTGATTTGCTTATTCATGAAGGCCCAATGACATTAAAACGATAATGGATGACCTTGCATTTTCGTCAAAATTTCAACCATGGCCAAAGGACGGGTGAAATAGCTCAAGTGATGTAGTTGGATGTTCCTTCAAATGGCCATAACCTCGTAGCCATGTGTCCTAGCGTGATGATTAAGACAGTTTTGGAAAGGTATTGAAGTGGTCTACAAGATCTGTACATTGATTGAACGATCAAAGTCACTTTCAGTGTAGTAAATGGCCTCTGAATGCATTGTACTCGGGAAAACCTGTCGATTTGAGCATGTATTTAAAGGGTAAAGTGACCCATTATGAAACTTTTTCATCGCCAAGATCCTTGTTATTGTGTCCCAGGGCTTTGATTTGCTTATTCATGAAGGCCCAATGACATAAAAACGATAATGGATGACCTTGCATTTTCGTCAAAATTTCAACCATGGCCATAGGGACGGGTGAAAAAGCTCAAGTGATGTAGTTGGATGTTCCTTCAAATGGCCATAACTTCGTAGCCATGTGTCCTTGCGTGATGATTAAGACAGTTTTGGAAAGGTATTGAAGTGTTCTACAAGATCTGTACAAAGGTTAAAAGATCAAATTCATTTTTAGTCTAGTAAATCGCATCTGAATGCATTGTACTCGGGAAAACCTGTCAATTTGAGCATGTGTTTAAAGGGTATTATGAAACTTTTTCATCGCCAAGATCCTTGTTATTGTGTCCCAGGGCTTTGGTTTGCTTATTCATGAAGGCCCAGTGACATAAAAACGATAATGGATGACCTTGCATTTTCGTCAAAATTTCAACCATGGCCATAGGGACGGGTGAAAAAGCTCAAGTGATGTAGTTGGATGTTCCTTCAAATGGCCATAACTTCGTAGCCATGTGTCCTAGCGTGATGATTGAGGCAGTTTTGGGAAGGTATTGAAGTGGTCTACAAGATCTGTACATAGGTTTAAAGATCAAATTCATTTTTAGTCTAGTAAATCGCATCTGAATGCATTGTACTCGGGAAAACCTGTCAATTTGAGCATGTGTTTAAAGGGTATTATGAAACTTTTTCATCGCCAAGATCCTTGTTATTGTGTCCCAGGGCTTTGGTTTGCTTATTCATGAAGGCCCAGTGACATAAAAACGATAATGGATGACCTTGCATTTTCGTCAAAATTTCAACCATGGCCATAGCGACGGGTGAAATAGCTCAAGTGATGTAGTTGGATGTTCCTTCAAATGGCCATAACCTCGTAGCCATGTGTCCTAGCGTGATGATTAAGACAGTTTTGGAAAGGTATTGAAGTGGTCTACAAGATCTGTACATTGATTGAACGATCAAAGTCACTTTCAGTGTAGTAAATGGCCTCTGAATGCATTGTACTCGGGAAAACCTGTCGATTTGAGCATGTATTTAAAGGGTAAAGTGACCCATTATGAAACTTTTTCATCGCCAAGATCCTTGTTATTGTGTCCCAGGGCTTTGATTTGCTTATTCATGAAGGCCCAATGACATAAAAACGATAATGGATGACCTTGCATTTTCGTCAAAATTTCAACCATGGCCATAGGGACGGGTGAAAAAGCTCAAGTGATGTAGTTGGATGTTCCTTCAAATGGCCATAACTTCGTAGCCATGTGTCCTTGCGTGATGATTAAGACAGTTTTGGAAAGGTATTGAAGTGGTCTACAAGATCTGTACAAAGGTTAAAAGATCAAATTCATTTTTAGTCTAGTATATCGCCCCTGAATGCATTGTACTCGGGAAAACCTGTCAATTTGAGCATGTGTTTAAAGGGTATTATGAAACTTTTTCATCGCCAAGATCCTTGTTATTGTGTCCCAGGGCTTTGATTTGCTTATTCATGAAGGCCCAATGACATAAAAACGATAATGGATGACCTTGCATTTTCGTCAAAATTTCAACCATGGCCATGGGGACGGGTGAAAAAGCTCAAGTGATGTAGTTGGATGTTCCTTCAAATGGCCATAACTTCGTAGCCATGTGTCCTTGCGTGATGATTAAGACAGTTTTGGAAAGGTATTGAAGTGGTCTACAAGATCTGTACAAAGGTTAAAAGATCAAATTCATTTTTAGTCTAGTATATCGCCCCTGAATGCATTGTACTCGGGAAAACCTGTCAATTTGAGCATGTGTTTAAAGGGTATTATGAAACTTTTTCATCGCCAAGATCCTTGTTATTGTGTCCCAGGGCTTTGATTTGCTTATTCATGAAGGCCCAATGACATAAAAACGATAATGGATGACCTTGCATTTTCGTCAAAATTTCAACCATGGCCATAGGGACGGGTGAAATAGCTCAAGTGATGTAGTTGGATGTTCCTTCAAATGGCCATAACCTCGTAGCCATGTGTCCTAGCGTGATGATTAAGACAGTTTTGGAAAGGTATTGAAGTGGTCTACAAGATCTGTACATTGATTGAAAGATCAAAGTCACTTTCAGTGTAGTAAATGGCCTCTGAATGCATTGTACTCGGGACAACCTGTCGATTTGCGCATGTATTTAAAGGGTAAAGTGACCCATTATGAAACTTTTTCATCGCCAAGATCCTTGTTATTGTGTCCCAGGGCTTTGATTTGCTTATTCATGAAGGCCCAATGACATTAAAACGATAATGGATGACCTTGCATTTTCGTCAAAATTTCAACCATGGCCAAAGGACGGGTGAAATAGCTCAAGTGATGTAGTTGGATGTTCCTTCAAATGGCCATAACCTCGTAGCCATGTGTCCTAGCGTGATGATTAAGACAGTTTTGGAAAGGTATTGAAGTGGTCTACAAGATCTGTACATTGATTGGAAGATCAAAGTCACTTTCAGTGTAGTAAATGGCCTCTGAATGCATTGTACTCGGGAAAACCTGTCGATTTGAGCATGTATTTAAAGGGTAAAGTGACCCATTATGAAACTTTTTCATCGCCAAGATCCTTGTTATTGTGTCCCAGGGCTTTGATTTGCTTATTCATGAAGGCCCAATGACATAAAAACGATAATGGATGACCTTGCATTTTTGTCAAAATTTCAACCATGGCCATAGGGACGGGTGAAAAAGCTCAAGTGATGTAGTTGGATGTTCCTTCAAATGGCCATAACTTCGTAGCCATGTGTCCTTGCGTGATGATTAAGACAGTTTTGGAAAGGTATTGAAGTGTTCTACAAGATCTGTACAAAGGTTAAAAGATCAAATTCATTTTTAGTCTAGTAGATCGCCTCTGAATGCATTGTACTCGGGAAAACCTGTCAATTTGAGCATGTGTTTAAAGGGTATTATGAAACTTTTTCATCGCCAAGATCCTTGTAATTGTGTCCCAGGGCTTTGGTTTGCTTATTCATGAAGGCCCAATGACATAAAAACGATAATGGATGACCTTGCATTTTCGTCAAAATTTCAACCATGGCCATAGGGACGGGTGAAAAAGCTCAAGTGATGTAGTTGGATGTTCCTTCAAATGGCCATAACTTCGTAGCCATGTGTCCTAGCATGATGATTAAGACAGTTTTGGAAAGATATTGAAGTGTTCTACAAGATCTGTACAAAGGTTTAAAGATCAAATTCATTTTTAGTCTAGTAAATCGCCTCTGAATGCATTGTACTCGGGAAAACCTGTCAATTTGAGCATGTGTTTAAAGGGTATTATGAAACTTTTTCATCGCCAAGATCCTTGTTATTGTGTCCCAGGGCTTTGATTTGCTTATTCATGAAGGCCCAATGACATAAAAACGATAATGGATGACCTTGCATTTTTGTCAAAATTTCAACCATGGCCATAGGGACGGGTGAAAAAGCTCAAGTGATGTAGTTGGATGTTCCTTCAAATGGCCATAACTTCGTAGCCATGTGTCCTTGCGTGATGATTAAGACAGTTTTGGAAAGGTATTGAAGTGTTCTACAAGATCTGTACAAAGGTTAAAAGATCAAATTCATTTTTAGTCTAGTAGATCGCCTCTGAATGCATTGTACTCGGGAAAACCTGTCAATTTGAGCATGTGTTTAAAGGGTATTATGAAACTTTTTCATCGCCAAGATCCTTGTTATTGTGTCCCAGGGCTTTGGTTTGCTTATTCATGAAGGCGCAATGACATAAAAACGATAATGGATGACCTTGCATTTTCGTCAAAATTTCAACCATGGCCATAGGGACGGGTTAGAAAGCTCAAGTGATGTAGTTGGATGTTCCTTCAAATGGCCATAACTTCGTAGCCATGTGTCCTAGCATGATGATTAAGACAGTTTTGGAAAGGTATTGAAGTGTTCTACAAGATCTGTACAAAGGTTAAAAGATCAAATTCATTTTTAGTCTAGTAGATCGCCTCTGAATGCATTGTACTCGGGAAAACCTGTCAATTTGAGCATGTGTTTAAAGGGTATTATGAAACTTTTTCATCGCCAAGATCCTTGTTATTGTGTCCCAGGGCTTTGGTTTGCTTATTTATGAAGGCCTAGTGACATAAAAACGATAATGGATGACCTTGCATTTTCGTCAAAATTTCAACCATGGCCATAGGGACGGGTGAAATAGCTCAAGTGATGTAGTTGGATGTTCCTTCAAATGGCCATAACTTCGTAGCCATGTGTCCTAGCATGATGATTAAGACAGTTTTGGAAAGGTATTGAAGTGTTCTACAAGATCTGTACAAAGGTTAAAAGATCAAATTCATTTTTAGTCTAGTAAATCGCCCCTGAATGCATTGTACTCGGGAAAACCTGTCAATTTGAGCATGTGTTTAAAGGGTATTATGAAACTTTTTCATCGCCAAGATCCTTGTTATTGTGTCCCAGGGCTTTGGTTTGCTTATTCATGAAGGCGCAATGACATAAAAACGATAATGGATGACCTTGCATTTTCGTCAAAATTTCAACCATGGCCATAGGGACGGGTTAGAAAGCTCAAGTGATGTAGTTGGATGTTCCTTCAAATGGCCATAACTTCGTAGCCATGTGTCCTAGCATGATGATTAAGACAGTTTTGGAAAGGTATTGAAGTGTTCTACAAGATCTGTACAAAGGTTAAAAGAACAAATTCATTTTTAGTCTAGTAAATCGCCTCTGAATGCATTGTACTCGGGAAAACCTGTCAATTTGAGCATGTGTTTAAAGGGTATTATGAAACTTTTTCATCGCCAAGATCCTTGTTATTGTGTCCCAGGGCTTTGGTTTGCTTATTCATGAAGGCCCAATGACATAAAAACGATAATGGATGACCTTGCATTTTCGTCAAAATTTCAACCATGGCCATAGGGACGGGTGAAAAAGCTCAAGTGATGTAGTTGGATGTTCCTTCAAATGGCCATAACTTCGTAGCCATGTGTCCTTGCGTGATGATTAAGACAGTTTTGGAAAGGTATTGAAGTGGTCTACAAGATCTGTACAAAGGTTAAAAGATCAAATTCATTTTTAGTCTAGTATATCGCCCCTGAATGCATTGTACTCGGGAAAACCTGTCAATTTGAGCATGTGTTTAAAGGGTATTATGAAACTTTTTCATCGCCAAGATCCTTGTTATTGTGTCCCAGGGCTTTGATTTGCTTATTCATGAAGACCCAATGACATAAAAACGATAATGGATGACCTTGCATTTTCGTCAAAATTTCAACCATGGCCATAGGGACGGGTGAAATAGCTCAAGTGATGTAGTTGGATGTTCCTTCAAATGGCCATAACCTCGTAGCCATGTGTCCTAGCGTGATGATTAAGACAGTTTTGGAAAGGTATTGAAGTGGTCTACAAGATCTGTACATTGATTGAAAGATCAAAGTCACTTTCAGTGTAGTAAATGGCCTCTGAATGCATTGTACTCGGGACAACCTGTCGATTTGCGCATGTATTTAAAGGGTAAAGTGACCCATTATGAAACTTTTTCATCGCCAAGATCCTTGTTATTGTGTCCCAGGGCTTTGATTTGCTTATTCATGAAGGCCCAATGACATTAAAACGATAATGGATGACCTTGCATTTTCGTCAAAATTTCAACCATGGCCAAAGGACGGGTGAAATAGCTCAAGTGATGTAGTTGGATGTTCCTTCAAATGGCCATAACCTCGTAGCCATGTGTCCTAGCGTGATGATTAAGACAGTTTTGGAAAGGTATTGAAGTGGTCTACAAGATCTGTACATTGATTGAAAGATCAAAGTCACTTTCAGTGTAGTAAATGGCCTCTGAATGCATTGTACTCGGGAAAACCTGTCGATTTGAGCATGTATTTAAAGGGTAAAGTGACCCATTATGAAACTTTTTCATCGCCAAGATCCTTGTTATTGTGTCCCAGGGCTTTGATTTGCTTATTCATGAAGGCCCAATGACATAAAAACGATAATGGATGACCTTGCATTTTCGTCAAAATTTCAACCATGGCCATAGGGACGGGTGAAAAAGCTCAAGTGATGTAGTTGGATGTTCCTTCAAATGGCCATAACTTCGTAGCCATGTGTCCTTGCGTGATGATTAAGACAGTTTTGGAAAGGTATTGAAGTGTTCTACAAGATCTGTACAAAGGTTAAAAGATCAAATTCATTTTTAGTCTAGTAGATCGCCTCTGAATGCATTGTACTCGGGAAAACCTGTCAATTTGAGCATGTGTTTAAAGGGTATTATGAAACTTTTTCATCGCCAAGATCCTTGTTATTGTGTCCCAGGGCTTTGGTTTGCTTATTTATGAAGGCCCAGTGACATAAAAACGATAATGGATGACCTTGCATTTTCGTCAAAATTTCAACCATGGCCATAGGGACGGGTGAAATAGCTCAAGTGATGTAGTTGGATGTTCCTTCAAATGGCCAGAACTTCGTAGCCATGTGTCCTAGCATGATGATTAAGACAGTTTTGGAAAGGTATTGAAGTGTTCTACAAGATCTGTACAAAGGTTAAAAAATCAAATTCATTTTTAGTCTAGTAAATCGCATCTGAATGCATTGTACTCGGGAAAACCTGTCAATTTGAGCATGTGTTTAAAGGGTATTATGAAACTTTTTCATCGCCAAGATCCTTGTTATTGTGTCCCAGGGCTTTGATTTGCTTATTCATGAAGGCCCAATGACATAAAAACGATAATGGATGACCTTATATTTTCGTCAAAATTTCAACCATGGCCATAGCGACGGGTGAAATAGCTCAAGTGATGTAGTTGGATGTTCCTTCAAATGGCCATAACCTCGTAGCCATGTGTCCTAGCGTGATGATTAAGACAGTTTTGGAAAGGTATTGAAGTGGTCTACAAGATCTGTACATTGATTGAACGATCAAAGTCACTTTCAGTGTAGTAAATGGCCTCTGAATGCATTGTACTCGGGAAAACCTGTCGATTTGAGCATGTATTTAAAGGGTAAAGTGACCCATTATGAAACTTTTTCATCGCCAAGATCCTTGTTATTGTGTCCCAGGGCTTTGATTTGCTTATTCATGAAGGCCCAATGACATAAAAACGATAATGGATGACCTTGCATTTTCGTCAAAATTTCAACCATGGCCATGGGGACGGGTGAAAAAGCTCAAGTGATGTAGTTGGATGTTCCTTCAAATGGCCATAACTTCGTAGCCATGTGTCCTTGCGTGATGATTAAGACAGTTTTGGAAAGGTATTGAAGTGGTCTACAAGATCTGTACATTGATTAAAAGATCAAATTCATTTTTAGTCTAGTATATCGCCCCTGAATGCATTGTACTCGGGAAAACCTGTCAATTTGAGCATGTATTTAAAGGGTAAAGTGACCCATTATGAAACTTTTTCATCGCCAAGATCCTTGTTATTGTGTCCCAGGGCTTTGATTTGCTTATTCATGAAGGCCCAATGACATTAAAACGATAATGGATGACCTTGCATTTTCGTCAAAATTTCAACCATGGCCAAAGGACGGGTGAAATAGCTCAAGTGATGTAGTTGGATGTTCCTTCAAATGGCCATAACCTCGTAGCCATGTGTCCTAGCGTGATGATTAAGACAGTTTTGGAAAGGTATTGAAGTGGTCTACAAGATCTGTACATTGATTGGAAGATCAAAGTCACTTTCAGTGTAGTAAATGGCCTCTGAATGCATTGTACTCGGGAAAACCTGTCGATTTGAGCATGTATTTAAAGGGTAAAGTGACCCATTATGAAACTTTTTCATCGCCAAGATCCTTGTTATTGTGTCCCAGGGCTTTGATTTGCTTATTCATGAAGGCCCAATGACATAAAAACGATAATGGATGACCTTGCATTTTCGTCAAAATTTCAACCATGGCCATAGGGACGGGTGAAAAAGCTCAAGTGATGTAGTTGGATGTTCCTTCAAATGGCCATAACTTCGTAGCCATGTGTCCTTGCGTGATGATTAAGACAGTTTTGGAAAGGTATTGAAGTGTTCTACAAGATCTGTACAAAGGTTAAAAGATCAAATTCATTTTTAGTCTAGTAGATCGCCTCTGAATGCATTGTACTCGGGAAAACCTGTCAATTTGAGCATGTGTTTAAAGGGTATTATGAAACTTTTTCATCGCCAAGATCCTTGTTATTGTGTCCCAGGGCTTTGGTTTGCTTATTTTTGAAGGCCCAGTGACATAAAAACGATAATGGATGACCTTGCATTTTCGTCAAAATTTCAACCATGGCCATAGGGACGGGTGAAATAGCTCAAGTGATGTAGTTGGATGTTCCTTCAAATGGCCATAACTTCGTAGCCATGTGTCCTAGCATGATGATTAAGACAGTTTTGGAAAGGTATTGAAGTGTTCTACAAGATCTGTACAAAGGTTTAAAGATCAAATTCATTTTTAGTCTAGTAAATCGCATCTGAATGCATTGTACTCGGGAAAACCTGTCAATTTGAGCATGTGTTTAAAGGGTATTATGAAACTTTTTCATCGCCAAGATCCTTGTTATTGTGTCCCAGGGCTTTGGTTTGCTTATTCATGAAGGCGCAATGACATAAAAACGATAATGGATGACCTTGCATTTTCGTCAAAATTTCAACCATGGCCATAGGGACGGGTTAGAAAGCTCAAGTGATGTAGTTGGATGTTCCTTCAAATGGCCATAACCTCGTAGCCATGTGTCCTAGCGTGATGATTAAGACAGTTTTGGAAAGGTATTGAAGTGGTCTACAAGATCTGTACATTGATTGAACGATCAAAGTCTTTTTCAGTGTAGTAAATGGCCTCTGAATGCATTGTACTCGGGAAAACCTGTCGATTTGAGCATGTATTTAAAGGGTAAAGTGACCCATTATGAAACTTTTTCATCGCCAAGATCCTTGTTATTGTGTCCCAGGGCTTTGATTTGCTTATTCATGAAGGCCCAATGACATAAAAACGATAATGGATGACCTTGCATTTTCGTCAAAATTTCAACCATGGCCATAGGGACGGGTGAAAAAGCTCAAGTGATGTAGTTGGATGTTCCTTCAAATGGCCATAACTTCGTAGCCATGTGTCCTTGCGTGATGATTAAGACAGTTTTGGAAAGGTATTGAAGTGTTCTACAAGATCTGTACAAAGGTTAAAAGATCAAATTCATTTTTAGTCTAGTATATCGCCCCTGAATGCATTGTACTCGGGAAAACCTGTCAATTTGAGCATGTGTTTAAAGGGTATTATGAAACTTTTTCATCGCCAAGATCCTTGTTATTGTGTCCCAGGGCTTTGATTTGCTTATTCATGAAGGCCCAATGACATAAAAACGATAATGGATGACCTTGCATTTTCGTCAAAATTTCAACCATGGCCATGGGGACGGGTGAAAAAGCTCAAGTGATGTAGTTGGATGTTCCTTCAAATGGCCATAACTTCGTAGCCATGTGTCCTTGCGTGATGATTAAGACAGTTTTGGAAAGGTATTGAAGTGGTCTACAAGATCTGTACAAAGGTTAAAAGATCAAATTCATTTTTAGTCTAGTATATCGCCCCTGAATGCATTGTACTCGGGAAAACCTGTCAATTTGAGCATGTGTTTAAAGGGTATTATGAAACTTTTTCATCGCCAAGATCCTTGTTATTGTGTCCCAGGGCTTTGATTTGCTTATTCATGAAGGCCAAATGACATAAAAACGATAATGGATGACCTTGCATTTTCGTCAAAATTTCAACCATGGCCATAGGGACGGGTGAAATAGCTCAAGTGATGTAGTTGGATGTTCCTTCAAATGGCCATAACCTCGTAGCCATGTGTCCTAGCGTGATGATTAAGACAGTTTTGGAAAGGTATTGAAGTGGTCTACAAGATCTGTACATTGATTGAACGATCAAAGTCACTTTCAGTGTAGTAAATGGCCTCTGAATGCATTGTACTCGGGAAAACCTGTCGATTTGAGCATGTATTTAAAGGGTAAAGTGACCCATTATGAAACTTTTTCATCGCCAAGATCCTTGTTATTGTGTCCCAGGGCTTTGATTTGCTTATTCATGAAGGCCCAATGACATAAAAACGATAATGGATGACCTTGCATTTTCGTCAAAATTTCAACCATGGCCAAAGGACGGGTGAAATAGCTCAAGTGATGTAGTTGGATGTTCCTTCAAATGGCCATAACCTCGTAGCCATGTGTCCTAGCGTGATGATTAAGACAGTTTTGGAAAGGTATTGAAGTGGTCTACAAGATCTGTACATTGATTGGAAGATCAAAGTCACTTTCAGTGTAGTAAATGGCCTCTGAATGCATTGTACTCGGGAAAACCTGTCGATTTGAGCATGTATTTAAAGGGTAAAGTGACCCATTATGAAACTTTTTCATCGCCAAGATCCTTGTTATTGTGTCCCAGGGCTTTGATTTGCTTATTCATGAAGGCCCAATGACATAAAAACGATAATGGATGACCTTGCATTTTCGTCAAAATTTCAACCATGGCCATAGGGACGGGTGAAAAAGCTCAAGTGATGTAGTTGGATGTTCCTTCAAATGGCCATAACTTCGTAGCCATGTGTCCTTGCGTGATGATTAAGACAGTTTTGGAAAGGTATTGAAGTGTTCTACAAGATCTGTACAAAGGTTAAAAGATAAAATTCATTTTTAGTCTAGTAGATCGCCTCTGAATGCATTGTACTCGGGAAAACCTGTCAATTTGAGCATGTGTTTAAAGGGTATTATGAAACTTTTTCATCGCCAAGATCCTTGTTATTGTGTCCCAGGGCTTTGGTTTGCTTATTTATGAAGGCCCAGTGACATAAAAACGATAATGGATGACCTTGCATTTTCGTCAAAATTTCAACCATGGCCATAGGGACGGTTGAAATAGCTCAAGTGATGAAGTTGGATGTTCCTTCAAATGGCCATAACTTCGTAGCCATGTGTCCTAGCGTGATGATTAAGACAGTTTTGGAAAGGTATTGAAGTGTTCTACAAGATCTGTACAAAGGTTAAAAGATCAAATTAATTTTTAGTCTAGTAAATCGCCTCTGAATGCATTGTACTCGGGAAAACCTGTCAATTTGAGCATGTGTTTAAAGGGTATTATGAAACTTTTTCATCGCCAAGATCCTTGTTATTGTGTCCCAGGGCTTTGGTTTGCTCATTCATGAAGGCCCAATGACATAAAAACGATAATGGATGACCTTGCATTTTCGTCAAAATTTCAACCATGGCCTTAGGGACGGGTGAAATAGCTCAAGTGATGTAGTTGGATGTTCCTTCAAATGGCCATAACTTCGTAGCCATGTGTCCTAGCATGATGATTAAGACAGTTTTGGAAAGATATTGAAGTGTTCTACAAGATCTGTACAAAGGTTTAAAGATCAAATTCATTTTTAGTCTAGTAAATCGCCTCTGAATGCATTGTACTCGGGAAAACCTGTCAATTTGAGCATGTGTTTAAAGGGTATTATGAAACTTTTTCATCGCCAAGATCCTTGTTATTGTGTCCCAGGGCTTTGGTTTGCTTATTCATGAAGGCCCAGTGACATAAAAACGATAATGGATGACCTTGCATTTTCGTCAAAATTTCAACCATGGCCATAGGGACGGGTGAAATAGCTCAAGTGATGTAGTTGGATGTTCCTTCAAATGGCCATAACCTCGTAGCCATGTGTCCTAGCGTGATGATTAAGACAGTTTTGGAAAGGTATTGAAATGGTCTACAAGATCTGTACATTGATTGAACGATCAAAGTCACTTTCAGTGTAGTAAATGGCCTCTGAATGCATTGTACTCGGGAAAACCTGTCGATTTGAGCATGTATTTAAAGGGTAAAGTGACCCATTATGAAACTTTTTCATCGCCAAGATCCTTGTTATTGTGTCCCAGGGCTTTGATTTGCTTATTCATGAAGGCCCAATGACATAAAAACGATAATGGATGACCTTGCATTTTCGTCAAAATTTCAACCATGGCCATAGGGACGGGTTAGAAAGCTCAAGTGATGTAGTTGGATGTTCCTTCAAATGGCCATAACTTCGTAGCCATGTGTCCTAGCATGATGATTAAGACAGTTTTGGAAAGGTATTGAAGTGTTCTACAAGATCTGTACAAAGGTTTAAAGATCAAATTCATTTTTACTCTAGTAAATCGCCTCTGAATGCATTGTACTCGGGAAAACCTGTCAATTTGAGCATGTGTTTAAAGGGTATTATGAAAATTTTTCATCGCCAAGATCCTTGTTATTGTGTCCCAGGGCTTTGGTTTGCTTATTCATGAAGGCGCAATGACATAAAAACGATAATGGATGACCTTGCATTTTCGTCAAAATTTCAACCATGGCCATAGGGACGGGTGAAAAAGCTCAAGTGATGTAGTTGGATGTTCCTTCAAATGGCCATAACTTCGTAGCCATGTGTCCTTGCGTGATGATTAAGACAGTTTTGGAAAGGTATTGAAGTGTTCTACAAGATCTGTACAAAGGTTAAAAGAACAAATTCATTTTTAGTCTAGTAAATCGCCTCTGAATGCATTGTACTCGGGAAAACCTGTCAATTTGAGCATGTGTTTAAAGGGTATTATGAAACTTTTTCATCGCCAAGATCCTTGTTATTGTGTCCCAGGGCTTTGGTTTGCTTATTCATGAAGGTGCAATGACATAAAAACGATAATGGATGACCTTGCATTTTCGTCAAAATTTCAACCATGGCCATAGGGACGGGTGAAATAGCTCAAGTGATGTAGTTGGATGTTCCTTCAAATGGCCATAACTTCGTAGCCATGTGTCCTAGCATGATGATTAAGACAGTTTTGGAAAGGTATTGAAGTGTTCTACAAGATCTGTACAAAGGTTAAAAGATCAAATTCATTTTTACTCTAGTAAATCGCCTCTGAATGCATTGTACTCGGGAAAACCTGTCAATTTGAGCATGTGTTTAAAGGGTATTATGAAACTTTTTCATCGCCAAGATCCTTGTTATTGTGTCCCAGGGCTTTGGTTTGCTTATTCATGAAGGCTCAATGACATAAAAATGATAATGGATGACCTTGCATTTTCGTCAAAATTTCAACCATGGCCATAGGGACGGGTGAAATAGCTCAAGTGATGTAGTTGGATGTTCCTTCAAATGGCCATAACTTCGTAGCCATGTGTCCTAGCGTGATGATTAAGACAGTTTTGGAAAGGTATTGAAGTGTTCTACAAGATCTGTACAAAGGTTAAAAGATCAAATTCATTTTTAGTCTAGTAAATCGCCTCTGAATGCATTGTACTCGGGATAACCTGTCAATTTGAGCATGTGTTTAAAGGGTATTATGAAACTTTTTCATCGCCAAGATCCTTGTTATTGTGTCCCAGGGCTTTGGTTTGCTTATTCATGAAGGCCCAATGACATAAAAACGATAATGGATTACCTTGCATTTTCGTCAAAATTTCAACCATGGCCATAGGGACGGGTGAAAAAGCTCAAGTGATGTAGTTGGATGTTCCTTCAAATGGCCATAACTTCGTAGCCATGTGTCCTTGCGTGATGATTAAGACAGTTTTGGAAAGGTATTGAAGTGTTCTACAAGATCTGTACAAAGGTTTAAAGATCAAATTCATTTTTAGTCTAGTAAATCGCCTCTGAATGCATTGTACTCGGGAAAACCTGTCAATTTGAGCATGTGTTTAAAGGGTATTATGAAACTTTTTCATCGCCAAGATCCTTGTTATTGTGTCCCAGGGCTTTGGTTTGCTTATTCATGAAGGCCCAGTGACATAAAAACGATAATGGATGACCTTGCATTTTCGTCAAAATTTCAACCATGGCCATAGGGACGGGTGAAATAGCTCAAGTGATGTAGTTGGATGTTCCTTCAAATGGCCATAACCTCGTAGCCATGTGTCCTAGCGTGATGATTAAGACAGTTTTGGAAAGGTATTGAAATGGTCTACAAGATCTGTACATTGATTGAACGATCAAAGTCACTTTCAGTGTAGTAAATGGCCTCTGAATGCATTGTACTCGGGAAAACCTGTCGATTTGAGCATGTATTTAAAGGGTAAAGTGACCCATTATGAAACTTTTTCATCGCCAAGATCCTTGTTATTGTGTCCCAGGGCTTTGATTTGCTTATTCATGAAGGCCCAATGACATAAAAACGATAATGGATGACCTTGCATTTTCGTCAAAATTTCAACCATGGCCATGGGGACGGGTGAAAAAGCTCAAGTGATGTAGTTGGATGTTCCTTCAAATGGCCATAACTTCGTAGCCATGTGTCCTTGCGTGATGATTAAGACAGTTTTGGAAAGGTATTGAAGTGGTCTACAAGATCTGTACAAAGGTTAAAAGATCAAATTCATTTTTAGTCTAGTATATCGCCCCTGAATGCATTGTACTCGGGAAAACCTGTCAATTTGAGCATGTGTTTAAAGGGTATTATGAAACTTTTTCATCGCCAAGATCCTTGTTATTGTGTCCCAGGGCTTTGATTTGCTTATTCATGAAGGCCCAATGACATAAAAACGATAATGGATGACCTTGCATTTTCGTCAAAATTTCAACCATGGCCATAGGGACGGGTGAAATAGCTCAAGTGATGTAGTTGGATGTTCCTTCAAATGGCCATAACCTCGTAGCCATGTGTCCTAGCGTGATGATTAAGACAGTTTTGGAAAGGTATTGAAGTGGTCTACAAGATCTGTACATTGATTGAAAGATCAAAGTCACTTTCAGTGTAGTAAATGGCCTCTGAATGCATTGTACTCGGGAAAACCTGTCGATTTGAGCATGTATTTAAAGGGTAAAGTGACCCATTATGAAACTTTTTCATCGCCAAGATCCTTGTTATTGTGTCCCAGGGCTTTGATTTGCTTATTCATGAAGGCCCAATGACATAAAAACGATAATGGATGACTTTGCATTTTCGTCAAAATTTCAACCATGGCCATAGGGACGGGTGAAAAAGCTCAAGTGATGTAGTTGGATGTTCCTTCAAATGGCCATAACTTCGTAGCCATGTGTCCTTGCGTGATGATTAAGACAGTTTTGGAAAGGTATTGAAGTGTTCTACAAGATCTGTACAAAGGTTAAAAGATCAAATTCATTTTTAGTCTAGTAAATCGCCTCTGAATGCATTGTACTCGGGAAAACCTGTCAATTTGAGCATGTGTTTAAAGGGTATTATGAAACTTTTTCATCGCCAAGATCCTTGTTATTGTGTCCCAGGGCTTTGGTTTGCTTATTCATGAAGGCCCAGTGACATAAAAACGATAATGGATGACCTTGCATTTTCGTCAAAATTTCAACCATGGCCATAGGGACGGGTGAAATAGCTCAAGTGATGTAGTTGGATGTTCCTTCAAATGGCCATAACTTCGTAGCCATGTGTCCTAGCGTGATGATTAAGACAGTTTTGGAAAGGTATTGAAGTGGTCTACAAGATCTGTACATAGGTTTAAAGATCAAATTCACTTTTAGTCTAGTAAATGGCCTCTGAATGCATTGTACTCGGGAAAACCTGTCAATTTGAGCATGTGTTTAAAGGGTATTATGAAACTTTTTCATCGCCAAGATCCTTGTTATTGTGTCCCAGGGCTTTGGTTTGCTTATTCATGAAGGCCCAGTGACATAAAAACGATAATGGATGACCTTGCATTTTCGTCAAAATTTCAACCATGGCCATAGCGACGGGTGAAATAGCTCAAGTGATGTAGTTGGATGTTCCTTCAAATGGCCATAACCTCGTAGCCATGTGTCCTAGCGTGATGATTAAGACAGTTTTGGAAAGGTATTGAAGTGTTCTACAAGATCTGTACATTGATTGAAAGATCAAAGTCACTTTCAGTGTAGTAAATGGCCTCTGAATGCATTGTACTCGGGAAAACCTGTCGATTTGCGCATGTATTTAAAGGGTAAAGTGACTCATTATGAAACTTTTTCATCGCCAAGATCCTTGTTATTGTGTCCCAGGGCTTTGATTTGCTTATTCATGAAGCCCCAATGACATAAAAACGATAATGGATGACCTTGCATTTTCGTCAAAATTTCAACCATGGCCAAAGGGACGGGTGAAAAAGCTCAAGTGATGTAGTTGGATGTTCCTTCAAATGGCCATAACTTCGTAGCCATGTGTCCTTGCGTGATGATTAAGACAGTTTTGGAAAGGTATTGAAGTGGTCTACAAGATCTGTACATAGGTTTAAAGATCAAATTCACTTTTAGTCTAGTAAATGGCCTCTGAATGCATTGTACTCGGGAAAACCTGTCAATTTGAGCATGTATTTAAAGGGTATTATGAAACTTTTTCATCGCCAAGATCCTTGTTATTGTGTCCCAGGGCTTTGGTTTGCTTATTCATGAAGGCCCAGTGACATAAAAACGATAATGGATGACTTTGCATTTTCGTCAAAATTTCAACCATGGCCATAGGGACGGGTGAAAAAGCTCAAGTGATGTAGTTGGATGTTCCTTCAAATGGCCATAACTTCGTAGCCATGTGTCCTAGCGTGATGATTAAGACAGTTTTGGAAAGGTATTGAAGTGGTCTACAAGATCTGTACAAAGGTTTAAAGATCAAATTCACTTTTAGTCTAGTAAATGGCCTCTGAATGCATTGTACTCGGGAAAACCTGTCAATTTGAGCATGTGTTTAAAGGGTATTATGAAACTTTTTCATCGCCAAGATCCTTGTTATTGTGTCCCAGGGCTTTGGTTTGCTTATTCATGAAGGCCCAGTGACATAAAAACGATAATGGATGACTTTGCATTTTCGTCAAAATTTCAACCATGGCCATAGGGACGGGTGAAAAAGCTCAAGTGATGTAGTTGGATGTTCCTTCAAATGGCCATAACTTCGTAGCCATGTGTCCTAGCGTGATGATTAAGACAGTTTTGGAAAGGTATTGAAGTGGTCTACAAGATCTGTACAAAGGTTTAAAGATCAAATTCACTTTTAGTCTAGTAAATGGCCTCTGAATGCATTGTACTCGGGAAAACCTGTCAATTTGAGCATGTGTTTAAAGGGTATTATGAAACTTTTTCATCGCCAAGATCCTTGTTATTGTGTCCCAGGGCTTTGGTTTGCTTATTCATGAAGGCCCAATGACATAAAAACGATAATGGATGACCTTGCATTTTCGTCAAAATTTCAACCATGGCCATAGGGACGGGTGAAAAAGCTCAAGTGATGTAGTTGGATGTTCCTTCAAATGGCCATAACTTCGTAGCCATGTGTCCTTGCGTGATGATTAAGACAGTTTTGGAAAGGTATTGAAGTGTTCTACAAGATCTGTACAAAGGTTAAAAGATCAAATTCATTTTTAGTCTAGTAAATCGCCTCTGAATGCATTGTACTCGGGAAAACCTGTCAATTTGAGCATGTATTTAAAGGGTATTATGAAACTTTTTCATCGCCAAGATCCTTGTTATTGTGTCCCAGGGCTTTGGTTTGCTTATTCATGAAGGCGCAATGACATAAAAACGATAATGGATGACCTTGCATTTTCGTCAAAATTTCAACCATGGCCATAGGGACGGGTGAAAAAGCTCAAGTGATGTAGTTGGATGTTCCTTCAAATGGCCATAACTTCGTAGCCATGTGTCCTAGCGTGATGATTGAGACAGTTTTGGGAAGGTATTGAAGTGGTCTACAAGATCTGTACAAAGGTTTAAAGATCAATTTCATTTTTACTCTAGTAAATCGCCTCTGAATGCATTGTACTCGGGAAAACCTGTCAATTTGAGCATGTGTTTAAAGGGTATTATGAAACTTTTTCATCGCCAAGATCCTTGTTATTGTGTCCCAGGGCTTTGGTTTGCTTATTCATGAAGGCTCAATGACATTAAAACGATAATGGATGACCTTGCATTTTCGTCAAAATTTCAACCATGGCCATAGGGACGGGTGAAATAGCTCAAGTGATGTAGTTGGATGTTCCTTCAAATGGCCATAACTTCGTAGCCATGTGTCCTTGCGTGATGATTAAGACAGTTTTGGAAAGGTATTGAAGTGTTCTACAAGATCTGTACATCGGTTAAAAGACCAAATTCACTTTTAGTCTAGTAAATCGCCTCTGAATGCATTGTACTCGGGAAAACCTGTCAATTTGAGCATGTGTTTAAAGGGTATTATGAAACTTTTACATCGCCAAGATCCTTGTTATTGTGTCCCAGGGCTTTGGTTTGCTTATTCATGAAGGCTCAATGACATAAAAACGATAATGGATGACCTTGCATTTTCGTCAAAATTTCAACCATGGCCATAGGGACGGGTGAAATAGCTCAAGTGATGTAGTTGGATGTTCCTTCAAATGGCCATAACTTCGTAGCCATGTGTCCTTGCGTGATGATTAAGACAGTTTTGGAAAGGTATTGAAGTGTTCTACAAGATCTGTACAAAGGTTAAAAGAACAAATTCATTTTTAGTCTAGTAAATCGCCTCTGAATGCATTGTACTCGGGAAAACCTGTCAATTTGAGCATGTGTTTAAAGGGTATTATGAAACTTTTTCATCGCCAAGATCCTTGTTATTGTGTCCCAGGGCTTTGGTTTGCTTATTCATGAAGGCGCAATGACATAAAAACGATAATGGATGACCTTGCATTTTCGTCAAAATTTCAACCATGGCCATAGGGACGGGTGAAAAAGCTCAAGTGATGTAGTTGGATGTTCCTTCAAATGGCCATAACTTCGTAGCCATGTGTCCTTGCGTGATGATTAAGACAGTTTTGGAAAGGTATTGAAGTGTTCTACAAGATCTGTACAAAGGTTAAAAGAACAAATTCATTTTTAGTCTAGTAAATCGCCTCTGAATGCATTGTACTCGGGAAAACCTGTCAATTTGAGCATGTGTTTAAAGGGTATTATGAAACTTTTTCATCGCCAAGATCCTTGTTATTGTGTCCCAGGGCTTTGGTTTGCTTATTCATGAAGGTGCAATGACATAAAAACGATAATGGATGACCTTGCATTTTCGTCAAAATTTCAACCATGGCCATAGGGACGGGTGAAATAGCTCAAGTGATGTAGTTGGATGTTCCTTCAAATGGCCATAACTTCGTAGCCATGTGTCCCTGCGTGATGATTAAGACAGTTTTGGAAAGGTATTGAAGTGTTCTACAAGATCTGTACACAGGTTAAAAGATCAAATTCATTTTTAGTCTAGTAAATCGCCTCTGAATGCATTGTACTCGGGATAACCTGTCAATTTGAGCATGTGTTTAAAGGGTATTATGAAACTTTTTCATCGCCAAGATCCTTGTTATTGTGTCCCAGGGCTTTGGTTTGCTTATTCATGAAGGCCCAATGACATAAAAACGATAATGGATGACCTTGCATTTTCGTCAAAATTTCAACCATGGCCATAGGGACGGGTGAAAAAGCTCAAGTGATGTAGTTGGATGTTCCTTCAAATGGCCATAACTTCGTAGCCATGTGTCCTTGCGTGATGATTAAGACAGTTTTGGAAAGGTATTGAAGTGTTCTACAAGATCTGTACAAAGGTTAAAAGATCAAATTCATTTTTAGTCTAGTAAATCGCCTCTGAATGCATTGTACTCGGGAAAACCTGTCAATTTGAGCATGTGTTTAAAGGGTATTATGAAACTTTTTCATCGCCAAGATCCTTGTTATTGTGTCCCAGGGCTTTGGTTTGCTTATTCATGAAGGCCCAGTGACAAAAAAACGATAATGGATGACCTTGCATTTTCGTCAAAATTTCAACCATGGCCATAGGGACGGGTGAAATAGCTCAAGTGATGTAGTTGGATGTTCCTTCAAATGGCCATAACTTCGTAGCCATGTGTCCTAGCATGATGATTAAGACAGTTTTGGAAAGGTATTGAAGTGTTCTACAAGATCTGTACATTGATTGAAAGATCAAAGTCTTTTTCAGTGTAGTAAATGGCCTCTGAATGCATTGTACTCGGGAAAACCTGTCGATTTGCGCATGTATTTAAAGGGTAAAGTGACTCATTATGAAACTTTTTCATCGCCAAGATCCTTGTTATTGTGTCCCAGGGCTTTGGTTTGCTTATTCATGAAGCCCCAATGACATTAAAACGATAATGGATGACCTTGCATTTTCGTCAAAATTTCAACCATGGCCAAAGGGACGGGTGAAATAGCTCAAGTGATGTAGTTGGATGTTCCTTCAAATGGCCATAACTTCGTAGCCATGTGTCCTAGCGTGATGATTAAGACAGTTTTGGAAAGGTATTGAAGTGGTCTACAAGATCTGTACATTGATTGAACGATCAAAGTCACTTTCAGTGTAGTAAATGGCCTCTGAATGCATTGTACTCGGGAAAACCTGTCGATTTGAGCATGTATTTAAAGGGTAAAGTGACCCATTATGAAACTTTTTCATCGCCAAGATCCTTGTTATTGTGTCCCAGGGCTTTGATTTGCTTATTCATGAAGGCCCAATGACATAAAAACGATAATGGATGACCTTGCATTTTCGTCAAAATTTCAACCATGGCCATAGGGACGGGTGAAAAAGCTCAAGTGATGTAGTTGGATGTTCCTTCAAATGGCCATAACTTCATAGCCATGTGTCCTAGCGTGATGATTAAGACAGTTTTGGAAAGGTATTGAAGTGTTCTAGAAGATCTGTACAAAGGTTAAAAGATCAAATTCAGTTTTAGTCTAGTAAATCGCCTCTGAATGCATTGTACTCGGGAAAACCTGTCAATTTGAGCATGTGTTTAAAGGGTATTATGAAACTTTTTCATCGCCAAGATCCTTGTTATTGTGTCCCAGGGCTTTGGTTTGCTTATTCATGAAGGCCCAATGACATAAAAACGATAATGGATGACCTTGCATTTTCGTCAAAATTTCAACCATGGCCATAGGGACGGGTGAAAAAGCTCAAGTGATGTAGTTGGATGTTCCTTCAAATGGCCATAACTTCGTAGCCATGTGTCCTTGCGTGATGATTAAGACAGTTTTGGAAAGGTATTGCAGTGGTCTACAAGATCTGTACATAGGTTTAAAGATCAAATTCACTTTTAGTCTAGTAAATGGCCTCTGAATGCATTGTACTCGGGAAAACCTGTCAATTTGAGCATGTGTTTAAAGGGTATTATGAAACTTTTTCATCGCCAAGATCCTTGTTATTGTGTCCCAGGGCTTTGGTTTGCTTATTCATGAAGGCCCAATGACATAAAAACGATAATGGATGACCTTATATTTTCGTCAAAATTTCAACCATGGCCATAGGGACGGGTGAAAAAGCTCAAGTGATGTAGTTGGATGTTCCTTCAAATGGCCATAACTTCGTAGCCATGTGTCCTAGCGTGATGATTGAGGCAGTTTTGGGAAGGTATTGAAGTGGTCTACAAGATCTGTACATAGGTTTAAAGATCAAATTCACTTTTAGTCTAGTAAATGGCCTCTGAATGCATTGTACTCGGGAAAACCTGTCAATTTGAGCATGTGTTTAAAGGGTATTATGAAACTTTTTCATCGCCAAGATCCTTGTTATTGTGTCCCAGGGCTTTGGTTTGCTTATTCATGAAGGCCCAATGACATAAAAACGATAATGGATGACCTTGCATTTTCGTCAAAATTCCAACCATGGCCATAGGGACGGGTGAAATAGCTCAAGTGATGTAGTTGGATGTTCCTTCAAATGGCCATAACTTCGTAGCCATGTGTCCTAGCATGATGATTAAGACAGTTTTGGAAAGGTATTGAAGTGGTCTACAAGATCTGTACAAAGGTTAAAAGATCAAATTCATTTTTAGTCTAGTAAATGGCCTCTGAATGCATTGTACTCGGGAAAACCTGTCAATTTGAGCATGTGTTTAAAGGGTATTATGAAACTTTTTCATCGCCAAGATCCTTGTTATTGTGTCCCAGGGCTTTGGTTTGCTTATTCATGAAGGCCCAGTGACATAAAAACGATAATGGATGACCTTGCATTTTCGTCAAAATTTCAACCATGGCCATAGGGACGGGTGAAATAGCTCAAGTGATGTAGTTGGATGTTCGTTCAAATGGCCATAACTTCGTAGCCATGTGTCCTTGCGTGATGATTAAGACAGTTTTGGAAAGGTATTGAAGTGTTCTACAAGATCTGTACAAAGGTTAAAAGATCAAATTCATTTTTAGTCTAGTAAATCGCATCTGAATGCATTGTACTCGGGAAAACCTGTCAATTTGAGCATGTGTTTAAAGGGTATTATGAAACTTTTTCATCGCCAAGATCCTTGTTATTGTGTCCCAGGGCTTTGGTTTGCTTATTCATGAAGGCCCAATGACATAAAAACGATAATGGATGACCTTGCATTTTCGTCAAAATTTCAACCATGGCCATAGGGACGGGTGAAATAGCTCAAGTGATGTAGTTGGATGTTCCTTCAAATGGCCATAACTTCGTAGCCATGTGTCCTAGCATGATGATTAAGACAGTTTTGGAAAGGTATTGAAGTGTTCTACAAGATCTGTACAAAGGTTAAAAGATCAAATTCATTTTTAGTCTAGTAAATCGCATCTGAATGCATTGTACTCGGGAAAACCTGTCAATTTGAGCATGTGTTTAAAGGGTATTATGAAACTTTTTCATCGCCAAGATCCTTGTTATTGTGTCCCAGGGCTTTGGTTTGCTTATTCATGAAGGCCCAGTGACATAAAAACGATAATGGATGACCTTGCATTTTCGTCAAAATTTCAACCATGGCCATAGCGACGGGTGAAATAGCTCAAGTGATGTAGTTGGATGTTCCTTCAAATGGCCATAACCTCGTAGCCATGTGTCCTAGCGTGATGATTAAGACAGTTTTGGAAAGGTATTGAAGTGGTCTACAAGATCTGTACATTGATTGAACGATCAAAGTCACTTTCAGTGTAGTAAATGGCCTCTGAATGCATTGTACTCGGGAAAACCTGTCGATTTGAGCATGTATTTAAAGGGTAAAGTGACCCATTATGAAACTTTTTCATCGCCAAGATCCTTGTTATTGTGTCCCAGGGCTTTGATTTGCTTATTCATGAAGGCCCAATGACATAAAAACGATAATGGATGACCTTGCATTTTCGTCAAAATTTCAACCATGGCCATAGGGACGGGTGAAAAAGCTCAAGTGATGTAGTTGGATGTTCCTTCAAATGGCCATAACTTCATAGCCATGTGTCCTTGTGTGATGATTAAGACAGTTTTGGAAAGGTATTGAAGTGTTCTACAAGATCTGTACAAAGGTTAAAAGATCAAATTCATTTTTAGTCTAGTAGATCGCCCCTGAATGCATTGTACTCGGGAAAACCTGTCAATTTGAGCATGTGTTTAAAGGGTATTATGAAACTTTTTCATCGCCAAGATCCTTGTTATTGTGTCCCAGGGCTTTGATTTGCTTATTCATGAAGGCCCAATGACATAAAAACGATAATGGATGACCTTGCATTTTCGTCAAAATTTCAACCATGGCCATAGGGACGGGTGAAATAGCTCAAGTGATGTAGTTGGATGTTCCTTCAAATGGCCATAACCTCGTAGCCATGTGTCCTAGCGTGATGATTAAGACAGTTTTGGAAAGGTATTGAAGTGGTCTACAAGATCTGTACATTGATTGAAAGATCAAAGTCACTTTCAGTGTAGTAAATGGCCTCTGAATGCATTGTACTCGGGACAACCTGTCGATTTGCGCATGTATTTAAAGGGTAAAGTGACCCATTATGAAACTTTTTCATCGCCAAGATCCTTGTTATTGTGTCCCAGGGCTTTGATTTGCTTATTCATGAAGGCCCAATGACATTAAAACGATAATGGATGACCTTGCATTTTCGTCAAAATTTCAACCATGGCCAAAGGACGGGTGAAATAGCTCAAGTGATGTAGTTGGATGTTCCTTCAAATGGCCATAACCTCGTAGCCATGTGTCCTAGCGTGATGATTAAGACAGTTTTGGAAAGGTATTGAAGTGGTCTACAAGATCTGTACATTGATTGGAAGATCAAAGTCACTTTCAGTGTAGTAAATGGCCTCTGAATGCATTGTACTCGGGAAAACCTGTCGATTTGAGCATGTATTTAAAGGGTAAAGTGACCCATTATGAAACTTTTTCATCGCCAAGATCCTTGTTATTGTGTCCCAGGGCTTTGGTTTGCTTATTCATGAAGGCCCAATGACATAAAAACGATAATGGATGACCTTGCATTTTCGTCAAAATTTCAACCATGGCCATAGGGACGGGTGAAATAGCTCAAGTGATGTAGTTGGATGTTCCTTCAAATGGCCATAACTTCGTAGCCATGTGTCCTAGCATGATGATTAAGACAGTTTTGGAAAGGTATTGAAGTGTTCTACAAGATCTGTACAAAGCTTAAAAGATCAAATTCATTTTTAGTCTAGTAAATCGCCTCTGAATGCATTGTACTCGGGAAAACCTGTAAATTTGAGCATGTGTTTAAAGGGTATTATGAAAATTTTTCATCGCCAAGATCCTTGTTATTGTGTCCCAGGGCTTTGGTTTGCTTATTCATGAAGGCCCAATGACATAAAAACGATAATGGATGACCTTGCATTTTCGTCAAAATTTCAACCATGGCCATAGGGACGGGTGAAAAAGCTCAAGTGATGTAGTTGGATGTTCCTTCAAATGGCCATAACTTCGTAGCCATGTGTCCTAGCATGATGATTAAGACAGTTTTGGAAAGATATTGAAGTGTTCTACAAGATCTGTACAAAGGTTTAAAGATCAAATTCACTTTTAGTCTAGTAAATGGCCTCTGAATGCATTGTACTCGGGAAAACCTGTCAATTTGAGCATGTGTTTAAAGGGTATTATGAAACTTTTTCATCGCCAAGATCCTTGTTATTGTGTCCCAGGGCTTTGGTTTGCTTATTCATGAAGGCCCAATGACATAAAAACGATAATGGATGACCTTGCATTTTCGTCAAAATTTCAACCATGGCCATAGGGACGGGTGAAATAGCTCAAGTGATGTAGTTGGATGTTCCTTCAAATGGCCATAACTTCGTAGCCATGTGTCCTTGCGTGATGATTAAGACAGTTTTGGAAAGGTATTGAAGTGTTCTACAAGATCTGTACAAAGGTTAAAAGAACAAATTCATTTTTAGTCTAGTAAATCGCCTCTGAATGCATTGTACTCGGGAAAACCTGTCAATTTGAGCATGTATTTAAAGGGTATTATGAAACTTTTTCATCGCCAAGATCCTTGTTATTGTGTCCCAGGGCTTTGGTTTGCTTATTCATGAAGGCGCAATGACATAAAAACGATAATGGATGACCTTGCATTTTCGTCAAAATTTCAACCATGGCCATAGGGACGGGTGAAAAAGCTCAAGTGATGTAGTTGGATGTTCCTTCAAATGGCCATAACTTCGTAGCCATGTGTCCTAGCGTGATGATTGAGACAGTTTTGGGAAGGTATTGAAGTGGTCTACAAGATCTGTACAAAAATTTAAAGATCAAATTCATTTTTAGTCTAGTAAATCGCCTCTGAATGCATTGTACTCGGGAAAACCTGTCAATTTGAGCATGTGTTTAAAGGGTATTATGAAACTTTTTCATCGCCAAGATCCTTGTTATTGTGTCCCAGGGCTTTGGTTTGCTTATTCATGAAGGTGCAATGACATAAAAACGATAATGGATGACCTTGCATTTTCGTCAAAATTTCAACCATGGCCATAGGGACGGGTTAGAAAGCTCAAGTGATGTAGTTGGATGTTCCTTCAAATGGCCATAACTTCGTAGCCATGTGTCCTAGCATGATGATTAAGACAGTTTTGGAAAGGTATTGAAGTGTTCTACAAGATCTGTACAAAGGTTAAAAGATCAAATTCATTTTTAGTCTAGTAAATCGCCTCTGAATGCATTGTACTCGGGATAACCTGTCAATTTGAGCATGTGTTTAAAGGGTATTATGAAACTTTTTCATCGCCAAGATCCTTGTTATTGTGTCCCAGGGCTTTGGTTTGCTTATTCATGAAGGCCCAATGACATAAAAACGATAATGGATGACCTTGCATTTTCGTCAAAATTTCAACCATGGCCATAGGGACGGGTGAAAAAGCTCAAGTGATGTAGTTGGATGTTCCTTCAAATGGCCATAACTTCGTAGCCATGTGTCCTTGCGTGATGATTAAGACAGTTTTGGAAAGGTATTGAAGTGTTCTACAAGATCTGTACAAAGGTTAAAAGATCAAATTCATTTTTAGTCTAGTAAATCGCCTCTGAATGCATTGTACTCGGGAAAACCTGTCAATTTGAGCATGTGTTTAAAGGGTATTATGAAACTTTTTCATCGCCAAGATCCTTGTTATTGTGTCCCAGGGCTTTGGTTTGCTTATTCATGAAGGCCCAGTGACATAAAAACGACAATGGATGACCTTGCATTTTCGTCAAAATTTCAACCATGGCCATAGGGACGGGTGAAATAGCTCAAGTGATGTAGTTGGATGTTCCTTCAAATGGCCATAACTTCGTAGCCATGTGTCCTAGCATGATGATTAAGACAGTTTTGGAAAGGTATTGAAGTGTTCTACAAGATCTGTACATTGATTGAAAGATCAAAGTCTTTTTCAGTGTAGTAAATGGCCTCTGAATGCATTGTACTCGGGAAAACCTGTCGATTTGAGCTTGTATTTAAAGGGTAAAGTGACCCATTATGAAACTTTTTCATCGCCAAGATCCTTGTTATTGTGTCCCAGGGCTTTGATTTGCTTATTCATGAAGGCCCAATGACATAAAAACGATAATGGATGACCTTGCATTTTCGTCAAAATTTCAACCATGGCCATAGGGACGGGTGAAAAAGCTCAAGTGATGTAGTTGGATGTTCCTTCAAATGGCCATAACTTCATAGCCATGTGTCCTTGCGTGATGATTAAGACAGTTTTGGAAAGGTATTGAAGTGTTCTAGAAGATCTGTACAAAGGTTAAAAGATCAAATTCATTTTTAGTCTAGTAAATCGCCTCTGAATGCATTGTACTCGGGAAAACCTGTCAATTTGAGCATGTGTTTAAAGGGTATTACGAAACTTTTTCATCGCCAAGATCCTTGTTATTGTGTCCCAGGGCTTTGGTTTGCTTATTCATGAAGGCGCAATGACATAAAAACGATAATGGATGACCTTGCATTTTCGTCAAAATTTCAACCATGGCCATAGGGACGGGTGAAATAGCTCAAGTGATGTAGTTGGATGTTCCTTCAAATGGCCATAACTTCGTAGCCATGTGTCCTAGCGTGATGATTAAGACAGTTTTGGAAAGGTATTGAAGTGGTTTACAAGATCTGTACATAGGTTTAAAGATCAAATTCACTTTTAGTCTAGTAAATGGCCTCTGAATGCATTGTACTCGGGAAAACCTGTCAATTTGAGCATGTGTTTAAAGGGTATTACGAAACTTTTTCATCGCCAAGATCCTTGTTATTGTGTCCCAGGGCTTTGGTTTGCTTATTCATGAAGGCGCAATGACATAAAAACGATAATGGATGACCTTGCATTTTCGTCAAAATTTCAACCATGGCCAAAGGACGGGTGAAATAGCTCAAGTGATGTAGTTGGATGTTCCTTCAAATGGCCATAACTTCATAGCCATGTGTCCTTGCGTGATGATTAAGACAGTTTTGGAAAGGTATTGAAGTGTTCTAGAAGATCTGTACAAAGGTTAAAAGATCAAATTCATTTTTAGTCTAGTAAATCGCCTCTGAATGCATTGTACTCGGGAAAACCTGTCAATTTGAGCATGTGTTTAAAGGGTATTATGAAACTTTTTCATCGCCAAGATCCTTGTTATTGTGTCCCAGGGCTTTGGTTTGCTTATTCATGAAGGCGCAATGACATAAAAACGATAATGGATGACCTTGCATTTTCGTCAAAATTTCAACCATGGCCATAGGGACGGGTGAAAAAGCTCAAGTGATGTAGTTGGATGTTCCTTCAAATGGCCATAACTTCATAGCCATGTGTCCTTGCGTGATGATTAAGACAGTTTTGGAAAGGTATTGAAGTGTTCTAGAAGATCTGTACAAAGGTTAAAAGATCAAATTCATTTTTAGTCTAGTAAATCGCCTCTGAATGCATTGTACTCGGGAAAACCTGTCAATTTGAGCATGTGTTTAAAGGGTATTATGAAACTTTTTCATCGCCAAGATCCTTGTTATTGTGTCCCAGGGCTTTGGTTTGCTTATTCATGAAGGCCCAATGACATAAAAACGATAATGGATGACCTTGCATTTTCGTCAAAATTTCAACCATGGCCATAGGGACGGGTGAAATAGCTCAAGTGATGTAGTTGGATGTTCCTTCAAATGGCCATAACTTCGTAGCCATGTGTCCTAGCGTGATGATTAAGACAGTTTTGGAAAGGTATTGAAGTGGTTTACAAGATCTGTACATAGGTTTAAAGATCAAATTCACTTTTAGTCTAGTAAATGGCCTCTGAATGCATTGTACTCGGGAAAACCTGTCAATTTGAGCATGTGTTTAAAGGGTATTACGAAACTTTTTCATCGCCAAGATCCTTGTTATTGTGTCCCAGGGCTTTGGTTTGCTTATTCATGAAGGCGCAATGACATAAAAACGATAATGGATGACCTTGCATTTTCGTCAAAATTTCAACCATGGCCAAAGGACGGGTGAAATAGCTCAAGTGATGTAGTTGGATGTTCCTTCAAATGGCCATAACCTCGTAGCCATGTGTCCTAGCGTGATGATTAAGACAGTTTTGGAAAGGTATTGAAGTGGTCTACAAGATCTGTACATTGATTGGAAGATCAAAGTCACTTTCAGTGTAGTAAATGGCCTCTGAATGCATTGTACTCGGGAAAACCTGTCGATTTGAGCATGTATTTAAAGGGTAAAGTGACCCATTATGAAACTTTTTCATCGCCAAGATCCTTGTTATTGTGTCCCAGGGCTTTGATTTGCTTATTCATGAAGGCCCAATGACATAAAAACGATAATGGATGACCTTGCATTTTCGTCAAAATTTCAACCATGGCCATAGGGACGGGTGAAAAAGCTCAAGTGATGTAGTTGGATGTTCCTTCAAATGGCCATAACTTCGTAGCCATGTGTCCTTGCGTGATGATTAAGACAGTTTTGGAAAGGTATTGAAGTGTTCTACAAGATCTGTACAAAGGTTAAAAGATCAAATTCATTTTTAGTCTAGTAGATCGCCTCTGAATGCATTGTACTCGGGAAAACCTGTCAATTTGAGCATGTGTTTAAAGGGTATTATGAAACTTTTTCATCGCCAAGATCCTTGTTATTGTGTCCCAGGGCTTTGGTTTGCTTATTTATGAAGGCCCAGTGACATAAAAACGATAATGGATGACCTTGCATTTTCGTCAAAATTTCAACCATGGCCATAGGGACGGGTGAAAAAGCTCAAGTGATGTAGTTGGATGTTCCTTCAAATGGCCATAACTTCGTAGCCATGTGTCCTTGCGTGATGATTAAGACAGTTTTGGAAAGGTATTGAAGTGTTCTACAAGATCTGTACAAAGGTTAAAAGATCAAATTCATTTTTAGTCTAGTAAATCGCATCTGAATGCATTGTACTCGGGAAAACCTGTCAATTTGAGCATGTGTTTAAAGGGTATTATGAAACTTTTTCATCGCCAAGATCCTTGTTATTGTGTCCCAGGGCTTTTATTTGCTTATTCATGAAGGCCCAATGACATAAAAACGATAATGGATGACCTTGCATTTTCGTCAAAATTTCAACCATGGCCATAGGGACGGGTGAAAAAGCTCAAGTGATGTAGTTGGATGTTCCTTCAAATGGCCATAACTTCGTAGCCATGTGTCCTAGCGTGATGATTAAGACAGTTTTGGAAAGGTATTGAAGTGTTCTACAAGATCTGTACAAAGGTTAAAAGATCAAATTAATTTTTAGTCTAGTAAATCGCCTCTGAATGCATTGTACTCGGGAAAACCTGTCAATTTGAGCATGTGTTTAAAGGGTATTATGAAACTTTTTCATCGCCAAGATCCTTGTTATTGTGTCCCAGGGCTTTGGTTTGCTTATTCATGAAGGCCCAATGACATAAAAACGATAATGGATGACCTTGCATTTTCGTCAAAATTTCAACCATGGCCATAGGGACGGGTGCAATAGCTCAAGTGATGTAGTTGGATGTTCCTTCAAATGGCCATAACTTCGTAGCCATGTGTCCTAGCATGATGATTAAGACAGTTTTGGAAAGGTATTGAAGTGTTCTACAAGATCTGTACAAAGCTTAAAAGATCAAATTCATTTTTAGTCTAGTAAATCGCCTCTGAATGCATTGTACTCGGGAAAACCTGTAAATTTGAGCATGTGTTTAAAGGGTATTATGAAACTTTTTCATCGCCAAGATCCTTGTAATTGTGTCCCAGGGCTTTGGTTTGCTTATTCATGAAGGCCCAATGACATAAAAACGATAATGGATGACCTTGCATTTTCGTCAAAATTTCAACCATGGCCATAGGGACGGGTGAAAAAGCTCAAGTGATGTAGTTGGATGTTCCTTCAAATGGCCATAACTTCGTAGCCATGTGTCCTTGCGTGATGATTAAGACAGTTTTGGAAAGGTATTGAAGTGTTCTACAAGATCTGTACAAAGGTTAAAAGATCAAATTCATTTTTAGTCTAGTAAATCGCCTCTGAATGCATTGTACTCGGGAAAACCTGTCAATTTGAGCATGTGTTTAAAGGGTATTATGAAACTTTTTCATCGCCAAGATCCTTGTTATTGTGTCCCAGGGCTTTGGTTTGCTTATTCATGAAGGCCCAGTGACATAAAAACGACAATGGATGACCTTGCATTTTCGTCAAAATTTCAACCATGGCCATAGGGACGGGTGAAATAGCTCAAGTGATGTAGTTGGATGTTCCTTCAAATGGCCATAACTTCGTAGCCATGTGTCCTAGCATGATGATTAAGACAGTTTTGGAAAGGTATTGAAGTGTTCTACAAGATCTGTACATTGATTGAAAGATCAAAGTCTTTTTCAGTGTAGTAAATGGCCTCTGAATGCATTGTACTCGGGAAAACCTGTCGATTTGAGCATGTATTTAAAGGGTAAAGTGACCCATTATGAAACTTTTTCATCGCCAAGATCCTTGTTATTGTGTCCCAGGGCTTTGATTTGCTTATTCATGAAGGCCCAATGACATAAAAACGATAATGGATGACCTTGCATTTTCGTCAAAATTTCAACCATGGCCATAGGGACGGGTGAAAAAGCTCAAGTGATGTAGTTGGATGTTCCTTCAAATGGCCATAACTTCATAGCCATGTGTCCTTGCGTGATGATTAAGACAGTTTTGGAAAGGTATTGAAGTGTTCTAGAAGATCTGTACAAAGGTTAAAAGATCAAATTCATTTTTAGTCTAGTAAATCGCCTCTGAATGCATTGTACTCGGGAAAACCTGTCAATTTGAGCATGTGTTTAAAGGGTATTACGAAACTTTTTCATCGCCAAGATCCTTGTTATTGTGTCCCAGGGCTTTGGTTTGCTTATTCATGAAGGCGCAATGACATAAAAACGATAATGGATGACCTTGCATTTTCGTCAAAATTTCAACCATGGCCATAGGGACGGGTGAAATAGCTCAAGTGATGTAGTTGGATGTTCCTTCAAATGGCCATAACTTCGTAGCCATGTGTCCTAGCGTGATGATTAAGACAGTTTTGGAAAGGTATTGAAGTGGTTTACAAGATCTGTACATAGGTTTAAAGATCAAATTCACTTTTAGTCTAGTAAATGGCCTCTGAATGCATTGTACTCGGGAAAACCTGTCAATTTGAGCATGTGTTTAAAGGGTATTACGAAACTTTTTCATCGCCAAGATCCTTGTTATTGTGTCCCAGGGCTTTGGTTTGCTTATTCATGAAGGCGCAATGACATAAAAACGATAATGGATGACCTTGCATTTTCGTCAAAATTTCAACCATGGCCAAAGGACGGGTGAAATAGCTCAAGTGATGTAGTTGGATGTTCCTTCAAATGGCCATAACTTCATAGCCATGTGTCCTTGCGTGATGATTAAGACAGTTTTGGAAAGGTATTGAAGTGTTCTAGAAGATCTGTACAAAGGTTAAAAGATCAAATTCATTTTTAGTCTAGTAAATCGCCTCTGAATGCATTGTACTCGGGAAAACCTGTCAATTTGAGCATGTGTTTAAAGGGTATTATGAAACTTTTTCATCGCCAAGATCCTTGTTATTGTGTCCCAGGGCTTTGGTTTGCTTATTCATGAAGGCGCAATGACATAAAAACGATAATGGATGACCTTGCATTTTCGTCAAAATTTCAACCATGGCCATAGGGACGGGTGAAAAAGCTCAAGTGATGTAGTTGGATGTTCCTTCAAATGGCCATAACTTCATAGCCATGTGTCCTTGCGTGATGATTAAGACAGTTTTGGAAAGGTATTGAAGTGTTCTAGAAGATCTGTACAAAGGTTAAAAGATCAAATTCATTTTTAGTCTAGTAAATCGCCTCTGAATGCATTGTACTCGGGAAAACCTGTCAATTTGAGCATGTGTTTAAAGGGTATTATGAAACTTTTTCATCGCCAAGATCCTTGTTATTGTGTCCCAGGGCTTTGGTTTGCTTATTCATGAAGGCCCAATGACATAAAAACGATAATGGATGACCTTGCATTTTCGTCAAAATTTCAACCATGGCCATAGGGACGGGTGAAATAGCTCAAGTGATGTAGTTGGATGTTCCTTCAAATGGCCATAACTTCGTAGCCATGTGTCCTAGCGTGATGATTAAGACAGTTTTGGAAAGGTATTGAAGTGGTTTACAAGATCTGTACATAGGTTTAAAGATCAAATTCACTTTTAGTCTAGTAAATGGCCTCTGAATGCATTGTACTCGGGAAAACCTGTCAATTTGAGCATGTGTTTAAAGGGTATTACGAAACTTTTTCATCGCCAAGATCCTTGTTATTGTGTCCCAGGGCTTTGGTTTGCTTATTCATGAAGGCGCAATGACATAAAAACGATAATGGATGACCTTGCATTTTCGTCAAAATTTCAACCATGGCCAAAGGACGGGTGAAATAGCTCAAGTGATGTAGTTGGATGTTCCTTCAAATGGCCATAACCTCGTAGCCATGTGTCCTAGCGTGATGATTAAGACAGTTTTGGAAAGGTATTGAAGTGGTCTACAAGATCTGTACATTGATTGGAAGATCAAAGTCACTTTCAGTGTAGTAAATGGCCTCTGAATGCATTGTACTCGGGAAAACCTGTCGATTTGAGCATGTATTTAAAGGGTAAAGTGACCCATTATGAAACTTTTTCATCGCCAAGATCCTTGTTATTGTGTCCCAGGGCTTTGATTTGCTTATTCATGAAGGCCCAATGACATAAAAACGATAATGGATGACCTTGCATTTTCGTCAAAATTTCAACCATGGCCATAGGGACGGGTGAAAAAGCTCAAGTGATGTAGTTGGATGTTCCTTCAAATGGCCATAACTTCGTAGCCATGTGTCCTTGCGTGATGATTAAGACAGTTTTGGAAAGGTATTGAAGTGTTCTACAAGATCTGTACAAAGGTTAAAAGATCAAATTCATTTTTAGTCTAGTAGATCGCCTCTGAATGCATTGTACTCGGGAAAACCTGTCAATTTGAGCATGTGTTTAAAGGGTATTATGAAACTTTTTCATCGCCAAGATCCTTGTTATTGTGTCCCAGGGCTTTGGTTTGCTTATTTATGAAGGCCCAGTGACATAAAAACGATAATGGATGACCTTGCATTTTCGTCAAAATTTCAACCATGGCCATAGGGACGGGTGAAAAAGCTCAAGTGATGTAGTTGGATGTTCCTTCAAATGGCCATAACTTCGTAGCCATGTGTCCTTGCGTGATGATTAAGACAGTTTTGGAAAGGTATTGAAGTGTTCTACAAGATCTGTACAAAGGTTAAAAGATCAAATTCATTTTTAGTCTAGTAAATCGCATCTGAATGCATTGTACTCGGGAAAACCTGTCAATTTGAGCATGTGTTTAAAGGGTATTATGAAACTTTTTCATCGCCAAGATCCTTGTTATTGTGTCCCAGGGCTTTTATTTGCTTATTCATGAAGGCCCAATGACATAAAAACGATAATGGATGACCTTGCATTTTCGTCAAAATTTCAACCATGGCCATAGGGACGGGTGAAAAAGCTCAAGTGATGTAGTTGGATGTTCCTTCAAATGGCCATAACTTCGTAGCCATGTGTCCTAGCGTGATGATTAAGACAGTTTTGGAAAGGTATTGAAGTGTTCTACAAGATCAGTACAAAGGTTAAAAGATCAAATTAATTTTTAGTCTAGTAAATCGCCTCTGAATGCATTGTACTCGGGAAAACCTGTCAATTTGAGCATGTGTTTAAAGGGTATTATGAAACTTTTTCATCGCCAAGATCCTTGTTATTGTGTCCCAGGGCTTTGGTTTGCTTATTCATGAAGGCCCAATGACATAAAAACGATAATGGATGACCTTGCATTTTCGTCAAAATTTCAACCATGGCCATAGGGACGGGTGCAATAGCTCAAGTGATGTAGTTGGATGTTCCTTCAAATGGCCATAACTTCGTAGCCATGTGTCCTAGCATGATGATTAAGACAGTTTTGGAAAGGTATTGAAGTGTTCTACAAGATCTGTACAAAGCTTAAAAGATCAAATTCATTTTTAGTCTAGTAAATCGCCTCTGAATGCATTGTACTCGGGAAAACCTGTAAATTTGAGCATGTGTTTAAAGGGTATTATGAAACTTTTTCATCGCCAAGATCCTTGTAATTGTGTCCCAGGGCTTTGGTTTGCTTATTCATGAAGGCCCAATGACATAAAAACGATAATGGATGACCTTGCATTTTCGTCAAAATTTCAACCATGGCCATAGGGACGGGTGAAAAAGCTCAAGTGATGTAGTTGGATGTTCCTTCAAATGGCCATAACTTCGTAGCCATGTGTCCTAGCATGATGATTAAGACAGTTTTGGAAAGATATTGAAGTGTTCTACAAGATCTGTACAAAGGTTTAAAGATCAAATTCATTTTTAGTCTAGTAAATCGCCTCTGAATGCATTGTACTCGGGAAAACCTGTCAATTTGAGCATGTGTTTAAAGGGTATTATGAAACTTTTTCATCGCCAAGATCCTTGTTATTGTGTCCCAGGGCTTTGGTTTGCTTATTCATGAAGGCCCAATGACATAAAAACGATAATGGATGACCTTGCATTTTCGTCAAAATTTCAACCATGGCCATAGGGACGGGTGAAATAGCTCAAGTGATGTAGTTGGATGTTCCTTCAAATGGCCATAACTTCGTAGCCATGTGTCCTTGCGTGATGATTAAGACAGTTTTGGAAAGGTATTGAAGTGTTCTACAAGATCTGTACAAAGGTTAAAAGAACAAATTCATTTTTAGTCTAGTAAATCGCCTCTGAATGCATTGTACTCGGGAAAACCTGTCAATTTGAGCATGTGTTTAAAGGGTATTATGAAACTTTTTCATCGCCAAGATCCTTGTTATTGTGTCCCAGGGCTTTGGTTTGCTTATTCATGAAGGTGCAATGACATAAAAACGATAATGGATGACCTTGCATTTTCGTCAAAATTTCAACCATGGCCATAGGGACGGGTTAGAAAGCTCAAGTGATGTAGTTGGATGTTCCTTCAAATGGCCATAACTTCGTAGCCATGTGTCCTAGCATGATGATTAAGACAGTTTTGGAAAGGTATTGAGGTGTTCTACAAGATCTGTACAAAGGTTAAAAGATCAAATTCATTTTTACTCTAGTAAATCGCCTCTGAATGCATTGTACTCGGGAAAACCTGTCAATTTGAGCATGTGTTTAAAGGGTATTATGAAACTTTTTCATCGCCAAGATCCTTGTTATTGTGTCCCAGGGCTTTGGTTTGCTTATTCATGAAGGCGCAAAGACATAAAAACGATAATGGATGACCTTGCATTTTCGTCAAAATTTCAACCATGGCCATAGGGACGGGTGAAAAAGCTCAAGTGATGTAGTTGGATGTTCCTTCAAATGGCCATAACTTCGTAGCCATGTGTCCTTGCGTGATGATTAAGACAGTTTTGGAAAGGTATTGAAGTGTTCTACAAGATCTGTACAAAGGTTAAAAGAACAAATTCATTTTTAGTCTAGTAAATCGCCTCTGAATGCATTGTACTCGGGAAAACCTGTCAATTTGAGCATGTGTTTAAAGGGTATTATGAAACTTTTTCATCGCCAAGATCCTTGTTATTGTGTCCCAGGGCTTTGGTTTGCTTATTCATGAAGGTGCAATGACATAAAAACGATAATGGATGACCTTGCATTTTCGTCAAAATTTCAACCATGGCCATAGGGACGGGTTAGAAAGCTCAAGTGATGTAGTTGGATGTTCCTTCAAATGGCCATAACTTCGTAGCCATGTGTCCTAGCATGATGATTAAGACAGTTTTGGAAAGGTATTGAAGTGTTCTACAAGATCTGTACAAAGGTTTAAAGATTAAATTCATTTTTACTCTAGTAAATCGCCTCTGAATGCATTGTACTCGGGAAAACCTGTCAATTTGAGCATGTGTTTAAAGGGTATTATGAAACTTTTTCATCGCCAAGATCCTTGTTATTGTGTCCCAGGGCTTTGGTTTGCTTATTCATGAAGGCTCAATGACATAAAAACGATAATGGATGACCTTGCATTTTCGTCAAAATTTCAACCATGGCCATAGGGACGGGTGAAATAGCTCAAGTGATGTAGTTGGATGTTCCTTCAAATGGCCATAACTTCGTAGCCATGAGTCCCTGCGTGATGATTAAGACAGTTTTGGAAAGGTTTTGAAGTGTTCTACAAGATCTGTACAAAGGTTAAAAGATCAAATTCATTTTTAGTCTAGTAAATCGCCTCTGAATGCATTGTACTCGGGATAACCTGTCAATTTGAGCATGTGTTTAAAGGGTATTATGAAACTTTTTCATCGCCAAGATCCTTGTTATTGTGTCCCAGGGCTTTGGTTTGCTTATTCATGAAGGCCCAATGACATAAAAACGATAATGGATGACCTTGCATTTTCGTCAAAATTTCAACCATGGCCATAGGGACGGGTGAAAAAGCTCAAGTGATGTAGTTGGATGTTCCTTCAAATGGCCATAACTTCGTAGCCATGTGTCCTTGCGTGATGATTAAGACAGTTTTGGAAAGGTATTGAAGTGTTCTACAAGATCTGTACAAAGGTTAAAAGATCAAATTCATTTTTAGTCTAGTAAATCGCCTCTGAATGCATTGTACTCGGGAAAACCTGTCAATTTGAGCATGTGTTTAAAGGGTATTATGAAACTTTTTCATCGCCAAGATCCTTGTTATTGTGTCCCAGGGCTTTGGTTTGCTTATTCATGAAGGCCCAGTGACATAAAAACGATAATGGATGACCTTGCATTTTCGTCAAAATTTCAACCATGGCCATAGGGACGGGTGAAATAGCTCAAGTGATGTAGTTGGATGTTCCTTCAAATGGCCATAACTTCGTAGCCATGTGTCCTAGCATGATGATTAAGACAGTTTTGGAAAGGTATTGAAGTGTTCTACAAGATCTGTACAAAGGTTAAAAGAACAAATTCATTTTTAGTCTAGTAAATCGCCTCTGAATGCATTGTACTCGGGAAAACCTGTCAATTTGAGCATGTGTTTAAAGGGTATTATGAAACTTTTTCATCGCCAAGATCCTTGTTATTGTGTCCCAGGGCTTTGGTTTGCTTATTCATGAAGGCCCAATGACATAAAAACGATAATGGATGACCTTGCATTTTCGTCAAAATTTCAACCATGGCCATAGGGACGGGTGAAAAAGCTCAAGTGATGTAGTTGGATGTTCCTTCAAATGGCCATAACTTCGTAGCCATGTGTCCTAGCGTGATGATTGAGGCAGTTTTGGGAAGGTAATGAAGTGGTCTACAAGATCTGTACATAGGTTTAAAGATCAAATTCACTTTTAGTCTAGTAAATGGCCTCTGAATGCATTGTACTCGGGAAAACCTGTCAATTTGAGCATGTGTTTAAAGGGTATTATGAAACTTTTTCATCGCCAAGATCCTTGTTATTGTGTCCCAGGGCTTTGGTTTGCTTATTCATGAAGGCCCAATGACATAAAAACGATAATGGATGACCTTGCATTTTCGTCAAAATTCCAACCATGGCCATAGGGACGGGTGAAATAGCTCAAGTGATGTAGTTGGATGTTCCTTCAAATGGCCATAACTTCGTAGCCATGTGTCCTAGCATGATGATTAAGACAGTTTTGGAAAGGTATTGAAGTGGTCTACAAGATCTGTACATCGGTTAAAAGATCAAATTCACTTTTAGTCTAGTAAATGGCCTCTGAATGCATTGTACTCGGGAAAACCTGTCAATTTGAGCATGTGTTTAAAGGGTATTATGAAACTTTTTCATCGCCAAGATCCTTGTTATTGTGTCCCAGGGCTTTGGTTTGCTTATTCATGAAGGCCCAGTGACATAAAAACGATAATGGATGACCTTGCATTTTCGTCAAAATTTCAACCATGGCCATAGGGACGGGTGAAATAGCTCAAGTGATGTAGTTGGATGTTCCTTCAAATGGCCATAACTTCGTAGCCATGTGTCCTTGCGTGATGATTAAGACAGTTTTGGAAAGGTATTGAAGTGTTCTACAAGATCTGTACAAAGGTTAAAAGATCAAATTCATTTTTAGTCTAGTAAATCGCATCTGAATGCATTGTACTCGGGAAAACCTGTCAATTTGAGCATGTGTTTAAAGGGTATTATGAAACTTTTTCATCGCCAAGATCCTTGTTATTGTGTCCCAGGGCTTTGGTTTGCTTATTCATGAAGGCCCAGTGACATAAAAACGATAATGGATGACCTTGCATTTTCGTCAAAATTTCAACCATGGCCATAGGGACGGGTGAAATAGCTCAAGTGATGTAGTTGGATGTTCCTTCAAATGGCCATAACTTCGTAGCCATGTGTCCTAGCATGATGATTAAGACAGTTTTGGAAAGGTATTGAAGTGTTCTACAAGATCTGTACAAAGGTTAAAAGAACAAATTCATTTTTAGTCTAGTAAATCGCCTCTGAATGCATTGTACTCGGGAAAACCTGTCAATTTGAGCATGTGTTTAAAGGGTATTATGAAACTTTTTCATCGCCAAGATCCTTGTTATTGTGTCCCGGGGCTTTGGTTTGCTTATTCATGAAGGCCCAATGACATAAAAACGATAATGGATGACCTTGCATTTTCGTCAAAATTTCAACCATGGCCATAGGGACGGGTGAAATAGCTCAAGTGATGTAGTTGGATGTTCCTTCAAATGGCCATAACTTCGTAGCCATGTGTCCTAGCATGATGATTAAGACAGTTTTGGAAAGGTATTGAAGTGTTCTACAAGATCTGTACAAAGGTTAAAAGAACAAATTCATTTTTAGTCTAGTAAATCGCCTCTGAATGCATTGTACTCGGGAAAACCTGTCAATTTGAGCATGTGTTTAAAGGGTATTATGAAACTTTTTCATCGCCAAGATCCTTGTTATTGTGTCCCAGGGCTTTGGTTTGCTTATTCATGAAGGCCCAATGACATAAAAACGATAATGGATGACCTTGCATTTTCGTCAAAATTTCAACCATGGCCATAGGGACGGGTGAAAAAGCTCAAGTGATGTAGTTGGATGTTCCTTCAAATGGCCATAACTTCGTAGCCATGTGTCCTAGCGTGATGATTGAGGCAGTTTTGGGAAGGTAATGAAGTGGTCTACAAGATCTGTACATAGGTTTAAAGATCAAATTCACTTTTAGTCTAGTAAATGGCCTCTGAATGCATTGTACTCGGGAAAACCTGTCAATTTGAGCATGTGTTTAAAGGGTATTATGAAACTTTTTCATCGCCAAGATCCTTGTTATTGTGTCCCAGGGCTTTGGTTTGCTTATTCATGAAGGCCCAGTGACATAAAAACGATAATGGATGACCTTGCATTTTCGTCAAAATTTCAACCATGGCCATAGCGACGGGTGAAATAGCTCAAGTGATGTAGTTGGATGTTCCTTCAAATGGCCATAACCTCGTAGCCATGTGTCCTTGCGTGATGATTAAGACAGTTTTGGAAAGGTATTGAAGTGTTCTACAAGATCTGTACAAAGGTTAAAAGATCAAATTCATTTTTAGTCTAGTAAATCGCATCTGAATGCATTGTACTCGGGAAAACCTGTCAATTTGAGCATGTGTTTAAAGGGTATTATGAAACTTTTTCATCGCCAAGATCCTTGTTATTGTGTCCCAGGGCTTTGGTTTGCTTATTCATGAAGGCCCAGTGACATAAAAACGATAATGGATGACCTTGCATTTTCGTCAAAATTTCAACCATGGCCATAGCGACGGGTGAAATAGCTCAAGTGATGTAGTTGGATGTTCCTTCAAATGGCCATAACCTCGTAGCCATGTGTCCTAGCGTGATGATTAAGACAGTTTTGGAAAGGTATTGAAATGGTCTACAAGATCTGTACATTGATTGAACGATCAAAGTCACTTTCAGTGTAGTAAATGGCCTCTGAATGCATTGTACTCGGGAAAACCTGTCGATTTGAGCATGTATTTAAAGGGTAAAGTGACCCATTATGAAACTTTTTCATCGCCAAGATCCTTGTTATTGTGTCCCAGGGCTTTGATTTGCTTATTCATGAAGGCCCAATGACATAAAAACGATAATGGATGACCTTGCATTTTCGTCAAAATTTCAACCATGGCCATGGGGACGGGTGAAAAAGCTCAAGTGATGTAGTTGGATGTTCCTTCAAATGGCCATAACTTCGTAGCCATGTGTCCTTGCGTGATGATTAAGACAGTTTTGGAAAGGTATTGAAGTGGTCTACAAGATCTGTACAAAGGTTAAAAGATCAAATTCATTTCTAGTCTAGAATATCGCCCCTGAATGCATTGTACTCGGGAAAACCTGTCAATTTGAGCATGTGTTTAAAGGGTATTATGAAACTTTTTCATCGCCAAGATCCTTGTTATTGTGTCCCAGGGCTTTGATTTGCTTATTCATGAAGGCCCAATGACATAAAAACGATAATGGATGACCTTGCATTTTCGTCAAAATTTCAACCATGGCCATGGGGACGGGTGAAAAAGCTCAAGTGATGTAGTTGGATGTTCCTTCAAATGGCCATAACTTCGTAGCCATGTGTCCTTGCGTGATGATTAAGACAGTTTTGGAAAGGTATTGAAGTGGTCTACAAGATCTGTACAAAGGTTAAAAGATCAAATTCATTTCTAGTCTAGTATATCGCCCCTGAATGCATTGTACTCGGGAAAACCTGTCAATTTGAGCATGTGTTTAAAGGGTATTATGAAACTTTTTCATCGCCAAGATCCTTGTTATTGTGTCCCAGGGCTTTGATTTGCTTATTCATGAAGGCCCAATGACATAAAAACGATAATGGATGACCTTGCATTTTCGTCAAAATTTCAACCATGGCCATAGGGACGGGTGAAAAAGCTCAAGTGATGTAGTTGGATGTTCCTTCAAATGGCCATAACCTCGTAGCCATGTGTCCTAGCGTGATGATTAAGACAGTTTTGGAAAGGTATTGAAGTGGTCTACAAGATCTGTACATTGATTGAAAGATCAAAGTCACTTTCAGTGTAGTAAATGGCCTCTGAATGCATTGTACTCGGGAAAACCTGTCGATTTGAGCATGTATTTAAAGGGTAAAGTGACCCATTATGAAACTTTTTCATCGCCAAGATCCTTGGTATTGTGTCCCAGGGCTTTGATTTGCTTATTCATGAAGGCCCAATGACATAAAAACGATAATGGATGACCTTGCATTTTCGTCAAAATTTCAACCATGGCCATAGGGACGGGTGAAAAAGCTCAAGTGATGTAGTTGGATGTTCCTTCAAATGGCCATAACTTCATAGCCATGTGTCCTTGCGTGATGATTAAGACAGTTTTGGAAAGGTATTGAAGTGTTCTACAAGATCTGTACAAAGGTTAAAAGATCAAATTCATTTTTAGTCTAGTATATCGCCCCTGAATGCATTGTACTCGGGAAAACCTGTCAATTTGAGCATGTGTTTAAAGGGTATTATGAAACTTTTTCATCGCCAAGATCCTTGTTATTGTGTCCCAGGGCTTTGATTTGCTTATTCATGAAGGCCCAATGACATAAAAACGATAATGGATGACCTTGCATTTTCGTCAAAATTTCAACCATGGCCATAGGGACGGGTGAAATAGCTCAAGTGATGTAGTTGGATGTTCCTTCAAATGGCCATAACCTCGTAGCCATGTGTCCTAGCGTGATGATTAAGACAGTTTTGGAAAGGTATTGAAGTGGTCTACAAGATCTGTACATTGATTGAAAGATCAAAGTCACTTTCAGTGTAGTAAATGGCCTCTGAATGCATTGTACTCGGGACAACCTGTCGATTTGCGCATGTATTTAAAGGGTAAAGTGACCCATTATGAAACTTTTTCATCGCCAAGATCCTTGTTATTGTGTCCCAGGGCTTTGATTTGCTTATTCATGAAGGCCCAATGACATTAAAACGATAATGGATGACCTTGCATTTTCGTCAAAATTTCAACCATGGCCAAAGGGACGGGTGAAATAGCTCAAGTGATGTAGTTGGATGTTCCTTCAAATGGCCATAACCTCGTAGCCATGTGTCCTAGCGTGATGATTAAGACAGTTTTGGAAAGGTATTGAAGTGGTCTACAAGATCTGTACATTGATTGGAAGATCAAAGTCACTTTCAGTGTAGTAAATGGCCTCTGAATGCATTGTACTCGGGAAAACCTGTCGATTTGAGCATGTATTTAAAGGGTAAAGTGACCCATTATGAAACTTTTTCATCGCCAAGATCCTTGTTATTGTGTCCCAGGGCTTTGATTTGCTTATTCATGAAGGCCCAATGACATAAAAACGATAATGGATGACCTTGCATTTTCGTCAAAATTTCAACCATGGCCATAGGGACGGGTGAAAAAGCTCAAGTGATGTAGTTGGATGTTCCTTCAAATGGCCATAACTTCGTAGCCATGTGTCCTTGCGTGATGATTAAGACAGTTTTGGAAAGGTTTTGAAGTGTTCTACAAGATCTGTACAAAGGTTAAAAGATCAAATTCATTTTTAGTCTAGTAGATCGCCTCTGAATGCATTGTACTCGGGAAAACCTGTCAATTTGAGCATGTGTTTAAAGGGTATTATGAAACTTTTTCATCGCCAAGATCCTTGTTATTGTGTCCCAGGGCTTTGGTTTGCTTATTTATGAAGGCCCAGTGACATAAAAACGATAATGGATGACCTTGCATTTTCGTCAAAATTTCAACCATGGCCATAGGGACGGGTGAAAAAGCTCAAGTGATGTAGTTGGATGTTCCTTCAAATGGCCATAACTTCGTAGCCATGTGTCCTTGCGTGATGATTAAGACAGTTTTGGAAAGGTATTGAAGTGGTCTACAAGATCTGTACATTGATTGAACGATCAAAGTCACTTTCAGTGTAGTAAATGGCCTCTGAATGCATTGTACTCGGGAAAACCTGTCGATTTGAGCATGTATTTAAAGGGTAAAGTGACCCATTATGAAACTTTTTCATCGCCAAGATCCTTGTTATTGTGTCCCAGGGCTTTGATTTGCTTATTCATGAAGGCCCAATGACATTAAAACGATAATGGATGACTTTGCATTTTCGTCAAAATTTCAACCATGGCCATAGGGACGGGTGAAAAAGCTCAAGTGATGTAGTTGGATGTTCCTTCAAATGGCCATAACTTCGTAGCCATGTGTCCTTGCGTGATGATTAAGACAGTTTTGGAAAGGTATTGAAGTGTTCTACAAGATCTGTACAAAGGTTAAAAGATCAAATTCATTTTTAGTCTAGTAAATCGCATCTGAATGCATTGTACTCGGGAAAACCTGTCAATTTGAGCATGTGTTTAAAGGGTATTATGAAACTTTTTCATCGCCAAGATCCTTGTTATTGTGTCCCAGGGCTTTGATTTGCTTATTCATGAAGGCCCAATGACATAAAAACGATAATGGATGACCTTGCATTTTCGTCAAAATTTCAACCATGGCCATAGGGACGGGTGAAAAAGCTCAAGTGATGTAGTTGGATGTTCCTTCAAATGGCCATAACTTCGTAGCCATGTGTCCTAGCGTGATGATTAAGACAGTTTTGGAAAGGTATTGAAGTGTTCTACAAGATCTGTACAAAGGTTAAAAGATCAAATTCATTTTTAGTCTAGTAAATCGCATCTGAATGCATTGTACTCGGGAAAACCTGTCAATTTGAGCATGTGTTTAAAGGGTATTATGAAACTTTTTCATCGCCAAGATCCTTGTTATTGTGTCCCAGGGCTTTGGTTTGCTTATTCATGAAGGCCCAGTGACATAAAAACGATAATGGATGACCTTGCATTTTCGTCAAAATTTCAACCATGGCCATAGGGACGGGTGAAATAGCTCAAGTGATGTAGTTGGATGTTCCTTCAAATGGCCATAACCTCGTAGCCATGCGTCCTAGCGTGATGATTAAGACAGTTTTGGAAAGGTATTGAAGTGGTCTACAAGATCTGTACATTGATTGAACGATCAAAGTCACTTTCAGTGTAGTAAATGGCCTCTGAATGCATTGTACTCGGGAAAACCTGTCGATTTGAGCATGTATTTAAAGGGTAAAGTGACCCATTATGAAACTTTTTCATCGCCAAGATCCTTGTTATTGTGTCCCAGGGCTTTGATTTGCTTATTCATGAAGGCCCAATGACATTAAAACGATAATGGATGACTTTGCATTTTCGTCAAAATTTCAACCATGGCCATAGGGACGGGTGAAAAAGCTCAAGTGATGTAGTTGGATGTTCCTTCAAATGGCCATAACTTCGTAGCCATGTGTCCTAGCGTGATGATTAAGACAGTTTTGGAAAGGTATTGAAGTGGTCTACAAGATCTGTACAAAGGTTTAAAGATCAAATTCACTTTTAGTCTAGTAAATGGCCTCTGAATGCATTGTACTCGGGAAAACCTGTCAATTTGAGCATGTGTTTAAAGGGTATTATGAAACTTTTTCATCGCCAAGATCCTTGTTATTGTGTCCCAGGGCTTTTGTTTGCTTATTCATGAAGGCCCAATGACATAAAAACGATAATGGATGACCTTGCATTTTCGTCAAAATTTCAACCATGGCCATAGGGACGGGTGAAAAAGCTCAAGTGATGTAGTTGGATGTTCCTTCAAATGGCCATAACTTCGTAGCCATGTGTCCTTGCGTGATGATTAAGACAGTTTTGGAAAGGTATTGAAGTGTTCTACAAGATCTGTACAAAGGTTAAAAGATCAAATTCATTTTTAGTCTAGTAAATCGCCTCTGAATGCATTGTACTCGGGAAAACCTGTCAATTTGAGCATGTGTTTAAAGGGTATTATGAAACTTTTTCATCGCCAAGATCCTTGTTATTGTGTCCCAGGGCTTTGGTTTGCTTATTCATGAAGGCCCAGTGACATAAAAACGATAATGGATGACCTTGCATTTTCGTCAAAATTTCAACCATGGCCATAGGGACGGGTGAAATAGCTCAAGTGATGTAGTTGGATGTTCCTTCAAATGGCCATAACTTCGTAGCCATGTGTCCTAGCATGATGATTAAGACAGTTTTGGAAAGGTATTGAAGTGTTCTACAAGATCTGTACATTGATTGAAAGATCAAAGTCACTTTCAGTGTAGTAAATGGCCTCTGAATGCATTGTACTCGGGAAAACCTGTCGATTTGCGCATGTATTTAAAGGGTAAAGTGACTCATTATGAAACTTTTTCATCGCCAAGATCCTTGTTATTGTGTCCCAGGGCTTTGGTTTGCTTATTCATGAAGGCCCAATAACATAAAAACGATAATGGATGACCTTGCATTTTCGTCAAAATTTCAACCATGGCCATAGGGACGGGTGAAAAAGCTCAAGTGATGTAGTTGGATGTTCCTTCAAATGGCCATAACTTCGTAGCCATGTGTCCTTGCGTGATGATTAAGACAGTTTTGGAAAGGTATTGAAGTGTTCTACAAGATCTGTACAAAGGTTAAAAGATCAAATTCATTTTTAGTCTAGTAAATCGCATCTGAATGCATTGTACTCGGGAAAACCTGTCAATTTGAGCATGTGTTTAAAGGGTATTATGAAACTTTTTCATCGCCAAGATCCTTGTTATTGTGTCCCAGGGCTTTGGTTTGCTTATTCATGAAGGCCCAGTGACATAAAAACGATAATGGATGACCTTGCATTTTCGTCAAAATTTCAACCATGGCCATAGGGACGGGTGAAATAGCTCAAGTGATGTAGTTGGATGTTCCTTCAAATGGCCATAACCTCGTAGCCATGTGTCCTAGCGTGATGATTAAGACAGTTTTGGAAAGGTATTGAAGTGGTCTACAAGATCTGTACATTGATTGAACGATCAAAGTCATTTCCAGTGTAGTAAATGGCCTCTGAATGCATTGTACTCGGGGAAAACCTGTCGATTTGAGCATGTATTTAAAGGGTAAAGTGACCCATTATGAAACTTTTTCATCGCCAAGATCCTTGTTATTGTGTCCCAGGGCTTTGATTTGCTTATTCATGAAGGCCCAATGACATAAAAACGATAATGGATGACTTTGCATTTTCGTCAAAATTTCAACCATGGCCATAGGGACGGGTGAAAAAGCTCAAGTGATGTAGTTGGATGTTCCTTCAAATGGCCATAACTTCGTAGCCATGTGTCCTTGCGTGATGATTAAGACAGTTTTGGAAAGGTATTGAAGTGTTCTACAAGATCTGTACAAAGGTTAAAAGATCAAATTCATTTTTAGTCTAGTAAATCGCCTCTGAATGCATTGTACTCGGGAAAACCTGTCAATTTGAGCATGTGTTTAAAGGGTATTATGAAACTTTTTCATCGCCAAGATCCTTGTTATTGTGTCCCAGGGCTTTGGTTTGCTTATTCATGAAGGCCCAGTGACATAAAAACGATAATGGATGACCTTGCATTTTCGTCAAAATTTCAACCATGGCCATAGGGACGGGTGAAATAGCTCAAGTGATGTAGTTGGATGTTCCTTCAAATGGCCATAACTTCGTAGCCATGTGTCCTAGCATGATGATTAAGACAGTTTTGGAAAGGTATTGAAGTGTTCTACAAGATCTGTACATTGATTGAAAGATCAAAGTCACTTTCAGTGTAGTAAATGGCCTCTGAATGCATTGTACTCGGGAAAACCTGTCGATTTGCGCTTGTATTTAAAGGGTAAAGTGACTCATTATGAAACTTTTTCATCGCCAAGATCCTTGTTATTGTGTCCCAGGGCTTTGATTTGCTTATTCATGAAGCCCCAATGACATAAAAACGATAATGGATGACCTTGCATTTTCGTCAAAATTTCAACCATGGCCAAAGGGACGGGTGAAAAAGCTCAAGTGATGTAGTTGGATGTTCCTTCAAATGGCCATAACTTCGTAGCCATGTGTCCTTGCGTGATGATTAAGACAGTTTTGGAAAGGTATTGAAGTGGTCTACAAGATCTGTACATAGGTTTAAAGATCAAATTCACTTTTAGTCTAGTAAATGGCCTCTGAATGCATTGTACTCGGGAAAACCTGTCAATTTGAGCATGTATTTAAAGGGTATTATGAAACTTTTTCATCGCCAAGATCCTTGTTATTGTGTCCCAGGGCTTTGGTTTGCTTATTCATGAAGGCCCAATGACATAAAAACGAAAATGGATGACCTTGCATTTTCGTCAAAATTTCAACCATGGCCATAGGGACGGGTGAAAAAGCTCAAGTGATGTAGTTGGATGTTCCTTCAAATGGCCATAACTTCGTAGCCATGTGTCCTTGCATGATGATTAAGACAGTTTTGGAAAGGTATTGAAGTGTTCTACAAGATCTGTACAAAGGTTAAAAGATCAAATTAATTTTTAGTCTAGTAAATCGCCTCTGAATGCATTGTACTCGGGAAAACCTGTCAATTTGAGCATGTTTTTAAAGGGTATTATGAAACTTTTTCATCGCCAAGATCCTTGTTATTGTGTCCCAGGGCTTTGGTTTGCTTATTCATGAAGGCCCAATGACATAAAAACGATAATGGATGACCTTGCATTTTCGTCAAAATTTCAACCATGGCCATAGGGACGGGTGAAAAAGCTCAAGTGATGTAGTTGGATGTTCCTTCAAATGGCCATAACTTCGTAGCCATGTGTCCTTGCATGATGATTAAGACAGTTTTGGAAAGGTATTGAAGTGTTCTACAAGATCTGTACAAAGGTTAAAAGATCAAATTAATTTTTAGTCTAGTAAATCGCCTCTGAATGCATTGTACTCGGGAAAACCTGTCAATTTGAGCATGTGTTTAAAGGGTATTATGAAACTTTTTCATCGCCAAGATCCTTGTTATTGTGTCCCAGGGCTTTGGTTTGCTCATTCATGAAGGCCCAATGACATAAAAACGATAATGGATGACCTTGCATTTTCGTCAAAATTTCAACCATGGCCATAGGGACGGGTGAAATAGCTCAAGTGATGTAGTTGGATGTTCCTTCAAATGGCCATAACTTCGTAGCCATGTGTCCTAGCATGATGATTAAGACAGTTTTGGAAAGGTATTGAGGTGTTCTACAAGATCTGTACAAAGGTTAAAAGATCAAATTCATTTTTAGTCTAGTAAATCGCCTCTGAATGCATTATACTCGGGAAAACCTGTCAATTTGAGCATGTGTTTAAAGGGTATTATGAAACTTTTTCATCGCCAAGATCCTTGTTATTGTGTCCCAGGGCTTTGGTTTGCTTATTCATGAAGGCCCAATGACATAAAAACGATAATGGATGACCTTGCATTTTCGTCAAAATTTCAACCATGGCCATAGGGACGGGTGAAATAGCTCAAGTGATGTAGTTGGATGTTCCTTCAAATGGCCATAACTTCGTAGCCATGTGTCCTAGCATGATGATTAAGACAGTTTTGGAAAGGTATTGAAGTGTTCTACAAGATCTGTACAAAGCTTAAAAGATCAAATTCATTTTTAGTCTAGTAAATCGCCTCTGAATGCATTGTACTCGGGAAAACCTGTAAATTTGAGCATGTGTTTAAAGGGTATTATGAAACTTTTTCATCGCCAAGATCCTTGTTATTGTGTCCCAGGGCTTTGGTTTGCTTATTCATGAAGGCCCAATGACATAAAAACGATAATGGATGACCTTGCATTTTCGTCAAAATTTCAACCATGGCCATAGGGACGGGTGAAAAAGCTCAAGTGATGTAGTTGGATGTTCCTTCAAATGGCCATAACTTCGTAGCCATGTGTCCTTGCGTGATGATTAAGACAGTTTTGGAAAGGTATTGAAGTGTTCTACAAGATCTGTACAAAGGTTAAAAGATCAAATTCATTTTTAGTCTAGTAAATCGCCTCTGAATGCATTGTACTCGGGAAAACCTGTCAATTTGAGCATGTATTTAAAGGGTATTATGAAACTTTTTCATCGCCAAGATCCTTGTTATTGTGTCCCAGGGCTTTGGTTTGCTTATTCATGAAGGCGCAATGACATAAAAACGATAATGGATGACCTTGCATTTTCGTCAAAATTTCAACCATGGCCATAGGGACGGGTGAAATAGCTCAAGTGATGTAGTTGGATGTTCCTTCAAATGGCCATAACTTCGTAGCCATGTGTCCTAGCGTGATGATTGAGACAGTTTTGGGAAGGTATTGAAGTGGTCTACAAGATCTGTACAAAGGTTTAAAGATCAAATTCATTTTTACTCTAGTAAATCGCCTCTGAATGCATTGTACTCGGGAAAACCTGTCAATTTGAGCATGTGTTTAAAGGGTATTATGAAACTTTTTCATCGCCAAGATCCTTGTTATTGTGTCCCAGGGCTTTGGTTTGCTTATTCATGAAGGCTCAATGACATAAAAACGATAATGGATGACCTTGCATTTTCGTCAAAATTTCAACCATGGCCATAGGGACGGGTGAAATAGCTCAAGTGATGTAGTTGGATGTTCCTTCAAATGGCCATAACTTCGTAGCCATGTGTCCTTGCGTGATGATTAAGACAGTTTTGGAAAGGTATTGAAGTGTTCTACAAGATCTGTACATCGGTTAAAAGACCAAATTCACTTTTAGTCTAGTAAATCGCCTCTGAATGCATTGTACTCGGGAAAACATGTCAATTTGAGCATGTGTTTAAAGGGTATTATGAAACTTTTACATCGCCAAGATCCTTGTTATTGTGTCCCAGGGCTTTGATTTGCTTATTCATGAAGCTCCAATGGCATAAGAACGATAATGAATGACCTTGCATTTTCGTCAAACATTCAAGCATGGCCATAGGGACGGGTGAAAAAGCTCAAGTGATGTAGTTGGATGTTCCTTCAAATGGCCATAACTTCGTAGCCATGTGTCCTTGCGTGATGATTAAGACAGTTTTGGAAAGGTATTGAAGTGTTCTACAAGATCTGTACAAAGGTTAAAAGAACAAATTCATTTTTAGTCTAGTAAATCGCCTCTGAATGCATTGTACTCGGGAAAACCTGTCAATTTGAGCATGTGTTTAAAGGGTATTATGAAACTTTTTCATCGCCAAGATCCTTGTTATTGTGTCCCAGGGCTTTGGTTTGCTTATTCATGAAGGCGCAATGACATAAAAACGATAATGGATGACCTTGCATTTTCGTCAAAATTTCAACCATGGCCATAGGGACGGGTGAAATAGCTCAAGTGATGTAGTTGGATGTTCCTTCAAATGGCCATAACTTCGTAGCCATGTGTCCCTGCGTGATGATTAAGACAGTTTTGGAAAGGTATTGAAGTGTTCTACAAGATCTGTACAAAGGTTAAAAGATCAAATTCATTTTTAGTCTAGTAAATCGCCTCTGAATGCATTGTACTCGGGATAACCTGTCAATTTGAGCATGTGTTTAAAGGGTATTATGAAACTTTTTCATCGCCAAGATCCTTGTTATTGTGTCCCAGGGCTTTGGTTTGCTTATTCATGAAGGCCCAATGACATAAAAACGATAATGGATGACCTTGCATTTTCGTCAAAATTTCAACCATGGCCATAGGGACGGGTGAAAAAGCTCAAGTGATGTAGTTGGATGTTCCTTCAAATGGCCATAACTTCGTAGCCATGTGTCCTTGCGTGATGATTAAGACAGTTTTGGAAAGGTATTGAAGTGTTCTACAAGATCTGTACAAAGGTTAAAAGATCAAATTCATTTTTAGTCTAGTAAATCGCCTCTGAATGCATTGTACTCGGGAAAACCTGTCAATTTGAGCATGTGTTTAAAGGGTATTATGAAACTTTTTCATCGCCAAGATCCTTGTTATTGTGTCCCAGGGCTTTGGTTTGCTTATTCATGAAGGCCCAGTGACAAAAAAACGATAATGGATGACCTTGCATTTTCGTCAAAATTTCAACCATGGCCAAAGGACGGGTGAAATAGCTCAAGTGATGTAGTTGGATGTTCCTTCAAATGGCCATAACCTCGTAGCCATGTGTCCTAGCGTGATGATTAAGACAGTTTTGGAAAGGTATTGAAGTGGTCTACAAGATCTGTACATTGATTGGAAGATCAAAGTCACTTTCAGTGTAGTAAATGGCCTCTGAATGCATTGTACTCGGGAAAACCTGTCGATTTGAGCATGTATTTAAAGGGTAAAGTGACCCATTATGAAACTTTTTCATCGCCAAGATCCTTGTTATTGTGTCCCAGGGCTTTGGTTTGCTTATTCATGAAGGCCCAATGACATAAAAACGATAATGGATGACCTTGCATTTTCGTCAAAATTTCAACCATGGCCATAGGGACGGGTGAAAAAGCTCAAGTGATGTAGTTGGATGTTCCTTCAAATGGCCATAACTTCGTAGCCATGTGTCCTAGCATGATGATTAAGACAGTTTTGGAAAGGTATTGAAGTGTTCTACAAGATCTGTACAAAGCTTAAAAGATCAAATTCATTTTTAGTCTAGTAAATCGCCTCTGAATGCATTGTACTCGGGAAAACCTGTAAATTTGAGCATGTGTTTAAAGGGTATTATGAAACTTTTTCATCGCCAAGATTCTTGTTATTGTGTCCCAGGGCTTTGGTTTGCTTATTCATGAAGGCCCAATGACATAAAAACGATAATGAATGACCTTGCATTTTCGTCAAAATTTCAACCATGGCCATAGGGACGGGTGAAATAGCTCAAGTGATGTAGTTGGATGTTCCTTCAAATGGCCATAACTTCGTAGCCATGTGTCCTTGCGTGATGATTAAGACAGTTTTGGAAAGGTATTGAAGTGTTCTACAAGATCTGTACAAAGGTTAAAAGAACAAATTCATTTTTAGTCTAGTAAATCGCCTCTGAATGCATTGTACTCGGGAAAACCTGTCAATTTGAGCATGTATTTAAAGGGTATTATGAAACTTTTTCATCGCCAAGATCCTTGTTATTGTGTCCCAGGGCTTTGGTTTGCTTATTCATGAAGGCGCAATGACATAAAAACGATAATGGATGACCTTGCATTTTCGTCAAAATTTCAACCATGGCCATAGGGACGGGTGAAAAAGCTCAAGTGATGTAGTTGGATGTTCCTTCAAATGGCCATAACTTCGTAGCCATGTGTCCTAGCGTGATGATTGAGACAGTTTTGGGAAGGTATTGAAGTGGTCAAGATCTGTACAAAGGTTTAAAGATAAAATTCATTTTTAGTCTAGTAAATCGCCTCTGAATGCATTGTACTCGGGAAAACCTGTCAATTTGAGCATGTGTTTAAAGGGTATTATGAAACTTTTTCATCGCCAAGATCCTTGTTATTGTGTCCCAGGGCTTTGGTTTGCTTATTCATGAAGGCTCAATGACATAAAAACGATAATGGATGACCTTGCATTTTCGTCAAAATTTCAACCATGGCCATAGGGACGGGTGAAATAGCTCAAGTGATGTAGTTGGATGTTCCTTCAAATGGCCATAACTTCGTAGCCATGTGTCCTTGCGTGATGATTAAGACAGTTTTGGAAAGGTATTGAAGTGTTCTACAAGATCTGTACAAAGGTTAAAAGAACAAATTCATTTTTAGTCTAGTAAATCGCCTCTGAATGCATTGTACTCGGGAAAACCTGTCAATTTGAGCATGTGTTTAAAGGGTATTATGAAACTTTTTCATCGCCAAGATCCTTGTTATTGTGTCCCAGGGCTTTGGTTTGCTTATTCATGAAGGTGCAATGACATAAAAACGATAATGGATGACCTTGCATTTTCGTCAAAATTTCAACCATGGCCATAGGGACGGGTGAAAAAGCTCAAGTGATGTAGTTGGATGTTCCTTCAAATGGCCATAACTTCGTAGCCATGTGTCCTTGCGTGATGATTAAGACAGTTTTGGAAAGGTATTGAAGTGTTCTACAAGATCTGTACAAAGGTTAAAAGATCAAATTCATTTTTAGTCTAGTAAATCGCCTCTGAATGCATTGTACTCGGGATAACCTGTCAATTTGAGCATGTGTTTAAAGGGTATTATGAAACTTTTTCATCGCCAAGATCCTTGTTATTGTGTCCCAGGGCTTTGGTTTGCTTATTCATGAAGGCCCAATGACATAAAAACGATAATGGATGACCTTGCATTTTCGTCAAAATTTCAACCATGGCCATAGGGACGGGTAAAAAGCTCAAGTGATGTAGTTGGATGTTCCTTCAAATGGCCATAACTTCGTAGCCATGTGTCCTTGCGTGATGATTAAGACAGTTTTGGAAAGGTATTGAAGTGTTCTACAAGATCTGTACAAAGGTTAAAAGATCAAATTCATTTTTAGTCTAGTAAATCGCCTCTGAATGCATTGTACTCGGGAAAACCTGTCAATTTGAGCATGTGTTTAAAGGGTATTATGAAACTTTTTCATCGCCAAGATCCTTGTTATTGTGTCCCAGGGCTTTGGTTTGCTTATTCATGAAGGCCCAGTGACATAAAAACGATAATGGATGACCTTGCATTTTCGTCAAAATTTCAACCATGGCCATAGGGACGGGTGAAATAGCTCAAGTGATGTAGTTGGATGTTCCTTCAAATGGCCATAACTTCGTAGCCATGTGTCCTAGCATGATGATTAAGACAGTTTTGGAAAGGTATTGAAGTGTTCTACAAGATCTGTACATTGATTGAAAGATCAAAGTCTTTTTCAGTGTAGTAAATGGCCTCTGAATGCATTGTACTCGGGAAAACCTGTCGATTTGAGCATGTATTTAAAGGGTAAAGTGACCCATTATGAAACTTTTTCATCGCCAAGATCCTTGTTATTGTGTCCCAGGGCTTTGATTTGCTTATTCATGAAGGCCCAATGACATAAAAACGATAATGGATGACCTTGCATTTTCGTCAAAATTTCAACCATGGCCATAGGGACGGGTGAAAAAGCTCAAGTGATGTAGTTGGATGTTCCTTCAAATGGCCATAACTTCATAGCCATGTGTCCTTGCGTGATGATTAAGACAGTTTTGGAAAGGTATTGAAGTGTTCTAGAAGATCTGTACAAAGGTTAAAAGATCAAATTCATTTTTAGTCTAGTAAATCGCCTCTGAATGCATTGTACTCGGGAAAACCTGTCAATTTGAGCATGTGTTTAAAGGGTATTATGAAACTTTTTCATCGCCAAGATCCTTGTTATTGTGTCCCAGGGCTTTGGTTTGCTTATTCATGAAGGCCCAATGACATAAAAACGATAATGGATGACCTTGCATTTTCGTCAAAATTTCAACCATGGCCATAGGGACGGGTGAAATAGCTCAAGTGATGTAGTTGGATGTTCCTTCAAATGGCCATAACTTCGTAGCCATGTGTCCTAGCGTGATGATTAAGACAGTTTTGGAAAGGTATTGAAGTGGTTTACAAGATCTGTACATAGGTTTAAAGATCAAATTCACTTTTAGTCTAGTAAATGGCCTCTGAATGCATTGTACTCGGGAAAACCTGTCAATTTGAGCATGTGTTTAAAGGGTATTATGAAACTTTTTCATCGCCAAGATCCTTGTTATTGTGTCCCAGGGCTTTGGTTTGCTTATTCATGAAGGCGCAATGACATAAAAACGATAATGGATGACCTTGCATTTTCGTCAAAATTTCAACCATGGCCATAGGGACGGGTTAGAAAGCTCAAGTGATGTAGTTGGATGTTCCTTCAAATGGCCATAACTTCGTAGCCATGTGTCCTAGCATGATGATTAAGACAGTTTTGGAAAGGTATTGAAGTGTTCTACAAGATCTGTACAAAGGTTAAAAGAACAAATTCATTTTTAGTCTAGTAAATCGCCTCTGAATGCATTGTACTCGGGAAAACCTGTCAATTTGAGCATGTGTTTAAAGGGTATTATGAAACTTTTTCATCGCCAAGATCCTTGTTATTGTGTCCCAGGGCTTTGGTTTGCTTATTCATGAAGGCCCAATGACATAAAAACGATAATGGATGACCTTGCATTTTCGTCAAAATTCCAACCATGGCCATAGGGACGGGTGAAATAGCTCAAGTGATGTAGTTGGATGTTCCTTCAAATGGCCATAACTTCGTAGCCATGTGTCCTAGCATGAAGATTAAGACAGTTTTGGAAAGGTATTGAAGTGTTCTACAAGATCTGTACATCGGTTAAAAGATCAAATTCACTTTTAGTCTAGTAAATGGCCTCTGAATGCATTGTACTCGGGAAAACCTGTCAATTTGAGCATGTGTTTAAAGGGTATTATGAAACTTTTTCATCGCCAAGATCCTTGTTATTGTGTCCCAGGGCTTTGGTTTGCTTATTCATGAAGGCCCAGTGACATAAAAACGATAATGGATGACCTTGCATTTTCGTCAAAATTTCAACCATGGCCATAGGGACGGGTGAAATAGCTCAAGTGATGTAGTTGGATGTTCCTTCAAATGGCCATAACTTCGTAGCCATGTGTCCTTGCGTGATGATTAAGACAGTTTTGGAAAGGTATTGAAGTGTTCTACAAGATCTGTACAAAGGTTAAAAGATCAAATTCATTTTTAGTCTAGTATATCGCCCCTGAATGCATTGTACTCGGGAAAACCTGTCAATTTGAGCATGTGTTTAAAGGGTATTATGAAACTTTTTCATCGCCAAGATCCTTGTTATTGTGTCCCAGGGCTTTGGTTTGCTTATTCATGAAGGCTCAATGACATAAAAACGATAATGGATGACCTTGCATTTTCGTCAAAATTTCAACCATGGCCATAGGGACGGGTGAAATAGCTCAAGTGATGTAGTTGGATGTTCCTTCAAATGGCCATAACTTCGTAGCCATGTGTCCTAGCATGATGATTAAGACAGTTTTGGAAAGGTATTGAAGTGTTCTACAAGATCTGTACAAAGAATAAAAGATCAAATTCATTTTTAGTCTAGTAAATCGCATCTGAATGCATTGTACTCGGGAAAACCTGTCAATTTGAGCATGTGTTTAAAGGGTATTATGAAACTTTTTCATCGCCAAGATCCTTGTTATTGTGTCCCAGGGCTTTGGTTTGCTTATTCATGAAGGCCCAATGACATAAAAACGATAATGGATGACCTTGCATTTTCGTCAAAATTTCAACCATGGCCATAGGGACGGGTGAAAAAGCTCAAGTGATGTAGTTGGATGTTCCTTCAAATGGCCATAACTTCATAGCCATGTGTCCTTGCGTGATGATTAAGACAGTTTTGGAAAGGTATTGAAATGGTCTACAAGATCTGTACATTGATTGAACGATCAAAGTCACTTTCAGTGTAGTAAATGGCCTCTGAATGCATTGTACTCGGGAAAACCTGTCGATTTGAGCATGTATTTAAAGGGTAAAGTGACCCATTATGAAACTTTTTCATCGCCAAGATCCTTGTTATTGTGTCCCAGGGCTTTGATTTGCTTATTCATGAAGGCCCAATGACATAAAAACGATAATGGATGACCTTGCATTTTCGTCAAAATTTCAACCATGGCCATGGGGACGGGTGAAAAAGCTCAAGTGATGTAGTTGGATGTTCCTTCAAATGGCCATAACTTCGTAGCCATGTGTCCTTGCGTGATGATTAAGACAGTTTTGGAAAGGTATTGAAGTGTTCTACAAGATCTGTACAAAGGTTAAAAGATCAAATTCATTTTTAGTCTAGTATATCGCCCCTGAATGCATTGTACTCGGGAAAACCTGTCAATTTGAGCATGTGTTTAAAGGGTATTATGAAACTTTTTCATCGCCAAGATCCTTGTTATTGTGTCCCAGGGCTTTGGTTTGCTTATTCATGAAGGCTCAATGACATAAAAACGATAATGGATGACCTTGCATTTTCGTCAAAATTTCAACCATGGCCATAGGGACGGGTGAAATAGCTCAAGTGATGTAGTTGGATGTTCCTTCAAATGGCCATAACCTCGTAGCCATGTGTCCTAGCGTGATGATTAAGACAGTTTTGGAAAGGTATTGAAGTGGTCTACAAGATCTGTACATTGATTGAAAGTTCAAAGTCACTTTCAGTGTAGTAAATGGCCTCTGAATGCATTGTACTCGGGACAACCTGTCGATTTGCGCATGTATTTAAAGGGTAAAGTGACCCATTATGAAACTTTTTCATCGCCAAGATCCTTGTTATTGTGTCCCAGGGCTTTGATTTGCTTATTCATGAAGGCCCAATGACATAAAAACGATAATGGATGACCTTGCATTTTCGTCAAAATTTCAACCATGGCCATAGGGACGGGTGAAATAGCTCAAGTGATGTAGTTGGATGTTCCTTCAAATGGCCATAACCTCGTAGCCATGTGTCCTAGCGTGATGATTAAGACAGTTTTGGAAAGGTATTGAAGTGTTCTACAAGATCTGTACATTGATTGGAAGATCAAAGTCACTTTCAGTGTAGTAAATGGCCTCTGAATGCATTGTACTCGGGAAAACCTGTCGATTTGAGCATGTATTTAAAGGGTAAAGTGACCCATTATGAAACTTTTTCATCGCCAAGATCCTTGTTATTGTGTCCCAGGGCTTTGATTTGCTTATTCATGAAGGCCCAATGACATAAAAACGATAATGGATGACCTTGCATTTTCGTCAAAATTTCAACCATGGCCATAGGGACGGGTGAAAAAGCTCAAGTGATGTAGTTGGATGTTCCTTCAAATGGCCATAACTTCGTAGCCATGTGTCCTTGCGTGATGATTAAGACAGTTTTGGAAAGGTATTGAAGTGTTCTACAAGATCTGTACAAAGGTTAAAAGATCAAATTCATTTTTAGTCTAGTAGATCGCCTCTGAATGCATTGTACTCGGGAAAACCTGTCAATTTGAGCATGTGTTTAAAGGGTATTATGAAACTTTTTCATCGCCAAGATCCTTGTTATTGTGTCCCAGGGCTTTGATTTGCTTATTTATGAAGGCCCAGTGACATAAAAACGATAATGGATGACCTTGCATTTTCGTCAAAATTTCAACCATGGCCATAGGGACGGGTGAAATAGCTCAAGTGATGAAGTTGGATGTTCCTTCAAATGGCCATAACCTCGTAGCCATGTGTCCTAGCGTGATGATTAAGACAGTTTTGGAAAGGTATTGAAGTGGTCTACAAGATCTGTACATTGATTGAACGATCAAAGTTACTTTCAGTGTAGTAAATGGCCTCTGAATGCATTGTACTCGGGAAAACCTGTCGATTTGAGCATGTATTTAAAGGGTAAAGTGACCCATTATGAAACTTTTTCATCGCCAAGATCCTTGTTATTGTGTCCCAGGGCTTTGATTTGCTTATTCATGAAGGCCCAGTGACATAAAAACGATAATGGATGACCTTGCATTTTCGTCAAAATTTCAACCATGGCCATAGGGACGGGTGAAAAAGCTCAAGTGATGTAGTTGGATGTTCCTTCAAATGGCCATAACTTCGTAGCCATGTGTCCTTGCGTGATGATTAAGACAGTTTTGGAAAGGTATTGAAGTGTTCTACAAGATCTGTACAAAGGTTAAAAGATCAAATTCATTTTTAGTCTAGTAAATCGCATCTGAATGCATTGTACTCGGGAAAACCTGTCAATTTGAGCATGTGTTTAAAGGGTATTATGAAACTTTTTCATCGCCAAGATCCTTGTTATTGTGTCCCAGGGCTTTGATTTGCTTATTCATGAAGGCCCAATGACATAAAAACGATAATGGATGACCTTGCATTTTCGTCAAAATTTCAACCATGGCCATAGGGACGGGTGAAAAAGCTCAAGTGATGTAGTTGGATGTTCCTTCAAATGGCCATAACTTCGTAGCCATGTGTCCTAGCGTGATGATTAAGACAGTTTTGGAAAGGTATTGAAGTGTTCTACAAGATCTGTACAAAGGTTAAAAGATCAAATTCATTTTTAGTCTAGTAAATCGCATCTGAATGCATTGTACTCGGGAAAACCTGTCAATTTGAGCATGTGTTTAAAGGGTATTATGAAACTTTTTCATCGCCAAGATCCTTGTTATTGTGTCCCAGGGCTTTGGTTTGCTTATTCATGAAGGCCCAATGACATAAAAACGATAATGGATGACCTTGCATTTTCGTCAAAATTTCAACCATGGCCATAGGGACGGGTGAAAAAGCTCAAGTGATGTAGTTGGATGTTCCTTCAAATGGCCATAACTTCGTAGCCATGTGTCCTAGCGTGATGATTAAGACAGTTTTGGAAAGGTATTGAAGTGGTCTACAAGATTTGTACATAGGTTAAAAGATCAAATTCACTTTTAGTCTAGTAAATCGCCTCTGAATGCATTGTACTCGGGAAAACCTGTCAATTTGAGCATGTGTTTAAAGGGTATTATGAAACTTTTTCATCGCCAAGATCCTTGTTATTGTGTCCCAGGGCTTTGGTTTGCTTATTCATGAAGGCCCAATGACATAAAAACGATAATGGATGACCTTGCATTTTCGTCAAAATTTCAACCATGGCCATAGGGACGGGTGAAAAAGCTCAAGTGATGTAGTTGGATGTTCCTTCAAATGGCCATAACTTCGTAGCCATGTGTCCTAGCGTGATGATTAAGACAGTTTTGGAAAGGTATTGAAGTGTTCTACAAGATCTGTACAAAGGTTAAAAGATCAAATTCATTTTTAGTCTAGTAAATCGCCTCTGAATGCATTGTACTCGGGAAAACCTGTCAATTTGAGCATGTGTTTAAAGGGTATTATGAAACTTTTTCATCGCCAAGATCCTTGTTATTGTGTCCCAGGGCTTTGGTTTGCTTATTCATGAAGGCCCAGTGACATAAAAACGATAATGGATGACCTTGCATTTTCGTCAAAATTTCAACCATGGCCATAGGGACGGGTGAAATAGCTCAAGTGATGTAGTTGGATGTTCCTTCAAATGGCCATAACTTCGTAGCCATGTGTCCTAGCATGATGATTAAGACAGTTTTGGAAAGGTATTGAAGTGTTCTACAAGATCTGTACATTGATTGAAAGATCAAAGTCACTTTCAGTGTAGTAAATGGCCTCTGAATGCATTGTACTCGGGAAAACCTGTCGATTTGCGCATGTATTTAAAGGGTAAAGTGACTCATTATGAAACTTTTTCATCGCCAAGATCCTTGTTATTGTGTCCCAGGGCTTTGGTTTGCTTATTCATGAAGGCCCAATAACATAAAAACGATAATGGATGACCTTGCATTTTCGTCAAAATTTCAACCATGGCCATAGGGACGGGTGAAAAAGCTCAAGTGATGTAGTTGGATGTTCCTTCAAATGGCCATAACTTCGTAGCCATGTGTCCTTGCGTGATGATTAAGACAGTTTTGGAAAGGTATTGAAGTGTTCTACAAGATCTGTACAAAGGTTAAAAGATCAAATTCATTTTTAGTCTAGTAAATCGCATCTGAATGCATTGTACTCGGGAAAACCTGTCAATTTGAGCATGTGTTTAAAGGGTATTATGAAACTTTTTCATCGCCAAGATCCTTGTTATTGTGTCCCAGGGCTTTGGTTTGCTTATTCATGAAGGCCCAGTGACATAAAAACGATAATGGATGACCTTGCATTTTCGTCAAAATTTCAACCATGGCCATAGGGACGGGTGAAATAGCTCAAGTGATGTAGTTGGATGTTCCTTCAAATGGCCATAACTTCGTAGCCATGTGTCCTAGCATGATGATTAAGACAGTTTTGGAAAGGTATTGAAGTGTTCTACAAGATCTGTACATTGATTGAAAGATCAAAGTCACTTTCAGTGTAGTAAATGGCCTCTGAATGCATTGTACTCGGGAAAACCTGTCGATTTGCGCATGTATTTAAAGGGTAAAGTGACCCATTATGAAACTTTTTCATCGCCAAGATCCTTGTTATTGTGTCCCAGGGCTTTGGTTTGCTTATTTATGAAGGCCCAGTGACATAAAAACGATAATGGATGACCTTGCATTTTCGTCAAAATTTCAACCATGGCCATAGGGACGGGTGAAATAGCTCAAGTGATGAAGTTGGATGTTCCTTCAAATGGCCATAACCTCGTAGCCATGTGTCCTAGCGTGATGATTAAGACAGTTTTGGAAAGGTATTGAAGTGGTCTACAAGATCTGTACATTGATTGAACGATCAAAGTTACTTTCAGTGTAGTAAATGGCCTCTGAATGCATTGTACTCGGGAAAACCTGTCGATTTGCGCATGTATTTAAAGGGTAAAGTGACCCATTATGAAACTTTTTCATCGCCAAGATCCTTGTTATTGTGTCCCAGGGCTTTGATTTGCTTATTCATGAAGGCCCAGTGACATAAAAACGATAATGGATGACCTTGCATTTTCGTCAAAATTTCAACCATGGCCATAGGGACGGGTGAAAAAGCTCAAGTGATGTAGTTGGATGTTCCTTCAAATGGCCATAACTTCGTAGCCATGTGTCCTTGCGTGATGATTAAGACAGTTTTGGAAAGGTATTGAAGTGTTCTACAAGATCTGTACAAAGGTTAAAAGATCAAATTCATTTTTAGTCTAGTAAATCGCATCTGAATGCATTGTACTCGGGAAAACCTGTCAATTTGAGCATGTGTTTAAAGGGTATTATGAAACTTTTTCATCGCCAAGATCCTTGTTATTGTGTCCCAGGGCTTTGGTTTGCTTATTCATGAAGGCCCAATGACATAAAAACGATAATGGATGACCTTGCATTTTCGTCAAAATTTCAACCATGGCCATAGGGACGGGTGAAAAAGCTCAAGTGATGTAGTTGGATGTTCCTTCAAATGGCCATAACTTCGTAGCCATGTGTCCTAGCGTGATGATTAAGACAGTTTTGGAAAGGTATTGAAGTGTTCTACAAGATCTGTACAAAGGTTAAAAGATCAAATTCATTTTTAGTCTAGTAAATCGCCTCTGAATGCATTGTACTCGGGAAAACCTGTCAATTTGAGCATGTGTTTAAAGGGTATTATGAAACTTTTTCATCGCCAAGATCCTTGTTATTGTGTCCCAGGGCTTTGGTTTGCTTATTCATGAAGGCCCAGTGACATAAAAACGATAATGGATGACCTTGCATTTTCGTCAAAATTTCAACCATGGCCATAGGGACGGGTGAAATAGCTCAAGTGATGTAGTTGGATGTTCCTTCAAATGGCCATAACTTCGTAGCCATGTGTCCTAGCATGATGATTAAGACAGTTTTGGAAAGGTATTGAAGTGTTCTACAAGATCTGTACATTGATTGAAAGATCAAAGTCACTTTCAGTGTAGTAAATGGCCTCTGAATGCATTGTACTCGGGAAAACCTGTCGATTTGCGCATGTATTTAAAGGGTAAAGTGACTCATTATGAAACTTTTTCATCGCCAAGATCCTTGTTATTGTGTCCCAGGGCTTTGGTTTGCTTATTCATGAAGGCCCAATAACATAAAAACGATAATGGATGACCTTGCATTTTCGTCAAAATTTCAACCATGGCCATAGGGACGGGTGAAAAAGCTCAAGTGATGTAGTTGGATGTTCCTTCAAATGGCCATAACTTCGTAGCCATGTGTCCTTGCGTGATGATTAAGACAGTTTTGGAAAGGTATTGAAGTGTTCTACAAGATCTGTACAAAGGTTAAAAGATCAAATTCATTTTTAGTCTAGTAAATCGCATCTGAATGCATTGTACTCGGGAAAACCTGTCAATTTGAGCATGTGTTTAAAGGGTATTATGAAACTTTTTCATCGCCAAGATCCTTGTTATTGTGTCCCAGGGCTTTGGTTTGCTTATTCATGAAGGCCCAGTGACATAAAAACGATAATGGATGACCTTGCATTTTCGTCAAAATTTCAACCATGGCCATAGGGACGGGTGAAATAGCTCAAGTGATGTAGTTGGATGTTCCTTCAAATGGCCATAACTTCGTAGCCATGTGTCCTAGCATGATGATTAAGACAGTTTTGGAAAGGTATTGAAGTGTTCTACAAGATCTGTACATTGATTGAAAGATCAAAGTCACTTTCAGTGTAGTAAATGGCCTCTGAATGCATTGTACTCGGGAAAACCTGTCGATTTGCGCATGTATTTAAAGGGTAAAGTGACTCATTATGAAACTTTTTCATCGCCAAGATCCTTGTTATTGTGTCCCAGGGCTTTGATTTGCTTATTCATGAAGCCCCAATGACATAAAAACGATAATGGATGACCTTGCATTTTCGTCAAAATTTCAACCATGGCCAAAGGGACGGGTGAAATAGCTCAAGTGATGTAGTTGGATGTTCCTTCAAATGGCCATAACCTCGTAGCCATGTGTCCTTGCGTGATGATTAAGACAGTTTTGGAAAGGTATTGAAGTGTTCTAGAAGATCTGTACAAAGGTTAAAAGATCAAATTCATTTTTAGTCTAGTAAATCGACTATGAATGCATTGTACTCGGGAAAACCTGTCAATTTGAGCATGTGTTTAAAGGGTATTATGAAACTTTTTCATCGCCAAGATCCTTGTTATTGTGTCCCAGGGCTTTGGTTTGCTTATTCATGAAGGCCCAATGACATAAAAACGATAATGGATGACCTTGCATTTTCGTCAAAATTTCAACCATGGCCATAGGGACGGGTGAAATAGCTCAAGTGATGTAGTTGGATGTTCCTTCAAATGGCCATAACCTCGTAGCCATGTGTCCTTGCGTGATGATTAAGACAGTTTTGGAAAGGTATTGAAGTGTTCTAGAAGATCTGTACAAAGGTTAAAAGATCAAATTCATTTTTAGTCTAGTAAATCGACTCTGAATGCATTGTACTCGGGAAAACCTGTCAATTTGAGCATGTGTTTAAAGGGTATTATGAAACTTTTTCATCGCCAAGATCCTTGTTATTGTGTCCCAGGGCTTTGGTTTGCTTATTCATGAAGGCCCAATGACATAAAAACGATAATGGATGACCTTGCATTTTCGTCAAAATTTCAACCATGGCCATAGGGACGGGTGAAATAGCTCAAGTGATGTAGTTGGATGTTCCTTCAAATGGCCATAGCTTCGTAGCCATGTGGCCTAGCGTGATGATTAAGACAGTTTTGGAAAGGTATTGAAGTGGTCTACAAGATCTGTACATTGATTGAAAGATCAAAGTCACTTTCAGTGTAGTAAATGGCCTCTGAATGCATTGTACTCGGGAAAACCTGTCGATTTGAGCATGTATTTAAAGGGTAAAGTGACCCATTATGAAACTTTTTCATCGCCAAGATCCTTGTTATTGTGTCCCAGGGCTTTGATTTGCTTATTCATGAAGGCCCAATGACATAAAAACGATAATGGATGACCTTGCATTTTCGTCAAAATTTCAACCATGGCCATAGGGACGGGTGAAAAAGCTCAAGTGATGTAGTTGGATGTTCCTTCAAATGGCCATAACTTCGTAGCCATGTGTCCTTGCGTGATGATTAAGACAGTTTTGGAAAGGTATTGAAGTGTTCTACAAGATCTGTACAAAGGTTAAAAGATCAAATTCATTTTTAGTCTAGTAAATCGCATCTGAATGCATTGTACTCGGGAAAACCTGTCAATTTGAGCATGTGTTTAAAGGGTATTATGAAACTTTTTCATCGCCAAGATCCTTGTTATTGTGTCCCAGGGCTTTGGTTTGCTTATTCATGAAGGCCCAGTGACATAAAAACGATAATGGATGACCTTGCATTTTCGTCAAAATTTCAACCATGGCCATAGGGACGGGTGAAATAGCTCAAGTGATGTAGTTGGATGTTCCTTCAAATGGCCATAACCTCGTAGCCATGCGTCCTAGCGTGATGATTAAGACAGTTTTGGAAAGGTATTGAAGTGGTCTACAAGTACTGTACATTGATTGAACGATCAAAGTCATTTCCAATGTAGTAAATGGCCTCTGAATGCATTGTACTCGGGAAAACCTGTCGATTTGAGCATGTGTTTAAAGGGTATTATGAAACTTTTTCATCGCCGAGATCCTTGTTATTGTGTCCCAGGGCTTTGGTTTGCTTATTCATGAAGGCCCAATGACATAAAAACGATAATGGATGACCTTGCATTTTCGTCAAAATTTCAACCATGGCCATAGGGACGGGTGAAATAGCTCAAGTGATGTAGTTGGATGTTCCTTCAAATGGCCATAACTTCGTAGCCATGTGTCCTAGCGTGATGATTAAGACAGTTTTGGAAAGGTATTGAAGTGGTCTACAAGATCTGTACATTGATTGAACGATCAAAGTCACTTTCAGTGTAGTAAATGGCCTCTGAATGCATTGTACTCGGGAAAACCTGTCGATTTGAGCATGTATTTAAAGGGTAAAGTGACCCATTATGAAACTTTTTCATCGCCAAGATCCTTGTTATTGTGTCCCAGGGCTTTGGTTTGCTTATTCATGAAGGCCCAATGACATAAAAACGATAATGGATGACCTTGCATTTTCGTCAAAATTTCAACCATGACCATAGGGACGGGTGAAATAGCTCAAGTGATGTAGTTGGATGTTCCTTCAAATGGCCATAACTTCGTAGCCATGTGTCCTAGCATGATGATTAAGACAGTTTTGGAAAGGTATTGAAGTGTTCTACAAGATCTGTACAAAGCTTAAAAGATCAAATTCATTTTTAGTCTAGTAAATCGCCTCTGAATGCATTGTACTCGGGAAAACCTGTCAATTTGAGCATGTGTTTAAAGGGTATTATGAAACTTTTTCATCGCCGAGATCCTTGTTATTGTGTCCCAGGGCTTTGGTTTGCTTATTCATGAAGGCCCAATGACATAAAAACGATAATGGATGACCTTGCATTTTCGTCAAAATTTCAACCATGGCCATAGGGACGGGTGAAAAAGCTCAAGTGATGTAGTTGGATGTTCCTTCAAATGGCCATAACTTCGTAGCCATGTGTCCTTGCGTGATGATTAAGACAGTTTTGGAAAGGTATTGAAGTGTTCTACAAGATCTGTACAAAGGTTAAAAGATCAAATTCATTTTTAGTCTAGTAAATCGCCTGTGAATGCATTGTACTCGGGAAAACCTGTCGATTTGAGCATGTATTTAAAGGGTAAAGTGACCCATTATGAAACTTTTTCATCGCCAAGATCCTTGTTATTGTGTCCCAGGGCTTTGGTTTGCTTATTCATGAAGCCCCAATGGCATAAGAACGATAATGAATGACCTTGCATTTTCGTCAAACATTCAAGCATGGCCATGGGGACGGATGAGAAAGCTCAAGTGATGTAGTTGGATGTTCCTTCAAATGGCCATAACTTCGTAGCCATGTGTCCTTGCGTGATGATTAAGACAGTTTTGGAAAGGTATTGAAGTGTTCTACAAGATCTGTACAAAGGTTAAAAGATCAAATTCATTTTTAGTCTAGTAAATCGCCTGTGAATGCATTGTACTCGGGAAAACCTGTCAATTTGAGCATGTGTTTAAAGGGTATTATGAAACTTTTTCATCGCCAAGATCCTTGTTATTGTGTCCCAGGGCTTTGGTTTGCTTATTCATGAAGGCCCAATGACATAAAAACGATAATGGATGACCTTGCATTTTCGTCAAAATTTCAACCATGGCCATAGGGACGGGTGAAAAAGCTCAAGTGATGTAGTTGGATGTTCCTTCAAATGGCCATAACTTCGTAGCCATGTGTCCTTGCGTGATGATTAAGACAGTTTTGGAAAGGTATTGAAGTGTTCTACAAGATCTGTACAAAGGTTAAAAGATCAAATTCATTTTTAGTCTAGTAAATCGCCTCTGAATGCATTGTACTCGGGAAAACCTGTCAATTTGAGCATGTGTTTAAAGGGTATTATGAAACTTTTTCATCGCCAAGATCCTTGTTATTGTGTCCCAGGGCTTTGGTTTGCTTATTCATGAAGGCCCAATGACATAAAAACGATAATGGATGACCTTGCATTTTCGTCAAAATTTCAACCATGGCCATAGGGACGGGTTAGAAAGCTCAAGTGATGTAGTTGGATGTTCCTTCAAATGGCCATAACTTCGTAGCCATGTGTCCTAGCATGATGATTAAGACAGTTTTGGAAAGGTATTGAAGTGTTCTACAAGATCTGTACAAAGCTTAAAAGATCAAATTCATTTTTAGTCTAGTAAATCGCCTCTGAATGCATTGTACTCGGGAAAACCTGTCAATTTGAGCATGTGTTTAAAGGGTATTATGAAACTTTTTCATCGCCAAGATCCTTGTTATTGTGTCCCAGGGCTTTGGTTTGCTTATTCATGAAGGCCCAGTGACATAAAAACGATAATGGATGACCTTGCATTTTCGTCAAAATTTCAACCATGGCCATAGGGACGGGTGAAATAGCTCAAGTGATGTAGTTGGATGTTCCTTCAAATGGCCATAACTTCGTAGCCATGTGTCCTAGCATGATGATTAAGACAGTTTTGGAAAGGTATTGAAGTGTTCTACAAGATCTGTACAAAGCTTAAAAGATCAAATTCATTTTTAGTCTAGTAAATCGCCTCTGAATGCATTGTACTCGGGAAAACCTGTCAATTTGAGCATGTGTTTAAAGGGTATTATGAAACTTTTTCATCGCCAAGATCCTTGTTATTGTGTCCCAGGGCTTTGGTTTGCTTATTCATGAAGGCCCAATGACATAAAAACGATAATGGATGACCTTGCATTTTCGTCAAAATTTCAACCATGGCCATAGGGACGGGTGAAATAGCTCAAGTGATGTAGTTGGATGTTCCTTCAAATGGCCATAACTTCGTAGCCATGTGTCCTAGCATGATGATTAAGACAGTTTTGGAAAGGTATTGAAGTGTTCTACAAGATCTGTACAAAGCTTAAAAGATCAAATTCATTTTTAGTCTAGTAAATCGCCTCTGAATGCATTGTACTCGGGAAAACCTGTCAATTTGAGCATGTGTTTAAAGGGTATTATGAAACTTTTTCATCGCCAAGATCCTTGTTATTGTGTCCCAGGGCTTTGGTTTGCTTATTCATGAAGGCCCAATAACATAAAAACGATAATGGATGACCTTGCATTTTCGTCAAAATTTCAACCATGGCCATAGGGACGGGTGAAATAGCTCAAGTGATGTAGTTGGATGTTCCTTCAAATGGCCATAACTTCGTAGCCATGTGTCCTAGCATGATGATTAAGACAGTTTTGGAAAGGTATTGAGGTGTTCTACAAGATCTGTACATCGATTGAAAGATCAAAGTCACTTTCAGTGTAGTAAATGGCCTCTGAATGCATTGTACTCGGGAAAACCTGTCGATTTGCGCATGTATTTAAAGGGTAAAGTGACTCATTATGAAACTTTTTAATCGCCAAGATCCTTGTTATTGTGTCCCAGGGCTTTGGTTTGCTTATTCATGAAGGCTCAATGACATAAAAACGATAATGGATGACCTTGCATTTTCGTCAAAATTTCAACCATGGCCATAGGGACGGGTGAAATAGCTCAAGTGATGTAGTTGGATGTTCCTTCAAATGGCCATAACTTCGTAGCCATGTGTCCTAGCATGATGATTAAGACAGTTTTGGAAAGGTATTGAGGTGTTCTACAAGATCTGTACAAAGGTTAAAAGATCAAATTCATTTTTAGTCTAGTAAATCGCCTCTGAATGCATTGTACTCGGGAAAACCTGTCAATTTGAGCATGTGTTTAAAGGGTATTATGAAACTTTTTCATCGCCAAGATCCTTGTTATTGTGTCCCAGGGCTTTGGTTTGCTTATTCATGAAGGCCCAGTGACATAAAAACGATAATGGATGACCTTGCATTTTCGTCAAAATTTCAACCATGGCCATAGGGACGGGTGAAATAGCTCAAGTGATGTAGTTGGATGTTCCTTCAAATGGCCATAACTTCGTAGCCATGTGTCCTAGCATGATGATTAAGACAGTTTTGGAAAGGTATTGAGGTGTTTTACAAGATCTGTACAAAGGTTAAAAGATCAAATTCATTTTTAGTCTAGTAAATCGCCTCTGAATGCATTATACTCGGGAAAACCTGTCAATTTGAGCATGTGTTTAAAGGGTATTATGAAACTTTTTCATCGCCAAGATCCTTGTTATTGTGTCCCAGGGCTTTGGTTTGCTTATTCATGAAGGCCCAATGACATAAAAACGATAATGGATGACCTTGCATTTTCGTCAAAATTTCAACCATGGCCATAGGGACGGGTGAAATAGCTCAAGTGATGTAGTTGGATGTTCCTTCAAATGGCCATAACTTCGTAGCCATGTGTCCTAGCATGATGATTAAGACAGTTTTGGAAAGGTATTGAAGTGTTCTACAAGATCTGTACAAAGCTTAAAAGATCAAATTCATTTTTAGTCTAGTAAATCGCCTCTGAATGCATTGTACTCGGGAAAACCTGTCAATTTGAGCATGTGTTTAAAGGGTATTATGAAACTTTTTCATCGCCAAGATCCTTGTTATTGTGTCCCAGGGCTTTGGTTTGCTTATTCATGAAGGCCCAATGACATAAAAACGATAATGGATGACCTTGCATTTTCGTCAAAATTTCAACCATGGCCATAGGGACGGGTGAAATAGCTCAAGTGATGTAGTTGGATGTTCCTTCAAATGGCCATAACTTCGTAGCCATGTGTCCTAGCATGATGATTAAGACAGTTTTGGAAAGGTATTGAAGTGTTCTACAAGATCTGTACAAAGCTTAAAAGATCAAATTCATTTTTAGTCTAGTAAATCGCCTCTGAATGCATTGTACTCGGGAAAACCTGTCAATTTGAGCATGTGTTTAAAGGGTATTATGAAACTTTTTCATCGCCAAGATCCTTGTTATTGTGTCCCAGGGCTTTGGTTTGCTTATTCATGAAGGCCCAATAACATAAAAACGATAATGGATGACCTTGCATTTTCGTCAAAATTTCAACCATGGCCATAGGGACGGGTGAAAAAGGTCAAGTGATGTAGTTGGATGTTCCTTCAAATGGCCATAGCTTCGTAGCCATGTGGCCTAGCGTGATGATTAAGACAGTTTTGGTAAGGTATTGAAGTGGTTTACAAGATCTGTACATTGATTGAAAGATCAAAGTCACTTTCAGTGTAGTAAATGGCCTCTGAATGCATTGTACTCGGGAAAACCTGTCGATTTGAGCATGTATTTAAAGGGTAAAGTGACCCATTATGAAACTTTTTCATCGCCAAGATCCTTGTTATTGTGTCCCAGGGCTTTGGTTTGCTTATTCATGAAGGCCCAATGACATAAAAACGATAATGGATGACCTTGCATTTTCGTCAAAATTTCAACCATGGCCATAGGGACGGGTGAAATAGCTCAAGTGATGTAGTTGGATGTTCCTTCAAATGGCCATAACTTCGTAGCCATGTGTCCTAGCATGATGATTAAGACAGTTTTGGAAAGGTATTGAAGTGTTCTACAAGATCTGCGCATAGGTTTAAAGATCAGAGTCACTGGTAGCCTAGTAGATGGCCTCTGAATGCATTGTACTCGGGAAAACCTGTCAATTTGAGCATGTGTTTAAAGGGTAATATGACCCATTATGAAACTTTTTCATCGCCAAGATCCTTGTTATTGTGTCCCAGGGCTTTGATTTGCTTATTCATGAAGGCCCAATGACATAAAAACGATAATGGATGACCTTGCATTTTCGTCAAAATTTCAACCATGGCCATAGGGACGGGTGAAAAAGCTCAAGTGATGTAGTTGGATGTTCCTTCAAATGGCCATAACTTCGTAGCCATGTGTCCTTGCGTGATGATGAAGACAGTTTTGGAAAGGTATTGAAGTGTTCTACAAGATCTGTACAAAGGTTAAAAGATCAAATTCATTTTTAGTCTAGTAAATCGCCTCTGAATGCATTGTACTCGGGAAAACCTGTCAATTTGAGCATGTGTTTAAAGGGTATTATGAAACTTTTTCATCGCCAAGATCCTTGTTATTGTGTCCCAGGGCTTTGGTTTGCTTATTCATGAAGGCCCAATAACATAAAAACGATAATGGATGACCTTGCATTTTCGTCAAAATTTCAACCATGGCCATAGGGACGGGTGAAAAAGCTCAAGTGATGTAGTTGGATGTTCCTTCAAATGGCCATAACTTCGTAGCCATGTGTCCTTGCGTGATGATGAAGACAGTTTTGGAAAGGTATTGAAGTGTTCTACAAGATCTGTACAAAGGTTAAAAGATCAAATTCATTTTTAGTCTAGTAAATCGCCTCTGAATGCATTGTACTCGGGAAAACCTGTCAATTTGAGCATGTGTTTAAAGGGTATTATGAAACTTTTTCATCGCCAAGATCCTTGTTATTGTGTCCCAGGGCTTTGGTTTGCTTATTCATGAAGGCCCAGTGACATAAAAACGATAATGGATGACCTTGCATTTTCGTCAAAATTTCAACCATGGCCATAGGGACGGGTGAAATAGCTCAAGTGATGTAGTTGGATGTTCCTTCAAATGGCCATAACTTCGTAGCCATGTGTCCTAGCATGATGAGTAAGACAGTTTTGGAAAGGTAATGAAGTGTTCTACAAGATCTGTACATCGATTGAAAGATCAAAGTCATTTTCAGTGTAGTAAATGGCCTCTGAATGCATTGTACTCGGGAAAACCTGTCGATTTGCGCATGTATTTAAAGGGTAAAGTGACTCATTATGAAACTTTTTCATCGCCAAGATCCTTGTTATTGTGTCCCAGGGCTTTGATTTGCTTATTCATGAAGCCCCAATGACATTAAAACGATAATGGATAACCTTGCATTTTCGTCAAAATTTCAACCATGGCCAAAGGGACGGGTGAAATAGCTCAAGTGATGTAGTTGGATGTTCCTTCAAATGGCCATAACTTCGTAGCCATGTGTCCTAGCGTGATGATTAAGACAGTTTTGGAAAGGTATTGAAGTGGTCTACAAGATCTGTACATTGATTGAACGATCAAAGTCACTTTCAGTGTAGTAAATGGCCTCTGAATGCATTGTACTCGGGAAAACCTGTCGATTTGAGCATGTGTTTAAAGGGTAAAGTGACCCATTATGAAACTTTTTCATCGCCAAGATCCTTGTTATTGTGTCCCAGGGCTTTGATTTGCTTATTCATGAAGGCCCAATGACATAAAAACGATAATGGATGACCTTGCATTTTCGTCAAAATTTCAACCATGGCCATAGGGACGGGTGAAAAAGCTCAAGTGATGTAGTTGGATGTTCCTTCAAATGGCCATAACTTCATAGCCATGTGTCCTTGCGTGATGATTAAGACAGTTTTGGAAAGGTATTGAAGTGTTCTACAAGATCTGTACATTGATTGAACGATCAAAGTCACTTTCAGTGTAGTAAATGGCCTCTGAATGCATTGTACTCGGGAAAACCTGTCGATTTGAGCATGTGTTTAAAGGGTAAAGTGACCCATTATGAAACTTTTTCATCGCCAAGATCCTTGTTATTGTGTCCCAGGGCTTTGATTTGCTTATTCATGAAGGCCCAATGACATAAAAACGATAATGGATGACCTTGCATTTTCGTCAAAATTTCAACCATGGCCATAGGGACGGGTGAAATAGCTCAAGTGATGTAGTTGGATGTTCCTTCAAATGGCCATAACTTCGTAGCCATGTGTCCTAGCATGATGATTAAGACAGTTTTGGAAAGGTATTGAGGTGTTCTACAAGATCTGTACAAAGGTTAAAAGATCAAATTCACTTTTAGTCTAGTAAATGGCCTCTGAATGCATTGTACTCGGGAAAACCTGTCAATTTGAGCATGTGTTTAAAGGGTATTATGAAACTTTTTCATCGCCAAGATCCTTGTTATTGTGTCCCAGGGCTTTGGTTTGCTTATTCATGAAGGCCCAATGACATAAAAACGATAATGGATGACCTTGCATTTTCGTCAAAATTCCAACCATGGCCATAGGGACGGGTGAAATAGCTCAAGTGATGTAGTTGGATGTTCCTTCAAATGGCCATAACTTCGTAGCCATGTGTCCTAGCATGATGATTAAGACAGTTTTGGAAAGGTATTGAAGTGGTCTACAAGATCTGTACATCGGTTAAAAGATCAAATTCACTTTTAGTCTAGTAAATGGCCTCTGAATGCATTGTACTCGGGAAAACCTGTCAATTTGAGCATGTGTTTAAAGGGTATTATGAAACTTTTTCATCGCCAAGATCCTTGTTATTGTGTCCCAGGGCTTTGGTTTGCTTATTCATGAAGGCTCAATGACATAAAAACGATAATGGATGACCTTGCATTTTCGTCAAAATTTCAACCATGGCCATAGGGACGGGTGAAATAGCTCAAGTGATGTAGTTGGATGTTCCTTCAAATGGCCATAACTTCGTAGCCATGTGTCCTTGCGTGATGATTAAGACAGTTTTGGAAAGGTATTGAAGTGTTCTACAAGATCTGTACAAAGGTTAAAAGATCAAATTCATTTTTAGTCTAGTAAATCGCATCTGAATGCATTGTACTCGGGAAAACCTGTCAATTTGAGCATGTGTTTAAAGGGTATTATGAAACTTTTTCATCGCCAAGATCCTTGTTATTGTGTCCCAGGGCTTTGGTTTGCTTATTCATGAAGGCCCAGTGACATAAAAACGATAATGGATGACCTTGCATTTTCGTCAAAATTCCAACCATGGCCATAGGGACGGGTGAAATAGCTCAAGTGATGTAGTTGGATGTTCCTTCAAATGGCCATAACTTCGTAGCCATGTGTCCTTGCGTGATGATTAAGACAGTTTTGGAAAGGTATTGAAGTGGTCTACAAGATCTGTACATCGGTTAAAAGATCAAATTCACTTTTAGTCTAGTAAATGGCCTCTGAATGCATTGTACTCGGGAAAACCTGTCGATTTGCGCATGTATTTAAAGGGTATTATGAAACTTTTTCATCGCCAAGATCCTTGTTATTGTGTCCCAGGGCTTTGGTTTGCTTATTCATGAAGGCCCAATGACATAAAAACGATAATGGATGACCTTGCATTTTCGTCAAAATTTCAACCATGGCCATAGGGACGGGTGAAATAGCTCAAGTGATGTAGTTGGATGTTCCTTCAAATGGCCATAACTTCGTAGCCATGTGTCCTAGCGTGATGATTAAGACAGTTTTGGAAAGGTATTGAAGTGGTCTACAAGATCTGTACATTGATTGAAAGATCAAAGTCACTTTCAGTGTAGTAAATGGCCTCTGAATGCATTGTACTCGGGAAAACCTGTCGATTTGCGCATGTATTTAAAGGGTAAAGTGACTCATTATGAAACTTTTTCATCGCCAAGATACTTGTTGTTGTGTCCCAGGGCTTTGGTTTGCTTATTCATGAAGGCCCAATGACATAAAAACGATAATGGATGACCTTGCATTTTCGTCAAAATTTCAACCATGGCCATAGGGACGGGTGAAATAGCTCAAGTGATGTAGTTGGATGTTCCTTCAAATGGCCATAACTTCGTAGCCATGTGTCCTAGCGTGATGATTAAGACAGTTTTGGAAAGGTATTGAAGTGGTCTACAAGATCTGTACATTGATTGAAAGATCAAAGTCACTTTCAGTGTAGTAAATCGCCTATGAATGCATTGTACTCGGGAAAACCTGTCAATTTGAGCATGTATTTAAAGGGTAAAGTGACTCATTATGAAACTTTTTCATCGCCAAGATCCTTGTTATTGTGCCCCAGGGCTTTGGTTTGCTTATTCATGAAGGCCCAGTGACATAAAAACGATAATGGATGACCTTGCATTTTCGTCAAAATTTCAACCATGGCCATAGCGACGGGTGAAATAGCTCAAGTGATGTAGTTGGATGTTCCTTCAAATGGCCATAACCTCGTAGCCATGTGTCCTAGCGTGATGATTAAGACAGTTTTGGAAAGGTATTGAAGTGGTCTACAAGATCTGTACATTGATTGAAAGATCAAAGTCACTTTCAGTGTAGTAAATGGCCTCTGAATGCATTGTACTCGGGAAAACCTGTCGATTTGAGCATGTATTTAAAGGGTAAAGTGACCCATTATGAAACTTTTTCATCGCCAAGATCTTTGTTATTGTGTCCCAGGGCTTTGATTTGCTTATTCATGAAGGCCCAATGACATAAAAACGATAATGGATGACCTTGCATTTTCGTCAAAATTTCAACCATGGCCATAGGGACGGGTGAAAAAGCTCAAGTGATGTAGTTGGATGTTCCTTCAAATGGCCATAACTTCGTAGCCATGTGTCCTAGCATGATGATTAAGACAGTTTTGGAAAGGTATTGAAGTGTTCTACAAGATTTGTACAAAGGTTTAAAGATCAAATTCATTTTTAGTCTAGTAAATCGCCTCTGAATGCATTGTACTCGGGAAAACCTGTCAATTTGAGCATGTGTTTAAAGGGTATTATGAAACTTTTTCATCGCCAAGATCCTTGTTATTGTGTCCCAGGGCTTTGGTTTGCTTATTCATGAAGGCGCAATGACATAAAAACGATAATGGATGACCTTGCATTTTCGTCAAAATTTCAACCATGGCCATAGGGACGGGTTAGAAAGCTCAAGTGATGTAGTTGGATGTTCCTTCAAATGGCCATAACTTCGTAGCCATGTGTCCTTGCGTGATGATTAAGACAGTTTTGGAAAGGTATTGAAGTGTTCTACAAGATCTGTACAAAGGTTAAAAGATCAAATTCATTTTTAGTCTAGTAAATCGCCTCTGAATGCATTGTACTCGGGAAAACCTGTCAATTTGAGCATGTGTTTAAAGGGTATTATGAAACTTTTTCATCGCCAAGATCCTTGTTATTGTGTCCCAGGGCTTTGGTTTGCTTATTCATTAAGGCGCAATGACATAAAAACGATAATGGATGACCTTGCATTTTCGTCAAAATTTCAACCATGGCCAAAGGGACGGGTGAAATAGCTCAAGTGATGTAGTTGGATGTTCCTTCAAATGGCCATAACCTCGTAGCCATGCGTCCTAGCGTGATGATTAAGACAGTTTTGGAAAGGTATTGAAGTGTTCTACAAGATCTGTACAAAGGTTAAAAGATCAAATTCATTTTTAGTCTAGTAAATCGCCTCTGAATGCATTGTACTCGGGAAAACCTGTCAATTTGAGCATGTGTTTAAAGGGTATTATGAAACTTTTTCATCGCCAAGATCCTTGTTATTGTGTCCCAGGGCTTTGGTTTGCTTATTCATTAAGGCGCAATGACATAAAAACGATAATGGATGACCTTGCATTTTCGTCAAAATTTCAACCATGGCCAAAGGGACGGGTGAAATAGCTCAAGTGATGTAGTTGGATGTTCCTTCAAATGGCCATAACCTCGTAGCCATGCGTCCTAGCATGATGATTAAGACAGTTTTGGAAAGGTATTGAAGTGTTCTACAAGATCTGTACAAAGGTTAAAAGATCAAATTCATTTTTAGTCTAGTAAATCGCCTCTGAATGCATTGTACTCGGGAAAACCTGTCAATTTGAGCATGTGTTTAAAGGGTATTATGAAACTTTTTCATCGCCAAGATCCTTGTTATTGTGTCCCAGGGCTTTGGTTTGCTTATTCATTAAGGCGCAATGACATAAAAACGATAATGGATGACCTTGCATTTTCGTCAAAATTTCAACCATGGCCAAAGGGACGGGTGAAATAGCTCAAGTGATGTAGTTGGATGTTCCTTCAAATGGCCATAACCTCGTAGCCATGTGTCCTAGCGTGATGATTAAGACAGTTTTGGAAAGGTATTGAAGTGGTCTACAAGATCTGTACATTGATTGTACGATCAAAGTCACTTTCAGTGTAGTAAATGGCCTCTGAATGCATTGTACTCGGGAAAACCTGTCGATTTGAGCATGTGTTTAAAGGGTAAAGTGACCCATTATGAAACTTTTTCATCGCCAAGATCCTTGTTATTGTGTCCCAGGGCTTTGATTTGCTTATTCATGAAGGCCCAATGACATAAAAACGATAATGGATGACCTTGCATTTTCGTCAAAATTTCAACCATGGCCATAGGGACGGGTGAAATAGCTCAAGTGATGAAGTTGGATGTTCCTTCAAATGGCCATAACTTCGTAGCCATGTGTCCTTGCGTGATGATTAAGACAGTTTTGGAAAGGTATTGAAGTGTTCTACAAGATCTGTACAAAGGTTAAAAGATCAAATTCATTTTTAGTCTAGTAAATCGCCTCTGAATGCATTGTACTCGGGAAAACCTGTCAATTTGAGCATGTGTTTAAAGGGTATTATGAAACTTTTTCATCGCCAAGATCCTTGTTATTGTGTCCCAGGGCTTTGGTTTGCTTATTCATTAAGGCGCAATGACATAAAAACGATAATGGATGACCTTGCATTTTCGTCAAAATTTCAACCATGGCCAAAGGGACGGGTGAAATAGCTCAAGTGATGTAGTTGGATGTTCCTTCAAATGGCCATAACCTCGTAGCCATGCGTCCTAGCGTGATGATTAAGACAGTTTTGGAAAGGTATTGAAGTGGTCTACAAGATCTGTACATTGATTGAAAGATCAAAGTCACTTTCAGTGTAGTAAATGGCCTCTGAATGCATTGTACTCGGGAAAACCTGTCGATTTGAGCATGTGTTTAAAGGGTAATATGACCCATAAAGGTTAAGCTCAGAGCTTAGGAACATATAGTACATTGCCTCTGAAGTTGAAGGTTTTGTGGAAAGTCTTCAAATGTGCTTCGGGGGACTATGACCCAGTATGAAACTTTTACATCGCCAAGATCCTTGTTATTGTGTCCCAGGGCTTTGATTTGCTTATTCATGAAGGCCCAATGACATAAAAACGATAATGGATGACCTTGCATTTTCGTCAAAATTTCAACCATGGCCATAGGGACGGGTGAAATAGCTCAAGTGATGAAGTTGGATGTTCCTTCAAATGGCCATAACCTCGTAGCCATGTGTCCTAGCGTGATGATTAAGACAGTTTTGGAAAGGTATTGAAGTGGTCTACAAGATCTGTACAAAGGTTAAAAGATCAAATTCATTTTTAGTCTAGTAGATCGCCTCTGAATGCATTGTACTCGGGAAAACCTGTCAATTTGAGCATGTGTTTAAAGGGTATTATGAAACTTTTTCATCGCCAAGATCCTTGTTATTGTGTCCCAGGGCTTTGGTTTGCTTATTCATGAAGGCCCAATGACATAAAAACGATAATGGATGACCTTGCATTTTCGTCAAAATTTCAACCATGGCCATAGGGACGGGTGAAATAGCTCAAGTGATGTAGTTGGATGTTCCTTCAAATGGCCATAACTTCGTAGCCATGTGTCCTAGCATGATGATTAAGACAGTTTTGGAAAGGTATTGAAGTGTTCTACAAGATCTGTACAAAGCTTAAAAGATCAAATTCATTTTTAGTCTAGTAAATCGCCTCTGAATGCATTGTACTCGGGAAAACCTGTCAATTTGAGCATGTGTTTAAAGGGTATTATGAAACTTTTTCATCGCCAAGATCCTTGTTATTGTGTCCCAGGGCTTTGGTTTGCTTATTCATGAAGGCGCAATGACATAAAAACGATAATGGATGACCTTGCATTTTCGTCAAAATTTCAACCATGGCCATAGGGACGGGTTAGAAAGCTCAAGTGATGTAGTTGGATGTTCCTTCAAATGGCCATAACTTCGTAGCCATGTGTCCTAGCATGATGATTAAGACAGTTTTGGAAAGGTATTGAAGTGTTCTACAAGATCTGTACAAAGCTTAAAAGATCAAATTCATTTTTAGTCTAGTAAATCGCCTCTGAATGCATTGTACTCGGGAAAACCTGTCAATTTGAGCATGTGTTTAAAGGGTATTATGAAACTTTTTCATCGCCAAGATCCTTGTTATTGTGTCCCAGGGCTTTGGTTTGCTTATTCATGAAGGTGCAATGACATAAAAACGATAATGGATGACCTTGCATTTTCGTCAAAATTTCAACCATGGCCATAGGGACGGGTTAGAAAGCTCAAGTGATGTAGTTGGATGTTCCTTCAAATGGCCATAACTTCGTAGCCATGTGTCCTAGCATGATGATTAAGACAGTTTTGGAAAGGTATTGAAGTGTTCTACAAGATCTGTACAAAGGTTAAAAGATCAAATTCATTTTTAGTCTAGTAAATCGCCTCTGAATGCATTGTACTCGGGAAAACCTGTCAATTTGAGCATGTGTTTAAAGGGTATTATGAAACTTTTTCATCGCCAAGATCCTTGTTATTGTGTCCCAGGGCTTTGGTTTGCTTATTCATGAAGGCCCAATGACATAAAAACGATAATGGATGACCTTGCATTTTCGTCAAAATTTCAACCATGGCCATAGGGACGGGTGAAAAAGCTCAAGTGATGTAGTTGGATGTTCCTTCAAATGGCCATAACTTCGTAGCCATGTGTCCTTGCGTGATGATTAAGACAGTTTTGGAAAGGTATTGAAGTGTTCTACAAGATCTGTACAAAGGTTAAAAGATCAAATTCATTTTTAGTCTAGTAAATCGCCTCTGAATGCATTGTACTCGGGAAAACCTGTCAATTTGAGCATGTGTTTAAAGGGTATTATGAAACTTTTTCATCGCCAAGATCCTTGTTATTGTGTCCCAGGGCTTTGATTTGCTTATTCATGAAGGCCCAATGACATAAAAACGATAATGGATGACCTTGCATTTTCGTCAAAATTCCAACCATGGCCATAGGGACGGGTGAAATAGCTCAAGTGATGTAGTTGGATGTTCCTTCAAATGGCCATAACTTCGTAGCCATGTGTCCTAGCATGATGATTAAGACAGTTTTGGAAAGGTATTGAAGTGGTCAACAAGATCTGTACATCGGTTAAAAGATCAAATTCACTTTTAGTCTAGTAAATGGCCTCTGAATGCATTGTACTCGGGAAAACCTGTCAATTTGAGCATGTGTTTAAAGGGTATTATGAAACTTTTTCATCGCCAAGATCCTTGTTATTGTGTCCCAGGGCTTTGGTTTGCTTATTCATGAAGGCTCAATGACATAAAAACGATAATGGATGACCTTGCATTTTCGTCAAAATTTCAACCATGGCCATAGGGACGGGTGAAATAGCTCAAGTGATGTAGTTGGATGTTCCTTCAAATGGCCATAACTTCGTAGCCATGTGTCCTTGCGTGATGATTAAGACAGTTTTGGAAAGGTATTGAAGTGTTCTACAAGATCTGTACAAAGGTTAAAAGATCAAATTCATTTTTAGTCTAGTAGATCGCCTCTGAATGCATTGTACTCGGGACAACCTGTCGATTTGCGCATGTATTTAAAGGGTAAAGTGACCCATTATGAAACTTTTTCATCGCCAAGATCCTTGTTATTGTGTCCCAGGGCTTTGATTTGCTTATTCATGAAGGCCCAATGACATAAAAACGATAATGGATGACCTTGCATTTTCGTCAAAATTTCAACCATGGCCATAGGGACGGGTGAAAAAGCTCAAGTGATGTAGTTGGATGTTCCTTCAAATGGCCATAACTTCGTAGCCATGTGTCCTTGCGTGATGATTAAGACAGTTTTGGAAAGGTATTGAAGTGGTCTACAAGATTTGTACAAAGGTTAAAAGATCAAATTCATTTTTAGTCTAGTAAATCGCCTCTGAATGCATTGTACTCGGGAAAACCTGTAAATTTGAGCATGTGTTTAAAGGGTATTATGAAACTTTTTCATCGCCAAGATCCTTGTTATTGTGTCCCAGGGCTTTGATTTGCTTATTCATGAAGGCCCAATGACATAAAAACGATAATGGATGACCTTGCATTTTCGTCAAAATTTCAACCATGGCCATAGGGACGGGTGAAAAAGCTCAAGTGATGTAGTTGGATGTTCCTTCAAATGGCCATAACTTCGTAGCCATGTGTCCTTGCGTGATGATTAAGACAGTTTTGGAAAGGTATTGAAGTGGTCTACAAGATTTGTACAAAGGTTAAAAGATCAAATTCATTTTTAGTCTAGTAAATCGCCTCTGAATGCATTGTACTCGGGAAAACCTGTAAATTTGAGCATGTGTTTAAAGGGTATTATGAAACTTTTTCATCGCCAAGATCCTTGTTATTGTGTCCCAGGGCTTTGGTTTGCTTATTCATGAAGGCCCAATGACATAAAAACGATAATGGATGACCTTGCATTTTCGTCAAAATTTCAACCATGGCCATAGGGACGGGTGAAAAAGCTCAAGTGATGTAGTTGGATGTTCCTTCAAATGGCCATAACTTCGTAGCCATGTGTCCTTGCATGATGATTAAGACAGTTTTGGAAAGGTATTGAAGTGTTCTACAAGATCTGTACAAAGGTTAAAAGATCAAATTAATTTTTAGTCTAGTAAATCGCCTCTGAATGCATTGTACTCGGGAAAACCTGTCAATTTGAGCATGTGTTTAAAGGGTATTATGAAACTTTTTCATCGCCAAGATCCTTGTTATTGTGTCCCAGGGCTTTGGTTTGCTCATTCATGAAGGCCCAATGACATAAAAACGATAATGGATGACCTTGCATTTTCGTCAAAATTTCAACCATGGCCATAGGGACGGGTGAAATAGCTCAAGTGATGTAGTTGGATGTTCCTTCAAATGGCCATAACTTCGTAGCCATGTGTCCTAGCATGATGATTAAGACAGTTTTGGAAAGGTATTGAGGTGTTCTACAAGATCTGTACAAAGGTTAAAAGATCAAATTCATTTTTAGTCTAGTAAATCGCCTCTGAATGCATTATACTCGGGAAAACCTGTCAATTTGAGCATGTGTTTAAAGGGTATTATGAAACTTTTTCATCGCCAAGATCCTTGTTATTGTGTCCCAGGGCTTTGGTTTGCTTATTCATGAAGGCCCAATGACATAAAAACGATAATGGATGACCTTGCATTTTCGTCAAAATTTCAACCATGGCCATAGGGACGGGTGAAAAAGCTCAAGTGATGTAGTTGGATGTTCCTTCAAATGGCCATAACTTCGTAGCCATGTGTCCTTGCGTGATGATTACGACAGTTTTGGAAAGGTATTGAAGTGTTCTACAAGATCTGTACAAAGGTTAAAAGATCAAATTCATTTTTAGTCTAGTAAATCGCCTCTGAATGCATTGTACTCGGGAAAACCTGTCAATTTGAGCATGTGTTTAAAGGGTATTATGAAACTTTTTCATCGCCAAGATCCTTGTTATTGTGTCCCAGGGCTTTGGTTTGCTTATTCATGAAGGCCCAATGACATAAAAACGATAATGGATGACCTTGCATTTTCGTCAAAATTTCAACCATGGCCATAGGGACGGGTGAAATAGCTCAAGTGATGTAGTTGGATGTTCCTTCAAATGGCCATAACTTCGTAGCCATGTGTCCTTGCGTGATGATTAAGACAGTTTTGGAAAGGTATTGAAGTGTTCTACAAGATCTGTACAAAGGTTAAAAGAACAAATTCATTTTTAGTCTAGTAAATCGCCTCTGAATGCATTGTACTCGGGAAAACCTGTCAATTTGAGCATGTATTTAAAGGGTATTATGAAACTTTTTCATCGCCAAGATCCTTGTTATTGTGTCCCAGGGCTTTGGTTTGCTTATTCATGAAGGCGCAATGACATAAAAACGATAATGGATGACCTTGCATTTTCGTCAAAATTTCAACCATGGCCATAGGGACGGGTGAAAAAGCTCAAGTGATGTAGTTGGATGTTCCTTCAAATGGCCATAACTTCGTAGCCATGTGTCCTAGCGTGATGATTGAGACAGTTTTGGGAAGGTATTGAAGTGGTCTACAAGATCTGTACAAAGGTTTAAAGATCAAATTCATTTTTACTCTAGTAAATCGCCTCTGAATGCATTGTACTCGGGAAAACCTGTCAATTTGAGCATGTGTTTAAAGGGTATTATGAAACTTTTTCATCGCCAAGATCCTTGTTATTGTGTCCCAGGGCTTTGGTTTGCTTATTCATGAAGGCTCAATGACATAAAAACGATAATGGATGACCTTGCATTTTCGTCAAAATTTCAACCATGGCCATAGGGACGGGTGAAATAGCTCAAGTGATGTAGTTGGATGTTCCTTCAAATGGCCATAACTTCGTAGCCATGTGTCCTAGCGTGATGATTAAGACAGTTTTGGAAAGGTATTGAAGTGTTCTACAAGATCTGTACAAAGGTTAAAAGAACAAATTCATTTTTAGTCTAGTAAATCGCCTCTGAATGCATTGTACTCGGGAAAACCTGTCAATTTGAGCATGTATTTAAAGGGTATTATGAAACTTTTTCATCGCCAAGATCCTTGTTATTGTGTCCCAGGGCTTTGGTTTGCTTATTCATGAAGGCGCAATGACATAAAAACGATAATGGATGACCTTGCATTTTCGTCAAAATTTCAACCATGGCCATAGGGACGGGTGAAAAAGCTCAAGTGATGTAGTTGGATGTTCCTTCAAATGGCCATAACTTCGTAGCCATGTGTCCTTGCGTGATGATTAAGACAGTTTTGGAAAGGTATTGAAGTGTTCTACAAGATCTGTACAAAGGTTAAAAGAACAAATTCATTTTTAGTCTAGTAAATCGCCTCTGAATGCATTGTACTCGGGAAAACCTGTCAATTTGAGCATGTGTTTAAAGGGTATTATGAAACTTTTTCATCGCCAAGATCCTTGTTATTGTGTCCCAGGGCTTTGGTTTGCTTATTCATGAAGGTGCAATGACATAAAAACGATAATGGATGACCTTGCATTTTCGTCAAAATTTCAACCATGGCCATAGGGACGGGTTAGAAAGCTCAAGTGATGTAGTTGGATGTTCCTTCAAATGGCCATAACTTCGTAGCCATGTGTCCTAGCATGATGATTAAGACAGTTTTGGAAAGGTATTGAAGTGTTCTACAAGATCTGTACAAAGGTTTAAAGATCAAAGTCATTTTTAGTCTAGTAAATCGCCTCTGAATGCATTGTACTCGGGAAAACCTGTCAATTTGAGCATGTGTTTAAAGGGTATTATGAAACTTTTTCATCGCCAAGATCCTTGTTATTGTGTCCCAGGGCTTTGGTTTGCTTATTCATGAAGGCTCAATGACATAAAAACGATAATGGATGACCTTGCATTTTCGTCAAAATTTCAACCATGGCCATAGGGACGGGTGAAATAGCTCAAGTGATGTAGTTGGATGTTCCTTCAAATGGCCATAACTTCGTAGCCATGTGTCCCTGCGTGATGATTAAGACAGTTTTGGAAAGGTATTGAAGTGTTCTACAAGATCTGTACAAAGGTTAAAAGATCAAATTCATTTTTAGTCTAGTATATCGCCCCTGAATGCATTGTACTCGGGAAAACCTGTCAATTTGAGCATGTGTTTAAAGGGTATTATGAAACTTTTTCATCGCCAAGATCCTTGTTATTGTGTCCCAGGGCTTTGATTTGCTTATTCATGAAGGCCCAATGACATAAAAACGATAATGGATGACCTTGCATTTTCGTCAAAATTTCAACCATGGCCATAGGGACGGGTGAAAAAGCTCAAGTGATGTAGTTGGATGTTCCTTCAAATGGCCATAACTTCGTAGCCATGTGTCCTTGCGTGATGATTAAGACAGTTTTGGAAAGGTATTGAAGTGTTCTACAAGATCTGTACAAAGGTTAAAAGAACAAATTCATTTTTAGTCTAGTAAATCGCCTCTGAATGCATTGTACTCGGGATAACCTGTCAATTTGAGCATGTGTTTAAAGGGTATTATGAAACTTTTTCATCGCCAAGATCCTTGTTATTGTGTCCCAGGGCTTTGGTTTGCTTATTCATGAAGGCCCAATGACATAAAAACGATAATGGATGACCTTGCATTTTCGTCAAAATTTCAACCATGGCCATAGGGACGGGTGAAAAAGCTCAAGTGATGTAGTTGGATGTTCCTTCAAATGGCCATAACTTCGTAGCCATGTGTCCTTGCGTGATGATTAAGACAGTTTTGGAAAGGTATTGAAGTGTTCTACAAGATCTGTACAAAGGTTAAAAGATCAAATTCATTTTTAGTCTAGTAAATCGCCTCTGAATGCATTGTACTCGGGAAAACCTGTCAATTTGAGCATGTGTTTAAAGGGTATTATGAAACTTTTTCATCGCCAAGATCCTTGTTATTGTGTCCCAGGGCTTTGGTTTGCTTATTCATGAAGGCCCAATGACATAAAAACGATAATGGATGACCTTGCATTTTCGTCAAAATTTCAACCATGGCCATAGGGACGGGTGAAATAGCTCAAGTGATGTAGTTGGATGTTCCTTCAAATGGCCATAACTTCGTAGCCATGTGTCCTAGCGTGATGATTAAGACAGTTTTGGAAAGGTATTGAAGTGGTTTACAAGATCTGTACATAGGTTTAAAGATCAAATTCACTTTTAGTCTAGTAAATCGCCTCTGAATGCATTGTACTCGGGAAAACCTGTCAATTTGAGCATGTGTTTAAAGGGTATTATGAAACTTTTTCATCGCCAAGATCCTTGTTATTGTGTCCCAGGGCTTTGGTTTGCTTATTCATGAAGGCCCAATGACATAAAAACGATAATGGATGACCTTGCATTTTCGTCAAAATTTCAACCATGGCCATAGGGACGGGTGAAAAAGCTCAAGTGATGTAGTTGGATGTTCCTTCAAATGGCCATAACTTCGTAGCCATGTGTCCTTGCGTGATGATTAAGACAGTTTTGGAAAGGTATTGAAGTGGTCTACAAGATCTGTACATAGGTTTAAAGATCAAATTCACTTTTAGTCTAGTAAATGGCCTCTGAATGCATTGTACTCGGGAAAACCTGTCAATTTGAGCATGTGTTTAAAGGGTATTATGAAACTTTTTCATCGCCAAGATCCTTGTTATTGTGTCCCAGGGCTTTGGTTTGCTTATTCATGAAGGCCCAATGACATAAAAACGATAATGGATGACCTTATATTTTCGTCAAAATTTCAACCATGGCCATAGGGACGGGTGAAAAAGCTCAAGTGATGTAGTTGGATGTTCCTTCAAATGGCCATAACTTCGTAGCCATGTGTCCTAGCGTGATGATTGAGGCAGTTTTGGGAAGGTATTGAAGTGGTTTACAAGATCTGTACATAGGTTTAAAGATCAAATTCACTTTTAGTCTAGTAAATGGCCTCTGAATGCATTGTACTCGGGAAAACCTGTCAATTTGAGCATGTGTTTAAAGGGTATTATGAAACTTTTTCATCGCCAAGATCCTTGTTATTGTGTCCCAGGGCTTTGGTTTGCTTATTCATGAAGGCCCAATGACATAAAAACGATAATGGATGACCTTGCATTTTCGTCAAAATTCCAACCATGGCCATAGGGACGGGTGAAATAGCTCAAGTGATGTAGTTGGATGTTCCTTCAAATGGCCATAACTTCGTAGCCATGTGTCCTAGCATGATGATTAAGACAGTTTTGGAAAGGTATTGAGGTGTTCTACAAAATCTGTACATCGGTTAAAAGATCAAATTCACTTTTAGTCTAGTAAATGGCCTCTGAATGCATTGTACTCGGGAAAACCTGTCAATTTGAGCATGTGTTTAAAGGGTATTATGAAACTTTTTCATCGCCAAGATCCTTGTTATTGTGTCCCAGGGCTTTGGTTTGCTTATTCATGAAGGCCCAGTGACATAAAAACGATAATGGATGACCTTGCATTTTCGTCAAAATTTCAACCATGGCCATAGGGACGGGTGAAATAGCTCAAGTGATGTAGTTGGATGTTCCTTCAAATGGCCATAACTTCGTAGCCATGTGTCCTTGCGTGATGATTAAGACAGTTTTGGAAAGGTATTGAAGTGTTCTACAAGATCTGTACAAAGGTTAAAAGAACAAATTCATTTTTAGTCTAGTAAATCGCATCTGAATGCATTGTACTCGGGAAAACCTGTCAATTTGAGCATGTGTTTAAAGGGTATTATGAAACTTTTTCATCGCCAAGATCCTTGTTATTGTGTCCCAGGGCTTTGGTTTGCTTATTCATGAAGGCCCAGTGACATAAAAACGATAATGGATGACCTTGCATTTTCGTCAAAATTTCAACCATGGCCATAGCGACGGGTGAAATAGCTCAAGTGATGTAGTTGGATGTTCCTTCAAATGGCCATAACCTCGTAGCCATGTGTCCTAGCGTGATGATTAAGACAGTTTTGGAAAGGTATTGAAGTGGTCTACAAGATCTGTACATTGATTGAACGATCAAAGTCACTTTCAGTGTAGTAAATGGCCTCTGAATGCATTGTACTCGGGAAAACCTGTCGATTTGAGCATGTATTTAAAGGGTAAAGTGACCCATTATGAAACTTTTTCATCGCCAAGATCCTTGTTATTGTGTCCCAGGGCTTTGATTTGCTTATTCATGAAGGCCCAATGACATAAAAACGATAATGGATGACCTTGCATTTTCGTCAAAATTTCAACCATGGCCATAGGGACGGGTGAAAAAGCTCAAGTGATGTAGTTGGATGTTCCTTCAAATGGCCATAACTTCATAGCCATGTGTCCTTGCGTGATGATTAAGACAGTTTTGGAAAGGTATTGAAGTGTTCTACAAGATCTGTACAAAGGTTAAAAGATCAAATTCATTTTTAGTCTAGTATATCGCCCCTGAATGCATTGTACTCGGGAAAACCTGTCAATTTGAGCATGTGTTTAAAGGGTATTATGAAACTTTTTCATCGCCAAGATCCTTGTTATTGTGTCCCAGGGCTTTGATTTGCTTATTCATGAAGGCCCAATGACATTAAAACGATAATGGATGACCTTGCATTTTCGTCAAAATTTCAACCATGGCCATAGGGACGGGTGAAAAAGCTCAAGTGATGTAGTTGGATGTTCCTTCAAATGGCCATAACTTCGTAGCCATGTGTCCTTGCGTGATGATTAAGACAGTTTTGGAAAGGTATTGAAGTGTTCTACAAGATCTGTACAAAGGTTAAAAGATCAAATTCATTTTTAGTCTAGTAGATCGCCTCTGAATGCATTGTACTCGGGAAAACCTGTCAATTTGAGCATGTGTTTAAAGGGTATTATGAAACTTTTTCATCGCCAAGATCCTTGTTATTGTGTACCAGGGCTTTGGTTTGCTTATTTATGAAGGCCCAGTGACATAAAAACGATAATGGATGACCTTGCATTTTCGTCAAAATTTCAACCATGGCCATAGGGACGGGTGAAATAGCTCAAGTGATGAAGTTGGATGTTCCTTCAAATGGCCATAACCTCGTAGCCATGTGTCCTAGCGTGATGATTAAGACAGTTTTGGAAAGGTATTGAAGTGGTCTACAAGATCTGTACAAAGGTTAAAAGATCAAATTCATTTTTAGTCTAGTAGATCGCCTCTGAATGCATTGTACTCGGGAAAACCTGTCAATTTGAGCATGTGTTTAAAGGGTATTATGAAACTTTTTCATCGCCAAGATCCTTGTTATTGTGTCCCAGGGCTTTGATTTGCTTATTCATGAAGGCCCAATGACATAAAAACGATAATGGATGACCTTGCATTTTCGTCAAAATTTCAACCATGGCCATAGGGACGGGTGAAAAAGCTCAAGTGATGTAGTTGGATGTTCCTTCAAATGGCCATAACTTCGTAGCCATGTGTCCTTGCGTGATGATTAAGACAGTTTTGGAAAGGTATTGAAGTGTTCTACAAGATCTGTACAAAGGTTAAAAGATCAAATTCATTTTTAGTCTAGTAAATCGCATCTGAATGCATTGTACTCGGGAAAACCTGTCAATTTGAGCATGTGTTTAAAGGGTATTATGAAACTTTTTCATCGCCAAGATCCTTGTTATTGTGTCCCAGGGCTTTGGTTTGCTCATTCATGAAGGCCCAATGACATAAAAACGATAATGGATGACCTTGCATTTTCGTCAAAATTTCAACCATGGCCATAGGGACGGGTGAAATAGCTCAAGTGATGTAGTTGGATGTTCCTTCAAATGGCCATAACTTCGTAGCCATGTGTCCTAGCATGATGATTAAGACAGTTTTGGAAAGGTATTGAGGTGTTCTACAAGATCTGTACAAAGGTTAAAAGATCAAATTCATTTTTAGTCTAGTAAATCGCCTCTGAATGCATTATACTCGGGAAAACCTGTCAATTTGAGCATGTGTTTAAAGGGTATTATGAAACTTTTTCATCGCCAAGATCCTTGTTATTGTGTCCCAGGGCTTTGGTTTGCTTATTCATGAAGGCCCAATGACATAAAAACGATAATGGATGACCTTGCATTTTCGTCAAAATTTCAACCATGGCCATAGGGACGGGTGAAATAGCTCAAGTGATGTAGTTGGATGTTCCTTCAAATGGCCATAACTTCGTAGCCATGTGTCCTAGCATGATGATTAAGACAGTTTTGGAAAGGTATTGAAGTGTTCTACAAGATCTGTACAAAGCTTAAAAGATCAAATTCATTTTTAGTCTAGTAAATCGCCTCTGAATGCATTGTACTCGGGAAAACCTGTAAATTTGAGCATGTGTTTAAAGGGTATTATGAAACTTTTTCATCGCCAAGATCCTTGTTATTGTGTCCCAGGGCTTTGGTTTGCTTATTCATGAAGGCCCAATGACATAAAAACGATAATGGATGACCTTGCATTTTCGTCAAAATTTCAACCATGACCATAGGGACGGGTTAGAAAGCTCAAGTGATGTAGTTGGATGTTCCTTCAAATGGCCATAACTTCGTAGCCATGTGTCCTTGCGTGATGATTAAGACAGTTTTGGAAAGGTATTGAAGTGTTCTACAAGATCTGTACAAAGGTTAAAAGAACAAATTCATTTTTATTCTAGTAAATCGCCTCTGAATGCATTGTACTCGGGAAAACCTGTCAATTTGAGCATGTATTTAAAGGGTATTATGAAACTTTTTCATCGCCAAGATCCTTGTTATTGTGTCCCAGGGCTTTGGTTTGCTTATTCATGAAGGCGCAATGACATAAAAACGATAATGGATGACCTTGCATTTTCGTCAAAATTTCAACCATGGCCATAGGGACGGGTGAAAAAGCTCAAGTGATGTAGTTGGATGTTCCTTCAAATGGCCATAACTTCGTAGCCATGTGTCCTAGCATGATGATTAAGACAGTTTTGGAAAGGTATTGAAGTGTTCTACAAGATCTGTACAAAGGTTTAAAGATCAAATTCATTTTTACTCTAGTAAATCGCCTCTGAATGCATTGTACTCGGGAAAACCTGTCAATTTGAGCATGTGTTTAAAGGGTATTATGAAACTTTTTCATCGCCAAGATCCTTGTTATTGTGTCCCAGGGCTTTGGTTTGCTTATTCATGAAGGCCCAATGACATAAAAACGATAATGGATGACCTTGCATTTTCGTCAAAATTTCAACCATGGCCATAGGGACGGGTGAAAAAGCTCAAGTGATGTAGTTGGATGTTCCTTCAAATGGCCATAACTTCGTAGCCATGTGTCCTAGCGTGATGATTGAGGCAGTTTTGGAAAGGTATTGAAGTGATCTACAAGATCTGTACATAGGTTTAAAGATCAAATTCACTTTTAGTCTAGTAAATGGCCTCTGAATGCATTGTACTCGGGAAAACCTGTCAATTTGAGCATGTGTTTAAAGGGTATTATGAAACTTTTTCATCGCCAAGATCCTTGTTATTGTGTCCCAGGGCTTTGGTTTGCTTATTCATGAAGGCTCAGTGACATAAAAACGATAATGGATGACCTTGCATTTTCGTCAAAATTTCAACCATGGCCATAGGGACGGGTGAAATAGCTCAAGTGATGTAGTTGGATGTTCCTTCAAATGGCCATAACTTCGTAGCCATGTGTCCTTGCGTGATGATTAAGACAGTTTTGGAAAGGTATTGAAGTGTTCTACAAGATCTGTACAAAGGTTAAAAGATCAAATTCATTTTTAGTCTAGTAAATCGCATCTGAATGCATTGTACTCGGGAAAACCTGTCAATTTGAGCATGTGTTTAAAGGGTATTATGAAACTTTTTCATCGCCAAGATCCTTGTTATTGTGTCCCAGGGCTTTGGTTTGCTTATTCATGAAGGCCCAATGACATAAAAACGATAATGGATGACCTTGCATTTTCGTCAAAATTTCAACCATGGCCATAGGGACGGGTGAAATAGCTCAAGTGATGTAGTTGGATGTTCCTTCAAATGGCCATAACTTCGTAGCCATGTGTCCTAGCATGATGATTAAGACAGTTTTGGAAAGGTATTGAAGTGTTCTACAAGATCTGTACAAAGGTTAAAAGATCAAATTCATTTTTAGTCTAGTAAATCGCATCTGAATGCATTGTACTCGGGAAAACCTGTCAATTTGAGCATGTGTTTAAAGGGTATTATGAAACTTTTTCATCGCCAAGATCCTTGTTATTGTGTCCCAGGGCTTTGGTTTGCTTATTCATGAAGGCCCAGTGACATAAAAACGATAATGGATGACCTTGCATTTTCGTCAAAATTTCAACCATGGCCATAGCGACGGGTGAAATAGCTCAAGTGATGTAGTTGGATGTTCCTTCAAATGGCCATAACCTCGTAGCCATGTGTCCTAGCGTGATGATTAAGACAGTTTTGGAAAGGTATTGAAATGGTCTACAAGATCTGTACATTGATTGAACGATCAAAGTCACTTTCAGTGTAGTAAATGGCCTCTGAATGCATTGTACTCGGGAAAACCTGTCGATTTGAGCATGTATTTAAAGGGTAAAGTGACCCATTATGAAACTTTTTCATCGCCAAGATCCTTGTTATTGTGTCCCAGGGCTTTGATTTGCTTATTCATGAAGGCCCAATGACATAAAAACGATAATGGATGACCTTGCATTTTCGTCAAAATTTCAACCATGGCCATGGGGACGGGTGAAAAAGCTCAAGTGATGTAGTTGGATGTTCCTTCAAATGGCCATAACTTCGTAGCCATGTGTCCTTGCGTGATGATTAAGACAGTTTTGGAAAGGTATTGAAGTGGTCTACAAGATCTGTACAAAGGTTAAAAGATCAAATTCATTTTTAGTCTAGTATATCGCCCCTGAATGCATTGTACTCGGGAAAACCTGTCAATTTGAGCATGTGTTTAAATGGTATTATGAAACTTTTTCATCGCCAAGATCCTTGTTATTGTGTCCCAGGGCTTTGATTTGCTTATTCATGAAGGCCCAATGACTTAAAAACGATAATGGATGACCTTGCATTTTCGTCAAAATTTCAACCATGGCCATAGGGACGGGTGAAATAGCTCAAGTGATGTAGTTGGATGTTCCTTCAAATGGCCATAACCTCGTAGCCATGTGTCCTAGCGTGATGATTAAGACAGTTTTGGAAAGGTATTGAAGTGGTCTACAAGATCTGTACATTGATTGAAAGATCAAAGTCACTTTCAGTGTAGTAAATGGCCTCTGAATGCATTGTACTCGGGAAAACCTGTCGATTTGAGTATGTATTTAAAGGGTAAAGTGACCCATTATGAAACTTTTTCATCGCCAAGATCCTTGTTATTGTGTCCCAGGGCTTTGATTTGCTTATTCATGAAGGCCCAATGACATAAAAACGATAATGGATGACCTTGCATTTTCGTCAAAATTTCAACCATGGCCATAGGGACGGGTGAAAAAGCTCAAGTGATGTAGTTGGATGTTCCTTCAAATGGCCATAACTTCATAGCCATGTGTCCTTGCGTGATGATTAAGACAGTTTTGGAAAGGTATTGAAGTGTTCTACAAGATCTGTACAAAGGTTAAAAGATTTAATTCATTTTTAGTCTAGTATATCGCCCCTGAATGCATTGTACTCGGGAAAACCTGTCAATTTGAGCATGTGTTTAAAGGGTATTATGAAACTTTTTCATCGCCAAGATCCTTGTTATTGTGTCCCAGGGCTTTGATTTGCTTATTCATGAAGGCCCAATGACATAAAAACGATAATGGATGACCTTGCATTTTCGTCAAAATTTCAACCATGGCCATAGGGACGGGTGAAATAGCTCAAGTGATGTAGTTGGATGTTCCTTCAAATGGCCATAACCTCGTAGCCATGTGTCCTAGCGTGATGATTAAGACAGTTTTGGAAAGGTATTGAAGTGGTCTACAAGATCTGTACATTGATTGAAAGATCAAAGTCACTTTCAGTGTAGTAAATGGCCTCTGAATGCATTGTACTCGGGACAACCTGTCGATTTGCGCATGTATTTAAAGGGTAAAGTGACCCATTATGAAACTTTTTCATCGCCAAGATCCTTGTTATTGTGTCCCAGGGCTTTGATTTGCTTATTCATGAAGGCCCAATGACATTAAAACGATAATGGATGACCTTGCATTTTCGTCAAAATTTCAACCATGGCCAAAGGGACGGGTGAAATAGCTCAAGTGATGTAGTTGGATGTTCCTTCAAATGGCCATAACCTCGTAGCCATGTGTCCTAGCGTGATGATTAAGACAGTTTTGGAAAGGTATTGAAGTGGTCTACAAGATCTGTACATTGATTGGAAGATCAAAGTCACTTTCAGTGTAGTAAATGGCCTCTGAATGCATTGTACTCGGGAAAACCTGTCGATTTGAGCATGTATTTAAAGGGTAAAGTGACCCATTATGAAACTTTTTCATCGCCAAGATCCTTGTTATTGTGTCCCAGGGCTTTGATTTGCTTATTCATGAAGGCCCAGTGACATAAAAACGATAATGGATGACCTTGCATTTTCGTCAAAATTTCAACCATGGCCATAGGGACGGGTGAAAAAGCTCAAGTGATGTAGTTGGATGTTCCTTCAAATGGCCATAACTTCGTAGCCATGTGTCCTTGCGTGATGATTAAGACAGTTTTGGAAAGGTATTGAAGTGTTCTACAAGATCTGTACAAAGGTTAAAAGATCAAATTCATTTTTAGTCTAGTAAATCGCATCTGAATGCATTGTACTCGGGAAAACCTGTCAATTTGAGCATGTGTTTAAAGGGTATTATGAAACTTTTTCATCGCCAAGATCCTTGTTATTGTGTCCCAGGGCTTTGATTTGCTTATTCATGAAGGCCCAATGACATAAAAACGATAATGGATGACCTTGCATTTTCGTCAAAATTTCAACCATGGCCATAGGGACGGGTGAAAAAGCTCAAGTGATGTAGTTGGATGTTCCTTCAAATGGCCATAACTTCGTAGCCATGTGTCCTAGCGTGATGATTAAGACAGTTTTGGAAAGGTATTGAAGTGTTCTACAAGATCTGTACAAAGGTTAAAAGATCAAATTCATTTTTAGTCTAGTAAATCGCATCTGAATGCATTGTACTCGGGAAAACCTGTCAATTTGAGCATGTGTTTAAAGGGTATTATGAAACTTTTTCATCGCCAAGATCCTTGTTATTGTGTCCCAGGGCTTTGGTTTGCTTATTCATGAAGGCCCAGTGACATAAAAACGATAATGGATGACATTGCATTTTCGTCAAAATTTCAACCATGGCCATAGGGACGGGTGAAATAGCTCAAGTGATGTAGTTGGATGTTCCTTCAAATGGCCATAACCTCGTAGCCATGCGTCCTAGCGTGATGATTAAGACAGTTTTGGAAAGGTATTGAAGTGGTCTACAAGATCTGTACATTGATTGAACGATCAAAGTCACTTTCAGTGTAGTAAATGGCCTCTGAATGCATTGTACTCGGGAAAACCTGTCGATTTGAGCATGTATTTAAAGGGTAAAGTGACCCATTATGAAACTTTTTCATCGCCAAGATCCTTGTTATTGTGTCCCAGGGCTTTGATTTGCTTATTCATGAAGGCCCAATGACATAAAAACGATAATGGATGACTTTGCATTTTCGTCAAAATTTCAACCATGACCATAGGGACGGGTGAAAAAGCTCAAGTGATGTAGTTGGATGTTCCTTCAAATGGCCATAACTTCGTAGCCATGTGTCCTAGCGTGATGATTAAGACAGTTTTGGAAAGGTATTGAAGTGGTCTACAAGATCTGTACAAAGGTTTAAAGATCAAATTCACTTTTAGTCTAGTAAATGGCCTCTGAATGCATTGTACTCGGGAAAACCTGTCAATTTGAGCATGTGTTTAAAGGGTATTATGAAACTTTTTCATCGCCAAGATCCTTGTTATTGTGTCCCAGGGCTTTGGTTTGCTTATTCATGAAGGCGCAATGACATAAAAACGATAATGGATGACCTTGCATTTTCGTCAAAATTTCAACCATGGCCATAGGGACGGGTGAAAAAGCTCAAGTGATGTAGTTGGATGTTCCTTCAAATGGCCATAACTTCGTAGCCATGTGTCCTTGCGTGATGATTAAGACAGTTTTGGAAAGGTATTGAAGTGTTCTACAAGATCTGTACAAAGGTTAAAAGATCAAATTCATTTTTAGTCTAGTAAATCGCATCTGAATGCATTGTACTCGGGAAAACCTGTCAATTTGAGCATGTGTTTAAAGGGTATTATGAAACTTTTTCATCGCCAAGATCCTTGTTATTGTGTCCCAGGGCTTTGGTTTGCTTATTCATGAAGGCCCAATGACATAAAAACGATAATGGATGACCTTGCATTTTCGTCAAAATTTCAACCATGGCCATAGGGACGGGTGAAAAAGCTCAAGTGATGTAGTTGGATGTTCCTTCAAATGGCCATAACTTCGTAGCCATGTGTCCTTGCGTGATGATTAAGACAGTTTTGGAAAGGTATTGAAGTGTTCTACAAGATCTGTACAAAGGTTAAAAGATCAAATTCATTTTTAGTCTAGTAAATCGCCTCTGAATGCATTGTACTCGGGAAAACCTGTCAATTTGAGCATGTGTTTAAAGGGTATTATGAAACTTTTTCATCGCCAAGATCCTTGTTATTGTGTCCCAGGGCTTTGGTTTGCTTATTCATGAAGGCCCAGTGACATAAAAACGATAATGGATGACCTTGCATTTTCGTCAAAATTTCAACCATGGCCATAGGGACGGGTGAAATAGCTCAAGTGATGTAGTTGGATGTTCCTTCAAATGGCCATAACTTCGTAGCCATGTGTCCTAGCATGATGATTAAGACAGTTTTGGAAAGGTATTGAAGTGTTCTACAAGATCTGTACATTGATTGAAAGATCAAAGTCACTTTCAGTGTAGTAAATGGCCTCTGAATGCATTGTACTCGGGAAAACCTGTCGATTTGCGCATGTATTTAAAGGGTAAAGTGACTCATTATGAAACTTTTTCATCGCCAAGATCCTTGTTATTGTGTCCCAGGGCTTTGGTTTGCTTATTCATGAAGGCCCAATAACATAAAAACGATAATGGATGACCTTGCATTTTCGTCAAAATTTCAACCATGGCCATAGGGACGGGTGAAAAAGCTCAAGTGATGTAGTTGGATGTTCCTTCAAATGGCCATAACTTCGTAGCCATGTGTCCTTGCGTGATGATTAAGACAGTTTTGGAAAGGTATTGAAGTGTTCTACAAGATCTGTACAAAGGTTAAAAGATCAAATTCATTTTTAGTCTAGTAAATCGCATCTGAATGCATTGTACTCGGGAAAACCTGTCAATTTGAGCATGTGTTTAAAGGGTATTATGAAACTTTTTCATCGCCAAGATCCTTGTTATTGTGTCCCAGGGCTTTGGTTTGCTTATTCATGAAGGCCCAGTGACATAAAAACGATAATGGATGACCTTGCATTTTCGTCAAAATTTCAACCATGGCCATAGGGACGGGTGAAATAGCTCAAGTGATGTAGTTGGATGTTCCTTCAAATGGCCATAACCTCGTAGCCATGTGTCCTAGCGTGATGATTAAGACAGTTTTGGAAAGGTATTGAAGTGGTCTACAAGATCTGTACATTGATTGAACGATCAAAGTCATTTCCAGTGTAGTAAATGGCCTCTGAATGCATTGTACTCGGGGAAAACCTGTCGATTTGAGCATGTATTTAAAGGGTAAAGTGACCCATTATGAAACTTTTTCATCGCCAAGATCCTTGTTATTGTGTCCCAGGGCTTTGATTTGCTTATTCATGAAGGCCCAATGACATAAAAACGATAATGGATGACTTTGCATTTTCGTCAAAATTTCAACCATGGCCATAGGGACGGGTGAAAAAGCTCAAGTGATGTAGTTGGATGTTCCTTCAAATGGCCATAACTTCGTAGCCATGTGTCCTTGCGTGATGATTAAGACAGTTTTGGAAAGGTATTGAAGTGTTCTACAAGATCTGTACAAAGGTTAAAAGATCAAATTCATTTTTAGTCTAGTAAATCGCCTCTGAATGCATTGTACTCGGGAAAACCTGTCAATTTGAGCATGTGTTTAAAGGGTATTATGAAACTTTTTCATCGCCAAGATCCTTGTTATTGTGTCCCAGGGCTTTGGTTTGCTTATTCATGAAGGCCCAGTGACATAAAAACGATAATGGATGACCTTGCATTTTCGTCAAAATTTCAACCATGGCCATAGGGACGGGTGAAATAGCTCAAGTGATGTAGTTGGATGTTCCTTCAAATGGCCATAACTTCGTAGCCATGTGTCCTAGCATGATGATTAAGACAGTTTTGGAAAGGTATTGAAGTGTTCTACAATATCTGTACATTGATTGAAAGATCAAAGTCACTTTCAGTGTAGTAAATGGCCTCTGAATGCATTGTACTCGGGAAAACCTGTCGATTTGCGCATGTATTTAAAGGGTAAAGTGACTCATTATGAAACTTTTTCATCGCCAAGATCCTTGTTATTGTGTCCCAGGGCTTTGGTTTGCTTATTCATGAAGCCCCAATGACATAAAAACGATAATGGATGACCTTGCATTTTCGTCAAAATTTCAACCATGGCCATAGGGACGGGTGAAATAGCTCAAGTGATGTAGTTGGATGTTCCTTCAAATGGCCATAACCTCGTAGCCATGTGTCCTTGCGTGATGATTAAGACAGTTTTGGAAAGGTATTGAAGTGTTCTAGAAGATCTGTACAAAGGTTAAAAGATCAAATTCATTTTTAGTCTAGTAAATCGACTCTGAATGCATTGTACTCGGGAAAACCTGTCAATTTGAGCATGTGTTTAAAGGGTATTATGAAACTTTTTCATCGCCAAGATCCTTGTTATTGTGTCCCAGGGCTTTGGTTTGCTTATTCATGAAGGCCCAATGACATAAAAACGATAATGGATGACCTTGCATTTTCGTCAAAATTTCAACCATGGCCATAGGGACGGGTGAAATAGCTCAAGTGATGTAGTTGGATGTTCCTTCAAATGGCCATAACCTCGTAGCCATGTGTCCTTGCGTGATGATTAAGACAGTTTTGGAAAGGTATTGAAGTGTTCTACAAGATCTGTACAAAGGTTAAAAGATCAAATTCATTTTTAGTCTAGTAAATCGACTCTGAATGCATTGTACTCGGGAAAACCTGTCAATTTGAGCATGTGTTTAAAGGGTATTATGAAACTTTTTCATCGCCAAGATCCTTGTTATTGTGTCCCAGGGCTTTGGTTTGCTTATTCATGAAGGCCCAATGACATAAAAACGATAATGGATGACCTTGCATTTTCGTCAAAATTTCAACCATGGCCATAGGGACGGGTGAAATAGCTCAAGTGATGTAGTTGGATGTTCCTTCAAATGGCCATAACTTCGTAGCCATGTGTCCTAGCGTGATGATTAAGACAGTTTTGGAAAGGTATTGAAGTGGTCTACAAGATCTGTACATTGATTGAAAGATCAAAGTCACTTTCAGTGTAGTAAATGGCCTCTGAATGCATTGTACTCGGGAAAACCTGTCGATTTGAGCATGTATTTAAAGGGTAAAGTGACCCATTATGAAACTTTTTCATCGCCAAGATCCTTGTTATTGTGTCCCAGGGCTTTGATTTGCTTATTCATGAAGGCCCAATGACATAAAAACGATAATGGATGACTTTGCATTTTCGTCAAAATTTCAACCATGGCCATAGGGACGGGTGAAATAGCTCAAGTGATGTAGTTGGATGTTCCTTCAAATGGCCATAACTTCGTAGCCATGTGTCCTAGCATGATGATTAAGACAGTTTTGGAAAGGTATTGAAGTGTTCTACAAGATCTGTACAAAGGTTAAAAGATCAAATTCATTTTTAGTCTAGTAAATCGCATCTGAATGCATTGTACTCGGGAAAACCTGTCAATTTGAGCATGTGTTTAAAGGGTATTATGAAACTTTTTCATCGCCAAGATCCTTGTTATTGTGTCCCAGGGCTTTGGTTTGCTTATTCATGAAGGCCCAATGACATAAAAACGATAATGGATGACCTTGCATTTTCGTCAAAATTTCAACCATGGCCATAGGGACGGGTGAAAAAGCTCAAGTGATGTAGTTGGATGTTCCTTCAAATGGCCATAACTTCGTAGCCATGTGTCCTTGCGTGATGATTAAGACAGTTTTGGAAAGGTATTGAAGTGTTCTACAAGATCTGTACAAAGGTTAAAAGATCAAATTCATTTTTAGTCTAGTAAATCGCCTCTGAATGCATTGTACTCGGGAAAACCTGTCAATTTGAGCATGTGTTTAAAGGGTATTATGAAACTTTTTCATCGCCAAGATCCTTGTTATTGTGTCCCAGGGCTTTGGTTTGCTTATTCATGAAGGCCCAATGACATAAAAACGATAATGGATGACCTTGCATTTTCGTCAAAATTTCAACCATGACCATAGGGACGGGTGAAATAGCTCAAGTGATGTAGTTGGATGTTCCTTCAAATGGCCATAACTTCGTAGCCATGTGTCCTAGCATGATGATTAAGACAGTTTTGGAAAGGTATTGAAGTGTTCTACAAGATCTGTACAAAGGTTAAAAGATCAAATTCATTTTTAGTCTAGTAAATCGCCTCTGAATGCATTGTACTCGGGAAAACCTGTCAATTTGAGCATGTGTTTAAAGGGTATTATGAAACTTTTTCATCGCCAAGATCCTTGTTATTGTGTCCCAGGGCTTTGGTTTGCTTATTCATGAAGGCCCAATGACATAAAAACGATAATGGATGACCTTGCATTTTCGTCAAAATTTCAACCATGGCCATAGGGACGGGTGAAAAAGCTCAAGTGATGTAGTTGGATGTTCCTTCAAATGGCCATAACTTCGTAGCCATGTGTCCTTGCGTGATGATTAAGACAGTTTTGGAAAGGTATTGAAGTGTTCTACAAGATCTGTACAAAGGTTAAAAGATCAAATTCATTTTTAGTCTAGTAAATCGCCTCTGAATGCATTGTACTCGGGAAAACCTGTCAATTTGAGCATGTGTTTAAAGGGTATTATGAAACTTTTTCATCGCCAAGATCCTTGTTATTGTGTCCCAGGGCTTTGATTTGCTTATTCATGAAGCCCCAATGACAAAAGAACGATAATGAATGACCTTGCATTTTCGTCAAACATTCAAGCATGGCCATGGGGACGGATGAGAAAGCTCAAGTTATGTAGTTGGATGTTCCTTCAAATGGCCATAACTTCGTAGCCATGTGTCCTTGCGTGATGATTAAGACAGTTTTGGAAAGGTATTGAAGTGTTCTACAAGATCTGTACAAAGGTTAAAAGATCAAATTCATTTTTAGTCTAGTAAATCGCATCTGAATGCATTGTACTCGGGAAAACCTGTCAATTTGAGCATGTGTTTAAAGGGTATTATGAAACTTTTTCATCGCCAAGATCCTTGTTATTGTGTCCCAGGGCTTTGGTTTGCTTATTCATGAAGGCCCAGTGACATAAAAACGATAATGGATGACTTTGCATTTTCGTCAAAATTTCAACCATGGCCATAGGGACGGGTGAAATAGCTCAAGTGATGTAGTTGGATGTTCCTTCAAATGGCCATAACTTCGTAGCCATGTGTCCTAGCATGATGATTAAGACAGTTTTGGAAAGGTATTGAAGTGTTCTACAAGATCTGTACAAAGGTTAAAAGATCAAATTCATTTTTAGTCTAGTAAATCGCATCTGAATGCATTGTACTCGGGAAAACCTGTCAATTTGAGCATGTGTTTAAAGGGTATTATGAAACTTTTTCATCGCCAAGATCCTTGTTATTGTGTCCCAGGGCTTTGGTTTGCTTATTCATGAAGGCCCAATGACATAAAAACGATAATGGATGACCTTGCATTTTCGTCAAAATTTCAACCATGGCCATAGGGACGGGTGAAAAAGCTCAAGTGATGTAGTTGGATGTTCCTTCAAATGGCCATAACTTCGTAGCCATGTGTCCTTGCGTGATGATTAAGACAGTTTTGGAAAGGTATTGAAGTGTTCTACAAGATCTGTACAAAGGTTAAAAGATCAAATTCATTTTTAGTCTAGTAAATCGCCTCTGAATGCATTGTACTCGGGAAAACCTGTCAATTTGAGCATGTGTTTAAAGGGTATTATGAAACTTTTTCATCGCCAAGATCCTTGTTATTGTGTCCCAGGGCTTTGGTTTGCTTATTCATGAAGGCCCAATGACATAAAAACGATAATGGATGACCTTGCATTTTCGTCAAAATTTCAACCATGACCATAGGGACGGGTGAAATAGCTCAAGTGATGTAGTTGGATGTTCCTTCAAATGGCCATAACTTCGTAGCCATGTGTCCTAGCATGATGATTAAGACAGTTTTGGAAAGGTATTGAAGTGTTCTACAAGATCTGTACAAAGGTTAAAAGATCAAATTCATTTTTAGTCTAGTAAATCGCCTCTGAATGCATTGTACTCGGGAAAACCTGTCAATTTGAGCATGTGTTTAAAGGGTATTATGAAACTTTTTCATCGCCAAGATCCTTGTTATTGTGTCCCAGGGCTTTGGTTTGCTTATTCATGAAGGCCCAATGACATAAAAACGATAATGGATGACCTTGCATTTTCGTCAAAATTTCAACCATGGCCATAGGGACGGGTGAAAAAGCTCAAGTGATGTAGTTGGATGTTCCTTCAAATGGCCATAACTTCGTAGCCATGTGTCCTTGCGTGATGATTAAGACAGTTTTGGAAAGGTATTGAAGTGTTCTACAAGATCTGTACAAAGGTTAAAAGATCAAATTCATTTTTAGTCTAGTAAATCGCCTCTGAATGCATTGTACTCGGGAAAACCTGTCAATTTGAGCATGTGTTTAAAGGGTATTATGAAACTTTTTCATCGCCAAGATCCTTGTTATTGTGTCCCAGGGCTTTGATTTGCTTATTCATGAAGGCCCAATGACATAAAAACGATAATGGATGACCTTGCATTTTCGTCAAAATTTCAACCATGGCCAAAGGGACGGGTGAAATAGCTCAAGTGATGTAGTTGGATGTTCCTTCAAATGGCCATAACCTCGTAGCCATGTGTCCTTGCGTGATGATTGAGACAGTTTTGGAAAGGTATTGAAGTGTTCTAGAAGATCTGTACAAAGGTTAAAAGATCAAATTCATTTTTAGTCTAGTAAATCGCCTCTGAATGCATTGTACTCGGGAAAACCTGTCAATTTGAGCATGTGTTTAAAGGGTATTATGAAACTTTTTCATCGCCAAGATCCTTGTTATTGTGTCCCAGGGCTTTGGTTTGCTTATTCATGAAGGCCCAATGACATAAAAACGATAATGGATGACCTTGCATTTTCGTCAAAATTTCAACCATGGCCATAGGGACGGGTGAAAAAGCTCAAGTGATGTAGTTGGATGTTCCTTCAAATGGCCATAACTTCGTAGCCATGTGTCCTTGCATGATGATTAAGACAGTTTTGGAAAGGTATTGAAGTGTTCTACAAGATCTGTACAAAGGTTAAAAGATCAAATTCATTTTTAGTCTAGTAAATCGCCTCTGAATGCATTGTACTCGGGAAAACCTGTCAATTTGAGCATGTGTTTAAAGGGTATTATGAAACTTTTTCATCGCCAAGATCCTTGTTATTGTGTCCCAGGGCTTTGGTTTGCTTATTCATGAAGGCCCAATGACATAAAAACGATAATGGATGACCTTGCATTTTCGTCAAAATTTCAACCATGGCCATAGGGACGGGTGAAAAAGCTCAAGTGATGTAGTTGGATGTTCCTTCAAATGGCCATAACTTCGTAGCCATGTGTCCTTGCATGATGATTAAGACAGTTTTGGAAAGGTATTGAAGTGTTCTACAAGATCTGTACAAAGGTTAAAAGATCAAATTAATTTTTAGTCTAGTAAATCGCCTCTGAATGCATTGTACTCGGGAAAACCTGTCAATTTGAGCATGTGTTTAAAGGGTATTATGAAACTTTTTCATCGCCAAGATCCTTGTTATTGTGTCCCAGGGCTTTGGTTTGCTCATTCATGAAGGCCCAATGACATAAAAACGATAATGGATGACCTTGCATTTTCGTCAAAATTTCAACCATGGCCATAGGGACGGGTGAAATAGCTCAAGTGATGTAGTTGGATGTTCCTTCAAATGGCCATAACTTCGTAGCCATGTGTCCTAGCATGATGATTAAGACAGTTTTGGAAAGGTATTGAGGTGTTCTACAAGATCTGTACAAAGGTTAAAAGATCAAATTCATTTTTAGTCTAGTAAATCGCCTCTGAATGCATTATACTCGGGAAAACCTGTCAATTTGAGCATGTGTTTAAAGGGTATTATGAAACTTTTTCATCGCCAAGATCCTTGTTATTGTGTCCCAGGGCTTTGGTTTGCTTATTCATGAAGGCCCAATGACATAAAAACGATAATGGATGACCTTGCATTTTCGTCAAAATTTCAACCATGGCCATAGGGACGGGTGAAATAGCTCAAGTGATGTAGTTGGATGTTCCTTCAAATGGCCATAACTTCGTAGCCATGTGTCCTTGCGTGATGATTAAGACAGTTTTGGAAAGGTATTGAAGTGTTCTACAAGATCTGTACAAAGGTTAAAAGAACAAATTCATTTTTAGTCTAGTAAATCGCCTCTGAATGCATTGTACTCGGGAAAACCTGTCAATTTGAGCATGTATTTAAAGGGTATTATGAAACTTTTTCATCGCCAAGATCCTTGTTATTGTGTCCCAGGGCTTTGGTTTGCTTATTCATGAAGGCGCAATGACATAAAAACGATAATGGATGACCTTGCATTTTCGTCAAAATTTCAACCATGGCCATAGGGACGGGTGAAAAAGCTCAAGTGATGTAGTTGGATGTTCCTTCAAATGGCCATAACTTCGTAGCCATGTGTCCTAGCGTGATGATTGAGACAGTTTTGGAAAGGTATTGAAGTGGTCTACAAGATCTGTACAAAGGTTTAAAGATCAAATTTATTTTTACTCTAGTAAATCGCCTCTGAATGCATTGTACTCGGGAAAACCTGTCAATTTGAGCATGTGTTTAAAGGGTATTATGAAACTTTTTCATCGCCAAGATCCTTGTTATTGTGTCCCAGGGCTTTGGTTTGCTTATTCATGAAGGCTCAATGACATAAAAACGATAATGGATGACCTTGCATTTTCGTCAAAATTTCAACCATGGCCATAGGGACGGGTGAAAAAGCTCAAGTGATGTAGTTGGATGTTCCTTCAAATGGCCATAACTTCGTAGCCATGTGTCCTTGCATGATGATTAAGACAGTTTTGGAAAGGTATTGAAGTGGTCTACAAGATCTGTACATTGATTGAACGATCAAAGTCACTTTCAGTGTAGTAAATGGCCTCTGAATGCATTGTACTCGGGAAAACCTGTCGATTTGAGCATGTATTTAAAGGGTAAAGTGACCCATTATGAAACTTTTTCATCGCCAAGATCCTTGTTATTGTGTCCCAGGGCTTTGATTTGCTTATTCATGAAGGCCCAATGACATAAAAACGATAATGGATGACCTTGCATTTTCGTCAAAATTTCAACCATGGCCATAGGGACGGGTGAAATAGCTCAAGTGATGTAGTTGGATGTTCCTTCAAATGGCCATAACTTCGTAGCCATGTGTCCTTGCATGATGATTAAGACAGTTTTGGAAAGGTATTGAAGTGGTCTACAAGATCTGTACATTGATTGAACGATCAAAGTCACTTTCAGTGTAGTAAATGGCCTCTGAATGCATTGTACTCGGGAAAACCTGTCGATTTGAGCATGTATTTAAAGGGTAAAGTGACCCATTATGAAACTTTTTCATCGCCAAGATCCTTGTTATTGTGTCCCAGGGCTTTGATTTGCTTATTCATGAAGGCCCAATGACATAAAAACGATAATGGATGACCTTGCATTTTCGTCAAAATTTCAACCATGGCCATAGGGACGGGTGAAATAGCTCAAGTGATGAAGTTGGATGTTCCTTCAAATGGCCATAACTTCGTAGCCATGTGTCCTTGCGTGATGATTAAGACAGTTTTGGAAAGGTATTGAAGTGTTCTACAAGATCTGTACAAAGGTTAAAAGATCAAATTAATTTTTAGTCTAGTAAATCGCCTCTGAATGCATTGTACTCGGGAAAACCTGTCAATTTGAGCATGTGTTTAAAGGGTATTATGAAACTTTTTCATCGCCAAGATCCTTGTTATTGTGTCCCAGGGCTTTGGTTTGCTTATTCATGAAGGCCCAATGACATAAAAACGATAATGGATGACCTTGCATTTTCGTCAAAATTTCAACCATGGCCATAGGGACGGGTGAAAAAGCTCAAGTGATGTAGTTGGATGTTCCTTCAAATGGCCATAACTTCGTAGCCATGTGTCCTTGCATGATGATTAAGACAGTTTTGGAAAGGTATTGAAGTGTTCTACAAGATCTGTACAAAGGTTAAAAGATCAAATTAATTTTTAGTCTAGTAAATCGCCTCTGAATGCATTGTACTCGGGAAAACCTGTCAATGTGAGCATGTGTTTAAAGGGTATTATGAAACTTTTTCATCGCCAAGATCCTTGTTATTGTGTCCCAGGGCTTTGGTTTGCTCATTCATGAAGGCCCAATGACATAAAAACGATAATGGATGACCTTGCATTTTCGTCAAAATTTCAACCATGGCCATAGGGACGGGTGAAATAGCTCAAGTGATGTAGTTGGATGTTCCTTCAAATGGCCATAACTTCGTAGCCATGTGTCCTAGCATGATGATTAAGACAGTTTTGGAAAGGTATTGAAGTGTTCTACAAGATCTGTACAAAGCTTAAAAGATCAAATTCATTTTTAGTCTAGTAAATCGCCTCTGAATGCATTGTACTCGGGAAAACCTGTCAATTTGAGCATGTGTTTAAAGGGTATTATGAAACTTTTTCATCGCCAAGATCCTTGTTATTGTGTCCCAGGGCTTTGGTTTGCTTATTCATGAAGGCCCAATGACATAAAAACGATAATGGATGACCTTGCATTTTCGTCAAAATTTCAACCATGGCCATAGGGACGGGTGAAATAGCTCAAGTGATGTAGTTGGATGTTCCTTCAAATGGCCATAACTTCGTAGCCATGTGTCCTTGCGTGATGATTAAGACAGTTTTGGAAAGGTATTGAAGTGTTCTACAAGATCTGTACAAAGGTTAAAAGAACAAATTCATTTTTAGTCTAGTAAATCGCCTCTGAATGCATTGTACTCGGGAAAACCTGTCAATTTGAGCATGTATTTAAAGGGTATTATGAAACTTTTTCATCGCCAAGATCCTTGTTATTGTGTCCCAGGGCTTTGGTTTGCTTATTCATGAAGGCGCAATGACATAAAAACGATAATGGATGACCTTGCATTTTCGTCAAAATTTCAACCATGGCCATAGGGACGGGTGAAAAAGCTCAAGTGATGTAGTTGGATGTTCCTTCAAATGGCCATAACTTCGTAGCCATGTGTCCTAGCGTGATGATTGAGACAGTTTTGGGAAGGTATTGAAGTGGTCTACAAGATCTGTACAAAGGTTAAAAGATCAAATTCATTTTTACTCTAGTAAATCGCCTCTGAATGCATTGTACTCGGGAAAACCTGTCAATTTGAGCATGTGTTTAAAGGGTATTATGAAACTTTTTCATCGCCAAGATCCTTGTTATTGTGTCCCAGGGCTTTGGTTTGCTTATTCATGAAGGCTCAATGACATAAAAACGATAATGGATGACCTTGCATTTTCGTCAAAATTTCAACCATGGCCAAAGGGACGGGTGAAATAGCTCAAGTGATGTAGTTGGATGTTCCTTCAAATGGCCATAACCTCGTAGCCATGTGTCCTTGCGTGATGATTGAGACAGTTTTGGAAAGGTATTGAAGTGTTCTAGAAGATCTGTACAAAGGTTAAAAGATCAAATTCATTTTTAGTCTAGTAAATCGCCTCTGAATGCATTGTACTCGGGAAAACCTGTCAATTTGAGCATGTGTTTAAAGGGTATTATGAAACTTTTTCATCGCCAAGATCCTTGTTATTGTGTCCCAGGGCTTTGGTTTGCTTATTCATGAAGGCCCAATGACATAAAAACGATAATGGATGACCTTGCATTTTCGTCAAAATTTCAACCATGGCCATAGGGACGGGTGAAAAAGCTCAAGTGATGTAGTTGGATGTTCCTTCAAATGGCCATAACTTCGTAGCCATGTGTCCTTGCATGATGATTAAGACAGTTTTGGAAAGGTATTGAAGTGTTCTACAAGATCTGTACAAAGGTTAAAAGATCAAATTCATTTTTAGTCTAGTAAATCGCCTCTGAATGCATTGTACTCGGGAAAACCTGTCAATTTGAGCATGTGTTTAAAGGGTATTATGAAACTTTTTCATCGCCAAGATCCTTGTTATTGTGTCCCAGGGCTTTGGTTTGCTCATTCATGAAGGCCCAATGACATAAAAACGATAATGGATGACCTTGCATTTTCGTCAAAATTTCAACCATGGCCATAGGGACGGGTGAAATAGCTCAAGTGATGTAGTTGGATGTTCCTTCAAATGGCCATAACTTCGTAGCCATGTGTCCTAGCATGATGATTAAGACAGTTTTGGAAAGGTATTGAAGTGTTCTACAAGATCTGTACAAAGGTTAAAAGATCAAATTCATTTTTAGTCTAGTAAATCGCCTCTGAATGCATTGTACTCGGGAAAACCTGTCAATTTGAGCATGTGTTTAAAGGGTATTATGAAACTTTTTCATCGCCAAGATCCTTGTTATTGTGTCCCAGGGCTTTGGTTTGCTCATTCATGAAGGCCCAATGACATAAAAACGATAATGGATGACCTTGCATTTTCGTCAAAATTTCAACCATGGCCATAGGGACGGGTGAAATAGCTCAAGTGATGAAGTTGGATGTTCCTTCAAATGGCCATAACCTCGTAGCCATGCGTCCTAGCGTGATGATTAAGACAGTTTTGGAAAGGTATTGAAGTGGTCTACAAGATCTGTACATTGATTGAACGATCAAAGTCATTTCCAGTGTAGTAAATGGCCTCTGAATGCATTGTACTCGGGAAAACCTGTCGATTTGAGCATGTATTTAAAGGGTAAAGTGACCCATTATGAAACTTTTTCATCGCCAAGATCCTTGTTATTGTGTCCCAGGGCTTTGATTTGCTTATTCATGAAGGCCCAATGACATAAAAACGATAATGGATGACTTTGCATTTTCGTCAAAATTTCAACCATGGCCATAGGGACGGGTGAAATAGCTCAAGTGATGTAGTTGGATGTTCCTTCAAATGGCCATAACTTCGTAGCCATGTGTCCTAGCATGATGATTAAGACAGTTTTGGAAAGGTATTGAAGTGTTCTACAAGATCTGTACAAAGGTTAAAAGATCAAATTCATTTTTAGTCTAGTAAATCGCATCTGAATGCATTGTACTCGGGAAAACCTGTCAATTTGAGCATGTGTTTAAAGGGTATTATGAAACTTTTTCATCGCCAAGATCCTTGTTATTGTGTCCCAGGGCTTTGGTTTGCTTATTCATGAAGGCCCAATGACATAAAAACGATAATGGATGACCTTGCATTTTCGTCAAAATTTCAACCATGGCCATAGGGACGGGTGAAAAAGCTCAAGTGATGTAGTTGGATGTTCCTTCAAATGGCCATAACTTCGTAGCCATGTGTCCTTGCGTGATGATTAAGACAGTTTTGGAAAGGTATTGAAGTGTTCTACAAGATCTGTACAAAGGTTAAAAGATCAAATTCATTTTTAGTCTAGTAAATCGCCTCTGAATGCATTGTACTCGGGAAAACCTGTCAATTTGAGCATGTGTTTAAAGGGTATTATGAAACTTTTTCATCGCCAAGATCCTTGTTATTGTGTCCCAGGGCTTTGGTTTGCTTATTCATGAAGGCCCAATGACATAAAAACGATAATGGATGACCTTGAATTTTCGTCAAAATTTCAACCATGACCATAGGGACGGGTGAAATAGCTCAAGTGATGTAGTTGGATGTTCCTTCAAATGGCCATAACTTCGTAGCCATGTGTCCTAGCATGATGATTAAGACAGTTTTGGAAAGGTATTGAAGTGTTCTACAAGATCTGTACAAAGGTTAAAAGATCAAATTCATTTTTAGTCTAGTAAATCGCCTCTGAATGCATTGTACTCGGGAAAACCTGTCAATTTGAGCATGTGTTTAAAGGGTATTATGAAACTTTTTCATCGCCAAGATCCTTGTTATTGTGTCCCAGGGCTTTGATTTGCTTATTCATGAAGGCCCAATGACATAAAAACGATAATGGATGACCTTGCATTTTCGTCAAAATTTCAACCATGGCCAAAGGGACGGGTGAAATAGCTCAAGTGATGTAGTTGGATGTTCCTTCAAATGGCCATAACCTCGTAGCCATGTGTCCTTGCGTGATGATTGAGACAGTTTTGGAAAGGTATTGAAGTGTTCTAGAAGATCTGTACAAAGGTTAAAAGATCAAATTCATTTTTAGTCTAGTAAATCGCCTCTGAATGCATTGTACTCGGGAAAACCTGTCAATTTGAGCATGTGTTTAAAGGGTATTATGAAACTTTTTCATCGCCAAGATCCTTGTTATTGTGTCCCAGGGCTTTGGTTTGCTTATTCATGAAGGCCCAATGACATAAAAACGATAATGGATGACCTTGCATTTTCGTCAAAATTTCAACCATGGCCATAGGGACGGGTGAAAAAGCTCAAGTGATGTAGTTGGATGTTCCTTCAAATGGCCATAACTTCGTAGCCATGTGTCCTTGCATGATGATTAAGACAGTTTTGGAAAGGTATTGAAGTGTTCTACAAGATCTGTACAAAGGTTAAAAGATCAAATTCATTTTTAGTCTAGTAAATCGCCTCTGAATGCATTGTACTCGGGAAAACCTGTCAATTTGAGCATGTGTTTAAAGGGTATTATGAAACTTTTTCATCGCCAAGATCCTTGTTATTGTGTCCCAGGGCTTTGGTTTGCTTATTCAAGAAGGCCCAATGACATAAAAACGATAATGGATGACCTTGCATTTTCGTCAAAATTTCAACCATGGCCATAGGGACGGGTGAAAAAGCTCAAGTGATGTAGTTGGATGTTCCTTCAAATGGCCATAACTTCGTAGCCATGTGTCCTTGCATGATGATTAAGACAGTTTTGGAAAGGTATTGAAGTGTTCTACAAGATCTGTACAAAGGTTAAAAGATCAAATTAATTTTTAGTCTAGTAAATCGCCTCTGAATGCATTGTACTCGGGAAAACCTGTCAATTTGAGCATGTGTTTAAAGGGTATTATGAAACTTTTTCATCGCCAAGATCCTTGTTATTGTGTCCCAGGGCTTTGGTTTGCTCATTCATGAAGGCCCAATGACATAAAAACGATAATGGATGACCTTGCATTTTCGTCAAAATTTCAACCATGGCCATAGGGACGGGTGAAATAGCTCAAGTGATGTAGTTGGATGTTCCTTCAAATGGCCATAACTTCGTAGCCATGTGTCCTAGCATGATGATTAAGACAGTTTTGGAAAGGTATTGAGGTGTTCTACAAGATCTGTACAAAGGTTAAAAGATCAAATTCAGTTTTAGTCTAGTAAATCGCCTCTGAATGCATTATACTCGGGAAAACCTGTCAATTTGAGCATGTGTTTAAAGGGTATTATGAAACTTTTTCATCGCCAAGATCCTTGTTATTGTGTCCCAGGGCTTTGGTTTGCTTATTCATGAAGGCCCAATGACATAAAAACGATAATGGATGACCTTGCATTTTCGTCAAAATTTCAACCATGGCCATAGGGACGGGTGAAATAGCTCAAGTGATGTAGTTGGATGTTCCTTCAAATGGCCATAACTTCGTAGCCATGTGTCCTTGCGTGATGATTAAGACAGTTTTGGAAAGGTATTGAAGTGTTCTACAAGATCTGTACAAAGGTTAAAAGAACAAATTCATTTTTAGTCTAGTAAATCGCCTCTGAATGCATTGTACTCGGGAAAACCTGTCAATTTGAGCATGTATTTAAAGGGTATTATGAAACTTTTTCATCGCCAAGATCCTTGTTATTGTGTCCCAGGGCTTTGGTTTGCTTATTCATGAAGGCGCAATGACATAAAAACGATAATGGATGACCTTGCATTTTCGTCAAAATTTCAACCATGGCCATAGGGACGGGTGAAAAAGCTCAAGTGATGTAGTTGGATGTTCCTTCAAATGGCCATAACTTCGTAGCCATGTGTCCTAGCGTGATGATTGAGACAGTTTTGGGAAGGTATTGAAGTGGTCTACAAGATCTGTACAAAGGTTTAAAGATCAAATTTATTTTTACTCTAGTAAATCGCCTCTGAATGCATTGTACTCGGGAAAACCTGTCAATTTGAGCATGTGTTTAAAGGGTATTATGAAACTTTTTCATCGCCAAGATCCTTGTTATTGTGTCCCAGGGCTTTGGTTTGCTTATTCATGAAGGCTCAATGACATAAAAACGATAATGGATGACCTTGCATTTTCGTCAAAATTTCAACCATGGCCATAGGGACGGGTGAAATAGCTCAAGTGATGTAGTTGGATGTTCCTTCAAATGGCCATAACTTCGTAGCCATGTGTCCTTGCGTGATGATTAAGACAGTTTTGGAAAGGTATTGAAGTGTTCTACAAGATCTGTACAAAGGTTAAAAGATCAAATTAATTTTTAGTCTAGTAAATCGCCTCTGAATGCATTGTACTCGGGAAAACCTGTCAATTTGAGCATGTGTTTAAAGGGTATTATGAAACTTTTTCATCGCCAAGATCCTTGTTATTGTGTCCCAGGGCTTTGGTTTGCTCATTCATGAAGGCCCAATGACATAAAAACGATAATGGATGACCTTGCATTTTCGTCAAAATTTCAACCATGGCCATAGGGACGGGTGAAATAGCTCAAGTGATGTAGTTGGATGTTCCTTCAAATGGCCATAACTTCGTAGCCATGTGTCCTAGCATGATGATTAAGACAGTTTTGGAAAGGTATTGAAGTGTTCTACAAGATCTGTACAAAGCTTAAAAGATCAAATTCATTTTTAGTCTAGTAAATCGCCTCTGAATGCATTGTACTCGGGAAAACCTGTCAATTTGAGCATGTGTTTAAAGGGTATTATGAAACTTTTTCATCGCCAAGATCCTTGTTATTGTGTCCCAGGGCTTTGGTTTGCTTATTCATGAAGGCCCAATGACATAAAAACGATAATGGATGACCTTGCATTTTCGTCAAAATTTCAACCATGGCCATAGGGACGGGTGAAATAGCTCAAGTGATGTAGTTGGATGTTCCTTCAAATGGCCATAACTTCGTAGCCATGTGTCCTTGCGTGATGATTAAGACAGTTTTGGAAAGGTATTGAAGTGTTCTACAAGATCTGTACAAAGGTTAAAAGAACAAATTCATTTTTAGTCTAGTAAATCGCCTCTGAATGCATTGTACTCGGGAAAACCTGTCAATTTGAGCATGTATTTAAAGGGTATTATGAAACTTTTTCATCGCCAAGATCCTTGTTATTGTGTCCCAGGGCTTTGGTTTGCTTATTCATGAAGGCGCAATGACATAAAAACGATAATGGATGACCTTGCATTTTCGTCAAAATTTCAACCATGGCCATAGGGACGGGTGAAAAAGCTCAAGTGATGTAGTTGGATGTTCCTTCAAATGGCCATAACTTCGTAGCCATGTGTCCTAGCGTGATGATTGAGACAGTTTTGGGAAGGTATTGAAGTGGTCTACAAGATCTGTACAAAGGTTTAAAGATCAAATTCATTTTTACTCTAGTAAATCGCCTCTGAATGCATTGTACTCGGGAAAACCTGTCAATTTGAGCATGTGTTTAAAGGGTATTATGAAACTTTTTCATCGCCAAGATCCTTGTTATTGTGTCCCAGGGCTTTGGTTTGCTTATTCATGAAGGCTCAATGACATAAAAACGATAATGGATGACCTTGCATTTTCGTCAAAATTTCAACCATGGCCATAGGGACGGGTGAAATAGCTCAAGTGATGTAGTTGGATGTTCCTTCAAATGGCCATAACTTCGTAGCCATGTGTCCTTGCGTGATGATTAAGACAGTTTTGGAAAGGTATTGAAGTGTTCTACAAGATCTGTACAAAGGTTAAAAGAACAAATTCATTTTTAGTCTAGTAAATCGCCTCTGAATGCATTGTACTCGGGAAAACCTGTCAATTTGAGCATGTGTTTAAAGGGTATTATGAAACTTTTTCATCGCCAAGATCCTTGTTATTGTGTCCCAGGGCTTTGGTTTGCTTATTCATGAAGGTGCAATGACATAAAAACGATAATGGATGACCTTGCATTTTCGTCAAAATTTCAACCATGGCCATAGGGACGGGTTAGAAAGCTCAAGTGATGTAGTTGGATGTTCCTTCAAATGGCCATAACTTCGTAGCCATGTGTCCTAGCATGATGATTAAGACAGTTTTTGAAAGGTATTGAAGTGTTCTACAAGATCTGTACAAAGGTTTAAAGATCAAATTCATTTTTAGTCTAGTAAATCGCCTCTGAATGCATTGTACTCGGGAAAACCTGTCAATTTGAGCATGTGTTTAAAGGGTATTATGAAACTTTTTCATCGCCAAGATCCTTGTTATTGTGTCCCAGGGCTTTGGTTTGCTTATTCATGAAGGCTCAATGACATAAAAACGATAATGGATGACCTTGCATTTTCGTCAAAATTTCAACCATGGCCATAGGGACGGGTGAAATAGCTCAAGTGATGTAGTTGGATGTTCCTTCAAATGGCCATAACTTCGTAGCCATGTGTCCCTGCGTGATGATTAAGACAGTTTTGGAAAGGTATTGAAGTGTTCTACAAGATCTGTACAAAGGTTAAAAGATCAAATTCATTTTTAGTCTAGTAAATCGCCTCTGAATGCATTGTACTCGGGATAACCTGTCAATTTGAGCATGTGTTTAAAGGGTATTATGAAACTTTTTCATCGCCAAGATCCTTGTTATTGTGTCCCAGGGCTTTGGTTTGCTTATTCATGAAGGTGCAATGACATAAAAACGATAATGGATGACCTTGCATTTTCGTCAAAATTTCAACCATGGCCATAGGGACGGGTTAGAAAGCTCAAGTGATGTAGTTGGATGTTCCTTCAAATGGCCATAACTTCGTAGCCATGTGTCCTAGCATGATGATTAAGACAGTTTTTGAAAGGTATTGAAGTGTTCTACAAGATCTGTACAAAGGTTTAAAGATCAAATTCATTTTTAGTCTAGTAAATCGCCTCTGAATGCATTGTACTCGGGAAAACCTGTCAATTTGAGCATGTGTTTAAAGGGTATTATGAAACTTTTTCATCGCCAAGATCCTTGTTATTGTGTCCCAGGGCTTTGGTTTGCTTATTCATGAAGGCCCAGTGACAAAAAAACGATAATGGATGACCTTGCATTTTCGTCAAAATTTCAACCATGGCCAAAGGGACGGGTGAAATAGCTCAAGTGATGTAGTTGGATGTTCCTTCAAATGGCCATAACTTCGTAGCCATGTGTCCTAGCGTGATGATTAAGACAGTTTTGGAAAGGTATTGAAGTGGTCTACAAGATCTGTACATTGATTGAACGATCAAAGTCACTTTCAGTGTAGTAAATGGCCTCTGAATGCATTGTACTCGGGAAAACCTGTCGATTTGAGCATGTATTTAAAGGGTAAAGTGACCCATTATGAAACTTTTTCATCGCCAAGATCCTTGTTATTGTGTCCCAGGGCTTTGATTTGCTTATTCATGAAGGCCCAATGACATTAAAACGATAATGGATGACCTTGCATTTTCGTCAAAATTTCAACCATGGCCATAGGGACGGGTGAAAAAGCTCAAGTGATGTAGTTGGATGTTCCTTCAAATGGCCATAACTTCATAGCCATGTGTCCTTGCGTGATGATTAAGACAGTTTTGGAAAGGTATTGAAGTGTTCTAGAAGATCTGTACAAAGGTTAAAAGATCAAATTCATTTTTAGTCTAGTAAATCGCCTCTGAATGCATTGTACTCGGGAAAACCTGTCAATTTGAGCATGTGTTTAAAGGGTATTATGAAACTTTTTCATCGCCAAGATCCTTGTTATTGTGTCCCAGGGCTTTGGTTTGCTTATTCATGAAGGCCCAATGACATAAAAACGATAATGGATGACCTTGCATTTTCGTCAAAATTTCAACCATGGCCATAGGGACGGGTGAAAAAGCTCAAGTGATGTAGTTGGATGTTCCTTCAAATGGCCATAACTTCGTAGCCATGTGTCCTAGCGTGATGATTGAGGCAGTTTTGGGAAGGTATTGAAGTGGTCTACAAGATCTGTACATAGGTTTAAAGATCAAATTCACTTTTAGTCTAGTAAATGGCCTCTGAATGCATTGTACTCGGGAAAACCTGTCAATTTGAGCATGTGTTTAAAGGGTATTATGAAACATTTTCATCGCCAAGATCCTTGTTATTGTGTCCCAGGGCTTTGGTTTGCTTATTCATGAAGGCCCAATGACATAAAAACGATAATGGATGACCTTATATTTTCGTCAAAATTTCAACCATGGCCAAAGGGACGGGTGAAATAGCTCAAGTGATGTAGTTGGATGTTCCTTCAAATGGCCATAACTTCGTAGCCATGTGTCCTAGCGTGATGATTAAGACAGTTTTGGAAAGGTATTGAAGTGGTCTACAAGATCTGTACATTGATTGAACGATCAAAGTCACTTTCAGTGTAGTAAATGGCCTCTGAATGCATTGTACTCGGGAAAACCTGTCGATTTGAGCATGTATTTAAAGGGTAAAGTGACCCATTATGAAACTTTTTCATCGCCAAGATCCTTGTTATTGTGTCCCAGGGCTTTGATTTGCTTATTCATGAAGGCCCAATGACATAAAAACGATAATGGATGACCTTGCATTTTCGTCAAAATTTCAACCATGGCCATGGGGACGGGTGAAAAAGCTCAAGTGATGTAGTTGGATGTTCCTTCAAATGGCCATAACTTCGTAGCCATGTGTCCTTGCGTGATGATTAAGACAGTTTTGGAAAGGTATTGAAGTGGTCTACAAGATCTGTACAAAGGTTAAAAGATCAAATTCATTTTTAGTCTAGTAAATCGCATCTGAATGCATTGTACTCGGGAAAACCTGTCAATTTGAGCATGTGTTTAAAGGGTATTATGAAACTTTTTCATCGCCAAGATCCTTGTTATTGTGTCCCAGGGCTTTGGTTTGCTTATTCATGAAGGCCCAATGACATAAAAACGATAATGGATGACCTTGCATTTTCGTCAAAATTTCAACCATGGCCATAGGGACGGGTGAAATAGCTCAAGTGATGTAGTTGGATGTTCCTTCAAATGGCCATAACTTCGTAGCCATGTGTCCTAGCATGATGATTAAGACAGTTTTGGAAAGGTATTGAAGTGTTCTACAAGATCTGTACAAAGGTTAAAAGATCAAATTCATTTTTAGTCTAGTAAATCGCATCTGAATGCATTGTACTCGGGAAAACCTGTCAATTTGAGCATGTGTTTAAAGGGTATTATGAAACTTTTTCATCGCCAAGATCCTTGTTATTGTGTCCCAGGGCTTTGGTTTGCTTATTCATGAAGGCCCAGTGACATAAAAACGATAATGGATGACCTTGCATTTTCGTCAAAATTTCAACCATGGCCATAGCGACGGGTGAAATAGCTCAAGTGATGTAGTTGGATGTTCCTTCAAATGGCCATAACCTCGTAGCCATGTGTCCTAGCGTGATGATTAAGACAGTTTTGGAAAGGTATTGAAGTGGTCTACAAGATCTGTACATTGATTGAACGATCAAAGTCACTTTCAGTGTAGTAAATGGCCTCTGAATGCATTGTACTCGGGAAAACCTGTCGATTTGAGCATGTATTTAAAGGGTAAAGTGACCCATTATGAAACTTTTTCATCGCCAAGATCCTTGTTATTGTGTCCCAGGGCTTTGATTTGCTTATTCATGAAGGCCCAATGACATAAAAACGATAATGGATGACCTTGCATTTTCGTCAAAATTTCAACCATGGCCATGGGGACGGGTGAAAAAGCTCAAGTGATGTAGTTGGATGTTCCTTCAAATGGCCATAACTTCGTAGCCATGTGTCCTTGCGTGATGATTAAGACAGTTTTGGAAAGGTATTGAAGTGGTCTACAAGATCTGTACAAAGGTTAAAAGATCAAATTCATTTTTAGTCTAGTATATCGCCCCTGAATGCATTGTACTCGGGAAAACCTGTCAATTTGAGCATGTGTTTAAAGGGTATTATGAAACTTTTTCATCGCCAAGATCCTTGTTATTGTGTCCCAGGGCTTTGATTTGCTTATTCATGAAGGCCCAATGACATTAAAACGATAATGGATGACCTTGCATTTTCGTCAAAATTTCAACCATGGCCATAGGGACGGGTGAAATAGCTCAAGTGATGTAGTTGGATGTTCCTTCAAATGGCCATAACCTCGTAGCCATGTGTCCTAGCGTGATGATTAAGACAGTTTTGGAAAGGTATTGAAGTGGTCTACAAGATCTGTACATTGATTGAAAGATCAAAGTCACTTTCAGTGTAGTAAATGGCCTCTGAATGCATTGTACTCGGGACAACCTGTCGATTTGCGCATGTATTTAAAGGGTAAAGTGACCCATTATGAAACTTTTTCATCGCCAAGATCCTTGTTATTGTGTCCCAGGGCTTTGATTTGCTTATTCATGAAGGCCCAATGACATTAAAACGATAATGGATGACCTTGCATTTTCGTCAAAATTTCAACCATGGCCAAAGGACGGGTGAAATAGCTCAAGTGATGTAGTTGGATGTTCCTTCAAATGGCCATAACCTCGTAGCCATGTGTCCTAGCGTGATGATTAAGACAGTTTTGGAAAGGTATTGAAGTGGTCTACAAGATCTGTACATTGATTGGAAGATCAAAGTCACTTTCAGTGTAGTAAATGGCCTCTGAATGCATTGTACTCGGGAAAACCTGTCGATTTGAGCATGTATTTAAAGGGTAAAGTGACCCATTATGAAACTTTTTCATCGCCAAGATCCTTGTTATTGTGTCCCAGGGCTTTGATTTGCTTATTCATGGAGGCCCAATGACATAAAAACGATAATGGATGACCTTGCATTTTCGTCAAAATTTCAACCATGGCCATAGGGACGGGTGAAAAAGCTCAAGTGATGTAGTTGGATGTTCCTTCAAATGGCCATAACTTCGTAGCCATGTGTCCTTGCGTGATGATTAAGACAGTTTTGGAAAGGTATTGAAGTGTTCTACAAGATCTGTACATAGGTTAAAAGATCAAATTCATTTTTAGTCTAGTAGATCGCCTCTGAATGCATTGTACTCGGGAAAACCTGTCAATTTGAGCATGTGTTTAAAGGGTATTATGAAACTTTTTCATCGCCAAGATCCTTGTTATTGTGTCCCAGGGCTTTGGTTTGCTTATTTATGAAGGCCCAGTGACATAAAAACGATAATGGATGACCTTGCATTTTCGTCAAAATTTCAACCATGGCCATAGGGACGGGTGAAATAGCTCAAGTGATGTAGTTGGATGTTCCTTCAAATGGCCATAACTTCGTAGCCATGTGTCCTAGCATGATGATTAAGACAGTTTTGGAAAGGTATTGAAGTGTTCTACAAGATCTGTACAAAGGTTAAAAGATCAAATTCATTTTTAGTCTAGTAAATCGCATCTGAATGCATTGTACTCGGGAAAACCTGTCAATTTGAGCATGTGTTTAAAGGGTATTATGAAACTTTTTCATCGCCAAGATCCTTGTTATTGTGTCCCAGGGCTTTGGTTTGCTTATTCATGAAGGCGCAATGACATAAAAACGATAATGGATGACCTTGCATTTTCGTCAAAATTTCAACCATGGCCATAGGGACGGGTTAGAAAGCTCAAGTGATGTAGTTGGATGTTCCTTCAAATGGCCATAACTTCGTAGCCATGTGTCCTAGCATGATGATAAAGACAGTTTTGGAAAGGTATTGAAGTGTTCTACAAGATCTGTACAAAGGTTAAAAGAACAAATTAATTTTTAGTCTAGTAAATCGCATCTGAATGCATTGTACTCGGGAAAACCTGTCAATTTGAGCATGTGTTTAAAGGGTATTATGAAACTTTTTCATCGCCAAGATCCTTGTTATTGTGTCCCAGGGCTTTGGTTTGCTTATTCATGAAGGCCCAATGACATAAAAACGATAATGGATGACTTTGCATTTTCGTCAAAATTTCAACCATGGCCATAGGGACGGGTGAAAAAGCTCAAGTGATGTAGTTGGATGTTCCTTCAAATGGCCATAACTTCGTAGCCATGTGTCCTTGCGTGATGATTAAGACAGTTTTGGAAAGGTATTGAAGTGTTCTACAAGATCTGTACATAGGTTAAAAGATCAAATTCATTTTTAGTCTAGTAGATCGCCTCTGAATGCATTGTACTCGGGAAAACCTGTCAATTTGAGCATGTGTTTAAAGGGTATTATGAAACTTTTTCATCGCCAAGATCCTTGTTATTGTGTCCCAGGGCTTTGGTTTGCTTATTTATGAAGGCCCAGTGACATAAAAACGATAATGGATGACCTTGCATTTTCGTCAAAATTTCAACCATGGCCATAGGGACGGGTGAAATAGCTCAAGTGATGTAGTTGGATGTTCCTTCAAATGGCCATAACTTCGTAGCCATGTGTCCTAGCATGATGATTAAGACAGTTTTGGAAAGGTATTGAAGTGTTCTACAAGATCTGTACAAAGGTTAAAAGATCAAATTCATTTTTAGTCTAGTAAATCGCATCTGAATGCATTGTACTCGGGAAAACCTGTCAATTTGAGCATGTGTTTAAAGGGTATTATGAAACTTTTTCATCGCCAAGATCCTTGTTATTGTGTCCCAGGGCTTTGGTTTGCTTATTCATGAAGGCCCAATGACATAAAAACGATAATGGATGACCTTGCATTTTCGTCAAAATTTCAACCATGGCCATAGGGACGGGTGAAAAAGCTCAAGTGATGTAGTTGGATGTTCCTTCAAATGGCCATAACTTCGTAGCCATGCGTCCTTGCGTGATGATTAAGACAGTTTTGGAAAGGTATTGAAGTGGTCTACAAGATCTGTACATAGGTTTAAAGATCAAATTCACTTTTAGTCTAGTAAATGGCCTCTGAATGCATTGTACTCGGGAAAACCTGTCAATTTGAGCATGTGTTTAAAGGGTATTATGAAACTTTTTCATCGCCAAGATCCTTGTTATTGTGTCCCAGGGCTTTGGTTTGCTTATTCATGAAGGCCCAATGACATAAAAACGATAATGGATGACCTTATATTTTCGTCAAAATTTCAACCATGGCCATAGGGACGGGTGAAAAAGCTCAAGTGATGTAGTTGGATGTTCCTTCAAATGGCCATAACTTCGTAGCCATGTGTCCTAGCGTGATGATTGAGGCAGTTTTGAGAAGGTATTGAAGTGGTCTACAAGATCTGTACATAGGTTTAAAGATCAAATTCACTTTTAGTCTAGTAAATGGCCTCTGAATGCATTGTACTCGGGAAAACCTGTCAATTTGAGCATGTGTTTAAAGGGTATTATGAAACTTTTTCATCGCCAAGATCCTTGTTATTGTGTCCCAGGGCTTTGGTTTGCTTATTTATGAAGGCCCAGTGACATAAAAACGATAATGGATGACCTTGCATTTTCGTCAAAATTTCAACCATGGCCATAGGGACGGGTGAAATAGCTCAAGTGATGTAGTTGGATGTTCCTTCAAATGGCCATAACTTCGTAGCCATGTGTCCTAGCATGATGATTAAGACAGTTTTGGAAAGGTATTGAAGTGTTCTACAAGATCTGTACAAAGGTTAAAAGATCAAATTCATTTTTAGTCTAGTAAATCGCATCTGAATGCATTGTACTCGGGAAAACCTGTCAATTTGAGCATGTGTTTAAAGGGTATTATGAAACTTTTTCATCGCCAAGATCCTTGTTATTGTGTCCCAGGGCTTTGGTTTGCTTATTCATGAAGGCCCAGTGACATAAAAACGATAATGGATGACCTTGCATTTTCGTCAAAATTTCAACCATGGCCATAGCGACGGGTGAAATAGCTCAAGTGATGTAGTTGGATGTTCCTTCAAATGGCCATAACCTCGTAGCCATGTGTCCTAGCGTGATGATTAAGACAGTTTTGGAAAGGTATTGAAGTGGTCTACAAGATCTGTACATTGATTGAACGATCAAAGTCACTTTCAGTGTAGTAAATGGCCTCTGAATGCATTGTACTCGGGAAAACCTGTCAATTTGAGCATGTGTTTAAAGGGTATTATGAAACTTTTTCATCGCCAAGATCCTTGTTATTGTGTCCCAGGGCTTTGGTTTGCTTATTCATGAAGGCCCAGTGACATAAAAACGATAATGGATGACCTTGCATTTTCGTCAAAATTTCAACCATGGCCATAGGGACGGGTGAAATAGCTCAAGTGATGTAGTTGGATGTTCCTTCAAATGGCCATAACTTCGTAGCCATGTGTCCTAGCATGATGATTAAGACAGTTTTGGAAAGGTATTGAAGTGTTCTACAAGATCTGTACAAAGGTTAAAAGATCAAATTCATTTTTAGTCTAGTAAATCGCATCTGAATGCATTGTACTCGGGAAAACCTGTCAATTTGAGCATGTGTTTAAAGGGTATTATGAAACTTTTTCATCGCCAAGATCCTTGTTATTGTGTCCCAGGGCTTTGGTTTGCTTATTCATGAAGGCCCAATGACATAAAAACGATAATGGATGACCTTGCATTTTCGTCAAAATTTCAACCATGGCCATGGGGACGGGTGAAAAAGCTCAAGTGATGTAGTTGGATGTTCCTTCAAATGGCCATAACTTCGTAGCCATGTGTCCTTGCGTGATGATTAAGACAGTTTTGGAAAGGTATTGAAGTGGTCTACAAGATCTGTACAAAGGTTAAAAGATCAAATTCATTTTTAGTCTAGTATATCGCCCCTGAATGCATTGTACTCGGGAAAACCTGTCAATTTGAGCATGTGTTTAAAGGGTATTATGAAACTTTTTCATCGCCAAGATCCTTGTTATTGTGTCCCAGGGCTTTGATTTGCTTATTCATGAAGGCCCAATGACATAAAAACGATAATGGATGACCTTGCATTTTCGTCAAAATTTCAACCATGGCCATGGGGACGGGTGAAAAAGCTCAAGTGATGTAGTTGGATGTTCCTTCAAATGGCCATAACTTCGTAGCCATGTGTCCTTGCGTGATGATTAAGACAGTTTTGGAAAGGTATTGAAGTGGTCTACAAGATCTGTACAAAGGTTAAAAGATCAAATTCATTTTTAGTCTAGTATATCGCCCCTGAATGCATTGTACTCGGGAAAACCTGTCAATTTGAGCATGTGTTTAAAGGGTATTATGAAACTTTTTCATCGCCAAGATCCTTGTTATTGTGTCCCAGGGCTTTGATTTGCTTATTCATGAAGGCCCAATGACATAAAAACGATAATGGATGACCTTGCATTTTCGTCAAAATTTCAACCATGGCCATAGGGACGGGTGAAAAAGCTCAAGTGATGTAGTTGGATGTTCCTTCAAATGGCCATAACCTCGTAGCCATGTGTCCTAGCGTGATGATTAAGACAGTTTTGGAAAGGTATTGAAGTGTTCTACAAGATCTGTACAAAGGTTAAAAGATCAAATTCATTTTTAGTCTAGTAAATCGCCTCTGAATGCATTGTACTCGGGATAACCTGTCAATTTGAGCATGTGTTTAAAGGGTATTATGAAACTTTTTCATCGCCAAGATCCTTGTTATTGTGTCCCAGGGCTTTGGTTTGCTTATTCATGAAGGCCCAGTGACATAAAAACGATAATGGATGACCTTGCATTTTCGTCAAAATTTCAACCATGGCCATAGGGACGGGTGAAAAAGCTCAAGTGATGTAGTTGGATGTTCCTTCAAATGGCCATAACCTCGTAGCCATGTGTCCTAGCGTGATGATTAAGACAGTTTTGGAAAGGTATTGAAGTGTTCTACAAGATCTGTACAAAGGTTAAAAGATCAAATTAATTTTTAGTCTAGTAAATCGCCTCTGAATGCATTGTACTCGGGATAACCTGTCAATTTGAGCATGTGTTTAAAGGGTATTATGAAACTTTTTCATCGCCAAGATCCTTGTTATTGTGTCCCAGGGCTTTGGTTTGCTTATTCATGAAGGCCCAGTGACATAAAAACGATAATGGATGACCTTGCATTTTCGTCAAAATTTCAACCATGGCCATAGGGACGGGTGAAAAAGCTCAAGTGATGTAGTTGGATGTTCCTTCAAATGGCCATAACTTCGTAGCCATGTGTCCTAGCGTGATGATTGAGGAAGTTTTGGGAAGGTATTGAAGTGGTCTACAAGATCTGTACATAGGTTTAAAGATCAAATTCATTTTTAGTCTAGTAAATCGCATCTGAATGCATTGTACTCGGGAAAACCTGTCAATTTGAGCATGTGTTTAAAGGGTATTATGAAACTTTTTCATCGCCAAGATCCTTGTTATTGTGTCCCAGGGCTTTGGTTTGCTTATTCATGAAGGCCCAGTGACATAAAAACGATAATGGATGACCTTGCATTTTCGTCAAAATTTCAACCATGGCCATAGGGACGGGTGAAAAAGCTCAAGTGATGTAGTTGGATGTTCCTTCAAATGGCCATAACTTCGTAGCCATGTGTCCTAGCGTGATGATTGAGGCAGTTTTGGAAAGGTATTGAAGTGGTCTACAAGATCTGTACATTGATTGGAAGATCAAAGTCACTTTCAGTGTAGTAAATGGCCTCTGAATGCATTGTACTCGGGAAAACCTGTCGATTTGAGCATGTATTTAAAGGGTAAAGTGACCCATTATGAAACTTTTTCATCGCCAAGATCCTTGTTATTGTGTCCCAGGGCTTTGATTTGCTTATTCATGAAGGCCCAATGACATAAAAACGATAATGGATGACCTTGCATTTTCGTCAAAATTTCAACCATGGCCATAGGGACGGGTGAAAAAGCTCAAGTGATGTAGTTGGATGTTCCTTCAAATGGCCATAACCTCGTAGCCATGTGTCCTAGCGTGATGATTAAGACAGTTTTGGAAAGGTATTGAAGTGGTCTACAAGATCTGTACAAAGGTTAAAAGATCAAATTCATTTTTAGTCTAGTAAATCGCCTCTGAATGCATTGTACTCGGGAAAACCTGTCGATTTGAGCATGTATTTAAAGGGTAAAGTGACTCATTATGAAACTTTTTCATCGCCAAGATCCTTGTTATTGTGTCCCAGGGCTTTGGTTTGCTTATTCATGAAGGCCCAGTGACAAAAAAACGATAATGGATGACCTTGCATTTTCGTCAAAATTTCAACCATGGCCATAGGGACGGGTGAAATAGCTCAAGTGATGTAGTTGGATGTTCCTTCAAATGGCCATAACTTCGTAGCCATGTGTCCTTGCGTGATGATTAAGACAGTTTTGGAAAGGTATTGAAGTGTTCTACAAGATCTGTACAAAGGTTTAAAGATCAAATTCACTTTTAGTCTAGTAAATGGCCTCTGAATGCATTGTACTCGGGATAACCTGTCAATTTGAGCATGTGTTTAAAGGGTATTATGAAACTTTTTCATCGCCAAGATCCTTGTTATTGTGTCCCAGGGCTTTGGTTTGCTTATTCATGAAGGCCCAGTGACATAAAAACGATAATGGATGACCTTGCATTTTCGTCAAAATTTCAACCATGGCCATAGGGACGGGTGAAAAAGCTCAAGTGATGTAGTTGGATGTTCCTTCAAATGGCCATAACTTCGTAGCCATGTGTCCTAGCGTGATGATTGAGGCAGTTTTGGAAAGGTATTGAAGTGGTCTACAAGATCTGTACATTGATTGGAAGATCAAATTCATTTTTAGTCTAGTAAATCGCATCTGAATGCATTGTACTCGGGAAAACCTGTCGATTTGAGCATGTATTTAAAGGGTAAAGTGACCCATTATGAAACTTTTTCATCGCCAAGATCCTTGTTATTGTGTCCCAGGGCTTTGATTTGCTTATTCATGAAGGCCCAATGACATAAAAACGATAATGGATGACCTTGCATTTTCGTCAAAATTTCAACCATGGCCATAGGGACGGGTGAAATAGCTCAAGTGATGTAGTTGGATGTTCCTTCAAATGGCCATAACCTCGTAGCCATGTGTCCTAGCGTGATGATTAAGACAGTTTTGGAAAGGTATTGAAGTGTTCTACAAGATCTGTACAAAGGTTAAAAGATCAAATTCATTTTTAGTCTAGTAAATCGCCTCTGAATGCATTGTACTCGGGAAAACCTGTCAATTTGAGCATGTGTTTAAAGGGTATTATGAAACTTTTTCATCGCCAAGATCCTTGTTATTGTGTCCCAGGGCTTTGGTTTGCTTATTCATGAAGGCCCAGTGACAAAAAAACGATAATGGATGACCTTGCATTTTCGTCAAAATTTCAACCATGGCCATAGGGACGGGTGAAATAGCTCAAGTGATGTAGTTGGATGTTCCTTCAAATGGCCATAACTTCGTAGCCATGTGTCCTTGCGTGATGATTAAGACAGTTTTGGAAAGGTATTGAAGTGTTCTACAAGATCTGTACAAAGGTTTAAAGATCAAATTCACTTTTAGTCTAGTAAATGGCCTCTGAATGCATTGTACTCGGGATAACCTGTCAATTTGAGCATGTGTTTAAAGGGTATTATGAAACTTTTTCATCGCCAAGATCCTTGTTATTGTGTCCCAGGGCTTTGGTTTGCTTATTCATGAAGGCCCAGTGACATAAAAACGATAATGGATGACCTTGCATTTTCGTCAAAATTTCAACCATGGCCATAGGGACGGGTGAAAAAGCTCAAGTGATGTAGTTGGATGTTCCTTCAAATGGCCATAACTTCGTAGCCATGTGTCCTAGCGTGATGATTGAGGCAGTTTTGGAAAGGTATTGAAGTGGTCTACAAGATCTGTACATTGATTGGAAGATCAAAGTCACTTTCAGTGTAGTAAATGGCCTCTGAATGCATTGTACTCGGGAAAACCTGTCGATTTGAGCATGTATTTAAAGGGTAAAGTGACCCATTATGAAACTTTTTCATCGCCAAGATCCTTGTTATTGTGTCCCAGGGCTTTGGTTTGCTTATTCATGAAGGCCCAGTGACATAAAAACGATAATGGATGACCTTGCATTTTCGTCAAAATTTCAACCATGGCCATAGGGACGGGTGAAAAAGCTCAAGTGATGTAGTTGGATGTTCCTTCAAATGGCCATAACCTCGTAGCCATGTGTCCTAGCGTGATGATTAAGACAGTTTTGGAAAGGTATTGAAGTGGTCTACAAGATCTGTACATTGATTGAAAGATCAAAGTCACTTTCAGTGTAGTAAATGGCCTCTGAATGCATTGTACTCGGGACAACCTGTCGATTTGCGCATGTATTTAAAGGGTAAAGTGACCCATTATGAAACTTTTTCATCGCCAAGATCCTTGTTATTGTGTCCCAGGGCTTTGATTTGCTTATTCATGAAGGCCCAATGACATTAAAACGATAATGGATGACCTTGCATTTTCGTCAAAATTTCAACCATGGCCAAAGGACGGGTGAAATAGCTCAAGTGATGTAGTTGGATGTTCCTTCAAATGGCCATAACCTCGTAGCCATGTGTCCTAGCGTGATGATTAAGACAGTTTTGGAAAGGTATTGAAGTGGTCTACAAGATCTGTACATTGATTGGAAGATCAAAGTCACTTTCAGTGTAGTAAATGGCCTCTGAATGCATTGTACTCGGGAAAACCTGTCGATTTGAGCATGTGTTTAAAGGGTATTATGAAACTTTTTCATCGCCAAGATCCTTGTTATTGTGTCCCAGGGCTTTGGTTTGCTTATTCATGAAGGCCCAGTGACATAAAAACGATAATGGATGACCTTGCATTTTCGTCAAAATTTCAACCATGGCCATAGGGACGGGTGAAAAAGCTCAAGTGATGTAGTTGGATGTTCCTTCAAATGGCCATAACTTCGTAGCCATGTGTCCTAGCGTGATGATTGAGGCAGTTTTGGGAAGGTATTGAAGTGGTCTACAAGATCTGTACATAGGTTTAAAGATCAAATTCATTTTTAGTCTAGTAAATCGCATCTGAATGCATTGTACTCGGGAAAACCTGTCAATTTGAGCATGTGTTTAAAGGGTATTATGAAACTTTTTCATCGCCAAGATCCTTGTTATTGTGTCCCAGGGCTTTGGTTTGCTTATTCATGAAGGCCCAGTGACATAAAAACGATAATGGATGACCTTGCATTTTCGTCAAAATTTCAACCATGGCCATAGCGACGGGTGAAATAGCTCAAGTGATGTAGTTGGATGTTCCTTCAAATGGCCATAACCTCGTAGCCATGTGTCCTAGCGTGATGATTAAGACAGTTTTGGAAAGGTATTGAAGTGGTCTACAAGATCTGTACATTGATTGAACGATCAAAGTCACTTTCAGTGTAGTAAATGGCCTCTGAATGCATTGTACTCGGGAAAACCTGTCGATTTGAGCATGTATTTAAAGGGTAAAGTGACCCATTATGAAACTTTTTCATCGCCAAGATCCTTGTTATTGTGTCCCAGGGCTTTGATTTGCTTATTCATGAAGGCCCAATGACATAAAAACGATAATGGATGACCTTGCATTTTCGTCAAAATTTCAACCATGGCCATGGGGACGGGTGAAAAAGCTCAAGTGATGTAGTTGGATGTTCCTTCAAATGGCCATAACTTCGTAGCCATGTGTCCTTGCGTGATGATTAAGACAGTTTTGGAAAGGTATTGAAGTGGTCTACAAGATCTGTACAAAGGTTAAAAGATCAAATTCATTTTTAGTCTAGTATATCGCCCCTGAATGCATTGTACTCGGGAAAACCTGTCAATTTGAGCATGTGTTTAAAGGGTATTATGAAACTTTTTCATCGCCAAGATCCTTGTTATTGTGTCCCAGGGCTTTGATTTGCTTATTCATGAAGGCCCAATGACATAAAAACGATAATGGATGACCTTGCATTTTCGTCAAAATTTCAACCATGGCCATGGGGACGGGTGAAAAAGCTCAAGTGATGTAGTTGGATGTTCCTTCAAATGGCCATAACTTCGTAGCCATGTGTCCTTGCGTGATGATTAAGACAGTTTTGGAAAGGTATTGAAGTGGTCTACAAGATCTGTACAAAGGTTAAAAGATCAAATTCATTTTTAGTCTAGTATATCGCCCCTGAATGCATTGTACTCGGGAAAACCTGTCAATTTGAGCATGTGTTTAAAGGGTATTATGAAACTTTTTCATCGCCAAGATCCTTGTTATTGTGTCCCAGGGCTTTGATTTGCTTATTCATGAAGGCCCAATGACATAAAAACGATAATGGATGACCTTGCATTTTCGTCAAAATTTCAACCATGGCCATAGGGACGGGTGAAATAGCTCAAGTGATGTAGTTGGATGTTCCTTCAAATGGCCATAACCTCGTAGCCATGTGTCCTAGCGTGATGATTAAGACAGTTTTGGAAAGGTATTGAAGTGGTCTACAAGATCTGTACATTGATTGAAAGATCAAAGTCACTTTCAGTGTAGTAAATGGCCTCTGAATGCATTGTACTCGGGACAACCTGTCGATTTGAGCATGTATTTAAAGGGTAAAGTGACCCATTATGAAACTTTTTCATCGCCAAGATCCTTGTTATTGTGTCCCAGGGCTTTGATTTGCTTATTCATGAAGGCCCAATGACATTAAAACGATAATGGATGACCTTGCATTTTCGTCAAAATTTCAACCATGGCCAAAGGACGGGTGAAATAGCTCAAGTGATGTAGTTGGATGTTCCTTCAAATGGCCATAACCTCGTAGCCATGTGTCCTAGCGTGATGATTAAGACAGTTTTGGAAAGGTATTGAAGTGGTCTACAAGATCTGTACATTGATTGGAAGATCAAAGTCACTTTCAGTGTAGTAAATGGCCTCTGAATGCATTGTACTCGGGAAAACCTGTCGATTTGAGCATGTATTTAAAGGGTAAAGTGACCCATTATGAAACTTTTTCATCGCCAAGATCCTTGTTATTGTGTCCCAGGGCTTTGATTTGCTTATTCATGAAGGCCCAATGACATAAAAACGATAATGGATGACCTTGCATTTTCGTCAAAATTTCAACCATGGCCATAGGGACGGGTGAAAAAGCTCAAGTGATGTAGTTGGATGTTCCTTCAAATGGCCATAACTTCGTAGCCATGTGTCCTTGCGTGATGAATAAGACAGTTTTGGAAAGGTATTGAAGTGTTCTACAAGATCTGTACAAAGGTTAAAAGATCAAATTCATTTTTAGTCTAGTAGATCGCCTCTGAATGCATTGTACTTGGGAAAACCTGTCAATTTGAGCATGTGTTTAAAGGGTATTATGAAACTTTTTCATCGCCAAGATCCTTGTTATTGTGTCCCAGGGCTTTGGTTTGCTTATTTATGAAGGCCCAGTGACATAAAAACGATAATGGATGACCTTGCATTTTCGTCAAAATTTCAACCATGGCCATAGGGACGGGTGAAATAGCTCAAGTGATGTAGTTGGATGTTCCTTCAAATGGCCATAACTTCGTAGCCATGTGTCCTAGCATGATGATTAAGACAGTTTTGGAAAGGTATTGAAGTGTTCTACAAGATCTGTACAAAGGTTAAAAGATCAAATTCATTTTTAGTCTAGTAAATCGCATCTGAATGCATTGTACTCGGGAAAACCTGTCAATTTGAGCATGTGTTTAAAGGGTATTATGAAACTTTTTCATCGCCAAGATCCTTGTTATTGTGTCCCAGGGCTTTGGTTTGCTTATTCATGAAGGCGCAATGACATAAAAACGATAATGGATGACCTTGCATTTTCGTCAAAATTTCAACCATGGCCATAGGGACGGGTTAGAAAGCTCAAGTGATGTAGTTGGATGTTCCTTCAAATGGCCATAACTTCGTTACCATGTGTCCTAGCATGATGATTAAGACAGTTTTGGAAAGGTATTGAAGTGTTCTACAAGATCTGTACAAAGGTTAAAAGATCAAATTCATTTTTAGTCTAGTAAATCGCCTCTGAATGCATTGTACTCGGGAAAACCTGTCAATTTGAGCATGTGTTTAAAGGGTATTATGAAACTTTTTCATCGCCAAGATCCTTGTTATTGTGTCCCAGGGCTTTGGTTTGCTTATTCATGAAGGCCCAATGACATAAAAACGATAATGGATGACCTTGCATTTTCGTCAAAATTTCAACCATGGCCATAGGGACGGGTGAAATAGCTCAAGTGATGTAGTTGGATGTTCCTTCAAATGGCCATAACTTCGTAGCCATGTGTCCTAGCATGATGATTAAGACAGTTTTGGAAAGGTATTGAAGTGTTCTACAAGATCTGTACAAAGGTTAAAAGATCAAATTCATTTTTAGTCTAGTAAATCGCATCTGAATGCATTGTACTCGGGAAAACCTGTCAATTTGAGCATGTGTTTAAAGGGTATTATGAAACTTTTTCATCGCCAAGATCCTTGTTATTGTGTCCCAGGGCTTTGGTTTGCTTATTCATGAAGGCCCAATGACATAAAAACGATAATGGATGACCTTGCATTTTCGTCAAAATTTCAACCATGGCCATAGGGACGGGTTAGAAAGCTCAAGTGATGTAGTTGGATGTTCCTTCAAATGGCCATAACTTCGTAGCCATGTGTCCTAGCATGATGATTAAGACAGTTTTGGAAAGGTATTGAAGTGTTCTACAAGATCTAAACAAAGGTTTAAAGATCAAATTCATTTTTACCTTAGTAAATCGCCTCTGAATGCATTGTACTCGGGAAAACCTGTCAATTTGAGCATGTGTTTAAAGGGTATTATGAAACTTTTTCATCGCCAAGATCCTTGTTATTGTGTCCCAGGGCTTTGGTTTGCTTATTCATGAAGGCGCAATGACATAAAAACGATAATGGATGACCTTGCATTTTCGTCAAAATTTCAACCATGGCCATAGGGACGGGTGAAAAAGCTCAAGTGATGTAGTTGGATGTTCCTTCAAATGGCCATAACTTCGTAGCCATGTGTCCTTGCGTGATGATTAAGACAGTTTTGGAAAGGTATTGAAGTGTTCTACAAGATCTGTACAAAGGTTAAAAGAACAAATTCATTTTTAGTCTAGTAAATCGCCTCTGAATGCATTGTACTCGGGAAAACCTGTCAATTTGAGCATGTGTTTAAAGGGTATTATGAAACTTTTTCATCGCCAAGATCCTTGTTATTGTGTCCCAGGGCTTTGGTTTGCTTATTCATGAAGGCTCAATGACATAAAAACGATAATGGATGACCTTGCATTTTCGTCAAAATTTCAACCATGGCCATAGGGACGGGTGAAATAGCTCAAGTGATGTAGTTGGATGTTCCTTCAAATGGCCATAACTTCGTAGCCATGAGTCCCTGCGTGATGATTAAGACAGTTTTGGAAAGGTATTGAAGTGTTCTACAAGATCTGTACAAAGGTTAAAAGATCAAATTCATTTTTAGTCTAGTAAATGGCCTCTGAATGCATTGTACTCGGGAAAACCTGTCAATTTGAGCATGTGTTTAAAGGGTATTATGAAACTTTTTCATCGCCAAGATCCTTGTTATTGTGTCCCAGGGCTTTGGTTTGCTTATTCATGAAGGCCCAATGACATAAAAACGATAATGGATGACCTTGCATTTTCGTCAAAATTTCAACCATGGCCATAGGGACGGGTGAAATAGCTCAAGTGATGTAGTTGGATGTTCCTTCAAATGGCCATAACTTCGTAGCCATGAGTCCCTGCGTGATGATTAAGACAGTTTTGGAAAGGTATTGAAGTGTTCTACAAGATCTGTACAAAGGTTAAAAGATCAAATTCATTTTTAGTCTAGTAAATGGCCTCTGAATGCATTGTACTCGGGAAAACCTGTCAATTTGAGCATGTGTTTAAAGGGTATTATGAAACTTTTTCATCGCCAAGATCCTTGTTATTGTGTCCCAGGGCTTTGATTTGCTTATTCATGAAGGCCCAATGACATAAAAACGATAATGGATGACCTTGCATTTTCGTCAAAATTTCAACCATGGCCATAGGGACGGGTGAAATAGCTCAAGTGATGTAGTTGGATGTTCCTTCAAATGGCCATAACTTCGTAGCCATGTGTCCTTGCGTGATGATTAAGACAGTTTTGGAAAGGTATTGAAGTGTTCTACAAGATCTGTACAAAGGTTAAAAGATCAAATTCATTTTTAGTCTAGTAAATCGCATCTGAGTGCATTGTACTCGGGAAAACCTGTCAATTTGAGCATGTGTTTAAAGGGTATTATGAAACTTTTTCATCGCCAAGATCCTTGTTATTGTGTCCCAGGGCTTTGGTTTGCTTATTCATGAAGGCCCAATGACATAAAAACGATAATGGATGACCTTGCATTTTCGTCAAAATTTCAACCATGGCCATAGGGACGGGTGAAATAGCTCAAGTGATGTAGTTGGATGTTCCTTCAAATGGCCATAACTTCGTAGCCATGTGTCCTAGCATGATGATTAAGACAGTTTTGGAAAGGTATTGAAGTGTTCTACAAGATCTGTACAAAGGTTAAAAGATCAAATTCATTTTTAGTCTAGTAAATCGCATCTGAATGCATTGTACTCGGGAAAACCTGTCAATTTGAGCATGTGTTTAAAGGGTATTATGAAACTTTTTCATCGCCAAGATCCTTGTTATTGTGTCCCAGGGCTTTGGTTTGCTTATTCATGAAGGCCCAATGACATAAAAACGATAATGGATGACCTTGCATTTTCGTCAAAATTTCAACCATGGCCATAGGGACGGGTGAAAAAGCTCAAGTGATGTAGTTGGATGTTCCTTCAAATGGCCATAACTTCGTAGCCATGTGTCCTTGCGTGATGATTAAGACAGTTTTGGAAAGGTATTGAAGTGGTCTACAAGATCTGTACATAGGTTTAAAGATCAAATTCACTTTTAGTCTAGTAAATGGCCTCTGAATGCATTGTACTCGGGAAAACCTGTCAATTTGAGCATGTGTTTAAAGGGTATTATGAAACTTTTTCATCGCCAAGATCCTTGTTATTGTGTCCCAGGGCTTTGGTTTGCTTATTCATGAAGGCCCAATGACATAAAAACGATAATGGATGACCTTATATTTTCGTCAAAATTTCAACCATGGCCATAGGGACGGGTGAAAAAGCTCAAGTGATGTAGTTGGATGTTCCTTCAAATGGCCATAACTTCGTAGCCATGTGTCCTAGCGTGATGATTGTGGCAGTTTTGGGAAGGTATTGAAGTGGTCTACAAGATCTGTACATAGGTTTAAAGATCAAATTCACTTTTAGTCTAGTAAATGGCCTCTGAATGCATTGTACTCGGGAAAACCTGTCAATTTGAGCATGTGTTTAAAGGGTATTATGAAACTTTTTCATCGCCAAGATCCTTGTTATTGTGTCCCAGGGCTTTGGTTTGCTTATTCATGAAGGCCCAATGACATAAAAACGATAATGGATGACCTTATATTTTCGTCAAAATTTCAACCATGGCCATAGCGACGGGTGAAATAGCTCAAGTGATGTAGTTGGATGTTCCTTCAAATGGCCATAACCTCGTAGCCATGTGTCCTAGCGTGATGATTAAGACAGTTTTGGAAAGGTATTGAAGTGGTCTACAAGATCTGTACATTGATTGAACGATCAAAGTCACTTTCAGTGTAGTAAATGGCCTCTGAATGCATTGTACTCGGGAAAACCTGTCGATTTGAGCATGTATTTAAAGGGTAAAGTGACCCATTATGAAACTTTTTCATCGCCAAGATCCTTGTTATTGTGTCCCAGGGCTTTGATTTGCTTATTCATGAAGGCCCAATGACATAAAAACGATAATGGATGACCTTGCATTTTCGTCAAAATTTCAACCATGGCCATGGGGACGGGTGAAAAAGCTCAAGTGATGTAGTTGGATGTTCCTTCAAATGGCCATAACTTCGTAGCCATGTGTCCTTGCGTGATGATTAAGACAGTTTTGGAAAGGTATTGAAGTGGTCTACAAGATCTGTACAAAGGTTAAAAGATCAAATTCATTTTTAGTCTAGTATATCGCCCCTGAATGCATTGTACTCGGGAAAACCTGTCAATTTGAGCATGTGTTTAAAGGGTATTATGAAACTTTTTCATCGCCAAGATCCTTGTTATTGTGTCCCAGGGCTTTGATTTGCTTATTCATGAAGGCCCAATGACATAAAAACGATAATGGATGACCTTGCATTTTCGTCAAAATTTCAACCATGGCCATGGGGACGGGTGAAAAAGCTCAAGTGATGTAGTTGGATGTTCCTTCAAATGGCCATAACTTCGTAGCCATGTGTCCTTGCGTGATGATTAAGACAGTTTTGGAAAGGTATTGAAGTGGTCTACAAGATCTGTACAAAGGTTAAAAGATCAAATTCATTTTTAGTCTAGTATATCGCCCCTGAATGCATTGTACTCGGGAAAACCTGTCAATTTGAGCATGTGTTTAAAGGGTATTATGAAACTTTTTCATCGCCAAGATCCTTGTTATTGTGTCCCAGGGCTTTGGTTTGCTTATTCATGAAGGCCCAATGACATAAAAACGATAATGGATGACCTTGCATTTTCGTCAAAATTTCAACCATGGCCATAGGGACGGGTGAAAAAGCTCAAGTGATGTAGTTGGATGTTCCTTCAAATGGCCATAACTTCGTAGCCATGTGTCCTTGCGTGATGATTAAGACAGTTTTGGAAAGGTATTGAAGTGGTCTACAAGATCTGTACATAGGTTTAAAGATCAAATTCACTTTTAGTCTAGTAAATGGCCTCTGAATGCATTGTACTCGGGAAAACCTGTCAATTTGAGCATGTGTTTAAAGGGTATTATGAAACTTTTTCATCGCCAAGATCCTTGTTATTGTGTCCCAGGGCTTTGGTTTGCTTATTCATGAAGGCCCAATGACATAAAAACGATAATGGATGACCTTATATTTTCGTCAAAATTTCAACCATGGCCATAGGGACGGGTGAAAAAGCTCAAGTGATGTAGTTGGATGTTCCTTCAAATGGCCATAACTTCGTAGCCATGTGTCCTAGCGTGATGATTGTGGCAGTTTTGGGAAGGTATTGAAGTGGTCTACAAGATCTGTACATAGGTTTAAAGATCAAATTCACTTTTAGTCTAGTAAATGGCCTCTGAATGCATTGTACTCGGGAAAACCTGTCAATTTGAGCATGTGTTTAAAGGGTATTATGAAACTTTTTCATCGCCAAGATCCTTGTTATTGTGTCCCAGGGCTTTGGTTTGCTTATTCATGAAGGCCCAATGACATAAAAACGATAATGGATGACCTTATATTTTCGTCAAAATTTCAACCATGGCCATAGCGACGGGTGAAATAGCTCAAGTGATGTAGTTGGATGTTCCTTCAAATGGCCATAACCTCGTAGCCATGTGTCCTAGCGTGATGATTAAGACAGTTTTGGAAAGGTATTGAAGTGGTCTACAAGATCTGTACATTGATTGAACGATCAAAGTCACTTTCAGTGTAGTAAATGGCCTCTGAATGCATTGTACTCGGGAAAACCTGTCGATTTGAGCATGTATTTAAAGGGTAAAGTGACCCATTATGAAACTTTTTCATCGCCAAGATCCTTGTTATTGTGTCCCAGGGCTTTGATTTGCTTATTCATGAAGGCCCAATGACATAAAAACGATAATGGATGACCTTGCATTTTCGTCAAAATTTCAACCATGGCCATGGGGACGGGTGAAAAAGCTCAAGTGATGTAGTTGGATGTTCCTTCAAATGGCCATAACTTCGTAGCCATGTGTCCTTGCGTGATGATTAAGACAGTTTTGGAAAGGTATTGAAGTGGTCTACAAGATCTGTACAAAGGTTAAAAGATCAAATTCATTTTTAGTCTAGTATATCGCCCCTGAATGCATTGTACTCGGGAAAACCTGTCAATTTGAGCATGTGTTTAAAGGGTATTATGAAACTTTTTCATCGCCAAGATCCTTGTTATTGTGTCCCAGGGCTTTGATTTGCTTATTCATGAAGGCCCAATGACATTAAAACGATAATGGATGACCTTGCATTTTCGTCAAAATTTCAACCATGGCCAAAGGACGGGTGAAATAGCTCAAGTGATGTAGTTGGATGTTCCTTCAAATGGCCATAACCTCGTAGCCATGTGTCCTAGCGTGATGATTAAGACAGTTTTGGAAAGGTATTGAAGTGGTCTACAAGATCTGTACATTGATTGAAAGATCAAAGTCACTTTCAGTGTAGTAAATGGCCTCTGAATGCATTGTACTCGGGACAACCTGTCGATTTGCGCATGTATTTAAAGGGTAAAGTGACCCATTATGAAACTTTTTCATCGCCAAGATCCTTGTTATTGTGTCCCAGGGCTTTGATTTGCTTATTCATGAAGGCCCAATGACATTAAAACGATAATGGATGACCTTGCATTTTCGTCAAAATTTCAACCATGGCCAAAGGACGGGTGAAATAGCTCAAGTGATGTAGTTGGATGTTCCTTCAAATGGCCATAACCTCGTAGCCATGTGTCCTAGCGTGATGATTAAGACAGTTTTGGAAAGGTATTGAAGTGGTCTACAAGATCTGTACATTGATTGGAAGATCAAAGTCACTTTCAGTGTAGTAAATGGCCTCTGAATGCATTGTACTCGGGAAAACCTGTCGATTTGAGCATGTATTTAAAGGGTAAAGTGACCCATTATGAAACTTTTTCATCGCCAAGATCCTTGTTATTGTGTCCCAGGGCTTTGATTTGCTTATTCATGAAGGCCCAATGACATAAAAACGATAATGGATGACCTTGCATTTTCGTCAAAATTTCAACCATGGCCATAGGGACGGGTGAAAAAGCTCAAGTGATGTAGTTGGATGTTCCTTCAAATGGCCATAACTTCGTAGCCATGTGTCCTTGCGTGATGATTAAGACAGTTTTGGAAAGGTATTGAAGTGTTCTACAAGATCTGTAGAAAGGTTAAAAGATCAAATTCATTTTTAGTCTAGTAGATCGCCTCTGAATGCATTGTACTCGGGAAAACCTGTCAATTTGAGCATGTGTTTAAAGGGTATTATGAAACTTTTTCATCGCCAAGATCCTTGTTATTGTGTCCCAGGGCTTTGGTTTGCTTATTTATGAAGGCCCAGTGACATAAAAACGATAATGGATGACCTTGCATTTTCGTCAAAATTTCAACCATGGCCATAGGGACGGGTGAAATAGCTCAAGTGATGTAGTTGGATGTTCCTTCAAATGGCCATAACTTCGTAGCCATGTGTCCTAGCATGATGATTAAGACAGTTTTGGAAAGGTATTGAAGTGTTTTACAAGATCTGTACAAAGGTTAAAAGATCAAATTCATTTTTAGTCTAGTAAATCGCATCTGAATGCATTGTACTCGGGAAAACCTGTCAATTTGAGCATGTGTTTAAAGGGTATTATGAAACTTTTTCATCGCCAAGATCCTTGTTATTGTGTCCCAGGGCTTTGGTTTGCTTATTCATGAAGGCGCAATGACATAAAAACGATATTGGATGACCTTGCATTTTCGTCAAAATTTCAACCATGGCCATAGGGACGGGTTAGAAAGCTCAAGTGATGTAGTTGGATGTTCCTTCAAATGGCCATAACCTCGTAGCCATGTGTCCTAGCGTGATGATTAAGACAGTTTTGGAAAGGTATTGAAGTGGTCTACAAAATCTGTACATTGATTGAACGATCAAAGTCACTTTCAGTGTAGTAAATGGCCTCTGAATGCATTGTACTCGGGAAAACCTGTCGATTTGAGCATGTATTTAAAGGGTAAAGTGACCCATTATGAAACTTTTTCATCGCCAAGATCCTTGTTATTGTGTCCCAGGGCTTTGATTTGCTTATTCATGAAGGCCCAATGACATAAAAACGATAATGGATGACCTTGCATTTTCGTCAAAATTTCAACCATGGCCATGGGGACGGGTGAAAAAGCTCAAGTGATGTAGTTGGATGTTCCTTCAAATGGCCATAACTTCGTAGCCATGTGTCCTTGCGTGATGATTAAGACAGTTTTGGAAAGGTATTGAAGTGGTCTACAAGATCTGTACAAAGGTTAAAAGATCAAATTCATTTTTAGTCTAGTAAATCGCATCTGAATGCATTGTACTCGGGAAAACCTGTCAATTTGAGCATGTGTTTAAAGGGTATTATGAAACTTTTTCATCGCCAAGATCCTTGTTATTGTGTCCCAGGGCTTTGGTTTGCTTATTCATGAAGGCCCAATGACATAAAAACGATAATGGATGACCTTGCATTTTCGTCAAAATTTCAACCATGGCCATGGGGACGGGTGAAAAAGCTCAAGTGATGTAGTTGGATGTTCCTTCAAATGGCCATAACTTCGTAGCCATGTGTCCTTGCGTGATGATTAAGACAGTTTTGGAAAGGTATTGAAGTGGTCTACAAGATCTGTACAAAGGTTAAAAGATCAAATTCATTTTTAGTCTAGTATATCGCCCCTGAATGCATTGTACTCGGGAAAACCTGTCAATTTGAGCATGTGTTTAAAGGGTATTATGAAACTTTTTCATCGCCAAGATCCTTGTTATTGTGTCCCAGGGCTTTGATTTGCTTATTCATGAAGGCCCAATGACATAAAAACGATAATGGATGACCTTGCATTTTCGTCAAAATTTCAACCATGGCCATAGGGACGGGTGAAATAGCTCAAGTGATGTAGTTGGATGTTCCTTCAAATGGCCATAACCTCGTAGCCATGTGTCCTAGCGTGAAGATTAAGACAGTTTTGGAAAGGTATTGAAGTGGTCTACAAGATATGTACATTGATTGAAAGATCAAAGTCACTTTCAGTGTAGTAAATGGCCTCTGAATGCATTGTACTCGGGAAAACCTGTCGATTTGCGCATGTATTTAAAGGGTAAAGTGACCCATTATGAAACTTTTTCATCGCCAAGATCCTTGTTATTGTGTCCCAGGGCTTTGATTTGCTTATTCATGAAGGCCCAATGACATAAAAACGATAATGGATGACCTTGCATTTTCGTCAAAATTTCAACCATGGCCATAGGGACGGGTGAAAAAGCTCAAGTGATGTAGTTGGATGTTCCTTCAAATGGCCATAACTTCGTAGCCATGTGTCCTTGCGTGATGATTAAGACAGTTTTGGAAAGGTATTGAAGTGTTCTACAAGATCTGTACAAAGGTTTAAAGATCAAATTCACTTTTAGTCTAGTAAATGGCCTCTGAATGCATTGTACTCGGGAAAACCTGTCAATTTGAGCATGTGTTTAAAGGGTATTATGAAACTTTTTCATCGCCAAGATCCTTGTTATTGTGTCCCAGGGCTTTGGTTTGCTTATTTATGAAGGCCCAGTGACATAAAAACGATAATGGATGACCTTGCATTTTCGTCAAAATTTCAACCATGGCCATAGGGACGGGTGAAATAGCTCAAGTGATGTAGTTGGATGTTCCTTCAAATGGCCATAACTTCGTAGCCATGTGTCCTAGCATGATGATTAAGACAGTTTTGGAAAGGTATTGAAGTGTTCTACAAGATCTGTACAAAGGTTTAAAGATCAAATTCATTTTTAGTCTAGTAAATCGCATCTGAATGCATTGTACTCGGGAAAACCTGTCAATTTGAGCATGTGTTTAAAGGGTATTATGAAACTTTTTCATCGCCAAGATCCTTGTTATTGTGTCCCAGGGCTTTGATTTGCTTATTCATGAAGGCCCAATGACATTAAAACGATAATGGATGACCTTGCATTTTCGTCAAAATTTCAACCATGGCCAATGGACGGGTGAAATAGCTCAAGTGATGTAGTTGGATGTTCCTTCAAATGGCCATAACCTCGTAGCCATGTGTCCTAGCGTGATGATTAAGACAGTTTTGGAAAGGTATTGAAGTGGTCTACAAGATCTGTACATTGATTGGAAGATCAAAGTCACTTTCAGTGTAGTAAATGGCCTCTGAATGCATTGTACTCGGGAAAACCTGTCGATTTGAGCATGTATTTAAAGGGTAAAGTGACCCATTATGAAACTTTTTCATCGCCAAGATCCTTGTTATTGTGTCCCAGGGCTTTGATTTGCTTATTCATGAAGGCCCAATGACATAAAAACGATAATGGATGACCTTGCATTTTCGTCAAAATTTCAACCATGGCCATAGGGACGGGTGAAAAAGCTCAAGTGATGTAGTTGGATGTTCCTTCAAATGGCCATAACTTCGTAGCCATGTGTCCTTGCGTGATGATTAAGACAGTTTTGGAAAGGTATTGAAGTGTTCTACAAGATCTGTACAAAGGTTAAAAGATCAAATTCATTTTTAGTCTAGTAGATCGCCTCTGAATGCATTGTACTCGGGAAAACCTGTCAATTTGAGCATGTGTTTAAAGGGTATTATGAAACTTTTTCATCGCCAAGATCCTTGTTATTGTGTCCCAGGGCTTTGGTTTGCTTATTCATGAAGGCTCAATGACATAAAAACGATAATGGATGACCTTATATTTTCGTCAAAATTTCAACCATGGCCATAGCGACGGGTGAAATAGCTCAAGTGATGTAGTTGGATGTTCCTTCAAATGGCCATAACCTCGTAGCCATGTGTCCTAGCGTGATGATTAAGACAGTTTTGGAAAGGTATTGAAGTGGTCTACAAGATCTGTACATTGATTGAACGATCAAAGTCACTTTCAGTGTAGTAAATGGCCTCTGAATGCATTGTACTCGGGAAAACCTGTCGATTTGCGCATGTATTTAAAGGGTAAAGTGACCCATTATGAAACTTTTTCATCGCCAAGATCCTTGTTATTGTGTCCCAGGGCTTTGATTTGCTTATTCATGAAGGCCCAATGACATAAAAACGATAATGGATGACCTTGCATTTTCGTCAAAATTTCAACCATGGCCATGGGGACGGGTGAAAAAGCTCAAGTGATGTAGTTGGATGTTCCTTCAAATGGCCATAACTTCGTAGCCATGTGTCCTTGCGTGATGATTAAGACAGTTTTGGAAAGGTATTGAAGTGGTCTACAAGATCTGTACAAAGGTTAAAAGATCAAATTCATTTTTAGTCTAGTATATCGCCCCTGAATGCATTGTACTCGGGAAAACCTGTCAATTTGAGCATGTGTTTAAAGGGTATTATGAAACTTTTTCATCGCCAAGATCCTTGTTATTGTGTCCCAGGGCTTTGATTTGCTTATTTATGAAGGCCCAATGACATAAAAACGATAATGGATGACCTTGCATTTTCGTCAAAATTTCAACCATGGCCATGGGGACGGGTGAAAAAGCTCAAGTGATGTAGTTGGATGTTCCTTCAAATGGCCATAACTTCGTAGCCATGTGTCCTTGCGTGATGATTAAGACAGTTTTGGAAAGGTATTGAAGTGGTCTACAAGATCTGTACAAAGGTTAAAAGATCAAATTCATTTTTAGTCTAGTATATCGCCCCTGAATGCATTGTACTCGGGAAAACCTGTCAATTTGAGCATGTGTTTAAAGGGTATTATGAAACTTTTTCATCGCCAAGATCCTTCTTATTGTGTCCCAGGGCTTTGATTTGCTTATTCATGAAGGCCCAATGACATAAAAACGATAATGGATGACCTTGCATTTTCGTCAAAATTTCAACCATGGCCATAGGGACGGGTGAAATAGCTCAAGTGATGTAGTTGGATGTTCCTTCAAATGGCCATAACCTCGTAGCCATGTGTCCTAGCGTGATGATTAAGACAGTTTTGGAAAGGTATTGAAGTGGTCTACAAGATCTGTACATTGATTGAAAGATCAAAGTCACTTTCAGTGTAGTAAATGGCCTCTGAATGCATTGTACTCGGGACAACCTGTCGATTTGAGCATGTATTTAAAGGGTAAAGTGACCCATTATGAAACTTTTTCATCGCCAAGATCCTTGTTATTGTGTCCCAGGGCTTTGATTTGCTTATTCATGAAGGCCCAATGACATTAAAACGATAATGGATGACCTTGCATTTTCGTCAAAATTTCAACCATGGCCAAAGGACGGGTGAAATAGCTCAAGTGATGTAGTTGGATGTTCCTTCAAATGGCCATAACCTCGTAGCCATGTGTCCTAGCGTGATGATTAAGACAGTTTTGGAAAGGTATTGAAGTGGTCTACAAGATCTGTACATTGATTGGAAGATCAAAGTCACTTTCAGTGTAGTAAATGGCCTCTGAATGCATTGTACTCGGGAAAACCTGTCGATTTGAGCATGTATTTAAAGGGTAAAGTGACCCATTATGAAACTTTTTCATCGCCAAGATCCTTGTTATTGTGTCCCAGGGCTTTGATTTGCTTATTCATGAAGGCCCAATGACATAAAAACGATAATGGATGACCTTGCATTTTCGTCAAAATTTCAACCATGGCCATAGGGACGGGTGAAAAAGCTCAAGTGATGTAGTTGGATGTTCCTTCAAATGGCCATAACTTCGTAGCCATGTGTCCTTGCGTGATGATTAAGACAGTTTTGGAAAGGTATTGAAGTGTTCTACAAGATCTGTACAAAGGTTAAAAGATCAAATTCATTTTTAGTCTAGTAGATCGCCTCTGAATGCATTGTACTCGGGAAAACCTGTCAATTTGAGCATGTGTTTAAAGGGTATTATGAAACTTTTTCATCGCCAAGATCCTTGTTATTGTGTCCCAGGGCTTTGGTTTGCTTATTTATGAAGGCCCAGTGACATAAAAACGATAATGGATGACCTTGCATTTTCGTCAAAATTTCAACCATGGCCATAGGGACGGGTGAAATAGCTCAAGTGATGTAGTTGGATGTTCCTTCAAATGGCCATAACTTCGTAGCCATGTGTCCTAGCATGATGATTAAGACAGTTTTGGAAAGGTATTGAAGTGTTCTACAAGATCTGTACAAAGGTTAAAAGATCAAATTCATTTTTAGTCTAGTAAATCGCATCTGAATGCATTGTACTCGGGAAAACCTGTCAATTTGAGCATGTGTTTAAAGGGTATTATGAAACTTTTTCATCGCCAAGATCCTTGTTATTGTGTCCCAGGGCTTTGGTTTGCTTATTCATGAAGGCGCAATGACATAAAAACGATAATGGATGACCTTGCATTTTCGTCAAAATTTCAACCATGGCCATAGGGACGGGTTAGAAAGCTCAAGTGATGTAGTTGGATGTTCCTTCAAATGGCCATAACCTCGTAGCCATGTGTCCTAGCGTGATGATTAAGACAGTTTTGGAAAGGTATTGAAGTGGTCTACAAGATCTGTACATTGATTGAACGATCAAAGTCTTTTTCAGTGTAGTAAATGGCCTCTGAATGCATTGTACTCGGGACAACCTGTCGATTTGAGCATGTATTTAAAGGGTAAAGTGACCCATTATGAAACTTTTTCATCGCCAAGATCCTTGTTATTGTGTCCCAGGGCTTTGATTTGCTTATTCATGAAGGCCCAATGACATTAAAACGATAATGGATGACCTTGCATTTTCGTCAAAATTTCAACCATGGCCAAAGGACGGGTGAAATAGCTCAAGTGATGTAGTTGGATGTTCCTTCAAATGGCCATAACCTCGTAGCCATGTGTCCTAGCGTGATGATTAAGACAGTTTTGGAAAGGTATTGAAGTGGTCTACAAGATCTGTACATTGATTGGAAGATCAAAGTCACTTTCAGTGTAGTAAATGGCCTCTGAATGCATTGTACTCGGGAAAACCTGTCGATTTGAGCATGTATTTAAAGGGTAAAGTGACCCATTATGAAACTTTTTCATCGCCAAGATCCTTGTTATTGTGTCCCAGGGCTTTGATTTGCTTATTCATGAAGGCCCAATGACATAAAAACGATAATGGATGACCTTGCATTTTCGTCAAAATTTCAACCATGGCCATAGGGACGGGTGAAAAAGCTCAAGTGATGTAGTTGGATGTTCCTTCAAATGGCCATAACTTCGTAGCCATGTGTCCTTGCGTGATGATTAAGACAGTTTTGGAAAGGTATTGAAGTGTTCTACAAGATCTGTACAAAGGTTAAAAGATCAAATTCATTTTTAGTCTAGTATATCGCCCCTGAATGCATTGTACTCGGGAAAACCTGTCAATTTGAGCATGTGTTTAAAGGGTATTATGAAACATTTTCATCGCCAAGATCCTTGTTATTGTGTCCCAGGGCTTTGATTTGCTTATTCATGAAGGCCCAATGACATAAAAACGATAATGGATGACCTTGCATTTTCGTCAAAATTTCAACCATGGCCATGGGGACGGGTGAAAAAGCTCAAGTGATGTAGTTGGATGTTCCTTCAAATGGCCATAACTTCGTAGCCATGTGTCCTTGCGTGATGATTAAGACAGTTTTGGAAAGGTATTGAAGTGGTCTACAAGATCTGTACAAAGGTTAAAAGATCAAATTCATTTTTAGTCTAGTATATCGCCCCTGAATGCATTGTACTCGGGAAAACCTGTCAATTTGAGCATGTGTTTAAAGGGTATTATGAAACTTTTTCATCGCCAAGATCCTTGTTATTGTGTCCCAGGGCTTTGATTTGCTTATTCATGAAGGCCAAATGACATAAAAACGATAATGGATGACCTTGCATTTTCGTCAAAATTTCAACCATGGCCATAGGGACGGGTGAAATAGCTCAAGTGATGTAGTTGGATGTTCCTTCAAATGGCCATAACCTCGTAGCCATGTGTCCTAGCGTGATGATTAAGACAGTTTTGGAAAGGTATTGAAGTGGTCTACAAGATCTGTACATTGATTGAAAGATCAAAGTCACTTTCAGTGTAGTAAATGGCCTCTGAATGCATTGTACTCGGGACAACCTGTCGATTTGCGCATGTATTTAAAGGGTAAAGTGACCCATTATGAAACTTTTTCATCGCCAAGATCCTTGTTATTGTGTCCCAGGGCTTTGATTTGCTTATTCATGAAGGCCCAATGACATAAAAACGATAATGGATGACCTTGCATTTTCGTCAAAATTTCAACCATGGCCAAAGGACGGGTGAAATAGCTCAAGTGATGTAGTTGGATGTTCCTTCAAATGGCCATAACCTCGTAGCCATGTGTCCTAGCGTGATGATTAAGACAGTTTTGGAAAGGTATTGAAGTGGTCTACAAGATCTGTACATTGATTGGAAGATCAAAGTCACTTTCAGTGTAGTAAATGGCCTCTGAATGCATTGTACTCGGGAAAACCTGTCGATTTGAGCATGTATTTAAAGGGTAAAGTGACCCATTATGAAACTTTTTCATCGCCAAGATCCTTGTTATTGTGTCCCAGGGCTTTGATTTGCTTATTCATGAAGGCCCAATGACATAAAAACGATAATGGATGACCTTGCATTTTCGTCAAAATTTCAACCATGGCCATAGGGACGGGTGAAAAAGCTCAAGTGATGTAGTTGGATGTTCCTTCAAATGGCCATAACTTCGTAGCCATGTGTCCTTGCGTGATGATTAAGACAGTTTTGGAAAGGTATTGAAGTGTTCTACAAGATCTGTACAAAGGTTAAAAGATCAAATTCATTTTTAGTCTAGTAGATCGCCTCTGAATGCATTGTACTCGGGAAAACCTGTCAATTTGAGCATGTGTTTAAAGGGTATTATGAAACTTTTTCATCGCCAAGATCCTTGTTATTGTGTCCCAGGGCTTTGGTTTGCTTATTCATGAAGGCCCAGTGACATAAAAACGATAATGGATGACCTTGCATTTTCGTCAAAATTTCAACCATGGCCATAGGGACGGGTGAAATAGCTCAAGTGATGTAGTTGGATGTTCCTTCAAATGGCCATAACTTCGTAGCCATGTGTCCTAGCATGATGATTAAGACAGTTTTGGAAAGGTATTGAAGTGTTCTACAAGATCTGTACAAAGGTTATAAGATCAAATTCATTTTTAGTCTAGTAAATCGCATCTGAATGCATTGTACTCGGGAAAACCTGTCAATTTGAGCATGTGTTTAAAGGGTATTATGAAACTTTTTCATCGCCAAGATCCTTGTTATTGTGTCCCAGGGCTTTGGTTTGCTTATTCATGAAGGCGCAATGACATAAAAACGATAATGGATGACCTTGCATTTTCGTCAAAATTTCAACCATGGCCATAGGGACGGGTTAGAAAGCTCAAGTGATGTAGTTGGATGTTCCTTCAAATGGCCATAACCTCGTAGCCATGTGTCCTAGCGTGATGATTAAGACAGTTTTGGAAAGGTATTGAAGTGGTCTACAAGATCTGTACATTGATTGAACGATCAAAGTCACTTTCAGTGTAGTAAATGGCCTCTGAATGCATTGTACTCGGGAAAACCTGTCGATTTGAGCATGTATTTAAAGGGTAAAGTGACCCATTATGAAACTTTTTCATCGCCAAGATCCTTGTTATTGTGTCCCAGGGCTTTGATTTGCTTATTCATGAAGGCCCAATGACATAAAAACGATAATGGATGACCTTGCATTTTCGTCAAAATTTCAACCATGGCCATGGGGACGGGTGAAAAAGCTCAAGTGATGTAGTTGGATGTTCCTTCAAATGGCCATAACTTCGTAGCCATGTGTCCTTGCGTGATGATTAAGACAGTTTTGGAAAGGTATTGAAGTGGTCTACAAGATCTGTACAAAGGTTAAAAGATCAAATTCATTTTTAGTCTAGTATATCGCCCCTGAATGCATTGTACTCGGGAAAACCTGTCAATTTGAGCATGTGTTTAAAGGGTATTATGAAACTTTTTCATCGCCAAGATCCTTGTTATTGTGTCCCAGGGCTTTGATTTGCTTATTCATGAAGGCACAATGACATTAAAACGATAATGGATGACCTTGCATTTTCGTCAAAATTTCAACCATGGCCATAGGGACGGGTGAAATAGCTCAAGTGATGTAGTTGGATGTTCCTTCAAATGGCCATAACCTCGTAGCCATGTGTCCTAGCGTGATGATTAAGACAGTTTTGGAAAGGTATTGAAGTGGTCTACAAGATCTGTACATTGATTGGAAGATCAAAGTCACTTTCAGTGTAGTAAATGGCCTCTGAATGCATTGTACTCGGGACAACCTGTCGATTTGCGCATGTATTTAAAGGGTAAAGTGACCCATTATGAAACTTTTTCATCGCCAAGATCCTTGTTATTGTGTCCCAGGGCTTTGATTTGCTTATTCATGAAGGCCCAATGACATTAAAACGATAATGGATGACCTTGCATTTTCGTCAAAATTTCAACCATGGCCAAAGGACGGGTGAAATAGCTCAAGTGATGTAGTTGGATGTTCCTTCAAATGGCCATAACCTCGTAGCCATGTGTCCTAGCGTGATGATTAAGACAGTTTTGGAAAGGTATTGAAGTGGTCTACAAGATCTGTACATTGATTGGAAGATCAAAGTCACTTTCAGTGTAGTAAATGGCCTCTGAATGCATTGTACTCGGGAAAACCTGTCGATTTGAGCATGTATTTAAAGGGTAAAGTGACCCATTATGAAACTTTTTCATCGCCAAGATCCTTGTTATTGTGTCCCAGGGCTTTGATTTGCTTATTCATGAAGGCCCAATGACATAAAAACGATAATGGATGACCTTGCATTTTCGTCAAAATTTCAACCATGGCCATAGGGACGGGTGAAAAAGCTCAAGTGATGTAGTTGGATGTTCCTTCAAATGGCCATAACTTCGTAGCCATGTGTCCTTGCGTGATGATTAAGACAGTTTTGGAAAGGTATTGAAGTGTTCTACAAGATCTGTACAAAGGTTAAAAGATCAAATTCATTTTTAGTCTAGTAGATCGCCTCTGAATGCATTGTACTCGGGAAAACCTGTCAATTTGAGCATGTGTTTAAAGGGTATTATGAAACTTTTTCATCGCCAAGATCCTTGTTATTGTGTCCCAGGGCTTTGGTTTGCTTATTTATGAAGGCCCAGTGACATAAAAACGATAATGGATGACCTTGCATTTTCGTCAAAATTTCAACCATGGCCATAGGGACGGGTGAAATAGCTCAAGTGATGAAGTTGGATGTTCCTTCAAATGGCCATAACCTCGTAGCCATGTGTCCTAGCGTGATGATTAAGACAGTTTTGGAAAGGTATTGAAGTGGTCTACAAGATCTGTACATTGATTGAACGATCAAAGTTACTTTCAGTGTAGTAATTGGCCTCTGAATGCATTGTACTCGGGAAAACCTGTCGATTTGAGCATGTATTTAAAGGGTAAAGTGACCCATTATGAAACTTTTTCATCGCCAAGATCCTTGTTATTGTGTCCCAGGGCTTTGATTTGCTTATTCATGAAGGCCCAATGACATAAAAACGATAATGGATGACCTTGCATTTTCGTCAAAATTTCAACCATGGCCATAGGGACGGGTGAAAAAGCTCAAGTGATGTAGTTGGATGTTCCTTCAAATGGCCATAACTTCGTAGCCATGTGTCCTTGCGTGATGATTAAGACAGTTTTGGAAAGGTATTGAAGTGTCCTACAAGATCTGTACAAAGGTTAAAAGATCAAATTCATTTTTAGTCTAGTAAATCGCATCTGAATGCATTGTACTCGGGAAAACCTGTCAATTTGAGCATGTGTTTAAAGGGTATTATGAAACTTTTTCATCGCCAAGATCCTTGTTATTGTGTCCCAGGGCTTTGATTTGCTTATTCATGAAGGCCCAATGACATAAAAACGATAATGGATGACCTTGCATTTTCGTCAAAATTTCAACCATGGCCATAGGGACGGGTGAAAAAGCTCAAGTGATGTAGTTGGATGTTCCTTCAAATGGCCATAACTTCGTAGCCATGTGTCCTAGCGTGATGATTAAGACAGTTTTGGAAAGGTATTGAAGTGTTCTACAAGATCTGCACGAAGGTTAAAAGATCAAATTAATTTTTAGTCTAGTAAATCGCCTCTGAATGCATTGTACTCGGGAAAACCTGTCAATTTGAGCATGTGTTTAAAGGGTATTATGAAACTTTTTCATCGCCAAGATCCTTGTTATTGTGTCCCAGGGCTTTGGTTTGCTCATTCATGAAGGCCCAATGACATAAAAACGATAATGGATGACCTTGCATTTTCGTCAAAATTTCAACCATGGCCATAGGGACGGGTGAAATAGCTCAAGTGATGTAGTTGGATGTTCCTTCAAATGGCCATAACTTCGTAGCCATGTGTCCTAGCATGATGATTAAGACAGTTTTGGAAAGGTATTGAGGTGTTCTACAAGATCTGTACAAAGGTTAAAAGATCAAATTCATTTTTAGTCTAGTAAATCGCCTCTGAATGCATTATACTCGGGAAAACCTGTCAATTTGAGCATGTGTTTAAAGGGTATTATGAAACTTTTTCATCGCCAAGATCCTTGTTATTGTGTCCCAGGGCTTTGGTTTGCTTATTCATGAAGGCCCAATGACATAAAAACGATAATGGATGACCTTGCATTTTCGTCAAAATTTCAACCATGGCCATAGGGACGGGTGAAATAGCTCAAGTGATGTAGTTGGATGTTCCTTCAAATGGCCATAACTTCGTAGCCATGTGTCCTAGCATGATGATTAAGACAGTTTTGGAAAGGTATTGAAGTGTTCTACAAGATCTGTACAAAGCTTAAAAGATCAAATTCATTTTTAGTCTAGTAAATCGCCTCTGAATGCATTGTACTCGGGAAAACCTGTAAATTTGAGCATGTGTTTAAAGGGTATTATGAAACTTTTTCATCGCCAAGATCCTTGTAATTGTGTCCCAGGGCTTTGGTTTGCTTATTCATGAAGGCCCAATGACATAAAAACGATAATGGATGACCTTGCATTTTCGTCAAAATTTCAACCATGGCCATAGGGACGGGTGAAAAAGCTCAAGTGATGTAGTTGGATGTTCCTTCAAATGGCCATAACTTCGTAGCCATGTGTCCTAGCATGATGATTAAGACAGTTTTGGAAAGATATTGAAGTGTTCTACAAGATCTGTACAAAGGTTTAAAGATCAAATTCATTTTTAGTCTAGTAAATCGCCTCTGAATGCATTGTACTCGGGAAAACCTGTCAATTTGAGCATGTGTTTAAAGGGTATTATGAAACTTTTTCATCGCCAAGATCCTTGTTATTGTGTCCCAGGGCTTTGGTTTGCTTATTCATGAAGGCCCAATGACATAAAAACGATAATGGATGACCTTGCATTTTCGTCAAAATTTCAACCATGGCCATAGGGACGGGTGAAATAGCTCAAGTGATGTAGTTGGATGTTCCTTCAAATGGCCATAACTTCGTAGCCATGTGTCCTAGCATGATGATTAAGACAGTTTTGGAAAGGTATTGAAGTGTTCTACAAGATCTGTACAAAGGTTAAAAGATCAAATTCATTTTTAGTCTAGTAAATCGCATCTGAATGCATTGTACTCGGGAAAACCTGTCAATTTGAGCATGTGTTTAAAGGGTATTATGAAACTTTTTCATCGCCAAGATCCTTGTTATTGTGTCCCAGGGCTTTGGTTTGCTTATTCATGAAGGCCCAATGACATAAAAACGATAATGGATGACCTTGCATTTTCGTCAAAATTTCAACCATGGCCATAGGGACGGGTTAGAAAGCTCAAGTGATGTAGTTGGATGTTCCTTCAAATGGCCATAACTTCGTAGCCATGTGTCCTAGCATGATGATTAAGACAGTTTTGGAAAGGTATTGAAGTGTTCTACAAGATCTAAACAAAGGTTTAAAGATCAAATTCATTTTTACCTTAGTAAATCGCCTCTGAATGCATTGTACTCGGGAAAACCTGTCAATTTGAGCATGTGTTTAAAGGGTATTATGAAACTTTTTCATCGCCAAGATCCTTGTTATTGTGTCCCAGGGCTTTGGTTTGCTTATTCATGAAGGCGCAATGACATAAAAACGATAATGGATGACCTTGCATTTTCGTCAAAATTTCAACCATGGCCATAGGGACGGGTGAAAAAGCTCAAGTGATGTAGTTGGATGTTCCTTCAAATGGCCATAACTTCGTAGCCATGTGTCCTTGCGTGATGATTAAGACAGTTTTGGAAAGGTATTGAAGTGTTCTACAAGATCTGTACAAAGGTTAAAAGAACAAATTCATTTTTAGTCTAGTAAATCGCCTCTGAATGCATTGTACTCGGGAAAACCTGTCAATTTGAGCATGTGTTTAAAGGGTATTATGAAACTTTTTCATCGCCAAGATCCTTGTTATTGTGTCCCAGGGCTTTGGTTTGCTTATTCATGAAGGTGCAATGACATAAAAACGATAATGGATGACCTTGCATTTTCGTCAAAATTTCAACCATGGCCATAGGGACGGGTTAGAAAGCTCAAGTGATGTAGTTGGATGTTCCTTCAAATGGCCATAACTTCGTAGCCATGTGTCCTAGCATGATGATTAAGACAGTTTTGGAAAGGTATTGAAGTGTTCTACAAGATCTGTACAAAGGTTTAAAGATCAAATTCATTTTTAGTCTAGTAAATCGCCTCTGAATGCATTGTACTCGGGAAAACCTGTCAATTTGAGCATGTGTTTAAAGGGTATTATGAAACTTTTTCATCGCCAAGATCCTTGTTATTGTGTCCCAGGGCTTTGGTTTGCTTATTCATGAAGGCTCAATGACATAAAAACGATAATGGATGACCTTGCATTTTCGTCAAAATTTCAACCATGGCCATAGGGACGGGTGAAATAGCTCAAGTGATGTAGTTGGATGTTCCTTCAAATGGCCATAACTTCGTAGCCATGAGTCCCTGCGTGATGATTAAGACAGTTTTGGAAAGGTATTGAAGTGTTCTACAAGATCTGTACAAAGGTTAAAAGATCAAATTCATTTTTAGTCTAGTAGATCGCCTCTGAATGCATTGTACTCGGGAAAACCTGTCAATTTGAGCATGTGTTTAAAGGGTATTATGAAACTTTTTCATCGCCAAGATCCTTGTTATTGTGTCCCAGGGCTTTGATTTGCTTATTCATGAAGGCCCAATGACATAAAAACGATAATGGATGACCTTGCATTTTCGTCAAAATTTCAACCATGGCCATAGGGACGGGTGAAAAAGCTCAAGTGATGTAGTTGGATGTTCCTTCAAATGGCCATAACTTCGTAGCCATGTGTCCTAGCGTGATGATTAAGACAGTTTTGGAAAGGTATTGAAGTGTTCTACAAGATCTGTACAAAGGTTAAAAGATCAAATTAATTTTTAGTCTAGTAAATCGCCTCTGAATGCATTGTACTCGGGAAAACCTGTCAATTTGAGCATGTGTTTAAAGGGTATTATGAAACTTTTTCATCGCCAAGATCCTTGTTATTGTGTCCCAGGGCTTTGGTTTGCTCATTCATGAAGGCCCAATGACATAAAAACGATAATGGATGACCTTGCATTTTCGTCAAAATTTCAACCATGGCCATAGGGACGGGTGAAATAGCTCAAGTGATGTAGTTGGATGTTCCTTCAAATGGCCATAACTTCGTAGCCATGTGTCCTAGCATGATGATTAAGACAGTTTTGGAAAGGTATTGAGGTGTTCTACAAGATCTGTACAAAGGTTAAAAGATCAAATTCATTTTTAGTCTAGTAAATCGCCTCTGAATGCATTATACTCGGGAAAACCTGTCAATTTGAGCATGTGTTTAAAGGGTATTATGAAACTTTTTCATCGCCAAGATCCTTGTTATTGTGTCCCAGGGCTTTGGTTTGCTTATTCATGAAGGCCCAATGACATAAAAACGATAATGGATGACCTTGCATTTTCGTCAAAATTTCAACCATGGCCATAGGGACGGGTGAAATAGCTCAAGTGATGTAGTTGGATGTTCCTTCAAATGGCCATAACTTCGTAGCCATGTGTCCTAGCATGATGATTAAGACAGTTTTGGAAAGGTATTGAAGTGTTCTACAAGATCTGTACAAAGCTTAAAAGATCAAATTCATTTTTAGTCTAGTAAATCGCCTCTGAATGCATTGTACTCGGGAAAACCTGTAAATTTGAGCATGTGTTTAAAGGGTATTATGAAACTTTTTCATCGCCAAGATCCTTGTAATTGTGTCCCAGGGCTTTGGTTTGCTTATTCATGAAGGCCCAATGACATAAAAACGATAATGGATGACCTTGCATTTTCGTCAAAATTTCAACCATGGCCATAGGGACGGGTGAAAAAGCTCAAGTGATGTAGTTGGATGTTCCTTCAAATGGCCATAACTTCGTAGCCATGTGTCCTAGCATGATGATTAAGACAGTTTTGGAAAGATATTGAAGTGTTCTACAAGATCTGTACAAAGGTTTAAAGATCAAATTCATTTTTAGTCTAGTAAATCGCCTCTGAATGCATTGTACTCGGGAAAACCTGTCAATTTGAGCATGTGTTTAAAGGGTATTATGAAACTTTTTCATCGCCAAGATCCTTGTTATTGTGTCCCAGGGCTTTGGTTTGCTTATTCATGAAGGCCCAATGACATAAAAACGATAATGGATGACCTTGCATTTTCGTCAAAATTTCAACCATGGCCATAGGGACGGGTGAAATAGCTCAAGTGATGTAGTTGGATGTTCCTTCAAATGGCCATAACTTCGTAGCCATGTGTCCTTGCGTGATGATTAAGACAGTTTTGGAAAGGTATTGAAGTGTTCTACAAGATCTGTACAAAGGTTAAAAGAACAAATTCATTTTTAGTCTAGTAAATCGCCTCTGAATGCATTGTACTCGGGAAAACCTGTCAATTTGAGCATGTGTTTAAAGGGTATTATGAAACTTTTTCATCGCCAAGATCCTTGTTATTGTGTCCCAGGGCTTTGGTTTGCTTATTCATGAAGGTGCAATGACATAAAAACGATAATGGATGACCTTGCATTTTCGTCAAAATTTCAACCATGGCCATAGGGACGGGTTAGAAAGCTCAAGTGATGTAGTTGGATGTTCCTTCAAATGGCCATAACTTCGTAGCCATGTGTCCTAGCATGATGATTAAGACAGTTTTGGAAAGGTATTGAAGTGTTCTACAAGATCTGTACAAAGGTTTAAAGATCAAATTCATTTTTACCTTAGTAAATCGCCTCTGAATGCATTGTACTCGGGAAAACCTGTCAATTTGAGCATGTGTTTAAAGGGTATTATGAAACTTTTTCATCGCCAAGATCCTTGTTATTGTGTCCCAGGGCTTTGGTTTGCTTATTCATGAAGGCGCAATGACATAAAAACGATAATGGATGACCTTGCATTTTCGTCAAAATTTCAACCATGGCCATAGGGACGGGTGAAAAAGCTCAAGTGATGTAGTTGGATGTTCCTTCAAATGGCCATAACTTCGTAGCCATGTGTCCTTGCGTGATGATTAAGACAGTTTTGGAAAGGTATTGAAGTGTTCTACAAGATCTGTACAAAGGTTAAAAGAACAAATTCATTTTTAGTCTAGTAAATCGCCTCTGAATGCATTGTACTCGGGAAAACCTGTCAATTTGAGCATGTGTTTAAAGGGTATTATGAAACTTTTTCATCGCCAAGATCCTTGTTATTGTGTCCCAGGGCTTTGGTTTGCTTATTCATGAAGGTGCAATGACATAAAAACGATAATGGATGACCTTGCATTTTCGTCAAAATTTCAACCATGGCCATAGGGACGGGTGAAAAAGCTCAAGTGATGTAGTTGGATGTTCCTTCAAATGGCCATAACTTCGTAGCCATGTGTCCTAGCATGATGATTAAGACAGTTTTGGAAAGGTATTGAAGTGTTCTACAAGATCTGTACAAAGGTTTAAAGATCAAATTCATTTTTAGTCTAGTAAATCGCCTCTGAATGCATTGTACTCGGGAAAACCTGTCAATTTGAGCATGTGTTTAAAGGGTATTATGAAACTTTTTCATCGCCAAGATCCTTGTTATTGTGTCCCAGGGCTTTGGTTTGCTTATTCATGAAGGCTCAATGACATAAAAACGATAATGGATGACCTTGCATTTTCGTCAAAATTTCAACCATGGCCATAGGGACGGGTGAAATAGCTCAAGTGATGTAGTTGGATGTTCCTTCAAATGGCCATAACTTCGTAGCCATGAGTCCCTGCGTGATGATTAAGACAGTTTTGGAAAGGTATTGAAGTGTTCTACAAGATCTGTACAAAGGTTAAAAGATCAAATTCATTTTTAGTCTAGTAAATCGCCTCTGAATGCATTGTACTCGGGATAACCTGTCAATTTGAGCATGTGTTTAAAGGGTATTATGAAACTTTTTCATCGCCAAGATACTTGTTGTTGTGTCCCAGGGCTTTGGTTTGCTTATTCATGAAGGCCCAATGACATAAAAACGATAATGGATGACCTTGCATTTTCGTCAAAATTTCAACCATGGCCATAGGGACGGGTGAAATAGCTCAAGTGATGTAGTTGGATGTTCCTTCAAATGGCCATAACTTCGTAGCCATGTGTCCTTGCGTGATGATTAAGACAGTTTTGGAAAGGTATTGAAGTGGTCTACAAGATCTGTACATCGGTTAAAAGATCAAATTCACTTTTAGTCTAGTAAATGGCCTCTGAATGCATTGTACTCGGGAAAACCTGTCAATTTGAGCATGTGTTTAAAGGGTATTATGAAACTTTTTCATCGCCAAGATCCTTGTTATTGTGTCCCAGGGCTTTGGTTTGCTTATTCATGAAGGCTCAATGACATAAAAACGATAATGGATGACCTTGCATTTTCGTCAAAATTTCAACCATGGCCATAGGGACGGGTGAAATAGCTCAAGTGATGTAGTTGGATGTTCCTTCAAATGGCCATAACTTCGTAGCCATGTGTCCTTGCGTGATGATAAAGACAGTTTTGGAAAGGTATTGAAGTGTTCTACAAGATCTGTACAAAGGTTAAAAGATCAAATTCATTTTTAGTCTAGTAAATCGCCTCTGAATGCATTGTACTCGGGAAAACCTGTCAATTTGAGCATGTGTTTAAAGGGTATTATGAAACTTTTTCATCGCCAAGATCCTTGTTATTGTGTCCCAGGGCTTTGGTTTGCTTATTCATGAAGGCCCAGTGACATAAAAACGATAATGGATGACCTTGCATTTTCGTCAAAATTTCAACCATGGCCATAGGGACGGGTGAAATAGCTCAAGTGATGTAGTTGGATGTTCCTTCAAATGGCCATAACTTCGTAGCCATGTGTCCTAGCATGATGATTAAGACAGTTTTGGAAAGGTTTTGAAGTGTTCTACAAGATCTGTACATTGATTGAAAGATCAAAGTCTTTTTCAGTGTAGTAAATGGCCTCTGAATGCATTGTACTCGGGAAAACCTGTCGATTTGCGCATGTATTTAAAGGGTAAAGTGACTCATTATGAAACTTTTTCATCGCCAAGATCCTTGTTATTGTGTCCCAGGGCTTTGGTTTGCTTATTCATGAAGCCCCAATGACATTAAAACGATAATGGATGACCTTGCATTTTCGTCAAAATTTCAACCATGGCCAAAGGGACGGGTGAAATAGCTCAAGTGATGTAGTTGGATGTTCCTTCAAATGGCCATAACTTCGTAGCCATGTGTCCTAGCGTGATGATTAAGACAGTTTTGGAAAGGTATTGAAGTGGTCTACAAGATCTGTACAAAGGTTAAAAGAACAAATTCATTTTTAGTCTAGTAAATCGCCTCTGAATGCATTGTACTCGGGAAAACCTGTCAATTTGAGCATGTGTTTAAAGGGTATTATGAAACTTTTTCATCGCCAAGATCCTTGTTATTGTGTCCCAGGGCTTTGGTTTGCTTATTCATGAAGGCCCAATGACATAAAAACGATAATGGATGACCTTGCATTTTCGTCAAAATTTCAACCATGGCCATAGGGACGGGTGAAATAGCTCAAGTGATGTAGTTGGATGTTCCTTCAAATGGCCATAACTTCGTAGCCATGTGTCCTAGCGTGATGATTAAGACAGTTTTGGAAAGGTATTGAAGTGGTTTACAAGATCTAAACATAGGTTTAAAGATCAAATTCACTTTTAGTCTAGTAAATGGCCTCTGAATGCATTGTACTCGGGAAAACCTGTCAATTTGAGCATGTGTTTAAAGGGTATTATGAAACTTTTTCATCGCCAAGATCCTTGTTATTGTGTCCCAGGGCTTTGGTTTGCTTATTCATGAAGGCCCAATGACATAAAAACGATAATGGATGACCTTGCATTTTCGTCAAAATTTCAACCATGGCCATAGGGACGGGTGAAAAAGCTCAAGTGATGTAGTTGGATGTTCCTTCAAATGGCCATAACTTCGTAGCCATGTGTCCTAGCGTGATGATTGAGGCAGTTTTGGGAAGGTATTGAAGTGGTCTACAAGATCTGTACATAGGTTTAAAGATCAAATTCACTTTTAGTCTAGTAAATGGCCTCTGAATGCATTGTACTCGGGAAAACCTGTCAATTTGAGCATGTGTTTAAAGGGTATTATGAAACTTTTTCATCGCCAAGATCCTTGTTATTGTGTCCCAGGGCTTTGGTTTGCTTATTCATGAAGGCCCAATGACATAAAAACGATAATGGATGACCTTGCATTTTCGTCAAAATTCCAACCATGGCCATAGGGACGGGTGAAATAGCTCAAGTGATGTAGTTGGATGTTCCTTCAAATGGCCATAACTTCGTAGCCATGTGTCCTAGCATGATGATTAAGACAGTTTTGGAAAGGTATTGAAGTGGTCTACAAGATCTGTACATCGGTTAAAAGATCAAATTCACTTTTAGTCTAGTAAATGGCCTCTGAATGCATTGTACTCGGGAAAACCTGTCAATTTGAGCATGTGTTTAAAGGGTATTATGAAACTTTTTCATCGCCAAGATCCTTGTTATTGTGTCCCAGGGCTTTGGTTTGCTTATTCATGAAGGCCCAGTGACATAAAAACGATAATGGATGACCTTGCATTTTCGTCAAAATTTCAACCATGGCCATAGGGACGGGTGAAATAGCTCAAGTGATGTAGTTGGATGTTCCTTCAAATGGCCATAACTTCGTAGCCATGTGTCCTAGCATGATGATTAAGACAGTTTTGGAAAGGTATTGAAGTGTTCTACAAGATCTGTACAAAGGTTAAAAGATCAAATTCATTTTTAGTCTAGTAAATCGCATCTGAATGCATTGTACTCGGGAAAACCTGTCAATTTGAGCATGTGTTTAAAGGGTATTATGAAACTTTTTCATCGCCAAGATCCTTGTTATTGTGTCCCAGGGCTTTGGTTTGCTTATTCATGAAGGCCCAGTGACATAAAAACGATAATGGATGACCTTGCATTTTCGTCAAAATTTCAACCATGGCCATAGGGACGGGTGAAATAGCTCAAGTGATGTAGTTGGATGTTCCTTCAAATGGCCATAACCTCGTAGCCATGTGTCCTAGCGTGATGATTAAGACAGTTTTGGAAAGGTATTGAAATGGTCTACAAGATCTGTACATTGATTGAACGATCAAAGTCACTTTCAGTGTAGTAAATGGCCTCTGAATGCATTGTACTCGGGAAAACCTGTCGATTTGAGCATGTATTTAAAGGGTAAAGTGACCCATTATGAAACTTTTTCATCGCCAAGATCCTTGTTATTGTGTCCCAGGGCTTTGATTTGCTTATTCATGAAGGCCCAATGACATAAAAACGATAATGGATGACCTTGCATTTTCGTCAAAATTTCAACCATGGCCATGGGGACGGGTGAAAAAGCTCAAGTGATGTAGTTGGATGTTCCTTCAAATGGCCATAACTTCGTAGCCATGTGTCCTTGCGTGATGATTAAGACAGTTTTGGAAAGGTATTGAAGTGGTCTACAAGATTTGTACAAAGGTTAAAAGATCAAATTCATTTTTAGTCTAGTATATCGCCCCTGAATGCATTGTACTCGGGAAAACCTGTCAATTTGAGCATGTGTTTAAAGGGTATTATGAAACTTTTTCATCGCCAAGATCCTTGTTATTGTGTCCCAGGGCTTTGGTTTGCTTATTCATGAAGGCCCAGTGACATAAAAACGATAATGGATGACCTTGCATTTTCGTCAAAATTTCAACCATGGCCATAGGGACGGGTTAGAAAGCTCAAGTGATGTAGTTGGATGTTCCTTCAAATGGCCATAACTTCGTAGCCATGTGTCCTTGCGTGATGATTAAGACAGTTTTGGAAAGGTATTGAAGTGGTCTACAAGATTTGTACACAGGTTAAAAGATCAAATTCATTTTTAGTCTAGTATATCGCCCCTGAATGCATTGTACTCGGGAAAACCTGTCAATTTGAGCATGTGTTTAAAGGGTATTATGAAACTTTTTCATCGCCAAGATCCTTGTTATTGTGTCCCAGGGCTTTGATTTGCTTATTCATGAAGGCCCAATGACATAAAAACGATAATGGATGACCTTGCATTTTCGTCAAAATTTCAACCATGGCCATAGGGACGGGTGAAATAGCTCAAGTGATGTAGTTGGATGTTCCTTCAAATGGCCATAACCTCGTAGCCATGTGTCCTAGCGTGATGATTAAGACAGTTTTGGAAAGGTATTGAAGTGGTCTACAAGATCTGTACATTGATTGAAAGATCAAAGTCACTTTCAGTGTAGTAAATGGCCTCTGAATGCATTGTACTCGGGAAAACCTGTCGATTTGAGCATGTATTTAAAGGGTAAAGTGACCCATTATGAAACTTTTTCATCGCCAAGATCCTTGTTATTGTGTCCCAGGGCTTTGATTTGCTTATTCATGAAGGCCCAATGACATAAAAACGATAATGGATGACCTTGCATTTTCGTCAAAATTTCAACCATGGCCATAGGGACGGGTGAAAAAGCTCAAGTGATGTAGTTGGATGTTCCTTCAAATGGCCATAACTTCATAGCCATGTGTCCTTGCGTGATGATTAAGACAGTTTTGGAAAGGTATTGAAGTGTTCTACAAGATCTGTACAAAGGTTAAAAGATCAAATTCATTTTTAGTCTAGTATATCGCCCCTGAATGCATTGTACTCGGGAAAACCTGTCAATTTGAGCATGTGTTTAAAGGGTATTATGAAACTTTTTCATCGCCAAGATCCTTGTTATTGTGTCCCAGGGCTTTGATTTGCTTATTCATGAAGGCCCAATGACATAAAAACGATAATGGATGACCTTGCATTTTCGTCAAAATTTCAACCATGGCCATAGGGACGGGTGAAATAGCTCAAGTGATGTAGTTGGATGTTCCTTCAAATGGCCATAACCTCGTAGCCATGTGTCCTAGCGTGATGATTAAGACAGTTTTGGAAAGGTATTGAAGTGGTCTACAAGATCTGTACATTGATTGAAAGATCAAAGTCACTTTCAGTGTAGTAAATGGCCTCTGAATGCATTGTACTCGGGACAACCTGTCGATTTGCGCATGTATTTAAAGGGTAAAGTGACCCATTATGAAACTTTTTCATCGCCAAGATCCTTGTTATTGTGTCCCAGGGCTTTGATTTGCTTATTCATGAAGGCCCAATGACATTAAAACGATAATGGATGACCTTGCATTTTCGTCAAAATTTCAACCATGGCCAAAGGGACGGGTGAAATAGCTCAAGTGATGTAGTTGGATGTTCCTTCAAATGGCCATAACCTCGTAGCCATGTGTCCTAGCGTGATGATTAAGACAGTTTTGGAAAGGTATTGAAGTGGTCTACAAGATCTGTACATTGATTGGAAGATCAAAGTCACTTTCAGTGTAGTAAATGGCCTCTGAATGCATTGTACTCGGGAAAACCTGTCGATTTGAGCATGTATTTAAAGGGTAAAGTGACCCATTATGAGACTTTTTCATCGCCAAGATCCTTGTTATTGTGTCCCAGGGCTTTGATTTGCTTATTCATGAAGGCCCAATGACATAAAAACGATAATGGATGACCTTGCATTTTCGTCAAAATTTCAACCATGGCCATAGGGACGGGTGAAAAAGCTCAAGTGATGTAGTTGGATGTTCCTTCAAATGGCCATAACTTCGTAGCCATGTGTCCTTGCGTGATGATTAAGACAGTTTTGGAAAGGTATTGAAGTGTTCTACAAGATCTGTACAAAGGTTAAAAGATCAAATTCATTTTTAGTCTAGTAGATCGCCTCTGAATGCATTGTACTCGGGAAAACCTGTCAATTTGAGCATGTGTTTAAAGGGTATTATGAAACTTTTTCATCGCCAAGATCCTTGTTATTGTGTCCCAGGGCTTTGGTTTGCTTATTTATGAAGGCCCAGTGACATAAAAACGATAATGGATGACCTTGCATTTTCGTCAAAATTTCAACCATGGCCATAGGGACGGGTGAAATAGCTCAAGTGATGAAGTTGGATGTTCCTTCAAATGGCCATAACCTCGTAGCCATGTGTCCTAGCGTGATGATTAAGACAGTTTTGGAAAGGTATTGAAGTGGTCTACAAGATCTGTACATTGATTGAACGATCAAAGTTACTTTCAGTGTAGTAAATGGCCTCTGAATGCATTGTACTCGGGAAAACCTGTCGATTTGAGCATGTATTTAAAGGGTAAAGTGACCCATTATGAAACTTTTTCATCGCCAAGATCCTTGTTATTGTGTCCCAGGGCTTTGGTTTGCTTATTCATGAAGGCCCAATGACATAAAAACGATAATGGATGACCTTGCATTTTCGTCAAAATTTCAACCATGGCCATAGGGACGGGTGAAAAAGCTCAAGTGATGTAGTTGGATGTTCCTTCAAATGGCCATAACTTCGTAGCCATGTGTCCTAGCGTGATGATTAAGACAGTTTTGGAAAGGTATTGAAGTGTTCTACAAGATCTGTACAAAGGTTAAAAGATCAAATTCATTTTTAGTCTAGTAAATCGCATCTGAATGCATTGTACTCGGGAAAACCTGTCAATTTGAGCATGTGTTTAAAGGGTATTATGAAACTTTTTCATCGCCAAGATCCTTGTTATTGTGTCCCAGGGCTTTGGTTTGCTTATTCATGAAGGCCCAGTGACATAAAAACGATAATGGATGACCTTGCATTTTCGTCAAAATTTCAACCATGGCCATAGGGACGGGTGAAATAGCTCAAGTGATGTAGTTGGATGTTCCTTCAAATGGCCATAACCTCGTAGCCATGCGTCCTAGCGTGATGATTAAGACAGTTTTGGAAAGGTATTGAAGTGGTCTACAAGATCTGTACATTGATTGAACGATCAAAGTCACTTTCAGTGTAGTAAATGGCCTCTGAATGCATTGTACTCGGGAAAACCTGTCGATTTGAGCATGTATTTAAAGGGTAAAGTGACCCATTATGAAACTTTTTCATCGCCAAGATCCTTGTTATTGTGTCCCAGGGCTTTGATTTGCTTATTCATGAAGGCCCAATGACATAAAAACGATAATGGATGACTTTGCATTTTCGTCAAAATTTCAACCATGGCCATAGGGACGGGTGAAAAAGCTCAAGTGATGTAGTTGGATGTTCCTTCAAATGGCCATAACTTCGTAGCCATGTGTCCTAGCGTGATGATTAAGACAGTTTTGGAAAGGTATTGAAGTGGTCTACAAGATCTGTACAAAGGTTTAAAGATCAAATTCACTTTTAGTCTAGTAAATGGCCTCTGAATGCATTGTACTCGGGAAAACCTGTCAATTTGAGCATGTGTTTAAAGGGTATTATGAAACTTTTTCATCGCCAAGATCCTTGTTATTGTGTCCCAGGGCTTTGGTTTGCTTATTCATGAAGGCCCAATGACATAAAAACGATAATGGATGACCTTGCATTTTCGTCAAAATTTCAACCATGGCCATAGGGACGGGTGAAAAAGCTCAAGTGATGTAGTTGGATGTTCCTTCAAATGGCCATAACTTCGTAGCCATGTGTCCTAGCGTGATGATTAAGACAGTTTTGGAAAGGTATTGAAGTGGTCTACAAGATTTGTACATAGGTTTAAAGATCAAATTCACTTTTAGTCTAGTAAATCGCCTCTGAATGCATTGTACTCGGGAAAACCTGTCAATTTGAGCATGTGTTTAAAGGGTATTATGAAACTTTTTCATCGCCAAGATCCTTGTTATTGTGTCCCAGGGCTTTGGTTTGCTTATTCATGAAGGCCCAATGACATAAAAACGATAATGGATGACCTTGCATTTTCGTCAAAATTTCAACCATGGCCATAGGGACGGGTGAAAAAGCTCAAGTGATGTAGTTGGATGTTCCTTCAAATGGCCATAACTTCGTAGCCATGTGTCCTTGCGTGATGATTAAGACAGTTTTGGAAAGGTATTGAAGTGTTCTACAAGATCTGTACAAAGGTTAAAATATCAAATTCATTTTTAGTCTAGTAAATCGCCTCTGAATGCATTGTACTCGGGAAAACCTGTCAATTTGAGCATGTGTTTAAAGGGTATTATGAAACTTTTTCATCGCCAAGATCCTTGTTATTGTGTCCCAGGGCTTTGGTTTGCTTATTCATGAAGGCCCAGTGACATAAAAACGATAATGGATGACCTTGCATTTTCGTCAAAATTTCAACCATGGCCATAGGGACGGGTGAAATAGCTCAAGTGATGTAGTTGGATGTTCCTTCAAATGGCCATAACTTCGTAGCCATGTGTCCTAGCATGATGATTAAGACAGTTTTGGAAAGGTATTGAAGTGTTCTACAAGATCTGTACATTGATTGAAAGATCAAAGTCACTTTCAGTGTAGTAAATGGCCTCTGAATGCATTGTACTCGGGAAAACCTGTCGATTTGCGCATGTATTTAAAGGGTAAAGTGACTCATTATGAAACTTTTTCATCGCCAAGATCCTTGTTATTGTGTCCCAGGGCTTTGGTTTGCTTATTCATGAAGGCCCAATAACATAAAAACGATAATGGATGACCTTGCATTTTCGTCAAAATTTCAACCATGGCCATAGGGACGGGTGAAAAAGCTCAAGTGATGTAGTTGGATGTTCCTTCAAATGGCCATAACTTCGTAGCCATGTGTCCTTGCGTGATGATTAAGACAGTTTTGGAAAGGTATTGAAGTGTTCTACAAGATCTGTACAAAGGTTAAAAGATCAAATTCATTTTTAGTCTAGTAAATCGCATCTGAATGTATTGTACTCGGGAAAACCTGTCAATTTGAGCATGTGTTTAAAGGGTATTATGAAACTTTTTCATCGCCAAGATCCTTGTTATTGTGTCCCAGGGCTTTGGTTTGCTTATTCATGAAGGCCTAGTGACATAAAAACGATAATGGATGACCTTGCATTTTCGTCAAAATTTCAACCATGGCCATAGGGACGGGTGAAATAGCTCAAGTGATGTAGTTGGATGTTCCTTCAAATGGCCATAACCTCGTAGCCATGTGTCCTAGCGTGATGATTAAGACAGTTTTGGAAAGGTATTGAAGTGGTCTACAAGATCTGTACATTGATTGAACGATCAAAGTCATTTCCAGTGTAGTAAATGGCCTCTGAATGCATTGTACTCGGGGAAAACCTGTCGATTTGAGCATGTATTTAAAGGGTAAAGTGACCCATTATGAAACTTTTTCATCGCCAAGATCCTTGTTATTGTGTCCCAGGGCTTTGATTTGCTTATTCATGAAGGCCCAATGACATAAAAACGATAATGGATGACTTTGCATTTTCGTCAAAATTTCAACCATGGCCATAGGGACGGGTGAAAAAGCTCAAGTGATGTAGTTGGATGTTCCTTCAAATGGCCATAACTTCGTAGCCATGTGTCCTTGCGTGATGATTAAGACAGTTTTGGAAAGGTATTGAAGTGTTCTACAAGATCTGTACAAAGGTTAAAAGATCAAATTCATTTTTAGTCTAGTAAATCGCCTCTGAATGCATTGTACTCGGGAAAACCTGTCAATTTGAGCATGTGTTTAAAGGGTATTATGAAACTTTTTCATCGCCAAGATCCTTGTTATTGTGTCCCAGGGCTTTGATTTGCTTATTCATGAAGCCCCAATGACATAAAAACGATAATGGATGACCTTGCATTTTCGTCAAAATTTCAACCATGGCCAAAGGGACGGGTGAAAAAGCTCAAGTGATGTAGTTGGATGTTCCTTCAAATGGCCATAACTTCGTAGCCATGTGTCCTTGCGTGATGATTAAGACAGTTTTGGAAAGGTATTGAAGTGGTCTACAAGATCTGTACATAGGTTTAAAGATCAAATTCACTTTTAGTCTAGTAAATGGCCTCTGAATGCATTGTACTCGGGAAAACCTGTCAATTTGAGCATGTATTTAAAGGGTATTATGAAACTTTTTCATCGCCAAGATCCTTGTTATTGTGTCCCAGGGCTTTGGTTTGCTTATTCATGAAGGCCCAATGACATAAAAACGAAAATGGATGACCTTGCATTTTCGTCAAAATTTCAACCATGGCCATAGGGACGGGTGAAATAGCTCAAGTGATGTAGTTGGATGTTCCTTCAAATGGCCATAACTTCGTAGCCATGTGTCCTTGCATGATGATTAAGACAGTTTTGGAAAGGTATTGAAGTGTTCTACAAGATCTGTACAAAGGTTAAAAGATCAAATTAATTTTTAGTCTAGTAAATCGCCTCTGAATGCATTGTACTCGGGAAAACCTGTCAATTTGAGCATGTGTTTAAAGGGTATTATGAAACTTTTTCATCGCCAAGATCCTTGTTATTGTGTCCCAGGGCTTTGGTTTGCTCATTCATGAAGGCCCAATGACATAAAAACGATAATGGATGACCTTGCATTTTCGTCAAAATTTCAACCATGGCCATAGGGACGGGTGAAATAGCTCAAGTGATGTAGTTGGATGTTCCTTCAAATGGCCATAACTTCGTAGCCATGTGTCCTAGCATGATGATTAAGACAGTTTTGGAAAGGTATTGAGGTGTTCTACAAAATCTGTACAAAGGTTAAAAGATCAAATTCATTTTTAGTCTAGTAAATCGCCTCTGAATGCATTATACTCGGGAAAACCTGTCAATTTGAGCATGTGTTTAAAGGGTATTATGAAACTTTTTCATCGCCAAGATCCTTGTTATTGTGTCCCAGGGCTTTGGTTTGCTTATTCATGAAGGCCCAATGACATAAAAACGATAATGGATGACCTTGCATTTTCGTCAAAATTTCAACCATGGCCATAGGGACGGGTGAAATAGCTCAAGTGATGTAGTTGGATGTTCCTTCAAATGGCCATAACTTCGTAGCCATGTGTCCTAGCATGATGATTAAGACAGTTTTGGAAAGGTATTGAAGTGTTCTACAAGATCTGTACAAAGCTTAAAAGATCAAATTCATTTTTAGTCTAGTAAATCGCCTCTGAATGCATTGTACTCGGGAAAACCTGTAAATTTGAGCATGTGTTTAAAGGGTTTTATGAAACTTTTTCATCGCCAAGATCCTTGTTATTGTGTCCCAGGGCTTTGGTTTGCTTATTCATGAAGGCCCAATGACATCAAAACGATAATGGATGACCTTGCATTTTCGTCAAAATTTCAACCATGGCCATAGGGACGGGTGAAAAAGCTCAAGTGATGTAGTTGGATGTTCCTTCAAATGGCCATAACTTCGTAGCCATGTGTCCTTGCGTGATGATTAAGACAGTTTTGGAAAGGTATTGAAGTGTTCTACAAGATCTGTACAAAGGTTAAAAGATCAAATTCATTTTTAGTCTAGTAAATCGCCTCTGAATGCATTGTACTCGGGAAAACCTGTCAATTTGAGCATGTGTTTAAAGGGTATTATGAAACTTTTTCATCGCCAAGATCCTTGTTATTGTGTCCCAGGGCTTTGGTTTGCTTATTCATGAAGGCCCAATGACATAAAAACGATAATGGATGACCTTGCATTTTCGTCAAAATTTCAACCATGGCCATAGGGACGGGTGAAATAGCTCAAGTGATGTAGTTGGATGTTCCTTCAAATGGCCATAACTTCGTAGCCATGTGTCCTTGCGTGATGATTAAGACAGTTTTGGAAAGGTATTGAAGTGTTCTACAAGATCTGTACAAAGGTTAAAAGAACAAATTCATTTTTAGTCTAGTAAATCGCCTCTGAATGCATTGTACTCGGGAAAACCTGTCAATTTGAGCATGTATTTAAAGGGTATTATGAAACTTTTTCATCGCCAAGATCCTTGTTATTGTGTCCCAGGGCTTTGGTTTGCTTATTCATGAAGGCGCAATGACATAAAAACGATAATGGATGACCTTGCATTTTCGTCAAAATTTCAACCATGGCCATAGGGACGGGTGAAAAAGCTCAAGTGATGTAGTTGGATGTTCCTTCAAATGGCCATAACTTCGTAGCCATGTGTCCTAGCGTGATGATTGAGACAGTTTTGGGAAGGTATTGAAGTGGTCTACAAGATCTGTACAAAGGTTTAAAGATCAAATTCATTTTTACTCTAGTAAATCGCCTCTGAATGCATTGTACTCGGGAAAACCTGTCAATTTGAGCATGTGTTTAAAGGGTATTATGAAACTTTTTCATCGCCAAGATCCTTGTTATTGTGTCCCAGGGCTTTGGTTTGCTTATTCATGAAGGCTCAATGACATAAAAACGATAATGGATGACCTTGCATTTTCGTCAAAATTTCAACCATGGCCATAGGGACGGGTGAAAAAGCTCAAGTGATGTAGTTGGATGTTCCTTCAAATGGCCATAACTTCGTAGCCATGTGTCCTTGCGTGATGATTAAGACAGTTTTGGAAAGGTATTGAAGTGTTCTACAAGATCTGTACAAAGGTTAAAAGAACAAATTCATTTTTAGTCTAGTAAATCGCCTCTGAATGCATTGTACTCGGGAAAACCTGTCAATTTGAGCATGTGTTTAAAGGGTATTATGAAACTTTTTCATCGCCAAGATCCTTGTTATTGTGTCCCAGGGCTTTGGTTTGCTTATTCATGAAGGTGCAATGACATAAAAACGATAATGGATGACCTTGCATTTTCGTCAAAATTTCAACCATGGCCATAGGGACGGGTTAGAAAGCTCAAGTGATGTAGTTGGATGTTCCTTCAAATGGCCATAACTTCGTAGCCATGTGTCCTAGCATGATGATTAAGACAGTTTTGGAAAGGTATTGAAGTGTTCTACAAGATCTGAACAAAGCTTAAAAGATCAATTTCATTTTTAGTCTAGTAAATCGCCTCTGAATGCATTGTACTCGGGAAAACCTGTCAATTTGAGCATGTGTTTAAAGGGTATTATGAAACTTTTTCATCGCCAAGATCCTTGTTATTGTGTCCCAGGGCTTTGGTTTGCTTATTCATGAAGGCTCAATGACATAAAAACGATAATGGATGACCTTGCATTTTCGTCAAAATTTCAACCATGGCCATAGGGACGGGTGAAATAGCTCAAGTGATGTAGTTGGATGTTCCTTCAAATGGCCATAACTTCGTAGCCATGTGTCCCTGCGTGATGATTAAGACAGTTTTGGAAAGGTATTGAAGTGTTCTACAAGATCTGTACAAAGGTTAAAAGATCAAATTCATTTTTAGTCTAGTAAATCGCCTCTGAATGCATTGTACTCGGGATAACCTGTCAATTTGAGCATGTGTTTAAAGGGTATTATGAAACTTTTTCATCGCCAAGATCCTTGTTATTGTGTCCCAGGGCTTTGGTTTGCTTATTCATGAAGGCCCAATGACATAAAAACGATAATGGATGACCTTGCATTTTCGTCAAAATTTCAACCATGGCCATAGGGACGGGTGAAAAAGCTCAAGTGATGTAGTTGGATGTTCCTTCAAATGGCCATAACTTCGTAGCCATGTGTCCTTGCGTGATGATTAAGACAGTTTTGGAAAGGTATTGAAGTGTTCTACAAGATCTGTACAAAGGTTAAAAGATCAAATTCATTTTTATTCTAGTAAATCGCCTCTGAATGCATTGTACTCGGGAAAACCTGTCAATTTGAGCATGTGTTTAAAGGGTATTATGAAACTTTTTCATCGCCAAGATCCTTGTTATTGTGTCCCAGGGTTTTGGTTTGCTTATTCATTAAGGCCCAATGACATAAAAACGATAATGGATGACCTTGCATTTTCGTCAAAATTTCAACCATGGCCATAGGGACGGGTGAAATAGCTCAAGTGATGTAGTTGGATGTTCCTTCAAATGGCCATAACTTCGTAGCCATGTGTCCTAGCATGATGATTAAGACAGTTTTGGAAAGGTATTGAAGTGTTCTACAAGATCTGTACATTGATTGAAAGATCAAAGTCACTTTCAGTGTAGTAAATGGCCTCTGAATGCATTGTACTCGGGAAAACCTGTCGATTTGAGCATGTATTTAAAGGGTAAAGTGACCCATTATGAAACTTTTTCATCGCCAAGATCCTTGTTATTGTGTCCCAGGGCTTTGATTTGCTTATTCATGAAGGCCCAGTGACATAAAAACGATAATGGATGACCTTGCATTTTCGTCAAAATTTCAACCATGGCCATAGGGACGGGTGAAATAGCTCAAGTGATGTAGTTGGATGTTCCTTCAAATGGCCATAACTTCGTAGCCATGTGTCCTAGCATGATGATTAAGACAGTTTTGGAAAGGTATTGAAGTGTTCTACAAGATCTGTACATTGATTGAAAGATCAAAGTCACTTTCAGTGTAGTAAATGGCCTCTGAATGCATTGTACTCGGGAAAACCTGTCGATTTGCGCATGTATTTAAAGGGTAAAGTGACTCATTATGAAACTTTTTCATCGCCAAGATCCTTGTTATTGTGTCCCAGGGCTTTGGTTTGCTTATTCATGAAGCCCCAATGACATTAAAACGATAATGGATGACCTTGCATTTTCGTCAAAATTTCAACCATGGCCAAAGGGACGGGTGAAATAGCTCAAGTGATGTAGTTGGATGTTCCTTCAAATGGCCATAACTTCGTAGCCATGTGTCCTAGCGTGATGATTAAGACAGTTTTGGAAAGGTATTGAAGTGGTCTACAAGATCTGTACATTGATTGAACGATCAAAGTCACTTTCAGTGTAGTAAATGGCCTCTGAATGCATTGTACTCGGGAAAACCTGTCGATTTGAGCATGTATTTAAAGGGTAAAGTGACCCATTATGAAACTTTTTCATCGCCAAGATCCTTGTTATTGTGTCCCAGGGCTTTGATTTGCTTATTCATGAAGGCCCAATGACATAAAAACGATAATGGATGACCTTGCATTTTCGTCAAAATTTCAACCATGGCCATAGGGACGGGTGAAAAAGCTCAAGTGATGTAGTTGGATGTTCCTTCAAATGGCCATAACTTCATAGCCATGTGTCCTTGCGTGATGATTAAGACAGTTTTGGAAAGGTATTGAAGTGTTCTAGAAGATCTGTACAAAGGTTAAAAGATCAAATTCATTTTTAGTCTAGTAAATCGCCTCTGAATGCATTGTACTCGGGAAAACCTGTCAATTTGAGCATGTGTTTAAAGGGTATTATGAAACTTTTTCATCGCCAAGATCCTTGTTATTGTGTCCCAGGGCTTTGGTTTGCTTATTCATGAAGGCCCAATGACATAAAAACGATAATGGATGACCTTGCATTTTCGTCAAAATTTCAACCATGGCCATAGGGACGGGTGAAAAAGCTCAAGTGATGTAGTTGGATGTTCCTTCAAATGGCCATAACTTCGTAGCCATGTGTCTTTGCGTGATGATTAAGACAGTTTTGGAAAGGTATTGAAGTGGTCTACAAGATCTGTACATAGGTTTAAAGATCAAATTCACTTTTAGTCTAGTAAATGGCCTCTGAATGCATTGTACTCGGGAAAACCTGTCAATTTGAGCATGTGTTTAAAGGGTATTATGAAACTTTTTCATCGCCAAGATCCTTGTTATTGTGTCCCAGGGCTTTGGTTTGCTTATTCATGAAGGCCCAATGACATAAAAACGATAATGGATGACCTTGCATTTTCGTCAAAATTCCAACCATGGCCATAGGGACGGGTGAAATAGCTCAAGTGATGTAGTTGGATGTTCCTTCAAATGGCCATAACTTCGTAGCCATGTGTCCTAGCATGATGATTAAGACAGTTTTGGAAAGGTATTGAAGTGGTCTACAAGATCTGTACATTGATTGAAAGATCAAATTCACTTTTAGTCTAGTAAATGGCCTCTGAATGCATTGTACTCGGGAAAACCTGTCAATTTGAGCATGTGTTTAAAGGGTATTATGAAACTTTTTCATCGCCAAGATCCTTGTTATTGTGTCCCAGGGCTTTGGTTTGCTTATTCATGAAGGCCCAGTGACATAAAAACGATAATGGATGACCTTGCATTTTCGTCAAAATTTCAACCATGGCCATAGGGACGGGTGAAATAGCTCAAGTGATGTAGTTGGATGTTCCTTCAAATGGCCATAACTTCGTAGCCATGTGTCCTTGCGTGATGATTAAGACAGTTTTGGAAAGGTATTGAAGTGTTCTACAAGATCTGTACAAAGGTTAAAAGATCAAATTCATTTTTAGTCTAGTAAATCGCATCTGAATGCATTGTACTCGGGAAAACCTGTCAATTTGAGCATGTGTTTAAAGGGTATTATGAAACTTTTTCATCGCCAAGATCCTTGTTATTGTGTCCCAGGGCTTTGGTTTGCTTATTCATGAAGGCCCAATGCCATAAAAACGATAATGGATGACCTTGCATTTTCGTCAAAATTTCAACCATGGCCATAGGGACGGGTGAAATAGCTCAAGTGATGTAGTTGGATGTTCCTTCAAATGGCCATAACTTCGTAGCCATGTGTCCTAGCATGATGATTAAGACAGTTTTGGAAAGGTATTGAAGTGTTCTACAAGATCTGTACAAAGGTTAAAAGATCAAATTCATTTTTAGTCTAGTAAATCGCATCTGAATGCATTGTACTCGGGAAAACCTGTCAATTTGAGCATGTGTTTAAAGGGTATTATGAAACTTTTTCATCGCCAAGATCCTTGTTATTGTGTCCCAGGGCTTTGGTTTGCTTATTCATGAAGGCCCAGTGACATAAAAACGATAATGGATGACCTTGCATTTTCGTCAAAATTTCAACCATGGCCATAGCGACGGGTGAAATAGCTCAAGTGATGTAGTTGGATGTTCCTTCAAATGGCCATAACCTCGTAGCCATGTGTCCTAGCGTGATGATTAAGACAGTTTTGGAAAGGTATTGAAGTGGTCTACAAGATCTGTACATTGATTGAACGATCAAAGTCACTTTCAGTGTAGTAAATGGCCTCTGAATGCATTGTACTCGGGAAAACCTGTCGATTTGAGCATGTATTTAAAGGGTAAAGTGACCCATTATGAAACTTTTTCATCGCCAAGATCCTTGTTATTGTGTCCCAGGGCTTTGATTTGCTTATTCATGAAGGCCCAATGACATAAAAACGATAATGGATGACCTTGCATTTTCGTCAAAATTTCAACCATGGCCATAGGGACGGGTGAAAAAGCTCAAGTGATGTAGTTGGATGTTCCTTCAAATGGCCATAACTTCATAGCCATGTGTCCTTGCGTGATGATTAAGACAGTTTTGGAAAGGTATTGAAGTGTTCTACAAGATCTGTACAAAGGTTAAAAGATCAAATTCATTTTTAGTCTAGTAGATCGCCCCTGAATGCATTGTACTCGGGAAAACCTGTCAATTTGAGCATGTGTTTAAAGGGTATTATGAAACTTTTTCATCGCCAAGATCCTTGTTATTGTGTCCCAGGGCTTTGATTTGCTTATTCATGAAGGCCCAATGACATAAAAACGATAATGGATGACCTTGCATTTTCGTCAAAATTTCAACCATGGCCATAGGGACGGGTGAAATAGCTCAAGTGATGTAGTTGGATGTTCCTTCAAATGGCCATAACCTCGTAGCCATGTGTCCTAGCGTGATGATTAAGACAGTTTTGGAAAGGTATTGAAGTGGTCTACAAGATCTGTACATTGATTGAAAGATCAAAGTCACTTTCAGTGTAGTAAATGGCCTCTGAATGCATTGTACTCGGGACAACCTGTCGATTTGCGCATGTATTTAAAGGGTAAAGTGACCCATTATGAAACTTTTTCATCGCCAAGATCCTTGTTATTGTGTCCCAGGGCTTTGATTTGCTTATTCATGAAGGCCCAATGACATTAAAACGATAATGGATGACCTTGCATTTTCGTCAAAATTTCAACCATGGCCAAAGGACGGGTGAAATAGCTCAAGTGATGTAGTTGGATGTTCCTTCAAATGGCCATAACCTCGTAGCCATGTGTCCTAGCGTGATGATTAAGACAGTTTTGGAAAGGTATTGAAGTGGTCTACAAGATCTGTACATTGATTGGAAGATCAAAGTCACTTTCAGTGTAGTAAATGGCCTCTGAATGCATTGTACTCGGGAAAACCTGTCGATTTGAGCATGTGTTTAAAGGGTAAAGTGACCCATTATGAAACTTTTTCATCGCCAAGATCCTTGTTATTGTGTCCCAGGGCTTTGGTTTGCTTATTCATGAAGGCCCAATGACATAAAAACGATAACGGATGACCTTGCATTTTCGTCAAAATTTCAACCATGGCCATAGGGACGGGTGAAAAAGCTCAAGTGATGTAGTTGGATGTTCCTTCAAATGGCCATAACTTCGTAGCCATGTGTCCTAGCATGATGATTAAGACAGTTTTGGAAAGATATTGAAGTGTTCTACAAGATCTGTACTAAGGTTAAAAGATCAAATTCATTTTTAGTCTAGTAAATCGCCTCTGAATGCATTGTACTCGGGAAAACCTGTCAATTTGAGCATGTGTTTAAAGGGTATTATGAAACTTTTTCATCGCCAAGATCCTTGTTATTGTGTCCCAGGGCTTTGGTTTGCTTATTCATGAAGGCCCAATGACATAAAAACGATAATGGATGACCTTGCATTTTCGTCAAAATTTCAACCATGGCCATAGGGACGGGTGAAAAAGCTCAAGTGATGTAGTTGGATGTTCCTTCAAATGGCCATAACTTCGTAGCCATGTGTCCTTGCGTGATGATTAAGACAGTTTTGGAATGGTATTGAAGTGTTCTACAAGATCTGTACAAAGGTTAAAAGAACAAATTCATTTTTAGTCTAGTAAATCGCCTCTGAATGCATTGTACTCGGGAAAACCTGTCAATTTGAGCATGTATTTAAAGGGTATTATGAAACTTTTTCATCGCCAAGATCCTTGTTATTGTGTCCCAGGGCTTTGGTTTGCTTATTCATGAAGGCGCAATGACATAAAAACGATAATGGATGACCTTGCATTTTCGTCAAAATTTCAACCATGGCCATAGGGACGGGTGAAAAAGCTCAAGTGATGTAGTTGGATGTTCCTTCAAATGGCCATAACTTCGTAGCCATGTGTCCTAGCGTGATGATTGAGACAGTTTTGGGAAGGTATTGAAGTGGTCTACAAGATCTGTACAAAGGTTAAAAGATCAAATTCATTTTTAGTCTAGTAAATCGCCTCTGAATGCATTGTACTCGGGAAAACCTGTCAATTTGAGCATGTGTTTAAAGGGTATTATGAAACTTTTTCATCGCCAAGATCCTTGTTATTGTGTCCCAGGGCTTTGGTTTGCTTATTCATGAAGGTGCAATGACATAAAAACGATAATGGATGACCTTGCATTTTCGTCAAAATTTCAACCATGGCCATAGGGACGGGTTAGAAAGCTCAAGTGATGTAGTTGGATGTTCCTTCAAATGGCCATAACTTCGTAGCCATGTGTCCTAGCATGATGATTAAGACAGTTTTGGAAAGGTATTGAAGTGTTCTACAAGATCTGTACAAAGGTTTAAAGATCAAATTCAATTTTACTCTAGTAAATCGCCTCTGAATGCATTGTACTCGGGAAAACCTGTCAATTTGAGCATGTGTTTAAAGGGTATTATGAAACTTTTTCATCGCCAAGATCCTTGTTATTGTGTCCCAGGGCTTTGGTTTGCTTATTCATGAAGGCTCAATGACATAAAAACGATAATGGATGACCTTGCATTTTCGTCAAAATTTCAACCATGGCCATAGGGACGGGTGAAATAGCTCAAGTGATGTAGTTGGATGTTCCTTCAAATGGCCATAACTTCGTAGCCATGAGTCCCTGCGTGATGATTAAGACAGTTTTGGAAAGGTATTGAAGTGTTCTACAAGATCTGTACAAAGGTTAAAAGATCAAATTCATTTTTAGTCTAGTAAATCGCCTCTGAATGCATTGTACTCGGGATAACCTGTCAATTTGAGCATGTGTTTAAAGGGTATTATGAAACTTTTTCATCGCCAAGATCCTTGTTATTGTGTCCCAGGGCTTTGGTTTGCTTATTCATGAAGGCCCAATGACATAAAAACGATAATGGATGACCTTGCATTTTCGTCAAAATTTCAACCATGGCCATAGGGACGGGTGAAAAAGCTCAAGTGATGTAGTTGGATGTTCCTTCAAATGGCCATAACTTCGTAGCCATGTGTCCTTGCGTGATGATTAAGACAGTTTTGGAAAGGTATTGAAGTGTTCTACAAGATCTGTACAAAGGTTAAAAGATCAAATTCATTTTTAGTCTAGTAAATCGCCTCTGAATGCATTGTACTCGGGAAAACCTGTCAATTTGAGCATGTGTTTAAAGGGTATTATGAAACTTTTTCATCGCCAAGATCCTTGTTATTGTGTCCCAGGGCTTTGGTTTGCTTATTCATGAAGGCCCAGTGACATAAAAACGATAATGGATGACCTTGCATTTTCGTCAAAATTTCAACCATGGCCATAGCGACGGGTGAAATAGCTCAAGTGATGTAGTTGGATGTTCCTTCAAATGGCCATAACCTCGTAGCCATGTGTCCTAGCGTGATGATTAAGACAGTTTTGGAAAGGTATTGAAGTGGTCTACAAGATCTGTACAAAGGTTAAAAGATCAAATTCATTTTTAGTCTAGTATATCGCTCCTGAATGCATTGTACTCGGGAAAACCTGTCAATTTGAGCATGTGTTTAAAGGGTATTATGAAACTTTTTCATCGCCAAGATCCTTGTTATTGTGTCCCAGGGCTTTGATTTGCTTATTCATGAAGGCCCAATGACATAAAAACGATAATGGATGACCTTGCATTTTCGTCAAAATTTCAACCATGGCCATAGGGACGGGTGAAAAAGCTCAAGTGATGTAGTTGGATGTTCCTTCAAATGGCCATAACTTCATAGCCATGTGTCCTTGCGTGATGATTAAGACAGTTTTGGAAAGGTATTGAAGTGTTCTACAAGATCTGTACAAAGGTTAAAAGATCAAATTCATTTTTAGTCTAGTATATCGCCCCTGAATGCATTGTACTCGGGAAAACCTGTCAATTTGAGCATGTGTTTAAAGGGTATTATGAAACTTTTTCATCGCCAAGATCCTTGTTATTGTGTCCCAGGGCTTTGATTTGCTTATTCATGAAGGCCCAATGACATAAAAACGATAATGGATGACCTTGCATTTTCGTCAAAATTTCAACCATGGCCATAGGGACGGGTGAAATAGCTCAAGTGATGTAGTTGGATGTTCCTTCAAATGGCCATAACCTCGTAGCCATGTGTCCTAGCGTGATGATTAAGACAGTTTTGGAAAGGTATTGAAGTGGTCTACAAGATCTGTACATTGATTGAAAGATCAAAGTCACTTTCAGTGTAGTAAATGGCCTCTGAATGCATTGTACTCGGGACAACCTGTCGATTTGCGCATGTATTTAAAGGGTAAAGTGACCCATTATGAAACTTTTTCATCGCCAAGATCCTTGTTATTGTGTCCCAGGGCTTTGGTTTGCTTATTCATGAAGGCCCAATGACATAAAAACGATAATGGATGACCTTGCATTTTCGTCAAAATTTCAACCATGGCCAAAGGACGGGTGAAATAGCTCAAGTGATGTAGTTGGATGTTCCTTCAAATGGCCATAACCTCGTAGCCATGTGTCCTAGCGTGATGATTAAGACAGTTTTGGAAAGGTATTGAAGTGGTCTACAAGATCTGTACATTGATTGAAAGATCAAAGTCACTTTCAGTGTAGTAAATGGCCTCTGAATGCATTGTACTCGGGACAACCTGTCGATTTGCGCATGTATTTAAAGGGTAAAGTGACCCATTATGAAACTTTTTCATCGCCAAGATCCTTGTTATTGTGTCCCAGGGCTTTGGTTTGCTTATTCATGAAGGCCCAATGACATAAAAACGATAATGGATGACCTTGCATTTTCGTCAAAATTTCAACCATGGCCATAGGGACGGGTGAAATAGCTCAAGTGATGTAGTTGGATGTTCCTTCAAATGGCCATAACTTCGTAGCCATGTGTCCTAACATGATGATTAAGACAGTTTTGGAAAGGTATTGAAGTGTTCTACAAGATCTGTACAAAGGTTAAAAGATCAAATTCATTTTTAGTCTAGTAAATCGCCTCTGAATGCATTGTACTCGGGAAAACCTGTAAATTTGAGCATGTGTTTAAAGGGTATTATGAAACTTTTTCATCGCCAAGATCCTTGTTATTGTGTCCCAGGGCTTTGGTTTGCTTATTCATGAAGGCCCAATGACATAAAAACGATAATGGATGACCTTGCATTTTCGTCAAAATTTCAACCATGGCCATAGGGACGGGTGAAATAGCTCAAGTGATGTAGTTGGATGTTCCTTCAAATGGCCATAACTTCGTAGCCATGTGTCCTTGCGTGATGATTAAGACAGTTTTGGAAAGGTATTGAAGTGTTCTACAAGATCTGTACAAAGGTTAAAAGAACAAATTCATTTTTAGTCTAGTAAATCGCCTCTGAATGCATTGTACTCGGGAAAACCTGTCAATTTGAGCATGTATTTAAAGGGTATTATGAAACTTTTTCATCGCCAAGATCCTTGTTATTGTGTCCCAGGGCTTTGGTTTGCTTATTCATGAAGGCGCAATGACATAAAAACGATAATGGATGACCTTGCATTTTCGTCAAAATTTCAACCATGGCCATAGGGACGGGTGAAAAAGCTCAAGTGATGTAGTTGGATGTTCCTTCAAATGGCCATAACTTCGTAGCCATGTGTCCTAGCGTGATGATTGAGACAGTTTTGGGAAGGTATTGAAGTGGTCTACAAGATCTGTACAAAGGTTTAAAGATCAAATTCATTTTTAGTCTAGTAAATCGCCTCTGAATGCATTGTACTCGGGAAAACCTGTCAATTTGAGCATGTGTTTAAAGGGTATTATGAAACTTTTTCATCGCCAAGATCCTTGTTATTGTGTCCCAGGGCTTTGGTTTGCTTATTTATGAAGGCCCAGTGACATAAAAACGATAATGGATGACCTTGCATTTTCGTCAAAATTTCAACCATGGCCATAGGGACGGGTGAAATAGCTCAAGTGATGAAGTTGGATGTTCCTTCAAATGGCCATAACCTCGTAGCCATGTGTCCTAGCGTGATGATTAAGACAGTTTTGGAAAGGTATTGAAGTGTTCTACAAGATCTGTACAAAGGTTAAAAGAACAAATTCATTTTTAGTCTAGTAAATCGCCTCTGAATGCATTGTACTCGGGAAAACCTGTCAATTTGAGCATGTGTTTAAAGGGTATTATGAAACTTTTTCATCGCCAAGATCCTTGTTATTGTGTCCCAGGGCTTTGGTTTGCTTATTCATGAAGGTGCAATGACATAAAAACGATAATGGATGACCTTGCATTTTCGTCAAAATTTCAACCATGGCCATAGGGACGGGTTAGAAAGCTCAAGTGATGTAGTTGGATGTTCCTTCAAATGGCCATAACTTCGTAGCCATGTGTCCTAGCATGATGATTAAGACAGTTTTGGAAAGGTATTGAAGTGTTCTACAAGATCTGTACAAAGGTTTAAAGATCAAATTCATTTTTACTCTAGTAAATCGCCTCTGAATGCATTGTACTCGGGAAAACCTGTCAATTTGAGCATGTGTTTAAAGGATATTATGAAACTTTTTCATCGCCAAGATCCTTGTTATTGTGTCCCAGGGCTTTGGTTTGCTTATTCATGAAGGCGCAATGACATAAAAACGATAATGGATGACCTTGCATTTTCGTCAAAATTTCAACCATGGCCATAGGGACGGGTGAAAAAGCTCAAGTGATGTAGTTGGATGTTCCTTCAAATGGCCATAACTTCGTAGCCATGTGTCCTTGCGTGATGATTAAGACAGTTTTGGAAAGGTATTGAAGTGTTCTACAAGATCTGTACAAAAGTTTAAAAGAACAAATTCATTTTTAGTCTAGTAAATCGCCTCTGAATGCATTGTACTCGGGAAAACCTGTCAATTTGAGCATGTGTTTAAAGGGTATTATGAAACTTTTTCATCGCCAAGATCCTTGTTATTGTGTCCCAGGGCTTTGGTTTGCTTATTCATGAAGGTGCAATGACATAAAAACGATAATGGATGACCTTGCATTTTCGTCAAAATTTCAACCATGGCCATAGGGACGGGTGAAAAAGCTCAAGTGATGTAGTTGGATGTTCCTTCAAATGGCCATAACTTCGTAGCCATGAGTCCCTGCGTGATGATTAAGACAGTTTTGGAAAGGTATTGAAGTGTTCTACAAGATCTGTACAAAGGTTAAAAGATCAAATTCATTTTTAGTCTAGTAAATCGCCTCTGAATGCATTGTACTCGGGATAACCTGTCAATTTGAGCATGTGTTTAAAGGGTATTATGAAACTTTTTCATCGCCAAGATCCTTGTTATTGTGTCCCAGGGCTTTGGTTTGCTTATTCATGAAGGCCCAGTGACATAAAAACGATAATGGATGACCTTGCATTTTCGTCAAAATTTCAACCATGGCCATAGGGACGGGTGAAATAGCTCAAGTGATGTAGTTGGATGTTCCTTCAAATGGCCATAACTTCGTAGCCATGTGTCCTAGCATGATGATTAAGACAGTTTTGGAAAGGTATTGAAGTGTTCTACAAGATCTGTACATTGATTGAAAGATCAAAGTCTTTTTCAGTGTAGTAAATGGCCTCTGAATGCATTGTACTCGGGAAAACCTGTCGATTTGAGCATGTATTTAAAGGGTAAAGTGACCCATTATGAAACTTTTTCATCGCCAAGATCCTTGTTATTGTGTCCCAGGGCTTTGATTTGCTTATTCATGAAGGCCCAATGACATAAAAACGATAATGGATGACCTTGCATTTTCGTCAAAATTTCAACCATGGCCATAGGGACGGGTGAAAAAGCTCAAGTGATGTAGTTGGATGTTCCTTCAAATGGCCATAACTTCATAGCCATGTGTCCTTGCGTGATGATTAAGACAGTTTTGGAAAGGTATTGAAGTGTTCTAGAAGATCTGTACAAAGGTTAAAAGATCAAATTCATTTTTAGTCTAGTAAATCGCCTCTGAATGCATTGTACTCGGGAAAACCTGTCAATTTGAGCATGTGTTTAAAGGGTATTATGAAACTTTTTCATCGCCAAGATCCTTGTTATTGTGTCCCAGGGCTTTGGTTTGCTTATTCATGAAGGCCCAATGACATAAAAACGATAATGGATGACCTTGCATTTTCGTCAAAATTTCAACCATGGCCATAGGGACGGGTGAAATAGCTCAAGTGATGTAGTTGGATGTTCCTTCAAATGGCCATAACTTCGTAGCCATGTGTCCTAGCGTGATGATTAAGACAGTTTTGGAAAGGTATTGAAGTGGTTTACAAGATCTGTACATAGGTTTAAAGATCAAATTCACTTTTAGTCTAGTAAATCGCCTCTGAATGCATTGTACTCGGGAAAACCTGTCAATTTGAGCATGTGTTTAAAGGGTATTATGAAACTTTTTCATCGCCAAGATCCTTGTTATTGTGTCCCAGGGCTTTGGTTTGCTTATTCATGAAGGCGCAATGACATAAAAACGATAATGGATGACCTTGCATTTTCGTCAAAATTTCAACCATGGCCATAGGGACGGGTTAGAAAGCTCAAGTGATGTAGTTGGATGTTCCTTCAAATGGCCATAACTTCGTAGCCATGTGTCCTAGCATGATGATTAAGACAGTTTTGGAAAGGTATTGAAGTGTTCTACAAGATCTGTACAAAGGTTAAAAGAACAAATTCATTTTTAGTCTAGTAAATCGCCTCTGAATGCATTGTACTCGGGAAAACCTGTCAATTTGAGCATGTGTTTAAAGGGTATTATGAAACTTTTTCATCGCCAAGATCCTTGTTATTGTGTCCCAGGGCTTTGGTTTGCTTATTCATGAAGGCCCAATGACATAAAAACGATAATGGATGACCTTGCATTTTCGTCAAAATTCCAACCATGGCCATAGGGACGGGTGAAATAGCTCAAGTGATGTAGTTGGATGTTCCTTCAAATGGCCATAACTTCGTAGCCATGTGTCCTAGCATGATGATTAAGACAGTTTTGGAAAGGTATTGAAGTGTTCTACAAGATCTGTACATCGGTTAAAAGATCAAATTCACTTTTAGTCTAGTAAATGGCCTCTGAATGCATTGTACTCGGGAAAACCTGTCAATTTGAGCATGTGTTTAAAGGGTATTATGAAACTTTTTCATCGCCAAGATCCTTGTTATTGTGTCCCAGGGCTTTGGTTTGCTTATTCATGAAGGCCCAGTGACATAAAAACGATAATGGATGACCTTGCATTTTCGTCAAAATTTCAACCATGGCCATAGGGACGGGTGAAATAGCTCAAGTGATGTAGTTGGATGTTCCTTCAAATGGCCATAACTTCGTAGCCATGTGTCCTTGCGTGATGATTAAGACAGTTTTGGAAAGGTATTGAAGTGTTCTACAAGATCTGTACAAAGGTTAAAAGATCAAATTCATTTTTAGTCTAGTAAATCGCATCTGAATGCATTGTACTCGGGAAAACCTGTCAATTTGAGCATGTGTTTAAAGGGTATTATGAAACTTTTTCATCGCCAAGATCCTTGTTATTGTGTCCCAGGGCTTTGGTTTGCTTATTCATGAAGGCCCAATGACATAAAAACGATAATGGATGACCTTGCATTTTCGTCAAAATTTCAACCATGGCCATAGGGACGGGTGAAATAGCTCAAGTGATGTAGTTGGATGTTCCTTCAAATGGCCATAACTTCGTAGCCATGTGTCCTAGCATGATGATTAAGACAGTTTTGGAAAGGTATTGAAGTGTTCTACAAGATCTGTACAAAGGTTAAAAGATCAAATTCATTTTTAGTCTAGTAAATCGCATCTGAATGCATTGTACTCGGGAAAACCTGTCAATTTGAGCATGTGTTTAAAGGGTATTATGAAACTTTTTCATCGCCAAGATCCTTGTTATTGTGTCCCAGGGCTTTGGTTTGCTTATTCATGAAGGCCCAATGACATAAAAACGATAATGGATGACCTTGCATTTTCGTCAAAATTTCAACCATGGCCATAGGGACGGGTGAAAAAGCTCAAGTGATGTAGTTGGATGTTCCTTCAAATGGCCATAACTTCATAGCCATGTGTCCTTGCGTGATGATTAAGACAGTTTTGGAAAGGTATTGAAGTGTTCTACAAGATCTGTACTAAGGTTAAAAGATCAAATTCATTTTTAGTCTAGTAAATCGCATCTGAATGCATTGTACTCGGGAAAACCTGTCAATTTGAGCATGTGTTTAAAGGGTATTATGAAACTTTTTCATCGCCAAGATCCTTGTTATTGTGTCCCAGGGCTTTGGTTTGCTTATTCATGAAGGCCCAATGACATAAAAACGATAATGGATGACCTTGCATTTTCGTCAAAATTTCAACCATGGCCATAGGGACGGGTGAAAAAGCTCAAGTGATGTAGTTGGATGTTCCTTCAAATGGCCATAACTTCATAGCCATGTGTCCTAGCATGATGATTAAGACAGTTTTGGAAAGGTATTGAAATGGTCTACAAGATCTGTACATTGATTGAACGATCAAAGTCACTTTCAGTGTAGTAAATGGCCTCTGAATGCATTGTACTCGGGAAAACCTGTCGATTTGAGCATGTATTTAAAGGGTAAAGTGACCCATTATGAAACTTTTTCATCGCCAAGATCCTTGTTATTGTGTCCCAGGGCTTTGATTTGCTTATTCATGAAGGCCCAATGACATAAAAACGATAATGGATGACCTTGCATTTTCGTCAAAATTTCAACCATGGCCATGGGGACGGGTGAAAAAGCTCAAGTGATGTAGTTGGATGTTCCTTCAAATGGCCATAACTTCGTAGCCATGTGTCCTTGCGTGATGATTAAGACAGTTTTGGAAAGGTATTGAAGTGGTCTACAAGATCTGTACAAAGGTTAAAAGATCAAATTCATTTTTAGTCTAGTATATCGCCCCTGAATGCATTGTACTCGGGAAAACCTGTCAATTTGAGCATGTGTTTAAAGGGTATTATGAAACTTTTTCATCGCCAAGATCCTTGTTATTGTGTCCCAGGGCTTTGATTTGCTTATTCATGAAGGCCCAATGACATAAAAACGATAATGGATGACCTTGCATTTTCGTCAAAATTTCAACCATGGCCATAGGGACGGGTGAAATAGCTCAAGTGATGTAGTTGGATGTTCCTTCAAATGGCCATAACCTCGTAGCCATGTGTCCTAGCGTGATGATTAAGACAGTTTTGGAAAGGTATTGAAGTGGTCTACAAGATCTGTACATTGATTGAAAGATCAAAGTCACTTTCAGTGTAGTAAATGGCCTCTGAATGCATTGTACTCGGGAAAACCTGTCGATTTGAGCATGTATTTAAAGGGTAAAGTGACCCATTATGAAACTTTTTCATCGCCAAGATCCTTGTTATTGTGTCCCAGGGCTTTGATTTGCTTATTCATGAAGGCCCAATGACATAAAAACGATAATGGATGACCTTGCATTTTCGTCAAAATTTCAACCATGGCCATAGGGACGGGTGAAAAAGCTCAAGTGATGTAGTTGGATGTTCCTTCAAATGGCCATAACTTCATAGCCATGTGTCCTTGCGTGATGATTAAGACAGTTTTGGAAAGGTATTGAAGTGTTCTACAAGATCTGTACAAAGGTTAAAAGATCAAATTCATTTTTAGTCTAGTATATCGCCCCTGAATGCATTGTACTCGGGAAAACCTGTCAATTTGAGCATGTGTTTAAAGGGTATTATGAAACTTTTTCATCGCCAAGATCCTTGTTATTGTGTCCCAGGGCTTTGATTTGCTTATTCATGAAGGCCCAATGACATAAAAACGATAATGGATGACCTTGCATTTTCGTCAAAATTTCAACCATGGCCATAGGGACGGGTGAAATAGCTCAAGTGATGTAGTTGGATGTTCCTTCAAATGGCCATAACTTCGTAGCCATGTGTCCTAGCGTGATGATTGAGGCAGTTTTGGGAAGGTATTGAAGTGGTCTACAAGATCTGTACATTGATTGAAAGATCAAAGTCACTTTCAGTGTAGTAAATGGCCTCTGAATGCATTGTACTCGGGACAACCTGTCGATTTGCGCATGTATTTAAAGGGTAAAGTGACCCATTATGAAACTTTTTCATCGCCAAGATCCTTGTTATTGTGTCCCAGGGCTTTGATTTGCTTATTCATGAAGGCCCAATGACATTAAAACGATAATGGATGACCTTGCATTTTCGTCAAAATTTCAACCATGGCCAAAGGGACGGGTGAAATAGCTCAAGTGATGTAGTTGGATGTTCCTTCAAATGGCCATAACCTCGTAGCCATGTGTCCTAGCGTGATGATTAAGACAGTTTTGGAAAGGTATTGAAGTGGTCTACAAGATCTGTACATTGATTGGAAGATCAAAGTCACTTTCAGTGTAGTAAATGGCCTCTGAATGCATTGTACTCGGGAAAACCTGTCGATTTGAGCATGTATTTAAAGGGTAAAGTGACCCATTATGAAACTTTTTCATCGCCAAGATCCTTGTTATTGTGTCCCAGGGCTTTGATTTGCTTATTCATGAAGGCCCAATGACATAAAAACGATAATGGATGACCTTGCATTTTCGTCAAAATTTCAACCATGGCCATAGGGACGGGTGAAAAAGCTCAAGTGATGTAGTTGGATGTTCCTTCAAATGGCCATAACTTCGTAGCCATGTGTCCTTGCGTGATGATTAAGACAGTTTTGGAAAGGTATTGAAGTGTTCTACAAGATCTGTACAAAGGTTAAAAGATCAAATTCATTTTTAGTCTAGTAGATCGCCTCTGAATGCATTGTACTCGGGAAAACCTGTCAATTTGAGCATGTGTTTAAAGGGTATTATGAAACTTTTTCATCGCCAAGATCCTTGTTATTGTGTCCCAGGGCTTTGGTTTGCTTATTTATGAAGGCCCAGTGACATAAAAACGATAATGGATGACCTTGCATTTTCGTCAAAATTTCAACCATGGCCATAGGGACGGGTGAAATAGCTCAAGTGATGAAGTTGGATGTTCCTTCAAATGGCCATAACCTCGTAGCCATGTGTCCTAGCGTGATGATTAAGACAGTTTTGGAAAGGTATTGAAGTGGTCTACAAGATCTGTACTAAGGTTAAAAGATCAAAGTTACTTTCAGTGTAGTAAATGGCCTCTGAATGCATTGTACTCGGGAAAACCTGTCGATTTGAGCATGTATTTAAAGGGTAAAGTGACCCATTATGAAACTTTTTCATCGCCAAGATCCTTGTTATTGTGTCCCAGGGCTTTGATTTGCTTATTCATGAAGGCCCAATGACATAAAAACGATAATGGATGACCTTGCATTTTCGTCAAAATTTCAACCATGGCCATAGGGACGGGTGAAATAGCTCAAGTGATGTAGTTGGATGTTCCTTCAAATGGCCATAACTTCGTAGCCATGTGTCCTTGCGTGATGATTAAGACAGTTTTGGAAAGGTATTGAAGTGTTCTACAAGATCTGTACAAAGGTTAAAAGATCAAATTCATTTTTAGTCTAGTAAATCGCCTCTGAATGCATTGTACTCGGGAAAACCTGTCAATTTGAGCATGTGTTTAAAGGGTATTATGAAACTTTTTCATCGCCAAGATCCTTGTTATTGTGTCCCAGGGCTTTGGTTTGCTTATTCATGAAGGCCCAGTGACAAAAAAACGATAATGGATGACCTTGCATTTTCGTCAAAATTTCAACCATGGCCATAGGGACGGGTGAAATAGCTCAAGTGATGTAGTTGGATGTTCCTTCAAATGGCCATAACTTCGTAGCCATGTGTCCTAGCAAGATGATTAAGACAGTTTTGGAAAGGTATTGAAGTGTTCTACAAGATCTGTACATTGATTGAAAGATCAAAGTCTTTTTCAGTGTAGTAAATGGCCTCTGAATGCATTGTACTCGGGAAAACCTGTCGATTTGCGCATGTATTTAAAGGGTAAAGTGACTCATTATGAAACTTTTTCATCGCCAAGATCCTTGTTATTGTGTCCCAGGGCTTTGGTTTGCTTATTCATGAAGCCCCAATGACATTAAAACGATAATGGATGACCTTGCATTTTCGTCAAAATTTCAACCATGGCCAAAGGGACGGGTGAAATAGCTCAAGTGATGTAGTTGGATGTTCCTTCAAATGGCCATAACTTCGTAGCCATGTGTCCTAGCGTGATGATTAAGACAGTTTTGGAAAGGTATTGAAGTGGTCTACAAGATCTGTACATTGATTGAACGATCAAAGTCACTTTCAGTGTAGTAAATGGCCTCTGAATGCATTGTACTCGGGAAAACCTGTCGATTTGAGCATGTATTTAAAGGGTAAAGTGACCCATTATGAAACTTTTTCATCACCAAGATCCTTGTTATTGTGTCCCAGGGCTTTGATTTGCTTATTCATGAAGGCCCAGTGACATAAAAACGATAATGGATGACCTTGCATTTTCGTCAAAATTTCAACCATGGCCATAGGGACGGGTGAAAAAGCTCAAGTGATGTAGTTGGATGTTCCTTCAAATGGCCATAACTTCATAGCCATGTGTCCTTGCGTGATGATTAAGACAGTTTTGGAAAGGTATTGAAGTGGTCTACAAGATCTGTACATAGGTTTAAAGATCAAATTCACTTTTAGTCTAGTAAATGGCCTCTGAATGCATTGTACTCGGGAAAACCTGTCAATTTGAGCATGTGTTTAAAGGGTATTATGAAACTTTTTCATCGCCAAGATCCTTGTTATTGTGTCCCAGGGCTTTGGTTTGCTTATTCATGAAGGCCCAATGACATAAAAACGATAATGGATGACCTTATATTTTCGTCAAAATTTCAACCATGGCCATAGCGACGGGTGAAATAGCTCAAGTGATGTAGTTGGATGTTCCTTCAAATGGCCATAACCTCGTAGCCATGTGTCCTAGCGTGATGATTAAGACAGTTTTGGAAAGGTATTGAAGTGGTCTACAAGATCTGTACATTGATTGAACGATCAAAGTCACTTTCAGTGTAGTAAATGGCCTCTGAATGCATTGTACTCGGGAAAACCTGTCGATTTGAGCATGTATTTAAAGGGTAAAGTGACCCATTATGAAACTTTTTCATCACCAAGATCCTTGTTATTGTGTCCCAGGGCTTTGATTTGCTTATTCATGAAGGCCCAGTGACATAAAAACGATAATGGATGACCTTGCATTTTCGTCAAAATTTCAACCATGGCCATAGGGACGGGTGAAAAAGCTCAAGTGATGTAGTTGGATGTTCCTTCAAATGGCCATAACTTCATAGCCATGTGTCCTTGCGTGATGATTAAGACAGTTTTGGAAAGGTATTGAAGTGTTCTAGAAGATCTGTACAAAGGTTAAAAGATCAAATTCATTTTTAGTCTAGTAAATCGCCTCTGAATGCATTGTACTCGGGAAAACCTGTCAATTTGAGCATGTGTTTAAAGGGTATTATGAAACTTTTTCATCGCCAAGATCCTTGTTATTGTGTCCCAGGGCTTTGGTTTGCTTATTCATGAAGGCCCAATGACATAAAAACGATAATGGATGACCTTGCATTTTCGTCAAAATTTCAACCATGGCCATAGGGACGGGTGAAAAAGCTCAAGTGATGTAGTTGGATGTTCCTTCAAATGGCCATAACTTCGTAGCCATGTGTCCTTGCGTGATGATTAAGACAGTTTTGGAAAGGTATTGAAGTGGTCTACAAGATCTGTACATAGGTTTAAAGATCAAATTCACTTTTAGTCTAGTAAATGGCCTCTGAATGCATTGTACTCGGGAAAACCTGTCAATTTGAGCATGTGTTTAAAGGGTATTATGAAACTTTTTCATCGCCAAGATCCTTGTTATTGTGTCCCAGGGCTTTGGTTTGCTTATTCATGAAGGCCCAATGACATAAAAACGATAATGGATGACCTTATATTTTCGTCAAAATTTCAACCATGGCCATAGGGACGGGTGAAAAAGCTCAAGTGATGTAGTTGGATGTTCCTTCAAATGGCCATAACTTCGTAGCCATGTGTCCTAGCGTGATGATTGAGGCAGTTTTGGGAAGGTATTGAAGTGGTCTACAAGATCTGTACATAGGTTTAAAGATCAAATTCACTTTTAGTCTAGTAAATGGCCTCTGAATGCATTGTACTCGGGAAAACCTGTCAATTTGAGCATGTGTTTAAAGGGTATTATGAAACTTTTTCATCGCCAAGATCCTTGTTATTGTGTCCCAGGGCTTTGGTTTGCTTATTCATGAAGGCCCAGTGACATAAAAACGATAATGGATGACCTTGCATTTTCGTCAAAATTTCAACCATGGCCATAGGGACGGGTGAAATAGCTCAAGTGATGTAGTTGGATGTTCCTTCAAATGGCCATAACCTCGTAGCCATGTGTCCTTGCGTGATGATTAAGACAGTTTTGGAAAGGTATTGAAGTGTTCTACAAGATCTGTACAAAGGTTAAAAGATCAAATTCATTTTTAGTCTAGTAAATCGCATCTGAATGCATTGTACTCGGGAAAACCTGTCAATTTGAGCATGTGTTTAAAGGGTATTATGAAACTTTTTCATCGCCAAGATCCTTGTTATTGTGTCCCAGGGCTTTGGTTTGCTTATTCATGAAGGCCCAATGACATAAAAACGATAATGGATGACCTTGCATTTTCGTCAAAATTTCAACCATGGCCATAGGGACGGGTGAAATAGCTCAAGTGATGTAGTTGGATGTTCCTTCAAATGGCCATAACTTCGTAGCCATGTGTCCTAGCATGATGATTAAGACAGTTTTGGAAAGGTATTGAAGTGTTCTACAAGATCTGTACAAAGGTTAAAAGATCAAATTCATTTTTAGTCTAGTAAATCGCATCTGAATGCATTGTACTCGGGAAAACCTGTCAATTTGAGCATGTGTTTAAAGGGTATTATGAAACTTTTTCATCGCCAAGATCCTTGTTATTGTGTCCCAGGGCTTTGGTTTGCTTATTCATGAAGGCCCAGTGACATAAAAACGATAATGGATGACCTTGCATTTTCGTCAAAATTTCAACCATGGCCATAGCGACGGGTGAAATAGCTCAAGTGATGTAGTTGGATGTTCCTTCAAATGGCCATAACCTCGTAGCCATGTGTCCTAGCGTGATGATTAAGACAGTTTTGGAAAGGTATTGAAGTGGTCTACAAGATCTGTACATTGATTGAACGATCAAAGTCACTTTCAGTGTAGTAAATGGCCTCTGAATGCATTGTACTCGGGAAAACCTGTCGATTTGAGCATGTATTTAAAGGGTAAAGTGACCCATTATGAAACTTTTTCATAGCCAAGATCCTTGTTATTGTGTCCCAGGGCTTTGATTTGCTTATTCATGAAGGCCCAATGACATAAAAACGATAATGGATGACCTTGCATTTTCGTCAAAATTTCAACCATGGCCATAGGGACGGGTGAAAAAGCTCAAGTGATGTAGTTGGATGTTCCTTCAAATGGCCATAACTTCATAGCCATGTGTCCTTGCGTGATGATTAAGACAGTTTTGGAAAGGTTTTGAAGTGTTCTACAAGATCTGTACAAAGGTTAAAAGATCAAATTCATTTTTAGTCTAGTAGATCGCCCCTGAATGCATTGTACTCGGGAAAACCTGTCAATTTGAGCATGTGTTTAAAGGGTATTATGAAACTTTTTCATCGCCAAGATCCTTGTTATTGTGTCCCAGGGCTTTGATTTGCTTATTCATGAAGGCCCAATGACATAAAAACGATAATGGATGACCTTGCATTTTCGTCAAAATTTCAACCATGGCCATAGGGACGGGTGAAATAGCTCAAGTGATGTAGTTGGATGTTCCTTCAAATGGCCATAACTTCGTAGCCATGTGTCCTAGCATGATGATTAAGACAGTTTTGGAAAGGTATTGAAGTGTTCTACAAGATCTGTACAAAGCTTTAAAGATCAAATTCATTTTTAGTCTAGTAAATCGCCTCTGAATGCATTGTACTCGGGAAAACCTGTAAATTTGAGCATGTGTTTAAAGGGTATTATGAAACTTTTTCATCGCCAAGATCCTTGTTATTGTGTCCCAGGGCTTTGGTTTGCTTATTCATGAAGGCCCAATGACATAAAAACGATAATGGATGACCTTGCATTTTCGTCAAAATTTCAACCATGGCCATAGGGACGGGTGAAAAAGCTCAAGTGATGTAGTTGGATGTTCCTTCAAATGGCCATAACTTCGTAGCCATGTGTCCTAGCATGATGATTGAGACAGTTTTGGAAAGATATTGAAGTGTTCTACAAGATCTGTACAAAGGTTTAAAGATCAAATTCATTTTTAGTCTAGTAAATCGCCTCTGAATGCATTGTACTCGGGAAAACCTGTCAATTTGAGCATGTGTTTAAAGGGTATTATGAAACTTTTTCATCGCCAAGATCCTTGTTATTGTGTCCCAGGGCTTTGGTTTGCTTATTCATGAAGGCCCAATGACATAAAAACGATAATGGATGACCTTGCATTTTCGTCAAAATTTCAACCATGGCCATAGGGACGGGTGAAATAGCTCAAGTGATGTAGTTGGATGTTCCTTCAAATGGCCATAACTTCGTAGCCATGTGTCCTTGCGTGATGATTAAGACAGTTTTGGAAAGGTATTGAAGTGTTCTACAAGATCTGTACAAAGGTTAAAAGAACAAATTCATTTTTAGTCTAGTAAATCGCCTCTGAATGCATTGTACTCGGGAAAACCTGTCAATTTGAGCATGTGTTTAAAGGGTATTATGAAACTTTTTCATCGCCAAGATCCTTGTTATTGTGTCCCAGGGCTTTGGTTTGCTTAATCATGAAGGCCCAATGACATAAAAACGATAATGGATGACCTTGCATTTTCGTCAAAATTTCAACCATGGCCATAGGGACGGGTGAAAAAGCTCAAGTGATGTAGTTGGATGTTCCTTCAAATGGCCATAACTTCGTAGCCATGTGTCCTTGCGTGATGATTAAGACAGTTTTGGAAAGGTATTGAAGTGTTCTACAAGATCTGTACAAAGGTTAAAAGATCAAATTCATTTTTAGTCTAGTAAATCGCCTCTGAATGCATTGTACTCGGGAAAACCTGTCAATTTGAGCATGTATTTAAAGGGTATTATGAAACTTTTTCATCGCCAAGATCCTTGTTATTGTGTCCCAGGGCTTTGGTTTGCTTATTCATGAAGGTGCAATGACATAAAAACGATAATGGATGACCTTGCATTTTCGTCAAAATTTCAACCATGGCCATAGGGACGGGTTAGAAAGCTCAAGTGATGTAGTTGGATGTTCCTTCAAATGGCCATAACTTCGTAGCCATGTGTCCTAGCATGATGATTAAGACAGTTTTGGAAAGGTATTGAAGTGTTCTACAAGATCTGTACAAAGGTTTAAAGATCAAATTCATTTTTACTCTAGTAAATCGCCTCTGAATGCATTGTACTCGGGAAAACCTGTCAATTTGAGCATGTGTTTAAGGGGTATTATGAAACTTTTTCATCGCCAAGATCCTTGTTATTGTGTCCCAGGGCTTTGGTTTGCTTATTCATGAAGGCCCAATGACATAAAAACGATAATGGATGACCTTGCATTTTCGTCAAAATTTCAACCATGGCCATAGGGACGGGTGAAAAAGCTCAAGTGATGTAGTTGGATGTTCCTTCAAATGGCCATAACTTCGTAGCCATGTGTCCTTGCGTGATGATTAAGACAGTTTTGGAAAGGTATTGAAGTGTTCTACAAGATCTGTACAAAGGTTAAAAGATCAAATTCATTTTTAGTCTAGTAAATCGCCTCTGAATGCATTGTACTCGGGAAAACCTGTCAATTTGAGCATGTGTTTAAAGGGTATTATGAAACTTTTTCATCGCCAAGATCCTTGTTATTGTGTCCCAGGGCTTTGGTTTGCTTATTCATGAAGGCCCAGTGACATAAAAACGATAATGGATGACCTTGCATTTTCGTCAAAATTTCAACCATGGCCATAGGGACGGGTGAAATAGCTCAAGTGATGTAGTTGGATGTTCCTTCAAATGGCCATAACTTCGTAGCCATGTGTCCTAGCATGATGATTAAGACAGTTTTGGAAAGGTATTGAAGTGTTCTACAAGATCTGTACAAAGGTTAAAAGATCAAATTCATTTTTAGTCTAGTAAATCGCCTCTGAATGCATTGTACTCGGGAAAACCTGTCAATTTGAGCATGTGTTTAAAGGGTATTATGAAACTTTTTCATCGCCAAGATCCTTGTTATTGTGTCCCAGGGCTTTGGTTTGCTTATTCATGAAGGCCCAGTGACATAAAAACGATAATGGATGACCTTGCATTTTCGTCAAAATTTCAACCATGGCCATAGGGACGGGTGAAAAAGCTCAAGTGATGTAGTTGGATGTTCCTTCAAATGGCCATAACTTCGTAGCCATGTGTCCTTGCGTGATGATTAAGACAGTTTTGGAAAGGTATTGAAGTGTTCTACAAGATCTGTACAAAGGTTAAAAGATCAAATTCATTTTTAGTCTAGTAAATCGCCTCTGAATGCATTGTACTCGGGAAAACCTGTCAATTTGAGCATGTGTTTAAAGGGTATTATGAAACTTTTTCATCGCCAAGATCCTTGTTATTGTGTCCCAGGGCTTTGGTTTGCTTATTCATGAAGGCCCAATGACATAAAAACGATAATGGATGACCTTGCATTTTCGTCAAAATTTCAACCATGGCCATAGGGACGGGTGAAAAAGCTCGAGTGATGTAGTTGGATGTTCCTTCAAATGGCCATAACTTCGTAGCCATGTGTCCTAGCATGATGATTAAGACAGTTTTGGAAAGGTATTGAAGTGTTCTACAAGATCTGTACAAAGGTTTAAAGATCAAATTCATTTTTACTCTAGTAAATCGCCTCTGAATGCATTGTACTCGGGAAAACCTGTCAATTTGAGCATGTGTTTAAAGGGTATTATGAAACTTTTTCATCGCCAAGATCCTTGTTATTGTGTCCCAGGGCTTTGGTTTGCTTATTCATGAAGGCGCAATGACATAAAAACGATAATGGATGACCTTGCATTTTCGTCAAAATTTCAACCATGGCCATAGGGACGGGTGAAAAAGCTCAAGTGATGTAGTTGGATGTTCCTTCAAATGGCCATAACTTCGTAGCCATGTGTCCTTGCGTGATGATTAAGACAGTTTTGGAAAGGTATTGAAGTGTTCTACAAGATCTGTACAAAGGTTAAAAGAACAAATTCATTTTTAGTCTAGTAAATCGCCTCTGAATGCATTGTACTCGGGAAAACCTGTCAATTTGAGCATGTGTTTAAAGGGTATTATGAAACTTTTTCATCGCCAAGATCCTTGTTATTGTGTCCCAGGGCTTTGGTTTGCTTATTCATGAAGGATCAATGACATAAAAACGATAATGGATGACCTTGCATTTTCGTCAAAATTTCAACCATGGCCATAGGGACGGGTGAAATAGCTCAAGTGATGTAGTTGGATGTTCCTTCAAATGGCCATAACTTCGTAGCCATGAGTCCCTGCGTGATGATTAAGACAGTTTTGGAAAGGTATTGAAGTGTTCTACAAGATCTGTACAAAGGTTAAAAGATCAAATTCATTTTTAGTCTAGTAAATCGCCTCTGAATGCATTGTACTCGGGATAACCTGTCAATTTGAGCATGTGTTTAAAGGGTATTATGAAACTTTTTCATCGCCAAGATCCTTGTTATTGTGTCCCAGGGCTTTGGTTTGCTTATTCATGAAGGCCCAATGACATAAAAACGATAATGGATGACCTTGCATTTTCGTCAAAATTTCAACCATGGCCATAGGGACGGGTGAAATAGCTCAAGTGATGTAGTTGGATGTTCCTTCAAATGGCCATAACTTCGTAGCCATGTGTCCTAGCATGATGATTAAGACAGTTTTGGAAAGGTATTGAAGTGTTCTACAAGATCTGTACATTGATTGAAAGATCAAAGTCTTTTTCAGTGTAGTAAATGGCCTCTGAATGCATTGTACTCGGGAAAACCTGTCGATTTGAGCATGTATTTAAAGGGTAAAGTGACCCATTATGAAACTTTTTCATCGCCAAGATCCTTGTTATTGTGTCCCAGGGCTTTGATTTGCTTATTCATGAAGGCCCAATGACATAAAAACGATAATGGATGACCTTGCATTTTCGTCAAAATTTCAACCATGGCCATGGGGACGGGTGAAAAAGCTCAAGTGATGTAGTTGGATGTTCCTTCAAATGGCCATAACTTCGTAGCCATGTGTCCTTGCGTGATGATTAAGACAGTTTTGGAAAGGTATTGAAGTGGTCTACAAGATCTGTACAAAGGTTAAAAGATCAAATTCATTTTTAGTCTAGTATATCGCCCCTGAATGCATTGTACTCGGGAAAACCTGTCAATTTGAGCATGTGTTTAAAGGGTATTATGAAACTTTTTCATCGCCAAGATCCTTGTTATTGTGTCCCAGGGCTTTGATTTGCTTATTCATGAAGGCCCAATGACATAAAAACGATAATGGATGACCTTGCATTTTCGTCAAAATTTCAACCATGGCCATAGGGACGGGTGAAATAGCTCAAGTGATGTAGTTGGATGTTCCTTCAAATGGCCATAACTTCGTAGCCATGAGTCCCTGCGTGATGATTAAGACAGTTTTGGAAAGGTATTGAAGTGTTCTACAAGATCTGTACAAAGGTTAAAAGATCAAATTCATTTTTAGTCTAGTAAATCGCCTCTGAATGCATTGTACTCGGGATAACCTGTCAATTTGAGCATGTGTTTAAAGGGTATTATGAAACTTTTTCATCGCCAAGATCCTTGTTATTGTGTCCCAGGGCTTTGGTTTGCTTATTCATGAAGGCCCAATGACATAAAAACGATAATGGATGACCTTGCATTTTCGTCAAAATTTCAACCATGGCCATAGGGACGGGTGAAAAAGCTCAAGTGATGTAGTTGGATGTTCCTTCAAATGGCCATAACTTCGTAGCCATGTGTCCTTGCGTGATGATTAAGACAGTTTTGGAAAGGTATTGAAGTGTTCTAGAAGATCTGTACAAAGGTTAAAAGATCAAATTCATTTTTAGTCTAGTAAATCGCCTCTGAATGCATTGTACTCGGGAAAACCTGTCAATTTGAGCATGTGTTTAAAGGGTATTATGAAACTTTTTCATCGCCAAGATCCTTGTTATTGTGTCCCAGGGCTTTGGTTTGCTTATTCATGAAGGCCCAATGACATAAAAACGATAATGGATGACCTTGCATTTTCGTCAAAATTTCAACCATGGCCATAGGGACGGGTGAAATAGCTCAAGTGATGTAGTTGGATGTTCCTTCAAATGGCCATAACTTCGTAGCCATGTGTCCTAGCGTGATGATTAAGACAGTTTTGGAAAGGTATTGAAGTGGTTTACAAGATCTGTACATAGGTTTAAAGATCAAATTCACTTTTAGTCTAGTAAATGGCCTCTGAATGCATTGTACTCGGGAAAACCTGTCAATTTGAGCATGTGTTTAAAGGGTATTATGAAACTTTTTCATCGCCAAGATCCTTGTTATTGTGTCCCAGGGCTTTGGTTTGCTTATTCATGAAGGCGCAATGACATAAAAACGATAATGGATGACCTTGCATTTTCGTCAAAATTTCAACCATGGCCATAGCGACGGGTGAAATAGCTCAAGTGATGTAGTTGGATGTTCCTTCAAATGGCCATAACCTCGTAGCCATGTGTCCTAGCGTGATGATTAAGACAGTTTTGGAAAGGTATTGAAGTGGTCTACAAGATCTGTACATTGATTGAACGATCAAAGTCACTTTCAGTGTAGTAAATGGCCTCTGAATGCATTGTACTCGGGAAAACCTGTCGATTTGAGCATGTATTTAAAGGGTAAAGTGACCCATTATGAAACTTTTTCATCGCCAAGATCCTTGTTATTGTGTCCCAGGGCTTTGATTTGCTTATTCATGAAGGCCCAATGACATAAAAACGATAATGGATGACCTTGCATTTTCGTCAAAATTTCAACCATGGCCATGGGGACGGGTGAAAAAGCTCAAGTGATGTAGTTGGATGTTCCTTCAAATGGCCATAACTTCGTAGCCATGTGTCCTTGCGTGATGATTAAGACAGTTTTGGAAAGGTATTGAAGTGGTCTACAAGATCTGTACAAAGGTTAAAAGATCAAATTCATTTTTAGTCTAGTATATCGCCCCTGAATGCATTGTACTCGGGAAAACCTGTCAATTTGAGCATGTGTTTAAAGGGTATTATGAAACTTTTTCATCGCCAAGATCCTTGTTATTGTGTCCCAGGGCTTTGATTTGCTTATTCATGAAGGCCCAATGACATAAAAACGATAATGGATGACCTTGCATTTTCGTCAAAATTTCAACCATGGCCATAGGGACGGGTGAAAAAGCTCAAGTGATGTAGTTGGATGTTCCTTCAAATGGCCATAACTTCATAGCCATGTGTCCTTGCGTGATGATTAAGACAGTTTTGGAAAGGTATTGAAGTGTTCTACAAGATCTGTACAAAGGTTAAAAGATCAAATTCATTTTTAGTCTAGTATATCGCCCCTGAATGCATTGTACTCGGGAAAACCTGTCAATTTGAGCATGTGTTTAAAGGGTATTATGAAACTTTTTCATCGCCAAGATCCTTGTTATTGTGTCCCAGGGCTTTGATTTGCTTATTCATGAAGGCCTTATGACATAAAAACGATAATGGATGACCTTGCATTTTCGTCAAAATTTCAACCATGGCCATAGGGACGGGTGAAATAGCTCAAGTGATGTAGTTGGATGTTCCTTCAAATGGCCATAACCTCGTAGCCATGTGTCCTAGCGTGATGATTAAGACAGTTTTGGAAAGGTATTGAAGTGGTCTACAAGATCTGTACATTGATTGAAAGATCAAAGTCACTTTCAGTGTAGTAAATGGCCTCTGAATGCATTGTACTCGGGAAAACCTGTCGATTTGCGCATGTATTTAAAGGGTAAAGTGACCCATTATGAAACTTTTTCATCGCCAAGATCCTTGTTATTGTGTCCCAGGGCTTTGGTTTGCTTATTCATGAAGGCCCAATGACATAAAAACGATAATGGATGACCTTGCATTTTCGTCAAAATTTCAACCATGGCCAAAGGACGGGTGAAATAGCTCAAGTGATGTAGTTGGATGTTCCTTCAAATGGCCATAACCTCGTAGCCATGTGTCCTAGCGTGATGATTAAGACAGTTTTGGAAAGGTATTGAAGTGGTCTACAAGATCTGTACATTGATTGGAAGATCAAAGTCACTTTCAGTGTAGTAAATGGCCTCTGAATGCATTGTACTCGGGAAAACCTGTCGATTTGAGCATGTATTTAAAGGGTAAAGTGACCCATTATGAAACTTTTTCATCGCCAAGATCCTTGTTATTGTGTCCCAGGGCTTTGGTTTGCTTATTCATGAAGGCCCAATGACATAAAAACGATAATGGATGACCTTGCATTTTCGTCAAAATTTCAACCATGGCCATAGGGACGGGTGAAATAGCTCAAGTGATGTAGTTGGATGTTCCTTCAAATGGCCATAACTTCGTAGCCATGTGTCCTAGCATGATGATTAAGACAGTTTTGGAAAGGTATTGAAGTGTTCTACAAGATCTGTACAAAGCTTAAAAGATCAAATTCATTTTTAGTCTAGTAAATCGCCTCTGAATGCATTGTACTCGGGAAAACCTGTAAATTTGAGCATGTGTTTAAAGGGTATTATGAAACTTTTTCATCGCCAAGATCCTTGTTATTGTGTCCCAGGGCTTTGGTTTGCTTATTCATGAAGGCCCAATGACATAAAAACGATAATGGATGACCTTGCATTTTCGTCAAAATTTCAACCATGGCCATAGGGACGGGTGAAATAGCTCAAGTGATGTAGTTGGATGTTCCTTCAAATGGCCATAACTTCGTAGCCATGTGTCCTTGCGTGATGATTAAGACAGTTTTGGAAAGGTATTGAAGTGTTCTACAAGATCTGTACAAAGGTTAAAAGAACAAATTCATTTTTAGTCTAGTAAATCGCCTCTGAATGCATTGTACTCGGGAAAACCTGTCAATTTGAGCATGTATTTAAAGGGTATTATGAAACTTTTTCATCGCCAAGATCCTTGTTATTGTGTCCCAGGGCTTTGGTTTGCTTATTCATGAAGGCGCAATGACATAAAAACGATAATGGATGACCTTGCATTTTCGTCAAAATTTCAACCATGGCCATAGGGACGGGTGAAAAAGCTCAAGTGATGTAGTTGGATGTTCCTTCAAATGGCCATAACTTCGTAGCCATGTGTCCTAGCGTGATGATTGAGACAGTTTTGGGAAGGTATTGAAGTGGTCTACAAGATCTGTACAAAGGTTTAAAGATCAAATTCATTTTTAGTCTAGTAAATCGCCTCTGAATGCATTGTACTCGGGAAAACCTGTCAATTTGAGCATGTGTTTAAAGGGTATTATGAAACTTTTTCATCGCCAAGATCCTTGTTATTGTGTCCCAGGGCTTTGGTTTGCTTATTCATGAAGGCTCAATGACATAAAAACGATAATGGATGACCTTGCATTTTCGTCAAAATTTCAACCATGGCCATAGGGACGGGTGAAATAGCTCAAGTGATGTAGTTGGATGTTCCTTCAAATGGCCATAACTTCGTAGCCATGTGTCCTTGCGTGATGATTAAGACAGTTTTGGAAAGGTATTGAAGTGTTCTACAAGATCTGTACAAAGGTTAAAAGAACAAATTCATTTTTAGTCTAGTAAATCGCCTCTGAATGCATTGTACTCGGGAAAACCTGTCAATTTGAGCATGTGTTTAAAGGGTATTATGAAACTTTTTCATCGCCAAGATCCTTGTTATTGTGTCCCAGGGCTTTGGTTTGCTTATTCATGAAGGTGCAATGACATAAAAACGATAATGGATGACCTTGCATTTTCGTCAAAATTTCAACCATGGCCATAGGGACGGGTTAGAAAGCTCAAGTGATGTAGTTGGATGTTCCTTCAAATGGCAATAACTTCGTAGCCATGTGTCCTAGCATGATGATTAAGACAGTTTTGGAAAGGTATTGAAGTGTTCTACAAGATCTGTACAAAGGTTTAAAGATCAAATTCATTTTTACTCTAGTAAATCGCCTCTGAATGCATTGTACTCGGGAAAACCTGTCAATTTGAGCATGTGTTTAAAGGGTATTATGAAACTTTTTCATCGCCAAGATCCTTGTTATTGTGTCCCAGGGCTTTGGTTTGCTTATTCATGAAGGCGCAATGACATAAAAACGATAATGGATGACCTTGCATTTTCGTCAAAATTTCAACCATGGCCATAGGGACGGGTGAAAAAGCTCAAGTGATGTAGTTGGATGTTCCTTCAAATGGCCATAACTTCGTAGCCATGTGTCCTTGCGTGATGATTAAGACAGTTTTGGAAAGGTATTGAAGTGTTCTACAAGATCTTTACAAAGGTTAAAAGAACAAATTCATTTTTAGTCTAGTAAATCGCCTCTGAATGCATTGTACTCGGGAAAACCTGTCAATTTGAGCATGTGTTTAAAGGGTATTATGAAACTTTTTCATCGCCAAGATCCTTGTTATTGTGTCCCAGGGCTTTGGTTTGCTTATTCATGAAGGTGCAATGACATAAAAACGATAATGGATGACCTTGCATTTTCGTCAAAATTTCAACCATGGCCATAGGGACGGGTTAGAAAGCTCAAGTGATGTAGTTGGATGTTCCTTCAAATGGCCATAACTTCGTAGCCATGTGTCCTAGCATGATGATTAAGACAGTTTTGGAAAGGTATTGAAGTGTTCTACAAGATCTGTACAAAGGTTTAAAGATCAAATTCATTTTTACTCTAGTAAATCGCCTCTGAATGCATTGTACTCGGGAAAACCTGTCAATTTGAGCATGTGTTTAAAGGGTATTATGAAACTTTTTCATCGCCAAGATCCTTGTTATTGTGTCCCAGGGCTTTGGTTTGCTTATTCATGAAGGCTCAATGACATAAAAACGATAATGGATGACCTTGCATTTTCGTCAAAATTTCAACCATGGCCATAGGGACGGGTGAAATAGCTCAAGTGATGTAGTTGGATGTTCCTTCAAATGGCCATAACTTCGTAGCCATGTGTCCTAGCATGATGATTAAGACAGTTTTGGAAAGGTATTGAAGTGTTCTACAAGATCTGTACAAAGGTTTAAAGATCAAATTCATTTTTACTCTAGTAAATCGCCTCTGAATGCATTGTACTCGGGAAAACCTGTCAATTTGAGCATGTGTTTAAAGGGTATTATGAAACTTTTTCATCGCCAAGATCCTTGTTATTGTGTCCCAGGGCTTTGGTTTGCTTATTCATGAAGGCTCAATGACATAAAAACGATAATGGATGACCTTGCATTTTCGTCAAAATTTCAACCATGGCCATAGGGACGGGTGAAATAGCTCAAGTGATGTAGTTGGATGTTCCTTCAAATGGCCATAACTTCGTAGCCATGAGTCCCTGCGTGATGATTAAGACAGTTTTGGAAAGGTATTGAAGTGTTCTACAAGATCTGTACAAAGGTTAAAAGATCAAATTCATTTTTAGTCTAGTAAATCGCCTCTGAATGCATTGTACTCGGGATAACCTGTCAATTTGAGCATGTGTTTAAAGGGTATTATGAAACTTTTTCATCGCCAAGATCCTTGTTATTGTGTCCCAGGGCTTTGGTTTGCTTATTCATGAAGGCCCAATGACATAAAAACGATAATGGATGACCTTGCATTTTCGTCAAAATTTCAACCATGGCCATAGGGACGGGTGAAATAGCTCAAGTGATGTAGTTGGATGTTCCTTCAAATGGCCATAACTTCGTAGCCATGTGTCCTTGCGTGATGATTTAGACAGTTTTGGAAAGGTATTGAAGTGTTCTACAAGATCTGTACAAAGGTTAAAAGATCAAATTCATTTTTAGTCTAGTAAATCGCCTCTGAATGCATTGTACTCGGGATAACCTGTCAATTTGAGCATGTGTTTAAAGGGTATTATGAAACTTTTTCATCGCCAAGATCCTTGTTATTGTGTCCCAGGGCTTTGGTTTGCTTATTCATGAAGGCCCAATGACATAAAAACGATAATGGATGACCTTGCATTTTCGTCAAAATTTCAACCATGGCCATAGGGACGGGTGAAAAAGCTCAAGTGATGTAGTTGGATGTTCCTTCAAATGGCCATAACTTCGTAGCCATGTGTCCTTGCGTGATGATTAAGACAGTTTTGGAAAGGTATTGAAGTGTTCTACAAGATCTGTACAAAGGTTAAAAGATCAAATTCATTTTTAGTCTAGTAAATCGCCTCTGAATGCATTGTACTCGGGAAAACCTGTCAATTTGAGCATGTGTTTAAAGGGTATTATGAAACTTTTTCATCGCCAAGATCCTTGTTATTGTGTCCCAGGGCTTTGGTTTGCTTATTCATGAAAGCCCAGTGACATAAAAACGATAATGGATGACCTTGCATTTTCGTCAAAATTTCAACCATGGCCATAGGGACGGGTGAAATAGCTCAAGTGATGTAGTTGGATGTTCCTTCAAATGGCCATAACTTCGTAGCCATGTGTCCTAGCATGATGATTAAGACAGTTTTGGAAAGGTATTGAAGTGTTCTACAAGATCTGTACATTGATTGAAAGATCAAAGTCTTTTTCAGTGTAGTAAATGGCCTCTGAATGCATTGTACTCGGGAAAACCTGTCGATTTGAGCATGTATTTAAAGGGTAAAGTGACCCATTATGAAACTTTTTCATCGCCAAGATCCTTGTTATTGTGTCCCAGGGCTTTGGTTTGCTTATTCATGAAGGCCCAATGACATAAAAACGATAATGGATGACCTTGCATTTTCGTCAAAATTTCAACCATGGCCATAGGGACGGGTGAAAAAGCTCAAGTGATGTAGTTGGATGTTCCTTCAAATGGCCATAACTTCATAGCCATGTGTCCTTGCGTGATGATTAAGACAGTTTTGGAAAGGTATTGAAGTGTTCTAGAAGATCTGTACAAAGGTTAAAAGATCAAATTCATTTTTAGTCTAGTAAATCGCCTCTGAATGCATTGTACTCGGGAAAACCTGTCAATTTGAGCATGTGTTTAAAGGGTATTATGAAACTTTTTCATCGCCAAGATCCTTGTTATTGTGTCCCAGGGCTTTGGTTTGCTTATTCATGAAGGCCCAATGACATAAAAACGATAATGGATGACCTTGCATTTTCGTCAAAATTTCAACCATGGCCATAGGGACGGGTGAAATAGCTCAAGTGATGTAGTTGGATGTTCCTTCAAATGGCCATAACTTCGTAGCCATGTGTCCTAGCGTGATGATTAAGACAGTTTTGGAAAGGTATTGAAGTGGTTTACAAGATCTGTACATAGGTTTAAAGAACAAATTCACTTTTAGTCTAGTAAATGGCCTCTGAATGCATTGTACTCGGGAAAACCTGTCAATTTGAGCATGTGTTTAAAGGGTATTATAAAACTTTTTCATCGCCAAGATCCTTGTTATTGTGTCCCAGGGCTTTGGTTTGCTTATTCATGAAGGCGCAATGACATAAAAACGATAATGGATGACCTTGCATTTTCGTCAAAATTTCAACCATGGCCATAGGGACGGGTTAGAAAGCTCAAGTGATGTAGTTGGATGTTCCTTCAAATGGCCATAACTTCGTAGCCATGTGTCCTAGCATGATGATTAAGACAGTTTTGGAAAGGTATTGAAGTGTTCTACAAGATCTGTACAAAGGTTAAAAGATCAAATTCATTTTTAGTCTAGTAAATCGCATCTGAATGCATTGTACTCGGGAAAACCTGTCAATTTGAGCATGTGTTTAAAGGGTATTATGAAACTTTTTCATCGCCAAGATCCTTGTTATTGTGTCCCAGGGCTTTGGTTTGCTTATTCATGAAGGCCCAATGACATAAAAACGATAATGGATGACCTTGCATTTTCGTCAAAATTTCAACCATGGCCATAGGGACGGGTGAAAAAGCTCAAGTGATGTAGTTGGATGTTCCTTCAAATGGCCATAACTTCGTAGCCATGTGTCCTAGCGTGATGATTGAGGCAGTTTTGGGAAGGTATTGAAGTGGTCTACAAGATCTGTACATAGGTTTAAAGATCAAATTCACTTTTAGTCTAGTAAATGGCCTCTGAATGCATTGTACTCGGGAAAACCTGTCAATTTGAGCATGTGTTTAAAGGGTATTATGAAACTTTTTCATCGCCAAGATCCTTGTTATTGTGTCCCAGGGCTTTGGTTTGCTTATTCATGAAGGCCCAATGACATAAAAACGATAATGGATGACCTTGCATTTTCGTCAAAATTCCAACCATGGCCATAGGGACGGGTGAAATAGCTCAAGTGATGTAGTTGGATGTTCCTTCAAATGGCCATAACTTCGTAGCCATGTGTCCTAGCATGATGATTAAGACAGTTTTGGAAAGGTATTGAAGTGTTCTACAAGATCTGTACATCGGTTAAAAGATCAAATTCACTTTTAGTCTAGTAAATGGCCTCTGAATGCATTGTACTCGGGAAAACCTGTCAATTTGAGCATGTGTTTAAAGGGTATTATGAAACTTTTTCATCGCCAAGATCCTTGTTATTGTGTCCCAGGGCTTTGGTTTGCTTATTCATGAAGGCCCAGTGACATAAAAACGATAATGGATGACCTTGCATTTTCGTCAAAATTTCAACCATGGCCATAGGGACAGGTGAAATAGCTCAAGTGATGTAGTTGGATGTTCCTTCAAATGGCCATAACTTCGTAGCCATGTGTCCTTGCGTGATGATTAAGACAGTTTTGGAAAGGTATTGAAGTGTTCTACAAGATCTGTACAAAGGTTAAAAGATCAAATTCATTTTTAGTCTAGTAAATCGCATCTGAATGCATTGTACTCGGGAAAACCTGTCAATTTGAGCATGTGTTTAAAGGGTATTATGAAACTTTTTCATCGCCAAGATCCTTGTTATTGTGTCCCAGGGCTTTGGTTTGCTTATTCATGAAGGCCCAATGACATAAAAACGATAATGGATGACCTTGCATTTTCGTCAAAATTTCAACCATGGCCATAGGGACGGGTGAAATAGCTCAAGTGATGTAGTTGGATGTTCCTTCAAATGGCCATAACTTCGTAGCCATGTGTCCTAGCATGATGATTAAGACAGTTTTGGAAAGGTATTGAAGTGTTCTACAAGATCTGTACAAAGGTTAAAAGATCAAATTCATTTTTAGTCTAGTAAATCGCATCTGAATGCATTGTACTCGGGAAAACCTGTCAATTTGAGCATGTGTTTAAAGGGTATTATGAAACTTTTTCATCGCCAAGATCCTTGTTATTGTGTCCCAGGGCTTTGATTTGCTTATTCATGAAGGCCCAATGACATAAAAACGATAATGGATGACCTTGCATTTTCGTCAAAATTTCAACCATGGCCATAGGGACGGGTGAAATAGCTCAAGTGATGTAGTTGGATGTTCCTTCAAATGGCCATAACCTCGTAGCCATGTGTCCTAGCGTGATGATTAAGACAGTTTTGGAAAGGTATTGAAGTGGTCTACAAGATCTGTACATTGATTGAAAGATCAAAGTCACTTTCAGTGTAGTAAATGGCCTCTGAATGCATTGTACTCGGGACAACCTGTCGATTTGAGCATGTATTTAAAGGGTAAAGTGACCCATTATGAAACTTTTTCATCGCCAAGATCCTTGTTATTGTGTCCCAGGGCTTTGATTTGCTTATTCATGAAGGCCCAATGACATTAAAACGATAATGGATGACCTTGCATTTTCGTCAAAATTTCAACCATGGCCATAGGGACGGGTGAAAAAGCTCAAGTGATGTAGTTGGATGTTCCTTCAAATGGCCATAACTTCGTAGCCATGTGTCCTTGCGTGATGATTAAGACAGTTTTGGAAAGGTATTGAAGTGTTCTACAAGATCTGTACAAAGGTTAAAAGATCAAATTCATTTTTAGTCTAGTAGATCGCCTCTGAATGCATTGTACTCGGGAAAACCTGTCAATTTGAGCATGTGTTTAAAGGGTATTATGAAACTTTTTCATCGCCAAGATCCTTGTTATTGTGTCCCAGGGCTTTGGTTTGCTTATTTATGAAGGCCCAGTGACATAAAAACGATAATGGATGACCTTGCATTTTCGTCAAAATTTCAACCATGGCCATAGGGACGGGTGAAATAGCTCAAGTGATGAAGTTGGATGTTCCTTCAAATGGCCATAACCTCGTAGCCATGTGTCCTAGCGTGATGATTAAGACAGTTTTGGAAAGGTATTGAAGTGGTCTACAAGATCTGTACATTGATTGAACGATCAAAGTTACTTTCAGTGTAGTAAATGGCCTCTGAATGCATTGTACTCGGGAAAACCTGTCGATTTGAGCATGTATTTAAAGGGTAAAGTGACCCATTATGAAACTTTTTCATCGCCAAGATCCTTGTTATTGTGTCCCAGGGCTTTGATTTGCTTATTCATGAAGGCCCAGCGACATAAAAACGATAATGGATGACCTTGCATTTTCGTCAAAATTTCAACCATGGCCATAGGGACGGGTGAAAAAGCTCAAGTGATGTAGTTGGATGTTCCTTCAAATGGCCATAACTTCGTAGCCATGTGTCCTTGCGTGATGATTAAGACAGTTTTGGAAAGGTATTGAAGTGTTCTACAAGATCTGTACAAAGGTTAAAAGATCAAATTCATTTTTAGTCTAGTAAATCGCATCTGAATGCATTGTACTCGGGAAAACCTGTCAATTTGAGCATGTGTTTAAAGGGTATTATGAAACTTTTTCATCGCCAAGATCCTTGTTATTGTGTCCCAGGGCTTTGATTTGCTTATTCATGAAGGCCCAATGACATAAAAACGATAATGGATGACCTTGCATTTTCGTCAAAATTTCAACCATGGCCATAGGGACGGGTGAAAAAGCTCAAGTGATGTAGTTGGATGTTCCTTCAAATGGCCATAACTTCGTAGCCATGTGTCCTAGCGTGATGATTAAGACAGTTTTGGAAAGGTATTGAAGTGTTCTACAAGATCTGTAGAAAGGTTAAAAGATCAAATTCATTTTTAGTCTAGTAAATCGCATCTGAATGCATTGTACTCGGGAAAACCTGTCAATTTGAGCATGTGTTTAAAGGGTATTATGAAACTTTTTCATCGCCAAGATCCTTGTTATTGTGTCCCAGGGCTTTGGTTTGCTTATTCATGAAGGCCCAATGACATAAAAACGATAATGGATGACCTTGCATTTTCGTCAAAATTTCAACCATGGCCATAGGGACGGGTGAAAAAGCTCAAGTGATGTAGTTGGATGTTCCTTCAAATGGCCATAACTTCGTAGCCATGTGTCCTTGCGTGATGATTAAGACAGTTTTGGAAAGGTATTGAAGTGTTCTACAAGATCTGTACAAAGGTTAAAAGATCAAATTCATTTTTAGTCTAGTAAATCGCCTCTGAATGCATTGTACTCGGGAAAACCTGTCAATTTGAGCATGTGTTTAAAGGGTATTATGAAACTTTTTCATCGCCAAGATCCTTGTTATTGTGTCCCAGGGCTTTGGTTTGCTTATTCATGAAGGCCCAGTGACATAAAAACGATAATGGATGACCTTGCATTTTCGTCAAAATTTCAACCATGGCCATAGGGACGGGTGAAATAGCTCAAGTGATGTAGTTGGATGTTCCTTCAAATGGCCATAACTTCGTAGCCATGTGTCCTAGCATGATGATTAAGACAGTTTTGGAAAGGTATTGAAGTGTTCTACAAGATCTGTACATTGATTGAAAGATCAAAGTCACTTTCAGTGTAGTAAATGGCCTCTGAATGCATTGTACTCGGGAAAACCTGTCGATTTGCGCATGTATTTAAAGGGTAAAGTGACTCATTATGAAACTTTTTCATCGCCAAGATCCTTGTTATTGTGTCCCAGGGCTTTGGTTTGCTTATTCATGAAGGCCCAATAACATAAAAACGATAATGGATGACCTTGCATTTTCGTCAAAATTTCAACCATGGCCATAGGGACGGGTGAAAAAGCTCAAGTGATGTAGTTGGATGTTCCTTCAAATGGCCATAACTTCGTAGCCATGTGTCCTTGCGTGATGATTAAGACAGTTTTGGAAAGGTATTGAAGTGTTCTACAAGATCTGTACAAAGGTTAAAAGATCAAATTCATTTTTAGTCTAGTAAATCGCCTCTGAATGCATTGTACTCGGGAAAACCTGTCAATTTGAGCATGTGTTTAAAGGGTATTATGAAACTTTTTCATCGCCAAGATCCTTGTTATTGTGTCCCAGGGCTTTGGTTTGCTTATTCATGAAGGCCCAGTGACATAAAAACGATAATGGATGACCTTGCATTTTCGTCAAAATTTCAACCATGGCCATAGGGACGGGTGAAATAGCTCAAGTGATGTAGTTGGATGTTCCTTCAAATGGCCATAACTTCGTAGCCATGTGTCCTAGCATGATGATTAAGACAGTTTTGGAAAGGTATTGAAGTGTTCTACAAGATCTGTACATTGATTGAAAGATCAAAGTCACTTTCAGTGTAGTAAATGGCCTCTGAATGCATTGTACTCGGGAAAACCTGTCGATTTGCGCATGTATTTAAAGGGTAAAGTGACTCATTATGAAACTTTTTCATCGCCAAGATCCTTGTTATTGTGTCCCAGGGCTTTGATTTGCTTATTCATGAAGCCCCAATGACATAAAAACGATAATGGATGACCTTGCATTTTCGTCAAAATTTCAACCATGGCCAAAGGGACGGGTGAAATAGCTCAAGTGATGTAGTTGGATGTTCCTTCAAATGGCCATAACCTCGTAGCCATGTGTCCTTGCGTGATGATTAAGACAGTTTTGGAAAGGTATTGAAGTGTTCTAGAAGATCTGTACAAAGGTTAAAAGATCAAATTCATTTTTAGTCTAGTAAATCGACTCTGAATGCATTGTACTCGGGAAAACCTGTCAATTTGAGCATGTGTTTAAAGGGTATTATGAAACTTTTTCATCGCCAAGATCCTTGTTATTGTGTCCCAGGGCTTTGGTTTGCTTATTCATGAAGGCCCAATGACATAAAAACGATAATGGATGACCTTGCATTTTCGTCAAAATTTCAACCATGGCCATAGGGACGGGTGAAATAGCTCAAGTGATGTAGTTGGATGTTCCTTCAAATGGCCATAACCTCGTAGCCATGTGTCCTTGCGTGATGATTAAGACAGTTTTGGAAAGGTATTGAAGTGTTCTAGAAGATCTGTACAAAGGTTAAAAGATCAAATTCATTTTTAGTCTAGTAAATCGACTCTGAATGCATTGTACTCGGGAAAACCTGTCAATTTGAGCATGTGTTTAAAGGGTATTATGAAACTTTTTCATCGCCAAGATCCTTGTTATTGTGTCCCAGGGCTTTGGTTTGCTTATTCATGAAGGCCCAATGACATAAAAACGATAATGGATGACCTTGCATTTTCGTCAAAATTTCAACCATGGCCATAGGGACGGGTGAAATAGCTCAAGTGATGTAGTTGGATGTTCCTTCAAATGGCCATAACTTCGTAGCCATGTGTCCTAGCGTGATGATTAAGACAGTTTTGGAAAGGTATTGAAGTGGTCTACAAGATCTGTACATTGATTGAAAGATCAAAGTCACTTTCAGTGTAGTAAATGGCCTCTGAATGCATTGTACTCGGGAAAACCTGTCGATTTGAGCATGTATTTAAAGGGTAAAGTGACCCATTATGAAACTTTTTCATCGCCAAGATCCTTGTTATTGTGTCCCAGGGCTTTGATTTGCTTATTCATGAAGGCCCAATGACATAAAAACGATAATGGATGACCTTGCATTTTCGTCAAAATTTCAACCATGGCCATAGGGACGGGTGAAAAAGCTCAAGTGATGTAGTTGGATGTTCCTTCAAATGGCCATAACTTCGTAGCCATGTGTCCTTGCGTGATGATTAAGACAGTTTTGGAAAGGTATTGAAGTGTTCTACAAGATCTGTACAAAGGTTAAAAGATCAAATTCATTTTTAGTCTAGTAAATCGCATCTGAATGCATTGTACTCGGGAAAACCTGTCAATTTGAGCATGTGTTTAAAGGGTATTATGAAACTTTTTCATCGCCAAGATCCTTGTTATTGTGTCCCAGGGCTTTGGTTTGCTTATTCATGAAGGCCCAGTGACATAAAAACGATAATGGATGACCTTGCATTTTCGTCAAAATTTCAACCATGGCCATAGGGACGGGTGAAATAGCTCAAGTGATGTAGTTGGATGTTCCTTCAAATGGCCATAACCTCGTAGCCATGCGTCCTAGCGTGATGATTAAGACAGTTTTGGAAAGGTATTGAAGTGGTCTACAAGATCTGTACATTGATTGAACGATCAAAGTCATTTCCAATGTAGTAAATGGCCTCTGAATGCATTGTACTCGGGAAAACCTGTCGATTTGAGCATGTGTTTAAAGGGTATTATGAAACTTTTTCATCGCCAAGATCCTTGTTATTGTGTCCCAGGGCTTTGGTTTGCTTATTCATGAAGGCCCAATGACATAAAAACGATAATGGATGACCTTGCATTTTCGTCAAAATTTCAACCATGGCCATAGGGACGGGTGAAATAGCTCAAGTGATGTAGTTGGATGTTCCTTCAAATGGCCATAACTTCGTAGCCATGTGTCCTAGCATGATGATTAAGACAGTTTTGGAAAGGTATTGAAGTGTTCTACAAGATCTGTACAAAGGTTAAAAGATCAAATTCATTTTTAGTCTAGTAAATCGCCTCTGAATGCATTGTACTCGGGATAACCTGTCAATTTGAGCATGTGTTTAAAGGGTATTATGAAACTTTTTCATCGCCAAGATCCTTGTTATTGTGTCCCAGGGCTTTGGTTTGCTTATTCATGAAGGCCCAATGACATAAAAACGATAATGGATGACCTTGCATTTTCGTCAAAATTTCAACCATGGCCATAGGGACGGGTGAAAAAGGTCAAGTGATGTAGTTGGATGTTCCTTCAAATGGCCATAACCTCGTAGCCATGTGTCCTAGCGTGATGATTAAGACAGTTTTGGAAAGGTATTGAAGTGTTCTACAAGATCTGTACATTGATTGAAAGATCAAAGTCACTTTCAGTGTAGTAAATGGCCTCTGAATGCATTGTACTCGGGAAAACCTGTCGATTTGCGCATGTATTTAAAGGGTAAAGTGACTCATTATGAAACTTTTTCATCGCCAAGATCCTTGTTATTGTGTCCCAGGGCTTTGGTTTGCTTATTCATGAAGGCTCAATGACATAAAAACGATAATGGATGACCTTGCATTTTCGTCAAAATTTCAACCATGGCCATAGGGACGGGTGAAATAGCTCAAGTGATGTAGTTGGATGTTCCTTCAAATGGCCATAACTTCGTAGCCATGTGTCCTAGCATGATGATTAAGACAGTTTTGGAAAGGTATTGAGGTGTTCTACAAGATCTGTACAAAGGTTAAAAGATCAAATTCATTTTTAGTCTAGTAAATCGCCTCTGAATGCATTGTACTCGGGAAAACCTGTCAATTTGAGCATGTGTTTAAAGGGTATTATGAAACTTTTTCATCGCCAAGATCCTTGTTATTGTGTCCCAGGGCTTTGGTTTGCTTATTCATGAAGGCCCAATAACATAAAAACGATAATGGATGACCTTGCATTTTCGTCAAAATTTCAACCATGGCCATAGGGACGGGTGAAAAAGCTCAAGTGATGTAGTTGGATGTTCCTTCAAATGGCCATAACTTCGTAGCCATGTGTCCTTGCGTGATGATGAAGACAGTTTTGGAAAGGTATTGAAGTGTTCTACAAGATCTGTACAAAGGTTAAAAGATCAAATTCATTTTTAGTTTAGTAAATCGCCTCTGAATGCATTGTACTCGGGAAAACCTGTCAATTTGAGCATGTGTTTAAAGGGTATTATGAAACTTTTTCATCGCCAAGATCCTTGTTATTGTGTCCCAGGGCTTTGGTTTGCTTATTCATGAAGGCCCAGTGACATAAAAACGATAATGGATGACCTTGCATTTTCGTCAAAATTTCAACCATGGCCATAGGGACGGGTGAAATAGCTCAAGTGATGTAGTTGGATGTTCCTTCAAATGGCCATAACTTCGTAGCCATGTGTCCTAGCATGATGATTAAGACAGTTTTGGAAAGGTATTGAGGTGTTCTACAAGATCTGTACAAAGGTTAAAAGATTAAATTCATGTTTAGTCTAGTAAATCGCCTCTGAATGCATTATACTCGGGAAAACCTGTCAATTTGAGCATGTGTTTAAAGGGTATTATGAAACTTTTTCATCGCCAAGATCCTTGTTATTGTGTCCCAGGGCTTTGGTTTGCTTATTCATGAAGGCCCAATAACATAAAAACGATAATGGATGACCTTGCATTTTCGTCAAAATTTCAACCATGGCCATAGGGACGGGTGAAAAAGCTCAAGTGATGTAGTTGGATGTTCCTTCAAATGGCCATAACTTCGTAGCCATGTGTCCTTGCGTGATGATGAAGACAGTTTTGGAAAGGTATTGAAGTGTTCTACAAGATCTGTACAAAGGTTAAAAGATCAAATTCATTTTTAGTTTAGTAAATCGCCTCTGAATGCATTGTACTCGGGAAAACCTGTCAATTTGAGCATGTGTTTAAAGGGTATTATGAAACTTTTTCATCGCCAAGATCCTTGTTATTGTGTCCCAGGGCTTTGGTTTGCTTATTCATGAAGGCCCAGTGACATAAAAACGATAATGGATGACCTTGCATTTTCGTCAAAATTTCAACCATGGCCATAGGGACGGGTGAAATAGCTCAAGTGATGTAGTTGGATGTTCCTTCAAATGGCCATAACTTCGTAGCCATGTGTCCTAGCGTGATGATTAAGACAGTTTTGGAAAGGTATTGAAGTGGTCTACAAGATCTGTACATTGATTGAACGATCAAAGTCACTTTCAGTGTAGTAAATGGCCTCTGAATGCATTGTACTCGGGAAAACCTGTCGATTTGAGCATGTGTTTAAAGGGTAAAGTGACCCATTATGAAACTTTTTCATCGCCAAGATCCTTGTTATTGTGTCCCAGGGCTTTGATTTGCTTATTCATGAAGGCCCAATGACATAAAAACGATAATGGATGACCTTGCATTTTCGTCAAAATTTCAACCATGGCCATAGGGACGGGTGAAAAAGCTCAAGTGATGTAGTTGGATGTTCCTTCAAATGGCCATAACTTCATAGCCATGTGTCCTTGCGTGATGATTAAGACAGTTTTGGAAAGGTTTTGAAGTGTTCTACAAGATCTGTACATTGATTGAACGATCAAAGTCACTTTCAGTGTAGTAAATGGCCTCTGAATGCATTGTACTCGGGAAAACCTGTCGATTTGAGGATGTGTTTAAAGGGTAAAGTGACCCATTATGAAACTTTTTCATCGCCAAGATCCTTGTTATTGTGTCCCAGGGCTTTGATTTGCTTATTCATGAAGGCCCAATGACATAAAAACGATAATGGATGACCTTGCATTTTCGTCAAAATTTCAACCATGGCCATAGGGACGGGTGAAAAAGCTCAAGTGATGTAGTTGGATGTTCCTTCAAATGGCCATAACTTCATAGCCATGTGTCCTTGCGTGATGATTAAGACAGTTTTGGAAAGGTATTGAAGTGTTCTACAAGATCTGTACAAAGCTTAAAAGATCAAATTCATTTTTAGTCTAGTAAATCGCCTCTGAATGCATTGTACTCGGGAAAACCTGTCAATTTGAGCATGTGTTTAAAGGGTATTATGAAACTTTTTCATCGCCAAGATCCTTGTTATTGTGTCCCAGGGCTTTGGTTTGCTTATTCATGAAGGCCCAATGACATAAAAACGATAATGGATGACCTTGCATTTTCGTCAAAATTTCAACCATGGCCATAGGGACGGGTGAAATAGCTCAAGTGATGTAGTTGGATGTTCCTTCAAATGGCCATAACTTCGTAGCCATGTGTCCTAGCGTGATGATTAAGACAGTTTTGGAAAGGTATTGAAGTAGTCTACAAGATCTGTACATCGGTTAAAAGATCAAATTCACTTTTAGTCTAGTAAATGGCCTCTGAATGCATTGTACTCGGGAAAACCTTTCAATTTGAGCATGTGTTTAAAGGGTATTATGAAACTTTTTCATCGCCAAGATCCTTGTTATTGTGTCCCAGGGCTTTGGTTTGCTTATTCATGAAGGCGCAATGACATAAAAACGATAATGGATGACCTTGCATTTTCGTCAAAATTTCAACCATGGCCATAGGGACGGGTGAAATAGCTCAAGTGATGTAGTTGGATGTTCCTTCAAATGGCCATAACTTCATAGCCATGTGTCCTTGCGTGATGATTAAGACAGTTTTGGAAAGGTATTGAAGTGTTCTACAAGATCTGTACAAAGGTTAAAAGATCAAATTCATTTTTAGTCTAGTATATCGCCCCTGAATGCATTGTACTCGGGAAAACCTGTCAATTTGAGCATGTGTTTAAAGGGTATTATGAAACTTTTTCATCGCCAAGATCCTTGTTATTGTGTCCCAGGGCTTTGATTTGCTTATTCATGAAGGCCCAATGACATAAAAACGATAATGGATGACCTTGCATTTTCGTCAAAATTTCAACCATGGCCATAGGGACGGGTGAAAAAGCTCAAGTGATGTAGTTGGATGTTCCTTCAAATGGCCATAACTTCGTAGCCATGTGTCCTAGCATGATGATTAAGACAGTTTTGGAAAGGTATTGAAGTGTTCTACAAGATCTGTACAAAGGTTAAAAGATCAAATTCATTTTTAGTCTAGTAAATCGCCTCTGAATGCATTGTACTCGGGAAAACCTGTCAATTTGAGCATGTGTTTAAAGGGTATTATGAAACTTTTTCATCGCCAAGATCCTTGTTATTGTGTCCCAGGGCTTTGGTTTGCTTATTCATGAAGGCGCAATGACATAAAAACGATAATGGATGACCTTGCATTTTCGTCAAAATTTCAACCATGGCCATAGGGACGGGTTAGAAAGCTCAAGTGATGTAGTTGGATGTTCCTTCAAATGGCCATAACTTCGTAGCCATGTGTCCTTGCGTGATGATTAAGACAGTTTTGGAAAGGTATTGAAGTGTTCTACAAGATCTGTACAAAGGTTAAAAGATCAAATTCATTTTTAGTCTAGTAAATCGCCTCTGAATGCATTGTACTCGGGAAAACCTGTCAATTTGAGCATGTGTTTAAAGGGTATTATGAAACTTTTTCATCGCCAAGATCCTTGTTATTGTGTCCCAGGGCTTTGGTTTGCTTATTCATTAAGGCGCAATGACATAAAAACGATAATGGATGACCTTGCATTTTCGTCAAAATTTCAACCATGGCCATAGGGACGGGTTAGAAAGCTCAAGTGATGTAGTTGGATGTTCCTTCAAATGGCCATAACCTCGTAGCCATGCGTCCTAGCGTGATGATTAAGACAGTTTTGGAAAGGTATTAAAGTGGTCTACAAGATCTGTACATTGATTGAACGATCAAAGTCACTTTCAGTGTAGTAAATGGCCTCTGAATGCATTGTACTCGGGAAAACCTGTCGATTTGAGCATGTATTTAAAGGGTAAAGTGACCCATTATGAAACTTTTTCATCGCCAAGATCCTTGTTATTGTGTCCCAGGGCTTTGATTTGCTTATTCATGAAGGCCCAATGACATAAAAACGATAATGGATGACCTTGCATTTTCGTCAAAATTTCAACCATGGCCATAGGGACGGGTGAAATAGCTCAAGTGATGAAGTTGGATGTTCCTTCAAATGGCCATAACTTCGTAGCCATGTGTCCTTGCGTGATGATTAAGACAGTTTTGGAAAGGTATTGAAGTGTTCTACAAGATCTGTACAAAGGTTAAAAGATCAAATTCATTTTTAGTCTAGTAAATCGCCTCTGAATGCATTGTACTCGGGAAAACCTGTAAATTTGAGCATGTGTTTAAAGGGTATTATGAAACTTTTTCATCGCCAAGATCCTTGTTATTGTGTCCCAGGGCTTTGGTTTGCTTATTCATTAAGGCGCAATGACATAAAAACGATAATGGATGACCTTGCATTTTCGTCAAAATTTCAACCATGGCCAAAGGGACGGGTGAAATAGCTCAAGTGATGTAGTTGGATGTTCCTTCAAATGGCCATAACCTCGTAGCCATGCGTCCTAGCGTGATGATTAAGACAGTTTTGGAAAGGTATTGAAGTGGTCTACAAGATCTGTACATTGATTGAAAGATCAAAGTCACTTTCAGTGTAGTAAATGGCCTCTGAATGCATTGTACTCGGGAAAACCTGTCGATTTGAGCATGTGTTTAAAGGGTAATATGACCCATAAAGGTTAAGCTCAGAGCTTAGGAACATATAGTACATTGCCTCTGAAGTTGAAGGTTTTGTGGAAAGTCTTCAAATGTGCTTCGGGGGACTATGACCCAGTATGAAACTTTTACATCGCCAAGATCCTTGTTATTGTGTCCCAGGGCTTTGATTTGCTTATTCATGAAGGCCCAATGACATAAAAACGATAATGGATGACCTTGCATTTTCGTCAAAATTTCAACCATGGCCATAGGGACGGGTGAAATAGCTCAAGTGATGAAGTTGGATGTTCCTTCAAATGGCCATAACCTCGTAGCCATGTGTCCTAGCGTGATGATTAAGACAGTTTTGGAAAGGTATTGAAGTGTTCTACAAGATCTGTACAAAGGTTAAAAGATCAAATTCATTTTTAGTCTAGTAGATCGCCTCTGAATGCATTGTACTCGGGAAAACCTGTCAATTTGAGCATGTGTTTAAAGGGTATTATGAAACTTTTTCATCGCCAAGATCCTTGTTATTGTGTCCCAGGGCTTTGGTTTGCTTATTCATGAAGGCCCAATGACATAAAAACGATAATGGATGACCTTGCATTTTCGTCAAAATTTCAACCATGGCCATAGGGACGGGTTAGAAAGCTCAAGTGATGTAGTTGGATGTTCCTTCAAATGGCCATAACTTCGTAGCCATGTGTCCTAGCATGATGATTAAGACAGTTTTGTAAAGGTATTGAAGTGTTCTACAAGATCTGTACAAAGCTTAAAAGATCAAATTCATTTTTAGTCTAGTAAATCGCCTCTGAATGCATTGTACTCGGGAAAACCTGTCAATTTGAGCATGTGTTTAAAGGGTATTATGAAACTTTTTCATCGCCAAGATCCTTGTTATTGTGTCCCAGGGCTTTGGTTTGCTTATTCATGAAGGCGCAATGACATAAAAACGATAATGGATGACCTTGCATTTTCGTCAAAATTTCAACCATGGCCATAGGGACGGGTTAGAAAGCTCAAGTGATGTAGTTGGATGTTCCTTCAAATGGCCATAACTTCGTAGCCATGTGTCCTAGCATGATGATTAAGACAGTTTTGGAAAGGTATTAAAGTGTTCTACAAGATCTGTACAAAGCTTAAAAGATCAAATTCATTTTTAGTCTAGTAAATCGCCTCTGAATGCATTGTACTCGGGAAAACCTGTCAATTTGAGCATGTGTTTAAAGGGTATTATGAAACTTTTTCATCGCCAAGATCCTTGTTATTGTGTCCCAGGGCTTTGGTTTGCTTATTCATGAAGGCCCAATGACATAAAAACGATAATGGATGACCTTGCATTTTCGTCAAAATTTCAACCATGGCCAAAGGACGGGTGAAATAGCTCAAGTGATGTAGTTGGATGTTCCTTCAAATGGCCATAACCTCGTAGCCATGCGTCCTAGCGTGATGATTAAGACAGTTTTGGAAAGGTATTGAAGTGGTCTACAAGATCTGTACATTGATTGAAAGATCAAAGTCACTTTCAGTGTAGTAAATGGCCTCTGAATGCATTGTACTCGGGAAAACCTGTCGATTTGAGCATGTGTTTAAAGGGTAATATGACCCATAAAGGTTAAGCTCAGAGCTTAGGAACATATAGTACATTGCCTCTGAAGTTGAAGGTTTTGTGGAAAGTCTTCAAATGTGCTTCGGGGGACTATGACCCAGTATGAAACTTTTACATCGCCAAGATCCTTGTTATTGTGTCCCAGGGCTTTGATTTGCTTATTCATGAAGGCCCAATGACATAAAAACGATAATGGATGACCTTGCATTTTCGTCAAAATTTCAACCATGGCCATAGGGACGGGTGAAATAGCTCAAGTGATGAAGTTGGATGTTCCTTCAAATGGCCATAACCTCGTAGCCATGTGTCCTAGCATGATGATTAAGACAGTTTTGGAAAGGTATTGAAGTGTTCTACAAGATCTGTACAAAGGTTAAAAGATCAAATTAATTTTTAGTCTAGTAAATCGCCTCTGAATGCATTGTACTCGGGAAAACCTGTCAATTTGAGCATGTGTTTAAAGGGTATTATGAAACTTTTTCATCGCCAAGATCCTTGTTATTGTGTCCCAGGGCTTTGGTTTGCTCATTCATGAAGGCCCAATGACATAAAAACGATAATGGATGACCTTGCATTTTCGTCAAAATTTCAACCATGGCCATAGGGACGGGTTAGAAAGCTCAAGTGATGTAGTTGGATGTTCCTTCAAATGGCCATAACTTCGTAGCCATGTGTCCTTGCATGATGATTAAGACAGTTTTGGAAAGGTATTGAAGTGTTCTACAAGATCTGTACAAAGGTTAAAAGATCAAATTCATTTTTAGTCTAGTAAATCGCCTCTGAATGCATTGTACTCGGGAAAACCTGTCAATTTGAGCATGTGTTTAAAGGGTATTATGAAACTTTTTCATCGCCAAGATCCTTGTTATTGTGTCCCAGGGCTTTGGTTTGCTTATTCATGAAGGCGCAATGACATAAAAACGATAATGGATGACCTTGCATTTTCGTCAAAATTTCAACCATGGCCATAGGGACGGGTTAGAAAGCTCAAGTGATGTAGTTGGATGTTCCTTCAAATGGCCATAACTTCGTAGCCATGTGTCCTTGCATGATGATTAAGACAGTTTTGGAAAGGTATTGAAGTGTTCTACAAGATCTGTACAAAGGTTAAAAGATCAAATTCATTTTTAGTCTAGTAAATCGCCTCTGAATGCATTGTACTCGGGAAAACCTGTCAATTTGAGCATGTGTTTAAAGGGTATTATGAAACTTTTTCATCGCCAAGATCCTTGTTATTGTGTCCCAGGGCTTTGGTTTGCTTATTCATGAAGGCCCAATGACATAAAAACGATAATGGATGACCTTGCATTTTCGTCAAAATTTCAACCATGGCCATAGGGACGGGTGAAAAAGCTCAAGTGATGTAGTTGGATGTTCCTTCAAATGGCCATAACTTCGTAGCCATGTGTCCTTGCGTGATGATTAAGACAGTTTTGGAAAGGTATTGAAGTGTTCTACAAGATCTGTACAAAGGTTAAAAGATCAAATTCATGTTTAGTCTAGTAAATCGCCTCTGAATGCATTGTACTCGGGAAAACCTGTCAATTTGAGCATGTGTTTAAAGGGTATTATGAAACTTTTTCATCGCCAAGATCCTTGTTATTGTGTCCCAGGGCTTTGATTTGCTTATTCATGAAGGCCCAATGACATAAAAACGATAATGGATGACCTTGCATTTTCGTCAAAATTCCAACCATGGCCATAGGGACGGGTGAAATAGCTCAAGTGATGTAGTTGGATGTTCCTTCAAATGGCCATAACTTCGTAGCCATGTGTCCTTGCGTGATGATTAAGACAGTTTTGGAAAGGTATTGAAGTGTTCTACAAGATCTGTACAAAGGTTAAAAGATCAAATTCATTTTTAGTCTAGTAGATCGCCTCTGAATGCATTGTACTCGGGACAACCTGTCGATTTGCGCATGTATTTAAAGGGTAAAGTGACCCATTATGAAACTTTTTCATCGCCAAGATCCTTGTTATTGTGTCCCAGGGCTTTGATTTGCTTATTCATGAAGGCCCAATGACATAAAAACGATAATGGATGACCTTGCATTTTCGTCAAAATTTCAACCATGGCCATAGGGACGGGTGAAAAAGCTCAAGTGATGTAGTTGGATGTTCCTTCAAATGGCCATAACCTCGTAGCCATGTGTCCTAGCGTGATGATTAAGACAGTTTTGGAAAGGTATTGAAGTGGTCTACAAGATCTGTACATTGATTGAAAGATCAAAGTCACTTTCAGTGTAGTAAATGGCCTCTGAATGCATTGTACTCGGGAAAACCTGTCAATTTGAGCATGTGTTTAAAGGGTATTATGAAACTTTTTCATCGCCAAGATCCTTGTTATTGTGTCCCAGGGCTTTGGTTTGCTTATTCATGAAGGCTCAATGACATAAAAACGATAATGGATGACCTTGCATTTTCGTCAAAATTTCAACCATGGCCATAGGGACGGGTGAAATAGCTCAAGTGATGTAGTTGGATGTTCCTTCAAATGGCCATAACTTCGTAGCCATGTGTCCTTGCGTGATGATTAAGACAGTTTTGGAAAGGTATTGAAGTGTTCTACAAGATCTGTACAAAGGTTAAAAGATCAAATTCATTTTTAGTCTAGTAGATCGCCTCTGAATGCATTGTACTCGGGACAACCTGTCGATTTGCGCATGTATTTAAAGGGTAAAGTGACCCATTATGAAACTTTTTCATCGCCAAGATCCTTGTTATTGTGTCCCAGGGCTTTGATTTGCTTATTCATGAAGGCCCAATGACATAAAAACGATAATGGATGACCTTGCATTTTCGTCAAAATTTCAACCATGGCCATAGGGACGGGTGAAAAAGCTCAAGTGATGTAGTTGGATGTTCCTTCAAATGGCCATAACCTCGTAGCCATGTGTCCTAGCGTGATGATTAAGACAGTTTTGGAAAGGTATTGAAGTGGTCTACAAGATCTGTACATTGATTGAAAGATCAAAGTCACTTTCAGTGTAGTAAATGGCCTCTGAATGCATTGTACTCGGGACAACCTGTCGATTTGCGCATGTATTTAAAGGGTAAAGTGACCCATTATGAAACTTTTTCATCGCCAAGATCCTTGTTATTGTGTCCCAGGGCTTTGATTTGCTTATTCATGAAGGCCCAATGACATAAAAACGATAATGGATGACCTTGCATTTTCGTCAAAATTTCAACCATGGCCAAAGGGACGGGTGAAATAGCTCAAGTGATGTAGTTGGATGTTCCTTCAAATGGCCATAACCTCGTAGCCATGTGTCCTAGCGTGATGATTAAGACAGTTTTGGAAAGGTATTGAAGTGGTCTACAAGATCTGTACATTGATTGGAAGATCAAAGTCACTTTCAGTGTAGTAAATGGCCTCTGAATGCATTGTACTCGGGAAAACCTGTCGATTTGAGCATGTATTTAAAGGGTAAAGTGACCCATTATGAAACTTTTTCATCGCCAAGATCCTTGTTATTGTGTCCCAGGGCTTTGATTTGCTTATTCATGAAGGCCCAATGACATAAAAACGATAATGGATGACCTTGCATTTTCGTCAAAATTTCAACCATGGCCATAGGGACGGGTGAAAAAGCTCAAGTGATGTAGTTGGATGTTCCTTCAAATGGCCATAACTTCGTAGCCATGTGTCCTTGCGTGATGATTAAGACAGTTTTGGAAAGGTATTGAAGTGGTCTACAAGATCTGTACATAGGTTTAAAGATCAAATTCACTTTTAGTCTAGTAAATGGCCTCTGAATGCATTGTACTCGGGAAAACCTGTCAATTTGAGCATGTATTTAAAGGGTATTATGAAACTTTTTCATCGCCAAGATCCTTGTTATTGTGTCCCAGGGCTTTGATTTGCTTATTCATGAAGGCCCAATGACATAAAAACGATAATGGATGACCTTGCATTTTCGTCAAAATTTCAACCATGGCCATAGGGACGGGTGAAAAAGCTCAAGTGATGTAGTTGGATGTTCCTTCAAATGGCCATAACTTCGTAGCCATGTGTCCTTGCGTGATGATTAAGACAGTTTTGGAAAGGTATTGAAGTGTTCTACAAGATCTGTACAAAGGTTAAAAGATCAAATTCATTTTTAGTCTAGTAAATCGCCTCTGAATGCATTGTACTCGGGAAAACCTGTCAATTTGAGCATGTATTTAAAGGGTATTATGAAACTTTTTCATCGCCAAGATCCTTGTTATTGTGTCCCAGGGCTTTGGTTTGCTTATTCATGAAGGCCCAATGACATAAAAACGATAATGGATGACCTTGCATTTTCGTCAAAATTTCAACCATGGCCATAGGGACGGGTGAAAAAGCTCAAGTGATGTAGTTGGATGTTCCTTCAAATGGCCATAACTTCGTAGCCATGTGTCCTTGCATGATGATTAAGACAGTTTTGGAAAGGTATTGAAGTGTTCTACAAGATCTGTACAAAGGTTAAAAGATCAAATTCATTTTTAGTCTAGTAAATCGCCTCTGAATGCATTGTACTCGGGAAAACCTGTCAATTTGAGCATGTGTTTAAAGGGTATTATGAAACTTTTTCATCGCCAAGATCCTTGTTATTGTGTCCCAGGGCTTTGGTTTGCTTATTCATGAAGGCCCAATGACATAAAAACGATAATGGATGACCTTGCATTTTCGTCAAAATTTCAACCATGGCCATAGGGACGGGTGAAATAGCTCAAGTGATGTAGTTGGATGTTCCTTCAAATGGCCATAACTTCGTAGCCATGTGTCCTTGCGTGATGATTAAGACAGTTTTGGAAAGGTATTGAAGTGTTCTACAAGATCTGTACAAAGGTTAAAAGATCAAATTCATTTTTAGTCTAGTAAATCGCCTCTGAATGCATTGTACTCGGGAAAACCTGTCAATTTGAGCATGTGTTTAAAGGGTATTATGAAACTTTTTCATCGCCAAGATCCTTGTTATTGTGTCCCAGGGCTTTGGTTTGCTTATTCATGAAGGCCCAATGACATAAAAACGATAATGGATGACCTTGCATTTTCGTCAAAATTTCAACCATGGCCATAGGGACGGGTGAAATAGCTCAAGTGATGTAGTTGGATGTTCCTTCAAATGGCCATAACTTCGTAGCCATGTGTCCTAGCGTGATGATTAAGACAGTTTTGGAAAGGTATTGAAGTGGTCTACAAGATCTGTACATTGATTGAAAGATCAAATTCACTTTTAGTCTAGTAAATCGCCTCTGAATGCATTGTACTCGGGAAAACCTGTCAATTTGCGCATGTGTTTAAAGGGTATTATGAAACTTTTTCATCGCCAAGATCCTTGTTATTGTGTCCCAGGGCTTTGGTTTGCTTATTCATGAAGGCCCAATGACATAAAAACGATAATGGATGACCTTGCATTTTCGTCAAAATTTCAACCATGGCCATAGGGACGGGTGAAAAAGCTCAAGTGATGTAGTTGGATGTTCCTTCAAATGGCCATAACTTCGTAGCCATGTGTCCTTGCGTGATGATTAAGACAGTTTTGGAAAGGTATTGAAGTGGTCTACAAGATCTGTACATAGGTTTAAAGATCAAATTCACTTTTAGTCTAGTAAATGGCCTCTGAATGCATTGTACTCGGGAAAACCTGTCAATTTGAGCATGTGTTTAAAGGGTATTATGAAACTTTTTCATCGCCAAGATCCTTGTTATTGTGTCCCAGGGCTTTGGTTTGCTTATTCATGAAGGCCCAATGACATAAAAACGATAATGGATGACCTTGCATTTTCGTCAAAATTTCAACCATGGCCATGGGGACGGGTGAAAAAGCTCAAGTGATGTAGTTGGATGTTCCTTCAAATGGCCATAACTTCGTAGCCATGTGTCCTAGCGTGATGATTGAGGCAGTTTTGGGAAAGTATTGAAGTGGTCTACAAGATCTGTACATAGGTTTAAAGATCAAATTCAATTTAAGTCTAGTAAATGGCCTCTGAATGCATTGTACTCGGGAAAACCTGCCAATTTGAGCATGTGTTTAAAGGGTATTATGAAACTTTTTCATCGCCAAGATCCTTGTTATTGTGTCCCAGGGCTTTGGTTTGCTTATTCATGAAGGCCCAATGACATAAAAACGATAATGGATGACCTTGCATTTTCGTCAAAATTCCAACCATGGCCATAGGGACGGGTGAAATAGCTCAAGTGATGTAGTTGGATGTTCCTTCAAATGGCCATAACTTCGTAGCCATGTGTCCTAGCATGATGATTAAGACAGTTTTGGAAAGGTATTGAAGTGGTCTACAAGATCTGTACATCGGTTAAAAGATCAAATTCACTTTTAGTCTAGTAAATGGCCTCTGAATGCATTGTACTCGGGAAAACCTGTCAATTTGAGCATGTGTTTAAAGGGTATTATGAAACTTTTTCATCGCCAAGATCCTTGTTATTGTGTCCCAGGGCTTTGATTTGCTTATTCATGAAGGCCCAATGACATAAAAACGATAATGGATGACCTTGCATTTTCGTCAAAATTTCAACCATGGCCATGGGGACGGGTGAAATAGCTCAAGTGATGTAGTTGGATGTTCCTTCAAATGGCCATAACTTCGTAGCCATGTGTCCTTGCGTGATGATTAAGACAGTTTTGGAAAGGTATTGAAGTGGTCTACAAGATCTGTACAAAGGTTAAAAGATCAAATTCATTTTTAGTCTAGTATATCGCCCCTGAATGCATTGTACTCGGGAAAACCTGTCAATTTGAGCATGTGTTTAAAGGGTATTATGAAACTTTTTCATCGCCAAGATCCTTGTTATTGTGTCCCAGGGCTTTGATTTGCTTATTCATGAAGGCCCAATGACATAAAAACGATAATGGATGACCTTGCATTTTCGTCAAAATTTCAACCATGGCCATAGGGACGGGTGAAAAAGCTCAAGTGATGTAGTTGGATGTTCCTTCAAATGGCCATAACTTCATAGCCATGTGTCCTTGCGTGATGATTAAGACAGTTTTGGAAAGGTATTGAAGTGTTCTACAAGATCTGTACAAAGGTTAAAAGATCAAATTCATTTTTAGTCTAGTATATCGCCCCTGAATGCATTGTACTCGGGAAAACCTGTCAATTTGAGCATGTGTTTAAAGGGTATTATGAAACTTTTTCATCGCCAAGATCCTTGTTATTGTGTCCCAGGGCTTTGATTTGCTTATTCATGAAGGCCCAATGACATAAAAACGATAATGGATGACCTTGCATTTTCGTCAAAATTTCAACCATGGCCATAGGGACGGGTGAAATAGCTCAAGTGATGTAGTTGGATGTTCCTTCAAATGGCCATAACCTCGTAGCCATGTGTCCTAGCGTGATGATTAAGACAGTTTTGGAAAGGTATTGAAGTGGTCTACAAGATCTGTACATTGATTGGAAGATCAAAGTCACTTTCAGTGTAGTAAATGGCCTCTGAATGCATTGTACTCGGGAAAACCTGTCGATTTGAGCATGTATTTAAAGGGTAAAGTGACCCATTATGAAACTTTTTCATCGCCAAGATCCTTGTTATTGTGTCCCAGGGCTTTGATTTGCTTATTCATGAAGGCCCAATGACATAAAAACGATAATGGATGACCTTGCATTTTCGTCAAAATTTCAACCATGGCCATAGGGACGGGTGAAAAAGCTCAAGTGATGTAGTTGGATGTTCCTTCAAATGGCCATAACTTCGTAGCCATGTGTCCTTGCGTGATGATTAGGACAGTTTTGGAAAGGTATTGAAGTGTTCTACAAGATCTGTACAAAGGTTAAAAGATCAAATTCATTTTTAGTCTAGTAGATCGCCTCTGAATGCATTGTACTCGGGAAAACCTGTCAATTTGAGCATGTGTTTAAAGGGTATTATGAAACTTTTTCATCGCCAAGATCCTTGTTATTGTGTCCCAGGGCTTTGATTTGCTTATTCATGAAGGCCCAGTGACATAAAAACGATAATGGATGACCTTGCATTTTCGTCAAAATTTCAACCATGGCCATAGGGACGGGTGAAATAGCTCAAGTGATGAAGTTGGATGTTCCTTCAAATGGCCATAACCTCGTAGCCATGTGTCCTAGCGTGATGATTAAGACAGTTTTGGAAAGGTATTGAAGTGGTCTACAAGATCTGTACATTGATTGAACGATCAAAGTTACTTTCAGTGTAGTAAATGGCCTCTGAATGCATTGTACTCGGGAAAACCTGTCGATTTGAGCATGTATTTAAAGGGTAAAGTGACCCATTATGAAACTTTTTCATCGCCAAGATCCTTGTTATTGTGTCCCAGGGCTTTGATTTGCTTATTTATGAAGGCCCAATGACATAAAAACGATAATGGATGACCTTGCATTTTCGTCAAAATTTCAACCATGGCCATAGGGACGGGTGAAAAAGCTCAAGTGATGTAGTTGGATGTTCCTTCAAATGGCCATAACTTCGTAGCCATGTGTCCTAGCGTGATGATTAAGACAGTTTTGGAAAGGTATTGAAGTGTTCTACAAGATCTGTACAAAGGTTAAAAGATCAAATTAATTTTTAGTCTAGTAAATCGCCTCTGAATGCATTGTACTCGGGAAAACCTGTCAATTTGAGCATGTGTTTAAAGGGTATTATGAAACTTTTTCATCGCCAAGATCCTTGTTATTGTGTCCCAGGGCTTTGGTTTGCTTATTCATGAAGGCCCAATGACATAAAAACGATAATGGATGACCTTGCATTTTCGTCAAAATTTCAACCATGGCCATAGGGACGGGTGAAATAGCTCAAGTGATGTAGTTGGATGTTCCTTCAAATGGCCATAACTTCGTAGCCATGTGTCCTAGCATGATGATTAAGACAGTTTTGGAAAGGTATTGAAGTGTTCTACAAGATCTGTACAAAGGTTAAAAGAACAAATTCATTTTTAGTCTAGTAAATCGCCTCTGAATGCATTGTACTCGGGAAAACCTGTCAATTTGAGCATGTATTTAAAGGGTATTATGAAACTTTTTCATCGCCAAGATCCTTGTTATTGTGTCCCAGGGCTTTGGTTTGCTTATTCATGAAGGCGCAATGACATAAAAACGATAATGGATGACCTTGCATTTTCGTCAAAATTTCAACCATGGCCATAGGGACGGGTGAAAAAGCTCAAGTGATGTAGTTGGATGTTCCTTCAAATGGCCATAACTTCGTAGCCATGTGTCCTAGCGTGATGATTGAGACAGTTTTGGGAAGGTATTGAAGTGGTCTACAAGATCTGTACAAAGGTTTAAAGATCAAATTCATTTTTAGTCTAGTAAATCGCCTCTGAATGCATTGTACTCGGGAAAACCTGTCAATTTGAGCATGTGTTTAAAGGGTATTATGAAACTTTTTCATCGCCAAGATCCTTGTTATTGTGTCCCAGGGCTTTGGTTTGCTTATTCATGAAGGCCCAATGACATAAAAACGATAATGGATGACCTTGCATTTTCGTCAAAATTTCAACCATGGCCATAGGGACGGGTGAAAAAGCTCAAGTGATGTAGTTGGATGTTCCTTCAAATGGCCATAACTTCGTAGCCATGTGTCCTAGCATGATGATTAAGACAGTTTTGGAAAGGTATTGAAGTGTTCTACAAGATCTGTACAAAGGTTTAAAGATCAAATTCATTTTTACTCTAGTAAATCGCCTCTGAATGCATTGTACTCGGGAAAACCTGTCAATTTGAGCATGTGTTTAAAGGGTATTATGAAACTTTTTCATCGCCAAGATCCTTGTTATTGTGTCCCAGGGCTTTGGTTTGCTTATTCATGAAGGCGCAATGACATAAAAACGATAATGGATGACCTTGCATTTTCGTCAAAATTTCAACCATGGCCATAGGGACGGGTGAAAAAGCTCAAGTGATGTAGTTGGATGTTCCTTCAAATGGCCATAACTTCGTAGCCATGTGTCCTTGCGTGATGATTAAGACAGTTTTGGAAAGGTATTGAAGTGTTCTACAAGATCTGTACAAAGGTTTAAAGATCAAATTCATTTTTACTCTAGTAAATCGCCTCTGAATGCATTGTACTCGGGAAAACCTGTCAATTTGAGCATGTGTTTAAAGGGTATTATGAAACTTTTTCATCGCCAAGATCCTTGTTATTGTGTCCCAGGGCTTTGGTTTGCTTATTCATGAAGGCGCAATGACATAAAAACGATAATGGATGACCTTGCATTTTCGTCAAAATTTCAACCATGGCCATAGGGACGGGTGAAAAAGCTCAAGTGATGTAGTTGGATGTTCCTTCAAATGGCCATAACTTCGTAGCCATGTGTCCTTGCGTGATGATTAAGACAGTTTTGGAAAGGTATTGAAGTGTTCTACAAGATCTGTACAAAGGTTAAAAGAACAAATTCATTTTTAGTCTAGTAAATCGCCTCTGAATGCATTGTACTCGGGAAAACCTGTCAATTTGAGCATGTGTTTAAAGGGTATTATGAAACTTTTTCATCGCCAAGATCCTTGTTATTGTGTCCCAGGGCTTTGGTTTGCTTATTCATGAAGGCCCAATGACATAAAAACGATAATGGATGACCTTGCATTTTCGTCAAAATTTCAACCATGGCCATAGGGACGGGTGAAAAAGCTCAAGTGATGTAGTTGGATGTTCCTTCAAATGGCCATAACTTCGTAGCCATGTGTCCTTGCGTGATGATTAAGACAGTTTTGGAAAGGTATTGAAGTGTTCTACAAGATCTGTACAAAGGTTAAAAGATCAAATTCATTTTTAGTCTAGTAAATCGCCTCTGAATGCATTGTACTCGGGAAAACCTGTCAATTTGAGCATGTGTTTAAAGGGTATTATGAAACTTTTTCATCGCCAAGATCCTTGTTATTGTGTCCCAGGGCTTTGGTTTGCTTATTCATGAAGGCCCAGTGACATAAAAACGATAATGGATGACCTTGCATTTTCGTCAAAATTTCAACCATGGCCATAGGGACGGGTGAAATAGCTCAAGTGATGTAGTTGGATGTTCCTTCAAATGGCCATAACTTCGTAGCCATGTGTCCTAGCGTGATGATTAAGACAGTTTTGGAAAGGTATTGAAGTGTTCTACAAGATCTGTACATTGATTGAAAGATCAAAGTCACTTTCAGTGTAGTAAATGGCCTCTGAATGCATTGTACTCGGGAAAACCTGTCAATTTGCGCATGTATTTAAAGGGTAAAGTGACTCATTATGAAACTTTTTCATCGCCAAGATCCTTGTTATTGTGTCCCAGGGCTTTGGTTTGCTTATTCATGAAGCCCCAATGACATTAAAACGATAATGGATGACCTTGCATTTTCGTCAAAATTTCAACCATGGCCAAAGGGACGGGTGAAATAGCTCAAGTGATGTAGTTGGATGTTCCTTCAAATGGCCATAACTTCGTAGCCATGTGTCCTAGCGTGATGATTAAGACAGTTTTGGAAAGGTATTGAAGTGATCTACAAGATCTGTACATTGATTGAACGATCAAAGTCACTTTAAGTGTAGTAAATGGCCTCTGAATGCATTGTACTCGGGAAAACCTGTCGATTTGAGCATGTATTTAAAGGGTAAAGTGACCCATTATGAAACTTTTTCATCGCCAAGATCCTTGTTATTGTGTCCCAGGGCTTTGATTTGCTTATTCATGAAGGCCCAATGACATAAAAACGATAATGGATGACCTTGCATTTTCGTCAAAATTTCAACCATGGCCATAGGGACGGGTGAAAAAGCTCAAGTGATGTAGTTGGATGTTCCTTCAAATGGCCATAACTTCATAGCCATGTGTCCTTGCGTGATGATTAAGACAGTTTTGGAAAGGTATTGAAGTGTTCTAGAAGATCTGTACAAAGGTTAAAAGATCAAATTCATTTTTAGTCTAGTAAATCGCCTCTGAATGCATTGTACTCGGGAAAACCTGTCAATTTGAGCATGTGTTTAAAGGGTATTATGAAACTTTTTCATCGCCAAGATCCTTGTTATTGTGTCCCAGGGCTTTGGTTTGCTTATTCATGAAGGCCCAATGACATAAAAACGATAATGGATGACCTTGCATTTTCGTCAAAATTTCAACCATGGCCATAGGGACGGGTGAAATAGCTCAAGTGATGTAGTTGGATGTTCCTTCAAATGGCCATAACTTCGTAGCCATGTGTCCTAGCGTGATGATTAAGACAGTTTTGGAAAGGTATTGAAGTGGTTTACAAGATCTGTACAAAAGTTAAAAGATCAAATTCACTTTTAGTCTAGTAAATGGCCTCTGAATGCATTGTACTCGGGAAAACCTGTCAATTTGAGCATGTGTTTAAAGGGTATTATGAAACTTTTTCATCGCCAAGATCCTTGTTATTGTGTCCCAGGGCTTTGGTTTGCTTATTCATGAAGGCGCAATGACATAAAAACGATAATGGATGACCTTGCATTTTCGTCAAAATTTCAACCATGGCCATAGGGACGGGTTAGAAAGCTCAAGTGATGTAGTTGGATGTTCCTTCAAATGGCCATAACTTCGTAGCCATGTGTCCTAGCATGATGATTAAGACAGTTTTGGAAAGGTATTGAAGTGTTCTACAAGATCTGTACAAAGGTTAAAAGAACAAATTCATTTTTAGTCTAGTAAATCGCCTCTGAATGCATTGTACTCGGGAAAACCTGTCAATTTGAGCATGTGTTTAAAGGGTATTATGAAACTTTTTCATCGCCAAGATCCTTGTTATTGTGTCCCAGGGCTTTGGTTTGCTTATTCATGAAGGCCCAATGACATAAAAACGATAATGGATGACCTTGCATTTTCGTCAAAATTTCAACCATGGCCATAGGGACGGGTGAAAAAGCTCAAGTGATGTAGTTGGATGTTCCTTCAAATGGCCATAACTTCGTAGCCATGTGTCCTAGCGTGATGATTGAGGCAGTTTTGGGAAGGTATTGAAGTGGTCTACAAGATCTGTACATAGGTTTAAAGATCAAATTCACTTTTAGTCTAGTAAATGGCCTCTGAATGCATTGTACTCGGGAAAACCTGTCAATTTGAGCATGTGTTTAAAGGGTATTATGAAACTTTTTCATCGCCAAGATCCTTGTTATTGTGTCCCAGGGCTTTGGTTTGCTTATTCATGAAGGCCCAATGACATAAAAACGATAATGGATGACCTTGCATTTTCGTCAAAATTCCAACCATGGCCATAGGGACGGGTGAAATAGCTCAAGTGATGTAGTTGGATGTTCCTTCAAATGGCCATAACTTCGTAGCCATGTGTCCTAGCATGATGATTAAGACAGTTTTGGAAAGGTATTGAAGTGGTCTACAAGATCTGTACATCGGTTAAAAGATCAAATTCACTTTTAGTCTAGTAAATGGCCTCTGAATGCATTGTACTCGGGAAAACCTGTCAATTTGAGCATGTGTTTAAAGGGTATTATGAAACTTTTTCATCGCCAAGATCCTTGTTATTGTGTCCCAGGGCTTTGGTTTGCTTATTCATGAAGGCCCAGTGACATAAAAACGATAATGGATGACCTTGCATTTTCGTCAAAATTTCAACCATGGCCATAGGGACGGGTGAAATAGCTCAAGTGATGTAGTTGGATGTTCCTTCAAATGGCCATAACTTCGTAGCCATGTGTCCTTGCGTGATGATTAAGACAGTTTTGGAAAGGTATTGAAGTGTTCTACAAGATCTGTACAAAGGTTAAAAGATCAAATTCATTTTTAGTCTAGTAAATCGCATCTGAATGCATTGTACTCGGGAAAACCTGTCAATTTGAGCATGTGTTTAAAGGGTATTATGAAACTTTTTCATCGCCAAGATCCTTGTTATTGTGTCCCAGGGCTTTGGTTTGCTTATTCATGAAGGCCCAATGACATAAAAACGATAATGGATGACCTTGCATTTTCGTCAAAATTTCAACCATGGCCATAGGGACGGGTGAAATAGCTCAAGTGATGTAGTTGGATGTTCCTTCAAATGGCCATAACTTCGTAGCCATGTGTCCTAGCATGATGATTAAGACAGTTTTGGAAAGGTATTGAAGTGTTCTACAAGATCTGTACAAAGGTTAAAAGATCAAATTCATTTTTAGTCTAGTAAATCGCATCTGAATGCATTGTACTCGGGAAAACCTGTCAATTTGAGCATGTGTTTAAAGGGTATTATGAAACTTTTTCATCGCCAAGATCCTTGTTATTGTGTCCCAGGGCTTTGGTTTGCTTATTCATGAAGGCCCAGTGACATAAAAACGATAATGGATGACCTTGCATTTTCGTCAAAATTTCAACCATGGCCATAGCGACGGGTGAAATAGCTCAAGTGATGTAGTTGGATGTTCCTTCAAATGGCCATAACCTCGTAGCCATGTGTCCTAGCGTGATGATTAAGACAGTTTTGGAAAGGTATTGAAATGGTCTACAAGATCTGTACATTGATTGAACGATCAAAGTCACTTTCAGTGTAGTAAATGGCCTCTGAATGCATTGTACTCGGGAAAACCTGTCGATTTGAGCATGTATTTAAAGGGTAAAGTGACCCATTATGAAACTTTTTCATCGCCAAGATCCTTGTTATTGTGTCCCAGGGCTTTGATTTGCTTATTCATGAAGGCCCAATGACATAAAAACGATAATGGATGACCTTGCATTTTCGTCAAAATTTCAACCATGGCCATGGGGACGGGTGAAAAAGCTCAAGTGATGTAGTTGGATGTTCCTTCAAATGGCCATAACTTCGTAGCCATGTGTCCTTGCGTGATGATTAAGACAGTTTTGGAAAGGTATTGAAGTGGTCTACAAGATCTGTACAAAGGTTAAAAGATCAAATTCATTTTTAGTCTAGTATATCGCCCCTGAATGCATTGTACTCGGGAAAACCTGTCAATTTGAGCATGTGTTTAAAGGGTATTATGAAACTTTTTCATCGCCAAGATCCTTGTTATTGTGTCCCAGGGCTTTGATTTGCTTATTCATGAAGGCCCAATGACATAAAAACGATAATGGATGACCTTGCATTTTCGTCAAAATTTCAACCATGGCCATAGGGACGGGTGAAATAGCTCAAGTGATGTAGTTGGATGTTCCTTCAAATGGCCATAACCTCGTAGCCATGTGTCCTAGCGTGATGATTAAGACAGTTTTGGAAAGGTATTGAAGTGGTCTACAAGATCTGTACATTGATTGAAAGATCAAAGTCACTTTCAGTGTAGTAAATGGCCTCTGAATGCATTGTACTCGGGAAAACCTGTCGATTTGAGCATGTATTTAAAGGGTAAAGTGACCCATTATGAAACTTTTTCATCGCCAAGATCCTTGTTATTGTGTCCCAGGGCTTTGGTTTGCTTATTCATGAAGCCCCAATGACATTAAAACGATAATGGATGACCTTGCATTTTCGTCAAAATTTCAACCATGGCCAAAGGGACGGGTGAAATAGCTCAAGTGATGTAGTTGGATGTTCCTTCAAATGGCCATAACTTCGTAGCCATGTGTCCTAGCGTGATGATTAAGACAGTTTTGGAAAGGTATTGAAGTGGTCTACAAGATCTGTACATTGATTGAACGATCAAAGTCACTTTCAGTGTAGTAAATGGCCTCTGAATGCATTGTACTCGGGAAAACCTGTCGATTTGAGCATGTATTTAAAGGGTAAAGTGACCCATTATGAAACTTTTTCATCGCCAAGATCCTTGTTATTGTGTCCCAGGGCTTTGATTTGCTTATTCATGAAGGCCCAATGACATAAAAACGATAATGGATGACCTTGCATTTTCGTCAAAATTTCAACCATGGCCATAGGGACGGGTGAAATAGCTCAAGTGATGTAGTTGGATGTTCCTTCAAATGGCCATAACTTCGTAGCCATGTGTCCTAGCGTGATGATTAAGACAGTTTTGGAAAGGTATTGAAGTGTTCTACAAGATCTGTACAAAGGTTAAAAGATCAAATTCATTTTTAGTCTAGTATATCGCCCCTGAATGCATTGTACTCGGGAAAACCTGTCAATTTGAGCATGTGTTTAAAGGGTATTATGAAACTTTTTCATCGCCAAGATCCTTGTTATTGTGTCCCAGGGCTTTGATTTGCTTATTCATGAAGGCCCAATGACATAAAAACGATAATGGATGACCTTGCATTTTCGTCAAAATTTCAACCATGGCCATAGGGACGGGTGAAATAGCTCAAGTGATGTAGTTGGATGTTCCTTCAAATGGCCATAACCTCGTAGCCATGTGTCCTAGCGTGATGATTAAGACAGTTTTGGAAAGGTATTGAAGTGGTCTACAAGATCTGTACATTGATTGAAAGATCAAAGTCACTTTCAGTGTAGTAAATGGCCTCTGAATGCATTGTTCTCGGGAAAACCTGTCGATTTGAGCATGTATTTAAAGGGTAAAGTGACCCATTATGAAACTTTTTCATCGCCAAGATCCTTGTTATTGTGTCCCAGGGCTTTGATTTGCTTATTCATGAAGGCCCAATGACATAAAAACGATAATGGATGACCTTGCATTTTCGTCAAAATTTCAACCATGGCCATAGGGACGGGTGAAAAAGCTCAAGTGATGTAGTTGGATGTTCCTTCAAATGGCCATAACTTCGTAGCCATGTGTCCTTGCGTGATGATTAAGACAGTTTTGGAAAGGTATTGAAGTGTTCTACAAGATCTGTACAAAGGTTAAAAGATCAAATTCATTTTTAGTCTAGTAGATCGCCTCTGAATGCATTGTACTCGGGAAAACCTGTCAATTTGAGCATGTGTTTAAAGGGTATTATGAAACTTTTTCATCGCCAAGATCCTTGTTATTGTGTCCCAGGGCTTTGGTTTGCTTATTTATGAAGGCCCAGTGACATAAAAACGATAATGGATGACCTTGCATTTTCGTCAAAATTTCAACCATGGCCATAGGGACGGGTGAAATAGCTCAAGTGATGAAGTTGGATGTTCCTTCAAATGGCCTTAACCTCGTAGCCATGTGTCCTAGCGTGATGATTAAGACAGTTTTGGAAAGGTATTGAAGTGGTCTACAAGATCTGTACATTGATTGAACGATCAAAGTTACTTTCAGTGTAGTAAATGGCCTCTGAATGCATTGTACTCGGGAAAACCTGTCGATTTGAGCATGTATTTAAAGGGTAAAGTGACCCATTATGAAACTTTTTCATCGCCAAGATCCTTGTTATTGTGTCCCAGGGCTTTGATTTGCTTATTCATGAAGGCCCAGTGACATAAAAACGATAATGGATGACCTTGCATTTTCGTCAAAATTTCAACCATGGCCATAGGGACGGGTGAAAAAGCTCAAGTGATGTAGTTGGATGTTCCTTCAAATGGCCATAACTTCGTAGCCATGTGTCCTTGCGTGATGATTAAGACAGTTTTGGAAAGGTATTGAAGTGTTCTACAAGATCTGTACAAAGGTTAAAAGATCAAATTCATTTTTAGTCTAGTAAATCGCATCTGAATGCATTGTACTCGGGAAAACCTGTCAATTTGAGCATGTGTTTAAAGGGTATTATGAAACTTTTTCATCGCCAAGATCCTTGTTATTGTGTCCCAGGGCTTTGGTATGCTTATTCATGAAGGCCCAGTGACATAAAAACGATAATGGATGACCTTGCATTTTCGTCAAAATTTCAACCATGGCCATAGGGACGGGTGAAATAGCTCAAGTGATGTAGTTGGATGTTCCTTCAAATGGCCATAACCTCGTAGCCATGCGTCCTAGCGTGATGATTAAGACAGTTTTGGAAAGGTATTGAAGTGGTCTACAAGATCTGTACATTGATTGAACGATCAAAGTCATTTCCAGTGTAGTAAATGGCCTCTGAATGCATTGTACTCGGGAAAACCTGTCGATTTGAGCATGTATTTAAAGGGTAAAGTGACCCATTATGAAACTTTTTCATCGCCAAGATCCTTGTTATTGTGTCCCAGGGCTTTGATTTGCTTATTCATGAAGGCCCAATGACATAAAAACGATAATGGATGACTTTGCATTTTCGTCAAAATTTCAACCATGGCCATATGGACGGGTGAAATAGCTCAAGTGATGTAGTTGGATGTTCCTTCAAATGGCCATAACTTCGTAGCCATGTGTCCTAGCATGATGATTAAGACAGTTTTGGAAAGGTATTGAAGTGTTCTACAAGATCTGTACAAAGGTTAAAAGATCAAATTCATTTTTAGTCTAGTAAATCGCATCTGAATGCATTGTACTCGGGAAAACCTGTCAATTTGAGCATGTGTTTAAAGGGTATTATGAAACTTTTTCATCGCCAAGATCCTTGTTATTGTGTCCCAGGGCTTTGGTTTGCTTATTCATGAAGGCCCAATGACATAAAAACGATAATGGATGACCTTGCATTTTCGTCAAAATTTCAACCATGGCCATAGGGACGGGTGAAAAAGCTCAAGTGATGTAGTTGGATGTTCCTTCAAATGGCCATAACTTCGTAGCCATGTGTCCTTGCGTGATGATTAAGACAGTTTTGGAAAGGTATTGAAGTGTTCTACAAGATCTGTACAAAGGTTTAAAGATCAAATTCATTTTTAGTCTAGTAAATCGCCTCTGAATGCATTGTACTCGGGAAAACCTGTCAATTTGAGCATGTGTTTAAAGGGTATTATGAAACTTTTTCATCGCCAAGATCCTTGTTATTGTGTCCCAGGGCTTTGATTTGCTTATTCATGAAGGCCCAATGACATAAAAACGATAATGGATGACCTTGCATTTTCGTCAAAATTTCAACCATGGCCAAAGGGACGGGTGAAATAGCTCAAGTGATGTAGTTGGATGTTCCTTCAAATGGCCATAACCTCGTAGCCATGTGTCCTTGCGTGATGATTGAGACAGTTTTGGAAAGGTATTGAAGTGTTCTAGAAGATCTGTACAAAGGTTAAAAGATCAAATTCATTTTTAGTCTAGTAAATCGCCTCTGAATGCATTGTACTCGGGAAAACCTGTCAATTTGAGCATGTGTTTAAAGGGTATTATGAAACTTTTTCATCGCCAAGATCCTTGTTATTGTGTCCCAGGGCTTTGGTTTGCTTATTCATGAAGGCCCAATGACATAAAAACGATAATGGATGACCTTGCATTTTCGTCAAAATTTCAACCATGGCCATAGGGACGGGTGAAAAAGCTCAAGTGATGTAGTTGGATGTTCCTTCAAATGGCCATAACTTCGTAGCCATGTGTCCTTGCATGATGATTAAGACAGTTTTGGAAAGGTATTGAAGTGTTCTACAAGATCTGTACAAAGGTTAAAAGATCAAATTAATTTTTAGTCTAGTAAATCGCCTCTGAATGCATTGTACTCGGGAAAACCTGTCAATTTGAGCATGTGTTTAAAGGGTATTATGAAACTTTTTCATCGCCAAGATCCTTGTTATTGTGTCCCAGGGCTTTGGTTTGCTCATTCATGAAGGCCCAATGACATAAAAACGATAATGGATGACCTTGCATTTTCGTCAAAATTTCAACCATGGCCATAGGGACGGGTGAAATAGCTCAAGTGATGTAGTTGGATGTTCCTTCAAATGGCCATAACTTCGTAGCCATGTGTCCTAGCATGATGATTAAGACAGTTTTGGAAAGGTATTGAAGTGTTCTACAAGATCTGTACAAAGGTTAAAAGAACAAATTCATTTTTAGTCTAGTAAATCGCCTCTGAATGCATTGTACTCGGGAAAACCTGTCAATTTGAGCATGTGTTTAAAGGGTATTATGAAACTTTTTCATCGCCAAGATCCTTGTTATTGTGTCCCAGGGCTTTGGTTTGCTTATTCATGAAGGCCCAATGACATAAAAACGATAATGGATGACCTTGCATTTTCGTCAAAATTTCAACCATGGCCATAGGGACGGGTGAAATAGCTCAAGTGATGTAGTTGGATGTTCCTTCAAATGGCCATAACTTCGTAGCCATGTGTCCTTGCGTGATGATTAAGACAGTTTTGGAAAGGTATTGAAGTGTTCTACAAGATCTGTACAAAGGTTAAAAGAACAAATTCATTTTTAGTCTAGTAAATCGCCTCTGAATGCATTGTACTCGGGAAAACCTGTCAATTTGAGCATGTATTTAAAGGGTATTATGAAACTTTTTCATCGCCAAGATCCTTGTTATTGTGTCCCAGGGCTTTGGTTTGCTTATTCATGAAGGCGCAATGACATAAAAACGATAATGGATGACCTTGCATTTTCGTCAAAATTTCAACCATGGCCATAGGGACGGGTGAAAAAGCTCAAGTGATGTAGTTGGATGTTCCTTCAAATGGCCATAACTTCGTAGCCATGTGTCCTAGCGTGATGATTGAGACAGTTTTGGGAAGGTATTGAAGTGGTCTACAAGATCTGTACAAAGGTTTAAAGATCAAATTCATTTTTAGTCTAGTAAATCGCCTCTGAATGCATTGTACTCGGGAAAACCTGTCAATTTGAGCATGTGTTTAAAGGGTATTATGAAACTTTTTCATCGCCAAGATCCTTGTTATTGTGTCCCAGGGCTTTGGTTTGCTTATTCATGAAGGCTCAATGACATAAAAACGATAATGGATGACCTTGCATTTTCGTCAAAATTTCAACCATGGCCATAGGGACGGGTGAAATAGCTCAAGTGATGTAGTTGGATGTTCCTTCAAATGGCCATAACTTCGTAGCCATGTGTCCTAGCATGATGATTAAGACAGTTTTGGAAAGGTATTGAAGTGTTCTACAAGATCTGTACAAAGGTTAAAAGAACAAATTCATTTTTAGTCTAGTAAATCGCCTCTGAATGCATTGTACTCGGGAAAACCTGTCAATTTGAGCATGTGTTTAAAGGGTATTATGAAACTTTTTCATCGCCAAGATCCTTGTTATTGTGTCCCAGGGCTTTGGTTTGCTTATTCATGAAGGTGCAATGACATAAAAACGATAATGGATGACCTTGCATTTTCGTCAAAATTTCAACCATGGCCATAGGGACGGGTTAGAAAGCTCAAGTGATGTAGTTGGATGTTCCTTCAAATGGCCATAACTTCGTAGCCATGTGTCCTAGCATGATGATTAAGACAGTTTTGGAAAGGTATTGAAGTGTTCTACAAGATCTGTACAAAGGTTTAAAGATCAAATTCTTTTTTACTCTAGTAAATCGCCTCTGAATGCATTGTACTCGGGAAAACCTGTCAATTTGAGCATGTGTTTAAAGGGTATTATGAAACTTTTTCATCGCCAAGATCCTTGTTATTGTGTCCCAGGGCTTTGGTTTGCTTATTCATGAAGGCGCAATGACATAAAAACGATAATGGATGACCTTGCATTTTCGTCAAAATTTCAACCATGGCCATAGGGACGGGTGAAAAAGCTCAAGTGATGTAGTTGGATGTTCCTTCAAATGGCCATAACTTCGTAGCCATGTGTCCTTGCGTGATGATTAAGACAGTTTTGGAAAGGTATTGAAGTGTTCTACAAGATCTGTACAAAGGTTAAAAGAACAAATTCATTTTTAGTCTAGTAAATCGCCTCTGAATGCATTGTACTCGGGAAAACCTGTCAATTTGAGCATGTGTTTAAAGGGTATTATGAAACTTTTTCATCGCCAAGATCCTTGTTATTGTGTCCCAGGGCTTTGGTTTGCTTATTCATGAAGGTGCAATGACATAAAAACGATAATGGATGACCTTGCATTTTCGTCAAAATTTCAACCATGGCCATAGGGACGGGTTAGAAAGCTCAAGTGATGTAGTTGGATGTTCCTTCAAATGGCCATAACTTCGTAGCCATGTGTCCTAGCATGATGATTAAGACAGTTTTGGAAAGGTATTGAAGTGTTCTACAAGATCTGTACAAAGGTTTAAAGATCAAATTCATTTTTACTCTAGTAAATCGCCTCTGAATGCATTGTACTCGGGAAAACCTGTCAATTTGAGCATGTGTTTAAAGGGTATTATGAAACTTTTTCATCGCCAAGATCCTTGTTATTGTGTCCCAGGGCTTTGGTTTGCTTATTCATGAAGGCTCAATGACATAAAAACGATAATGGATGACCTTGCATTTTCGTCAAAATTTCAACCATGGCCATAGGGACGGGTGAAATAGCTCAAGTGATGTAGTTGGATGTTCCTTCAAATGGCCATAACTTCGTAGCCATGTGTCCCTGCGTGATGATTAAGACAGTTTTGGAAAGGTATTGAAGTGTTCTACAAGATCTGTACAAAGGTTAAAAGATCAAATTCATTTTTAGTCTAGTAAATCGCCTCTGAATGCATTGTACTCGGGAAAACCTGTCAATTTGAGCATGTGTTTAAAGGGTATTATGAAACTTTTTCATCGCCAAGATCCTTGTTATTGTGTCCCAGGGCTTTGGTTTGCTTATTCATGAAGGCCCAGTGACAAAAAAACGATAATGGATGACCTTGCATTTTCGTCAAAATTTCAACCATGGCCATAGGGACGGGTGAAATAGCTCAAGTGATGTAGTTGGATGTTCCTTCAAATGGCCATAACTTCGTAGCCATGTGTCCTAGCATGATGATTAAGACAGTTTTGGAAAGGTATTGAAGTGTTCTACAAGATCTGTACATTGATTGAACGATCAAAGTCACTTTCAGTGTAGTAAATGGCCTCTGAATGCATTGTACTCGGGAAAACCTGTCGATTTGAGCATGTATTTAAAGGGTAAAGTGACCCATTATGAAACTTTTTCATCGCCAAGATCCTTGTTATTGTGTCCCAGGGCTTTGATTTGCTTATTCATGAAGGCCCAATGACATAAAAACGATAATGGATGACCTTGCATTTTCGTCAAAATTTCAACCATGGCCATAGGGACGGGTGAAAAAGCTCAAGTGATGTAGTTGGATGTTCCTTCAAATGGCCATAACTTCATAGCCATGTGTCCTTGCGTGATGATTAAGACAGTTTTGGAAAGGTATTGAAGTGTTCTAGAAGATCTGTACAAAGGTTAAAAGATAAAATTCATTTTTAGTCTAGTAAATCGCCTCTGAATGCATTGTACTCGGGAAAACCTGTCAATTTGAGCATGTGTTTAAAGGGTATTATGAAACTTTTTCATCGCCAAGATCCTTGTTATTGTGTCCCAGGGCTTTGGTTTGCTTATTCATGAAGGCCCAATGACATAAAAACGATAATGGATGACCTTGCATTTTCGTCAAAATTTCAACCATGGCCATAGGGACGGGTGAAAAAGCTCAAGTGATGTAGTTGGATGTTCCTTCAAATGGCCATAACTTCGTAGCCATGTGTCCTAGCGTGATGATTGAGGCAGTTTTGGGAAGGTATTGAAGTGGTCTACAAGATCTGTACATAGGTTTAAAGATCAAATTCACTTTTAGTCTAGTAAATGGCCTCTGAATGCATTGTACTCGGGAAAACCTGTCAATTTGAGCATGTGTTTAAAGGGTATTATGAAACTTTTTCATCGCCAAGATCCTTGTTATTGTGTCCCAGGGCTTTGGTTTGCTTATTCATGAAGGCCCAATGACATAAAAACGATAATGGATGACCTTATATTTTCGTCAAAATTTCAACCATGGCCAAAGGGACGGGTGAAAAAGCTCAAGTGATGTAGTTGGATGTTCCTTCAAATGGCCATAACTTCGTAGCCATGTGTCCTAGCGTGATGATTAAGACAGTTTTGGAAAGGTATTGAAGTGGTCTACAAGATCTGTACATTGATTGAACGATCAAAGTCACTTTCAGTGTAGTAAATGGCCTCTGAATGCATTGTACTCGGGAAAACCTGTCGATTTGAGCATGTATTTAAAGGGTAAAGTGACCCATTATGAAACTTTTTCATCGCCAAGATCCTTGTTATTGTGTCCCAGGGCTTTGATTTGCTTATTCATGAAGGCCCAATGACATAAAAACGATAATGGATGACCTTGCATTTTCGTCAAAATTTCAACCATGGCCATGGGGACGGGTGAAAAAGCTCAAGTGATGTAGTTGGATGTTCCTTCAAATGGCCATAACTTCGTAGCCATGTGTCCTTGCGTGATGATTAAGACAGTTTTGGAAAGGTATTGAAGTGGTCTACAAGATCTGTACAAAGGTTTAAAGATCAAATTCATTTTTAGTCTAGTAAATCGCATCTGAATGCATTGTACTCGGGAAAACCTGTCAATTTGAGCATGTGTTTAAAGGGTATTATGAAACTTTTTCATCGCCAAGATCCTTGTTATTGTGTCCCAGGGCTTTGGTTTGCTTATTCATGAAGGCCCAGTGACATAAAAACGATAATGGATGACCTTGCATTTTCGTCAAAATTTCAACCATGGCCATAGCGACGGGTGAAATAGCTCAAGTGATGTAGTTGGATGTTCCTTCAAATGGCCATAACCTCGTAGCCATGTGTCCTAGCGTGATGATTAAGACAGTTTTGGAAAGGTATTGAAGTGGTCTACAAGATCTGTACATTGATTGAACGATCAAAGTCACTTTCAGTGTAGTAAATGGCCTCTGAATGCATTGTACTCGGGAAAACCTGTCGATTTGAGCATGTATTTAAAGGGTAAAGTGACCCATTATGAAACTTTTTCATCGCCAAGATCCTTGTTATTGTGTCCCAGGGCTTTGATTTGCTTATTCATGAAGGCCCAATGACATAAAAACGATAATGGATGACCTTGCATTTTCGTCAAAATTTCAACCATGGCCATGGGGACGGGTGAAAAAGCTCAAGTGATGTAGTTGGATGTTCCTTCAAATGGCCATAACTTCGTAGCCATGTGTCCTTGCGTGATGATTAAGACAGTTTTGGAAAGGTATTGAAGTGGTCTACAAGATCTGTACAAAGGTTAAAAGATCAAATTCATTTTTAGTTTAGTATATCGCCCCTGAATGCATTGTACTCGGGAAAACCTGTCAATTTGAGCATGTGTTTAAAGGGTATTATGAAACTTTTTCATCGCCAAGATCCTTGTTATTGTGTCCCAGGGCTTTGATTTGCTTATTCATGAAGGCCCAATGACATAAAAACGATAATGGATGACCTTGCATTTTCGTCAAAATTTCAACCATGGCCATAGGGACGGGTGAAATAGCTCAAGTGATGTAGTTGGATGTTCCTTCAAATGGCCATAACCTCGTAGCCATGTGTCCTAGCGTGATGATTAAGACAGTTTTGGAAAGGTATTGAAGTGGTCTACAAGATCTGTACATTGATTGGAAGATCAAAGTCACTTTCAGTGTAGTAAATGGCCTCTGAATGCATTGTACTCGGGAAAACCTGTCGATTTGAGCATGTATTTAAAGGGTAAAGTGACCCATTATGAAACTTTTTCATCGCCAAGATCCTTGTTATTGTGTCCCAGGGCTTTGATTTGCTTATTCATGAAGGCCCAATGACATAAAAACGATAATGGATGACCTTGCATTTTCGTCAAAATTTCAACCATGGCCATAGGGACGGGTGAAAAAGCTCAAGTGATGTAGTTGGATGTTCCTTCAAATGGCCATAACTTCGTAGCCATGTGTCCTTGCGTGATGATTAAGACAGTTTTGGAAAGGTATTGAAGTGTTCTACAAGATCTGTACAAAGGTTAAAAGATCAAATTCATTTTTAGTCTAGTAGATCGCCTCTGAATGCATTGTACTCGGGAAAACCTGTCAATTTGAGCATGTGTTTAAAGGGTATTATGAAACTTTTTCATCGCCAAGATCCTTGTTATTGTGTCCCAGGGCTTTGGTTTGCTTATTTATGAAGGCCCAGTGACATAAAAACGATAATGGATGACCTTGCATTTTCGTCAAAATTTCAACCATGGCCATAGGGACGGGTGAAATAGCTCAAGTGATGTAGTTGGATGTTCCTTCAAATGGCCATAACTTCGTAGCCATGTGTCCTAGCATGATGATTAAGACAGTTTTGGAAAGGTATTGAAGTGTTCTACAAGATCTGTACAAAGGTTAAAAGAACAAATTCATTTTTAGTCTAGTAAATCGCCTCTGAATGCATTGTACTCGGGAAAACCTGTCAATTTGAGCATGTGTTTAAAGGGTATTATGAAACTTTTTCATCGCCAAGATCCTTGTTATTGTGTCCCAGGGCTTTGGTTTGCTTATTCATGAAGGCCCAATGACATAAAAACGATAATGGATGACCTTGCATTTTCGTCAAAATTTCAACCATGGCCATAGGGACGGGTGAAAAAGCTCAAGTGATGTAGTTGGATGTTCCTTCAAATGGCCATAACTTCGTAGCCATGTGTCCTTGCGTGATGATTAAGACAGTTTTGGAAAGGTATTGAAGTGGTCTACAAGATCTGTACATAGGTTTAAAGATCAAATTCACTTTTAGTCTAGTAAATGGCCTCTGAATGCATTGTACTCGGGAAAACCTGTCAATTTGAGCATGTGTTTAAAGGGTATTATGAAACTTTTTCATCGCCAAGATCCTTGTTATTGTGTCCCAGGGCTTTGGTTTGCTTATTCATGAAGGCCCAATGACATAAAAACGATAATGGATGACCTTGCATTTTCGTCAAAATTTCAACCATGGCCATAGGGACGGGTGAAAAAGCTCAAGTGATGTAGTTGGATGTTCCTTCAAATGGCCATAACTTCGTAGCCATGTGTCCTAGCGTGATGATTGAGGCAGTTTTGAGAAGGTATTGAAGTGGTCTACAAGATCTGTACATAGGTTTAAAGATCAAATTCACTTTTAGTCTAGTAAATGGCCTCTGAATGCATTGTACTCGGGAAAACCTGTCAATTTGAGCATGTGTTTAAAGGGTATTATGAAACTTTTTCATCGCCAAGATCCTTGTTATTGTGTCCCAGGGCTTTGATTTGCTTATTCATGAAGGCCCAATGACATAAAAACGATAATGGATGACCTTGCATTTTCGTCAAAATTTCAACCATGGCCATAGGGACGGGTGAAATAGCTCAAGTGATGTAGTTGGATGTTCCTTCAAATGGCCATAACCTCGTAGCCATGTGTCCTAGCGTGATGATTAAGACAGTTTTGGAAAGGTATTGAAGTGGTCTACAAGATCTGTACATAGGTTTAAAGATCAAATTCACTTTTAGTCTAGTAAATGGCCTCTGAATGCATTGTACTCGGGAAAACCTGTCAATTTGAGCATGTGTTTAAAGGGTATTATGAAACTTTTTCATCGCCAAGATCCTTGTTATTGTGTCCCAGGGCTTTGGTTTGCTTATTCATGAAGGCCCAATGACATAAAAACGATAATGGATGACCTTATATTTTCGTCAAAATTTCAACCATGGCCATAGGGACGGGTGAAATAGCTCAAGTGATGTAGTTGGATGTTCCTTCAAATGGCCATAACTTCGTAGCCATGTGTCCTAGCATGATGATTAAGACAGTTTTGGAAAGGTATTGAAGTGGTCTACAAGATCTGTACATCGGTTAAAAGATCAAATTCACTTTTAGTCTAGTAAATGGCCTCTGAATGCATTGTACTCGGGAAAACCTGTCAATTTGAGCATGTGTTTAAAGGGTATTATGAAACTTTTTCATCGCCAAGATCCTTGTTATTGTGTCCCAGGGCTTTGGTTTGCTTATTCATGAAGGCCCAATGACATAAAAACGATAATGGATGACCTTGCATTTTCGTCAAAATTCCAACCATGGCCATAGGGACGGGTGAAATAGCTCAAGTGATGTAGTTGGATGTTCCTTCAAATGGCCATAACTTCGTAGCCATGTGTCCTTGCGTGATGATTAAGACAGTTTTGGAAAGGTATTGAAGTGTTCTACAAGATCTGTACAAAGGTTAAAAGATCAAATTCATTTTTAGTCTAGTAAATCGCATCTGAATGCATTGTACTCGGGAAAACCTGTCAATTTGAGCATGTGTTTAAAGGGTATTATGAAACTTTTTCATCGCCAAGATCCTTGTTATTGTGTCCCAGGGCTTTGGTTTGCTTATTCATGAAGGCCCAATGACATAAAAACGATAATGGATGACCTTGCATTTTCGTCAAAATTTCAACCATGGCCATAGGGACGGGTGAAATAGCTCAAGTGATGTAGTTGGATGTTCCTTCAAATGGCCATAACTTCGTAGCCATGTGTCCTAGCATGATGATTAAGACAGTTTTGGAAAGGTATTGAAGTGTTCTACAAGATCTGTACAAAGGTTAAAAGATCAAATTCATTTTTAGTCTAGTAAATCGCATCTGAATGCATTGTACTCGGGAAAACCTGTCAATTTGAGCATGTGTTTAAAGGGTATTATGAAACTTTTTCATCGCCAAGATCCTTGTTATTGTGTCCCAGGGCTTTGATTTGCTTATTCATGAAGGCCCAATGACATAAAAACGATAATGGATGACCTTGCATTTTCGTCAAAATTTCAACCATGGCCATAGGGACGGGTGAAATAGCTCAAGTGATGTAGTTGGATGTTCCTTCAAATGGCCATAACCTCGTAGCCATGTGTCCTAGCGTGATGATTAAGACAGTTTTGGAAAGGTATTGAAGTGGTCTACAAGATCTGTACATTGATTGAACGATCAAAGTCACTTTCAGTGTAGTAAATGGCCTCTGAATGCATTGTACTCGGGAAAACCTGTCGATTTGAGCATGTATTTAAAGGGTAAAGTGACCCATTATGAAACTTTTTCATCGCCAAGATCCTTGTTATTGTGTCCCAGGGCTTTGATTTGCTTATTCATGAAGGCCCAATGACATAAAAACGATAATGGATGACCTTGCATTTTCGTCAAAATTTCAACCATGGCCATGGGGACGGGTGAAAAAGCTCAAGTGATGTAGTTGGATGTTCCTTCAAATGGCCATAACTTCGTAGCCATGTGTCCTTGCGTGATGATTAAGACAGTTTTGGAAAGGTATTGAAGTGGTCTACAAGATCTGTACATTGATTGAACGATCAAAGTCACTTTCAGTGTAGTAAATGGCCTCTGAATGCATTGTACTCGGGAAAACCTGTCGATTTGAGCATGTATTTAAAGGGTAAAGTGACCCATTATGAAACTTTTTCATCGCCAAGATCCTTGTTATTGTGTCCCAGGGCTTTGATTTGCTTATTCATGAAGGCCCAATGACATAAAAACGATAATGGATGACCTTGCATTTTCGTCAAAATTTCAACCATGGCCATGGGGACGGGTGAAAAAGCTCAAGTGATGTAGTTGGATGTTCCTTCAAATGGCCATAACTTCGTAGCCATGTGTCCTAGCGTGATGATTAAGACAGTTTTGGAAAGGTATTGAAGTGTTCTACAAGATCTGTACAAAGGTTAAAAGATCAAATTCATTTTTAGTCTAGTATATCGCCCCTGAATGCATTGTACTCGGGAAAACCTGTCAATTTGAGCATGTGTTTAAAGGGTATTATGAAACTTTTTCATCGCCAAGATCCTTGTTATTGTGTCCCAGGGCTTTGATTTGCTTATTCATGAAGGCCCAATGACATAAAAACGATAATGGATGACCTTGCATTTTCGTCAAAATTTCAACCATGGCCATGGGGACGGGTGAAAAAGCTCAAGTGATGTAGTTGGATGTTCCTTCAAATGGCCATAACTTCGTAGCCATGTGTCCTTGCGTGATGATTAAGACAGTTTTGGAAAGGTATTGAAGTGGTCTACAAGATCTGTACAAAGGTTAAAAGATCAAATTCATTTTTAGTCTAGTATATCGCCCCTGAATGCATTGTACTCGGGAAAACCTGTCAATTTGAGCATGTGTTTAAAGGGTATTATGAAACTTTTTCATCGCCAAGATCCTTGTTATTGTGTCCCAGGGCTTTGATTTGCTTATTCATGAAGGCCCAATGACATAAAAACGATAATGGATGACCTTGCATTTTCGTCAAAATTTCAACCATGGCCATAGGGACGGGTGAAATAGCTCAAGTGATGTAGTTGGATGTTCCTTCAAATGGCCATAACCTCGTAGCCATGTGTCCTAGCGTGATGATTAAGACAGTTTTGGAAAGGTATTGAAGTGGTCTACAAGATCTGTACATTGATTGAAAGATCAAAGTCACTTTCAGTGTAGTAAATGGCCTCTGAATGCATTGTACTCGGGACAACCTGTCGATTTGCGCATGTATTTAAAGGGTAAAGTGACCCATTATGAAACTTTTTCATCGCCAAGATCCTTGTTATTGTGTCCCAGGGCTTTGATTTGCTTATTCATGAAGGCCCAATGACATTAAAACGATAATGGATGACCTTGCATTTTCGTCAAAATTTCAACCATGGCCAAAGGACGGGTGAAATAGCTCAAGTGATGTAGTTGGATGTTCCTTCAAATGGCCATAACCTCGTAGCCATGTGTCCTAGCGTGATGATTAAGACAGTTTTGGAAAGGTATTGAAGTGGTCTACAAGATCTGTACATTGATTGGAAGATCAAAGTCACTTTCAGTGTAGTAAATGGCCTCTGAATGCATTGTACTCGGGAAAACCTGTCGATTTGAGCATGTATTTAAAGGGTAAAGTGACCCATTATGAAACTTTTTCATCGCCAAGATCCTTGTTATTGTGTCCCAGGGCTTTGATTTGCTTATTCATGAAGGCCCAATGACATAAAAACGATAATGGATGACCTTGCATTTTCGTCAAAATTTCAACCATGGCCATAGGGACGGGTGAAAAAGCTCAAGTGATGTAGTTGGATGTTCCTTCAAATGGCCATAACTTCGTAGCCATGTGTCCTTGCGTGATGATTAAGACAGTTTTGGAAAGGTATTGAAGTGTTCTACAAGATCTGTACAAAGGTTAAAAGATCCAATTCATTTTTAGTCTAGTAAATCGCATCTGAATGCATTGTACTCGGGAAAACCTGTCAATTTGAGCATGTGTTTAAAGGGTATTATGAAACTTTTTCATCGCCAAGATCCTTGTTATTGTGTCCCAGGGCTTTGGTTTGCTTATTCATGAAGGCCCAGTGACATAAAAACGATAATGGATGACCTTGCATTTTCGTCAAAATTTCAACCATGGCCATAGGGACGGGTGAAAAAGCTCAAGTGATGTAGTTGGATGTTCCTTCAAATGGCCATAACTTCGTAGCCATGTGTCCTAGCGTGATGATTGAGGCAGTTTTGGGAAGGTATTGAAGTGGTCTACAAGATCTGTACATAGGTTTAAAGATCAAATTCATTTTTAGTCTAGTAAATCGCATCTGAATGCATTGTACTCGGGAAAACCTGTCAATTTGAGCATGTGTTTAAAGGGTATTATGAAACTTTTTCATCGCCAAGATCCTTGTTATTGTGTCCCAGGGCTTTGGTTTGCTTATTCATGAAGGCCCAGTGACATAAAAACGATAATGGATGACCTTGCATTTTCGTCAAAATTTCAACCATGGCCATAGCGACGGGTGAAATAGCTCAAGTGATGTAGTTGGATGTTCCTTCAAATGGCCATAACCTCGTAGCCATGTGTCCTAGCGTGATGATTAAGACAGTTTTGGAAAGGTATTGAAGTGGTCTACAAAATCTGTACATTGATTGAACGATCAAAGTCACTTTCAGTGTAGTAAATGGCCTCTGAATGCATTGTACTCGGGAAAACCTGTCGATTTGAGCATGTATTTAAAGGGTAAAGTGACCCATTATGAAACTTTTTCATCGCCAAGATCCTTGTTATTGTGTCCCAGGGCTTTGATTTGCTTATTCATGAAGGCCCAATGACATAAAAACGATAATGGATGACCTTGCATTTTCGTCAAAATTTCAACCATGGCCATGGGGACGGGTGAAAAAGCTCAAGTGATGTAGTTGGATGTTCCTTCAAATGGCCATAACTTCGTAGCCATGTGTCCTTGCGTGATGATTAAGACAGTTTTGGAAAGGTATTGAAGTGGTCTACAAGATCTGTACAAAGGTTAAAAGATCAAATTCATTTTTAGTCTAGTATATCGCCCCTGAATGCATTGTACTCGGGAAAACCTGTCAATTTGAGCATGTGTTTAAAGGGTATTATGAAACTTTTTCATCGCCAAGATCCTTGTTATTGTGTCCCAGGGCTTTGATTTGCTTATTCATGAAGGCCCAATGACATAAAAACGATAATGGATGACCTTGCATTTTCGTCAAAATTTCAACCATGGCCATGGGGACGGGTGAAAAAGCTCAAGTGATGTAGTTGGATGTTCCTTCAAATGGCCATAACTTCGTAGCCATGTGTCCTTGCGTGATGATTAAGACAGTTTTGGAAAGGTATTGAAGTGGTCTACAAGATCTGTACAAAGGTTAAAAGATCAAATTCATTTTTAGTCTAGTATATCGCCCCTGAATGCATTGTACTCGGGAAAACCTGTCAATTTGAGCATGTGTTTAAAGGGTATTATGAAACTTTTTCATCGCCAAGATCCTTGTTATTGTGTCCCAGGGCTTTGATTTGCTTATTCATGAAGGCCCAATGACATAAAAACGATAATGGATGACCTTGCATTTTCGTCAAAATTTCAACCATGGCCATAGGGACGGGTGAAATAGCTCAAGTGATGTAGTTGGATGTTCCTTCAAATGGCCATAACCTCGTAGCCATGTGTCCTAGCGTGATGATTAAGACAGTTTTGGAAAGGTATTGAAGTGGTCTACAAGATCTGTACATTGATTGAAAGATCAAAGTCACTTTCAGTGTAGTAAATGGCCTCTGAATGCATTGTACTCGGGACAACCTGTCGATTTGCGCATGTATTTAAAGGGTAAAGTGACCCATTATGAAACTTTTTCATCGCCAAGATCCTTGTTATTGTGTCCCAGGGCTTTGATTTGCTTATTCATGAAGGCCCAATGACATTAAAACGATAATGGATGACCTTGCATTTTCGTCAAAATTTCAACCATGGCCAAAGGACGGGTGAAATAGCTCAAGTGATGTAGTTGGATGTTCCTTCAAATGGCCATAACCTCGTAGCCATGTGTCCTAGCGTGATGATTAAGACAGTTTTGGAAAGGTATTGAAGTGGTCTACAAGATCTGTACATTGATTGGAAGATCAAAGTCACTTTCAGTGTAGTAAATGGCCTCTGAATGCATTGTACTCGGGAAAACCTGTCGATTTGAGCATGTATTTAAAGGGTAAAGTGACCCATTATGAAACTTTTTCATCGCCAAGATCCTTGTTATTGTGTCCCAGGGCTTTGATATGCTTATTCATGAAGGCCCAATGACATAAAAACGATAATGGATGACCTTGCATTTTCGTCAAAATTTCAACCATGGCCATAGGGACGGGTGAAAAAGCTCAAGTGATGTAGTTGGATGTTCCTTCAAATGGCCATAACTTCGTAGCCATGTGTCCTAGCATGATGATTAAGACAGTTTTGGAAAGGTATTGAAGTGTTCTACAAGATCTGTACAAAGGTTAAAAGATCAAATTCATTTTTAGTCTAGTAAATCGCATCTGAATGCATTGTACTCGGGAAAACCTGTCAATTTGAGCATGTGTTTAAAGGGTATTATGAAACTTTTTCATCGCCAAGATCCTTGTTATTGTGTCCCAGGGCTTTGGTTTGCTTATTCATGAAGGCGCAATGACATAAAAACGATAATGGATGACCTTGCATTTTCGTCAAAATTTCAACCATGGCCATAGGGACGGGTTAGAAAGCTCAAGTGATGTAGTTGGATGTTCCTTCAAATGGCCATAACTTCGTAGCCATGTGTCCTAGCATGATGATTAAGACAGTTTTGGAAAGGTATTGAAGTGTTCTACAAGATCTGTACAAAGGTTAAAAGAACAAATTCATTTTTAGTCTAGTAAATCGCCTCTGAATGCATTGTACTCGGGAAAACCTGTCAATTTGAGCATGTGTTTAAAGGGTATTATGAAACTTTTTCATCGCCAAGATCCTTGTTATTGTGTCCCAGGGCTTTGGTTTGCTTATTCATGAAGGCCCAATGACATAAAAACGATAATGGATGACCTTATATTTTCGTCAAAATTTCAACCATGGCCATAGGGACGGGTGAAAAAGCTCAAGTGATGTAGTTGGATGTTCCTTCAAATGGCCATAACTTCGTAGCCATGTGTCCTAGCGTGATGATTGAGGCAGTTTTGGGAAGGTATTGAAGTGGTCTACAAGATCTGTACATAGGTTTAAAGATCAAATTCACTTTTAGTCTAGTAAATGGCCTCTGAATGCATTGTACTCGGGAAAACCTGTCAATTTGAGCATGTGTTTAAAGGGTATTATGAAACTTTTTCATCGCCAAGATCCTTGTTATTGTGTCCCAGGGCTTTGGTTTGCTTATTCATGAAGGCGCAATGACATAAAAACGATAATGGATGACCTTGCATTTTCGTCAAAATTTCAACCATGGCCATAGGGACGGGTGAAAAAGCTCAAGTGATGTAGTTGGATGTTCCTTCAAATGGCCATAACTTCGTAGCCATGTGTCCTTGCGTGATGATTAAGACAGTTTTGGAAAGGTATTGAAGTGTTCTACAAGATCTGTACAAAGGTTAAAAGATCAAATTCATTTTTAGTCTAGTAAATCGCATCTGAATGCATTGTACTCGGGAAAACCTGTCAATTTGAGCATGTGTTTAAAGGGTATTATGAAACTTTTTCATCGCCAAGATCCTTGTTATTGTGTCCCAGGGCTTTGGTTTGCTTATTCATGAAGGCGCAATGACATAAAAACGATAATGGATGACCTTGCATTTTCGTCAAAATTTCAACCATGGCCATAGGGACGGGTGAAAAAGCTCAAGTGATGTAGTTGGATGTTCCTTCAAATGGCCATAACTTCGTAGCCATGTGTCCTTGCGTGATGATTAAGACAGTTTTGGAAAGGTATTGAAGTGTTCTACAAGATCTGTACAAAGGTTAAAAGATCAAATTCATTTTTAGTCTAGTAAATCGCATCTGAATGCATTGTACTCGGGAAAACCTGTCAATTTGAGCATGTGTTTAAAGGGTATTATGAAACTTTTTCATCGCCAAGATCCTTGTTATTGTGTCCCAGGGCTTTGGTTTGCTTATTCATGAAGGCCCAATGACATAAAAACGATAATGGATGACCTTATATTTTCGTCAAAATTTCAACCATGGCCATAGGGACGGGTGAAAAAGCTCAAGTGATGTAGTTGGATGTTCCTTCAAATGGCCATAACTTCGTAGCCATGTGTCCTAGCATGATGATTAAGACAGTTTTGGAAAGGTATTGAAGTGTTCTACAAGATCTGTACAAAGGTTAAAAGATCAAATTCATTTTTAGTCTAGTAAATCGCATCTGAATGCATTGTACTCGGGAAAACCTGTCAATTTGAGCATGTGTTTAAAGGGTATTATGAAACTTTTTCATCGCCAAGATCCTTGTTATTGTGTCCCAGGGCTTTGGTTTGCTTATTCATGAAGGCGCAATGACATAAAAACGATAATGGATGACCTTGCATTTTCGTCAAAATTTCAACCATGGCCATAGGGACGGGTTAGAAAGCTCAAGTGATGTAGTTGGATGTTCCTTCAAATGGCCATAACTTCGTAGCCATGTGTCCTAGCGTGATGATTAAGACAGTTTTGGAAAGGTATTGAAGTGGTCTACAAGATCTGTACAAAGGTTTAAAGATCAAATTCACTTTTAGTCTAGTAAATGGCCTCTGAATGCATTGTACTCGGGAAAACCTGTCAATTTGAGCATGTGTTTAAAGGGTATTATGAAACTTTTTCATCGCCAAGATCCTTGTTATTGTGTCCCAGGGCTTTGGTTTGCTTATTCATGAAGGCCCAATGACATAAAAACGATAATGGATGACCTTATATTTTCGTCAAAATTTCAACCATGGCCATAGCGACGGGTGAAATAGCTCAAGTGATGTAGTTGGATGTTCCTTCAAATGGCCATAACCTCGTAGCCATGTGTCCTAGCGTGATGATTAAGACAGTTTTGGAAAGGTATTGAAGTGGTCTACAAGATCTGTACATTGATTGAACGATCAAAGTCACTTTCAGTGTAGTAAATGGCCTCTGAATGCATTGTACTCGGGAAAACCTGTCGATTTGAGCATGTATTTAAAGGGTAAAGTGACCCATTATGAAACTTTTTCATCGCCAAGATCCTTGTTATTGTGTCCCAGGGCTTTGATTTGCTTATTCATGAAGGCCCAATGACATAAAAACGATAATGGATGACCTTGCATTTTCGTCAAAATTTCAACCATGGCCATGGGGACGGGTGAAAAAGCTCAAGTGATGTAGTTGGATGTTCCTTCAAATGGCCATAACTTCGTAGCCATGTGTCCTTGCGTGATGATTAAGACAGTTTTGGAAAGGTATTGAAGTGGTCTACAAGATCTGTACAAAGGTTAAAAGATCAAATTCATTTTTAGTCTAGTATATCGCCCCTGAATGCATTGTACTCGGGAAAACCTGTCAATTTGAGCATGTGTTTAAAGGGTATTATGAAACTTTTTCATCGCCAAGATCCTTGTTATTGTGTCCCAGGGCTTTGATTTGCTTATTCATGAAGGCCCAATGACATAAAAACGATAATGGATGACCTTGCATTTTCGTCAAAATTTCAACCATGGCCATAGGGACGGGTGAAATAGCTCAAGTGATGTAGTTGGATGTTCCTTCAAATGGCCATAACCTCGTAGCCATGTGTCCTAGCGTGATGATTAAGACAGTTTTGGAAAGGTATTGAAGTGGTCTACAAGATCTGTACATTGATTGAAAGATCAAAGTCACTTTCAGTGTAGTAAATGGCCTCTGAATGCATTGTACTCGGGACAACCTGTCGATTTGCGCATGTATTTAAAGGGTAAAGTGACCCATTATGAAACTTTTTCATCGCCAAGATCCTTGTTATTGTGTCCCAGGGCTTTGATTTGCTTATTCATGAAGGCCCAATGACATTAAAACGATAATGGATGACCTTGCATTTTCGTCAAAATTTCAACCATGGCCAAAGGACGGGTGAAATAGCTCAAGTGATGTAGTTGGATGTTCCTTCAAATGGCCATAACTTCGTAGCCATGTGTCCTAGCGTGATGATTAAGACAGTTTTGGAAAGGTATTGAAGTGGTCTACAAGATCTGTACATTGATTGGAAGATCAAAGTCACTTTCAGTGTAGTAAATGGCCTCTGAATGCATTGTACTCGGGAAAACCTGTCGATTTGAGCATGTATTTAAAGGGTAAAGTGACCCATTATGAAACTTTTTCATCGCCAAGATCCTTGTTATTGTGTCCCAGGGCTTTGATTTGCTTATTCATGAAGGCCCAATGACATAAAAACGATAATGGATGACCTTGCATTTTCGTCAAAATTTCAACCATGGCCATAGGGACGGGTGAAAAAGCTCAAGTGATGTAGTTGGATGTTCCTTCAAATGGCCATAACTTCGTAGCCATGTGTCCTTGCGTGATGATTAAGACAGTTTTGGAAAGGTATTGAAGTGTTCTACAAGATCTGTACAAAGGTTAAAAGATCAAATTCATTTTTAGTCTAGTAGATCGCCTCTGAATGCATTGTACTCGGGAAAACCTGTCAATTTGAGCATGTGTTTAAAGGGTATTATGAAACTTTTTCATCGCCAAGATCCTTGTTATTGTGTCCCAGGGCTTTGGTTTGCTTATTCATGAAGGCGCAATGACATAAAAACGATAATGGATGACCTTGCATTTTCGTCAAAATTTCAACCATGGCCATAGGGACGGGTTAGAAAGCTCAAGTGATGTAGTTGGATGTTCCTTCAAATGGCCATAACTTCGTAGCCATGTGTCCTTGCGTGATGATTAAGACAGTTTTGGAAAGGTATTGAAGTGTTCTACAAGATCTGTACAAAGGTTAAAAGATCAAATTCATTTTTAGTCTAGTAAATCGCATCTGAATGCATTGTACTCGGGAAAACCTGTCAATTTGAGCATGTGTTTAAAGGGTATTATGAAACTTTTTCATCGCCAAGATCCTTGTTATTGTGTCCCAGGGCTTTGGTTTGCTTATTCATGAAGGCGCAATGACATAAAAACGATAATGGATGACCTTGCATTTTCGTCAAAATTTCAACCATGGCCATAGGGACGGGTTAGAAAGCTCAAGTGATGTAGTTGGATGTTCCTTCAAATGGCCATAACCTCGTAGCCATGTGTCCTAGCGTGATGATTAAGACAGTTTTGGAAAGGTATTGAAGTGGTCTACAAGATCTGTACATTGATTGAACGATCAAAGTCACTTTCAGTGTAGTAAATGGCCTCTGAATGCATTGTACTCGGGAAAACCTGTCGATTTGAGCATGTATTTAAAGGGTAAAGTGACCCATTATGAAACTTTTTCATCGCCAAGATCCTTGTTATTGTGTCCCAGGGCTTTGATTTGCTTATTCATGAAGGCCCAATGACATAAAAACGATAATGGATGACCTTGCATTTTCGTCAAAATTTCAACCATGGCCATGGGGACGGGTGAAAAAGCTCAAGTGATGTAGTTGGATGTTCCTTCAAATGGCCATAACTTCGTAGCCATGTGTCCTTGCGTGATGATTAAGACAGTTTTGGAAAGGTATTGAAGTGGTCTACAAGATCTGTACAAAGGTTAAAAGATCAAATTCATTTTTAGTCTAGTAAATCGCATCTGAATGCATTGTACTCGGGAAAACCTGTCAATTTGAGCATGTGTTTAAAGGGTATTATGAAACTTTTTCATCGCCAAGATCCTTGTTATTGTGTCCCAGGGCTTTGGTTTGCTTATTCATGAAGGCCCAATGACATAAAAACGATAATGGATGACCTTGCATTTTCGTCAAAATTTCAACCATGGCCATAGGGACGGGTGAAATAGCTCAAGTGATGTAGTTGGATGTTCTTTCAAATGGCCATAACTTCGTAGCCATGTGTCCTAGCATGATGATTAAGACAGTTTTGGAAAGGTATTGAAGTGTTCTACAAGATCTGTACAAAGGTTAAGAGATCAAATTCATTTTTAGTCTAGTAAATCGCATCTGAATGCATTGTACTCGGGAAAACCTGTCAATTTGAGCATGTGTTTAAAGGGTATTATGAAACTTTTTCATCGCCAAGATCCTTGTTATTGTGTCCCAGGGCTTTGGTTTGCTTATTCATGAAGGCCCAGTGACATAAAAACGATAATGGATGACCTTGCATTTTCGTCAAAATTTCAACCATGGCCATAGCGACGGGTGAAATAGCTCAAGTGATGTAGTTGGATGTTCCTTCAAATGGCCATAACCTCGTAGCCATGTGTCCTAGCGTGATGATTAAGACAGTTTTGGAAAGGTATTGAAGTGGTCTACAAGATCTGTACATTGATTGAACGATCAAAGTCACTTTCAGTGTAGTAAATGGCCTCTGAATGCATTGTACTCGGGAAAACCTGTCGATTTGAGCATGTATTTAAAGGGTAAAGTGACCCATTATGAAACTTTTTCATCGCCAAGATCCTTGTTATTGTGTTCCAGGGCTTTGATTTGCTTATTCATGAAGGCCCAATGACATAAAAACGATAATGGATGACCTTGCATTTTCGTCAAAATTTCAACCATGGCCATGGGGACGGGTGAAAAAGCTCAAGTGATGTAGTTGGATGTTCCTTCAAATGGCCATAACTTCGTAGCCATGTGTCCTTGCGTGATGATTAAGACAGTTTTGGAAAGGTATTGAAGTGGTCTACAAGATCTGTACAAAGGTTTAAAGATCAAATTCATTTTAACTCTAGTAAATCGCCTCTGAATGCATTGTACTCGGGAAAACCTGTCAATTTGAGCATGTGTTTAAAGGGTATTATGAAACTTTTTCATCGCCAAGATCCTTGTTATTGTGTCCCAGGGCTTTGATTTGCTTATTCATGAAGGCCCAATGACATTAAAACGATAATGGATGACCTTGCATTTTCGTCAAAATTTCAACCATGGCCATAGGGACGGGTGAAATAGCTCAAGTGATGTAGTTGGATGTTCCTTCAAATGGCCATAACTTCGTAGCCATGTGTCCTTGCGTGATGATTAAGACAGTTTTGGAAAGGTATTGAAGTGGTCTACAAGATCTGTACAAAGGTTTAAAGATCAAATTCATTTTTACTCTAGTAAATCGCCTCTGAATGCATTGTACTCGGGAAAACCTGTCAATTTGAGCATGTGTTTAAAGGGTATTATGAAACTTTTTCATCGCCAAGATCCTTGTTATTGTGTCCCAGGGCTTTGATTTGCTTATTCATGAAGGCCCAATGACATTAAAACGATAATGGATGACCTTGCATTTTCGTCAAAATTTCAACCATGGCCAAAGGACGGGTGAAATAGCTCAAGTGATGTAGTTGGATGTTCCTTCAAATGGCCATAACCTCGTAGCCATGTGTCCTAGCGTGATGATTAAGACAGTTTTGGAAAGGTATTGAAGTGGTCTACAAGATCTGTACATTGATTGGAAGATCAAAGTCACTTTCAGTGTAGTAAATGGCCTCTGAATGCATTGTACTCGGGAAAACCTGTCGATTTGAGCATGTATTTAAAGGGTAAAGTGACCCATTATGAAACTTTTTCATCGCCAAGATCCTTGTTATTGTGTCCCAGGGCTTTGATTTGCTTATTCATGAAGGCCCAATCACATAAAAACGATAATGGATGACCTTGCATTTTCGTCAAAATTTCAACCATGGCCATAGGGACGGGTGAAAAAGCTCAAGTGATGTAGTTGGATGTTCCTTCAAATGGCCATAACCTCGTAGCCATGTGTCCTTGCGTGATGATTAAGACAGTTTTGGAAAGGTATTGAAGTGTTCTACAAGATCTGTACAAAGGTTAAAAGATCAAATTCATTTTTAGTCTAGTAGATCGCCTCTGAATGCATTGTACTCGGGAAAACCTGTCAATTTGAGCATGTGTTTAAAGGGTATTATGAAACTTTTTCATCGCCAAGATCCTTGTTATTGTGTCCCAGGGCTTTGGTTTGCTTATTCATGAAGGCTCAATGACATAAAAACGATAATGGATGACCTTATATTTTCGTCAAAATTTCAACCATGGCCATAGCGACGGGTGAAATAGCTCAAGTGATGTAGTTGGATGTTCCTTCAAATGGCCATAACCTCGTAGCCATGTGTCCTAGCGTGATGATTAAGACAGTTTTGGAAAGGTATTGAAGTGGTCTACAAGATCTGTACATTGATTGAACGATCAAAGTCACTTTCAGTGTAGTAAATGGCCTCTGAATGCATTGTACTCGGGAAAACCTGTCGATTTGAGCATGTATTTAAAGGGTAAAGTGACCCATTATGAAACTTTTTCATCGCCAAGATCCTTGTTATTGTGTCCCAGGGCTTTGATTTGCTTATTCATGAAGGCCCAATGACATAAAAACGATAATGGATGACCTTGCATTTTCGTCAAAATTTCAACCATGGCCATGGGGACGGGTGAAAAAGCTCAAGTGATGTAGTTGGATGTTCCTTCAAATGGCCATAACTTCGTAGCCATGTGTCCTTGCGTGATGATTAAGACAGTTTTGGAAAGGTATTGAAGTGGTCTACAAGATCTGTACAAAGGTTAAAAGATCAAATTCATTTTTAGTCTAGTATATCGCCCCTGAATGCATTGTACTCGGGAAAACCTGTAAATTTGAGCATGTGTTTAAAGGGTATTATGAAACTTTTTCATCGCCAAGATCCTTGTTATTGTGTCCCAGGGCTTTGGTTTGCTTATTCATGAAGGCCCAATGACATAAAAACGATAATGGATGACCTTGCATTTTCGTCAAAATTTCAACCATGGCCATAGGGACGGGTGAAAAAGCTCAAGTGATGTAGTTGGATGTTCCTTCAAATGGCCATAACTTCGTAGCCATGTGTCCTTGCATGATGATTAAGACAGTTTTGGAAAGGTATTGAAGTGTTCTACAAGATCTGTACAAAGGTTAAAAGATCAAATTAATTTTTAGTCTAGTAAATCGCCTCTGAATGCATTGTACTCGGGAAAACCTGTCAATTTGAGCATGTGTTTAAAGGGTATTATGAAACTTTTTCATCGCCAAGATCCTTGTTATTGTGTCCCAGGGCTTTGGTTTGCTTATTCATGAAGGCCCAATGACATAAAAACGATAATGGATGACCTTGCATTTTCGTCAAAATTTCAACCATGGCCATAGGGACGGGTGAAAAAGCTCAAGTGATGTAGTTGGATGTTCCTTCAAATGGCCATAACTTCGTAGCCATGTGTCCTTGCGTGATGATTAAGACAGTTTTGGAAAGGTATTGAAGTGTTCTACAAGATCTGTACAAAGGTTAAAAGATCAAATTCATTTTTAGTCTAGTAAATCGCCTCTGAATGCATTGTACTCGGGAAAACCTGTCAATTTGAGCATGTGTTTAAAGGGTATTATGAAACTTTTTCATCGCCAAGATCCTTGTTATTGTGTCCCAGGGCTTTGGTTTGCTCATTCATGAAGGCCCAATGACATAAAAACGATAATGGATGACCTTGCATTTTCGTCAAAATTTCAACCATGGCCATAGGGACGGGTGAAATAGCTCAAGTGATGTAGTTGGATGTTCCTTCAAATGGCCATAACTTCGTAGCCATGTGTCCTAGCATGATGATTAAGACAGTTTTGGAAAGGTATTGAGGTGTTCTACAAGATCTGTACAAAGGTTAAAAGATCAAATTCATTTTTAGTCTAGTAAATCGCCTCTGAATGCATTATACTCGGGAAAACCTGTCAATTTGAGCATGTGTTTAAAGGGTATTATGAAACTTTTTCATCGCCAAGATCCTTGTTATTGTGTCCCAGGGCTTTGGTTTGCTTATTCATGAAGGCCCAATGACATAAAAACGATAATGGATGACCTTGCATTTTCGTCAAAATTTCAACCATGGCCATAGGGACGGGTGAAAAAGCTCAAGTGATGTAGTTGGATGTTCCTTCAAATGGCCATAACTTCGTAGCCATGTGTCCTAGCGTGATGATTGAGACAGTTTTGGGAAGGTATTGAAGTGGTCTACAAGATCTGTACAAAGGTTTAAAGATCAAATTCATTTTTACTCTAGTAAATCGCCTCTGAATGCATTGTACTCGGGAAAACCTGTCAATTTGAGCATGTGTTTAAAGGGTATTATGAAACTTTTTCATCGCCAAGATCCTTGTTATTGTGTCCCAGGGCTTTGGTTTGCTTATTCATGAAGGCTCAATGACATAAAAACGATAATGGATGACCTTGCATTTTCGTCAAAATTTCAACCATGGCCATAGGGACGGGTGAAATAGCTCAAGTGATGTAGTTGGATGTTCCTTCAAATGGCCATAACTTCGTAGCCATGTGTCCTTGCGTGATGATTAAGACAGTTTTGGAAAGGTATTGAAGTGTTCTACAAGATCTGTACAAAGGTTAAAAGAACAAATTCATTTTTAGTCTAGTAAATCGCCTCTGAATGCATTGTACTCGGGATAACCTGTCAATTTGAGCATGTGTTTAAAGGGTATTATGAAACTTTTTCATCGCCAAGATCCTTGTTATTGTGTCCCAGGGCTTTGGTTTGCTTATTCATGAAGGCCCAATGACATAAAAACGATAATGGATGACCTTGCATTTTCGTCAAAATTTCAACCATGGCCATAGGGACGGGTGAAAAAGCTCAAGTGATGTAGTTGGATGTTCCTTCAAATGGCCATAACTTCGTAGCCATGTGTCCTTGCGTGATGATTAAGACAGTTTTGGAAAGGTATTGAAGTGTTCTACAAGATCTGTACAAAGGTTAAAAGATCAAATTCATTTTTAGTCTAGTAAATCGCCTCTGAATGCATTGTACTCGGGAAAACCTGTCAATTTGAGCATGTGTTTAAAGGGTATTATGAAACTTTTTCATCGCCAAGATCCTTGTTATTGTGTCCCAGGGCTTTGGTTTGCTTATTCATGAAGGCCCAGTGACAAAAAAAACGATAATGGATGACCTTGCATTTTCGTCAAAATTTCAACCATGGCCATAGGGACGGGTGAAATAGCTCAAGTGATGTAGTTGGATGTTCCTTCAAATGGCCATAACTTCGTAGCCATGTGTCCTAGCATGATGATTAAGACAGTTTTGGAAAGGTATTGAAGTGTTCTACAAGATCTGTACATTGATTGAAAGATCAAAGTCTTTTTCAGTGTAGTAAATGGCCTCTGAATGCATTGTACTCGGGAAAACCTGTCGATTTGCGCATGTATTTAAAGGGTAAAGTGACTCATTATGAAACTTTTTCATCGCCAAGATCCTTGTTATTGTGTCCCAGGGCTTTGGTTTGCTTATTCATGAAGGCCCAGTGACAAAAAAAACGATAATGGATGACCTTGCATTTTCGTCAAAATTTCAACCATGGCCATAGGGACGGGTGAAATAGCTCAAGTGATGTAGTTGGATGTTCCTTCAAATGGCCATAACTTCGTAGCCATGTGTCCTAGCGTGATGATTAAGACAGTTTTGGAAAGGTATTGAAGTGGTCTACAAGATCTGTACATTGATTGAACGATCAAAGTCACTTTCAGTGTAGTAAATGGCCTCTGAATGCATTGTACTCGGGAAAACCTGTCGATTTGAGCATGTATTTAAAGGGTAAAGTGACCCATTATGAAACTTTTTCATCGCCAAGATCCTTGTTATTATGTCCCAGGGCTTTGATTTGCTTATTCATGAAGGCCCAATGACATAAAAACGATAATGGATGACCTTGCATTTTCGTCAAAATTTCAACCATGGCCATAGGGACGGGTGAAAAAGCTCAAGTGATGTAGTTGGATGTTCCTTCAAATGGCCATAACTTCATAGCCATGTGTCCTTGCGTGATGATTAAGACAGTTTTGGAAAGGTATTGAAGTGTTCTAGAAGATCTGTACAAAGGTTAAAAGATCAAATTCATTTTTAGTCTAGTAAATCGCCTCTGATTGCATTGTACTCGGGAAAACCTGTCAATTTGAGCATGTGTTTAAAGGGTATTATGAAACTTTTTCATCGCCAAGATCCTTGTTATTGTGTCCCAGGGCTTTGGTTTGCTTATTCATGAAGGCCCAATGACATAAAAACGATAATGGATGACCTTGCATTTTCGTCAAAATTTCAACCATGGCCATAGGGACGGGTGAAAAAGCTCAAGTGATGTAGTTGGATGTTCCTTCAAATGGCCATAACTTCGTAGCCATGTGTCCTAGCGTGATGATTGAGGCAGTTTTGGGAAGGTATTGAAGTGGTCTACAAGATCTGTACATAGGTTTAAAGATCAAATTCACTTTTAGTCTAGTAAATGGCCTCTGAATGCATTGTACTCGGGAAAACCTGTCAATTTGAGCATGTGTTTAAAGGGTATTATGAAACTTTTTCATCGCCAAGATCCTTGTTATTGTGTCCCAGGGCTTTGGTTTGCTTATTCATGAAGGCCCAATGACATAAAAACGATAATGGATGACCTTATATTTTCGTCAAAATTTCAACCATGGCCAAAGGGACGGGTGAAAAAGCTCAAGTGATGTAGTTGGATGTTCCTTCAAATGGCCATAACCTCGTAGCCATGTGTCCTAGCGTGATGATTAAGACAGTTTTGGAAAGGTATTGAAGTGGTCTACAAGATCTGTACATTGATTGAACGATCAAAGTCACTTTCAGTGTAGTAAATGGCCTCTGAATGCATTGTACTCGGGAAAACCTGTCGATTTGAGCATGTATTTAAAGGGTAAAGTGACCCATTATGAAACTTTTTCATCGCCAAGATCCTTGTTATTGTGTCCCAGGGCTTTGATTTGCTTATTCATGAAGGCCCAATGACATAAAAACGATAATGGATGACCTTGCATTTTCGTCAAAATTTCAACCATGGCCATGGGGACGGGTGAAAAAGCTCAAGTGATGTAGTTGGATGTTCCTTCAAATGGCCATAACTTCGTAGCCATGTGTCCTAGCATGATGATTAAGACAGTTTTGGAAAGGTATTGAAGTGTTCTACAAGATCTGTACAAAGGTTAAAAGAACAAATTCATTTTTAGTCTAGTAAATCGCCTCTGAATGCATTGTACTCGGGAAAACCTGTCAATTTGAGCATGTGTTTAAAGGGTATTATGAAACTTTTTCATCGCCAAGATCCTTGTTATTGTGTCCCAGGGCTTTGGTTTGCTTATTCATGAAGGCCCAATGACATAAAAACGATAATGGATGACCTTGCATTTTCGTCAAAATTTCAACCATGGCCATAGGGACGGGTGAAATAGCTCAAGTGATGTAGTTGGATGTTCCTTCAAATGGCCATAACTTCGTAGCCATGTGTCCTAGCATGATGATTAAGACAGTTTTGGAAAGGTATTGAAGTGTTCTACAAGATCTGTACAAAGGTTAAAAGATCAAATTCATTTTTAGTCTAGTAAATCGCATCTGAATGCATTGTACTCGGGAAAACCTGTCAATTTGAGCATGTGTTTAAAGGGTATTATGAAACTTTTTCATCGCCAAGATCCTTGTTATTGTGTCCCAGGGCTTTGGTTTGCTTATTCATGAAGGCCCAGTGACATAAAAACGATAATGGATGACCTTGCATTTTCGTCAAAATTTCAACCATGGCCATAGCGACGGGTGAAATAGCTCAAATGATGTAGTTGGATGTTCCTTCAAATGGCCATAACCTCGTAGCCATGTGTCCTAGCGTGATGATTAAGACAGTTTTGGAAAGGTATTGAAGTGGTCTACAAGATCTGTACATTGATTGAACGATCAAAGTCACTTTCAGTGTAGTAAATGGCCTCTGAATGCATTGTACTCGGGAAAACCTGTCGATTTGAGCATGTATTTAAAGGGTAAAGTGACCCATTATGAAACTTTTTCATCGCCAAGATCCTTGTTATTGTGTCCCAGGGCTTTGATTTGCTTATTCATGAAGGCCCAATGACATAAAAACGATAATGGATGACCTTGCATTTTCGTCAAAATTTCAACCATGGCCATGGGGACGGGTGAAAAAGCTCAAGTGATGTAGTTGGATGTTCCTTCAAATGGCCATAACCTCGTAGCCATGTGTCCTTGCGTGATGATTAAGACAGTTTTGGAAAGGTATTGAAGTGGTCTACAAGATCTGTACAAAGGTTAAAAGATCAAATTCATTTTTAGTCTAGTATATCGCCCCTGAATGCATTGTACTCGGGAAAACCTGTCAATTTGAGCATGTGTTTAAAGGGTATTATGAAACTTTTTCATCGCCAAGATCCTTGTTATTGTGTCCCAGGGCTTTGATTTGCTTATTCATGAAGGCCCAATGACATAAAAACGATAATGGATGACCTTGCATTTTCGTCAAAATTTCAACCATGGCCATAGGGACGGGTGAAATAGCTCAAGTGATGTAGTTGGATGTTCCTTCAAATGGCCATAACCTCGTAGCCATGTGTCCTAGCGTGATGATTAAGACAGTTTTGGAAAGGTATTGAAGTGGTCTACAAGATCTGTACATTGATTGAAAGATCAAAGTCACTTTCAGTGTAGTAAATGGCCTCTGAATGCATTGTACTCGGGACAACCTGTCGATTTGCGCATGTATTTAAAGGGTAAAGTGACCCATTATGAAACTTTTTCATCGCCAAGATCCTTGTTATTGTGTCCCAGGGCTTTGATTTGCTTATTCATGAAGGCCCAATGACATTAAAACGATAATGGATGACCTTGCATTTTCGTCAAAATTTCAACCATGGCCAAAGGACGGGTGAAATAGCTCAAGTGATGTAGTTGGATGTTCCTTCAAATGGCCATAACCTCGTAGCCATGTGTCCTAGCGTGATGATTAAGACAGTTTTGGAAAGGTATTGAAGTGGTCTACAAGATCTGTACATTGATTGGAAGATCAAAGTCACTTTCAGTGTAGTAAATGGCCTCTGAATGCATTGTACTCGGGAAAACCTGTCGATTTGAGCATGTATTTAAAGGGTAAAGTGACCCATTATGAAACTTTTTCATCGCCAAGATCCTTGTTATTGTGTCCCAGGGCTTTGATTTGCTTATTCATGAAGGCCCAATGACATAAAAACGATAATGGATGACCTTGCATTTTCGTCAAAATTTCAACCATGGCCATAGGGACGGGTGAAAAAGCTCAAGTGATGTAGTTGGATGTTCCTTCAAATGGCCATAACTTCGTAGCCATGTGTCCTTGCGTGATGATTAAGACAGTTTTGGAAAGGTATTGAAGTGTTCTACAAGATCTGTACAAGGGTTAAAAGATCAAATTCATTTTTAGTCTAGTAGATCGCCTCTGAATGCATTGTACTCGGGAAAACCTGTCAATTTGAGCATGTGTTTAAAGGGTATTATGAAACTTTTTCATCGCCAAGATCCTTGTTATTGTGTCCCAGGGCTTTGGTTTGCTTATTCATGAAGGCGCAATGACATAAAAACGATAATGGATGACCTTGCATTTTCGTCAAAATTTCAACCATGGCCATAGGGACGGGTGAAAAAGCTCAAGTGATGTAGTTGGATGTTCCTTCAAATGGCCATAACTTCGTAGCCATGTGTCCTAGCGTGATGATTGAGACAGTTTTGGGAAGGTATTGAAGTGGTCTACAAGATCTGTACAAAGGTTTAAAGATCAAATTCATTTTTACTCTAGTAAATCGCCTCTGAATGCATTGTACTCGGGAAAACCTGTCAATTTGAGCATGTGTTTAAAGGGTATTATGAAACTTTTTCATCGCCAAGATCCTTGTTATTGTGTCCCAGGGCTTTGGTTTGCTTATTCATGAAGGCTCAATGACATAAAAACGATAATGGATGACCTTGCATTTTCGTCAAAATTTCAACCATGGCCATAGGGACGGGTGAAATAGCTCAAGTGATGTAGTTGGATGTTCCTTCAAATGGCCATAACTTCGTAGCCATGTGTCCTTGCGTGATGATTAAGACAGTTTTGGAAAGGTATTGAAGTGTTCTACAAGATCTGTACAAAGGTTAAAAGAACAAATTCATTTTTAGTCTAGTAAATCGCCTCTGAATGCATTGTACTCGGGAAAACCTGTCAATTTGAGCATGTGTTTAAAGGGTATTATGAAACTTTTTCATCGCCAAGATCCTTGTTATTGTGTCCCAGGGCTTTGGTTTGCTTATTCATGAAGGTGCAATGACATAAAAACGATAATGGATGACCTTGCATTTTCGTCAAAATTTCAACCATGGCCATAGGGACGGGTTAGAATGCTCAAGTGATGTAGTTGGATGTTCCTTCAAATGGCCATAACTTCGTAGCCATGTGTCCCTGCGTGATGATTAAGACAGTTTTGGAAAGGTATTGAAGTGTTCTACAAGATCTGTACAAAGGTTAAAAGATCAAATTCATTTTTAGTCTAGTAAATCGCCTCTGAATGCATTGTACTCGGGATAACCTGTCAATTTGAGCATGTGTTTAAAGGGTATTATGAAACTTTTTCATCGCCAAGATCCTTGTTATTGTGTCCCAGGGCTTTGGTTTGCTTATTCATGAAGGCCCAATGACATAAAAACGATAATGGATGACCTTGCATTTTCGTCAAAATTTCAACCATGGCCATAGGGACGGGTGAAAAAGCTCAAGTGATGTAGTTGGATGTTCCTTCAAATGGCCATAACTTCGTAGCCATGTGTCCTTGCGTGATGATTAAGACAGTTTTGGAAAGGTATTGAAGTGTTCTACAAGATCTGTACAAAGGTTAAAAGATCAAATTAATTTTTAGTCTAGTAAATCGCCTCTGAATGCATTGTACTCGGGAAAACCTGTCAATTTGAGCATGTGTTTAAAGGGTATTATGAAACTTTTTCATCGCCAAGATCCTTGTTATTGTGTCCCAGGGCTTTGGTTTGCTTATTCATGAAGGCCCAGTGACAAAAAAACGATAATGGATGACCTTGCATTTTCGTCAAAATTTCAACCATGGCCATAGGGACGGGTGAAATAGCTCAAGTGATGTAGTTGGATGTTCCTTCAAATGGCCATAACTTCGTAGCCATGTGTCCTAGCATGATGATTAAGACAGTTTTGGAAAGGTATTGAAGTATTCTACAAGATCTGTACATTGATTGAAAGATCAAAGTCTTTTTCAGTGTAGTAAATGGCCTCTGAATGCATTGTACTCGGGAAAACCTGTCGATTTGCGCATGTATTTAAAGGGTAAAGTGACTCATTATGAAACTTTTTCATCGCCAAGATCCTTGTTATTGTGTCCCAGGGCTTTGGTTTGCTTATTCATGAAGGCCCAGTGACAAAAAAACGATAATGGATGACCTTGCATTTTCGTCAAAATTTCAACCATGGCCATAGGGACGGGTGAAATAGCTCAAGTGATGTAGTTGGATGTTCCTTCAAATGGCCATAACTTCGTAGCCATGTGTCCTAGCGTGATGATTAAGACAGTTTTGGAAAGGTATTGAAGTGGTCTACAAGATCTGTACATTGATTGGAAGATCAAAGTCACTTTCAGTGTAGTAAATGGCCTCTGAATGCATTGTACTCGGGAAAACCTGTCGATTTGAGCATGTATTTAAAGGGTAAAGTGACCCATTATGAAACTTTTTCATCGCCAAGATCCTTGTTATTGTGTCCCAGGGCTTTGATTTGCTTATTCATGAAGGCCCAATGACATAAAAACGATAATGGATGACCTTGCATTTTCGTCAAAATTTCAACCATGGCCATAGGGACGGGTGAAAAAGCTCAAGTGATGTAGTTGGATGTTCCTTCAAATGGCCATAACTTCATAGCCATGTGTCCTTGCGTGATGATTAAGACAGTTTTGGAAAGGTATTGAAGTGTTCTAGAAGATCTGTACAAAGGTTAAAAGATCAAATTCATTTTTAGTCTAGTAAATCGCCTCTGATTGCATTGTACTCGGGAAAACCTGTCAATTTGAGCATGTGTTTAAAGGGTATTATGAAACTTTTTCATCGCCAAGATCCTTGTTATTGTGTCCCAGGGCTTTGGTTTGCTTATTCATGAAGGCCCAATGACATAAAAACGATAATGGATGACCTTGCATTTTCGTCAAAATTTCAACCATGGCCATAGGGACGGGTGAAAAAGCTCAAGTGATGTAGTTGGATGTTCCTTCAAATGGCCATAACTTCGTAGCCATGTGTCCTAGCGTGATGATTGAGGCAGTTTTGGGAAGGTATTGAAGTGGTCTACAAGATCTGTACATAGGTTTAAAGATCAAATTCACTTTTAGTCTAGTAAATGGCCTCTGAATGCATTGTACTCGGGAAAACCTGTCAATTTGAGCATGTGTTTAAAGGGTATTATGAAACTTTTTCATCGCCAAGATCCTTGTTATTGTGTCCCAGGGCTTTGGTTTGCTTATTCATGAAGGCCCAATGACATAAAAACGATAATGGATGACCTTATATTTTCGTCAAAATTTCAACCATGGCCAAAGGGACGGGTGAAAAAGCTCAAGTGATGTAGTTGGATGTTCCTTCAAATGGCCATAACCTCGTAGCCATGTGTCCTAGCGTGATGATTAAGACAGTTTTGGAAAGGTATTGAAGTGGTCTACAAGATCTGTACATTGATTGAACGATCAAAGTCACTTTCAGTGTAGTAAATGGCCTCTGAATGCATTGTACTCGGGAAAACCTGTCGATTTGAGCATGTATTTAAAGGGTAAAGTGACCCATTATGAAACTTTTTCATCGCCAAGATCCTTGTTATTGTGTCCCAGGGCTTTGATTTGCTTATTCATGAAGGCCCAATGACATAAAAACGATAATGGATGACCTTGCATTTTCGTCAAAATTTCAACCATGGCCATGGGGACGGGTGAAAAAGCTCAAGTGATGTAGTTGGATGTTCCTTCAAATGGCCATAACTTCGTAGCCATGTGTCCTAGCATGATGATTAAGACAGTTTTGGAAAGGTATTGAAGTGTTCTACAAGATCTGTACAAAGGTTAAAAGAACAAATTCATTTTTAGTCTAGTAAATCGCCTCTGAATGCATTGTACTCGGGAAAACCTGTCAATTTGAGCATGTGTTTAAAGGGTATTATGAAACTTTTTCATCGCCAAGATCCTTGTTATTGTGTCCCAGGGCTTTGGTTTGCTTATTCATGAAGGCCCAATGACATAAAAACGATAATGGATGACCTTGCATTTTCGTCAAAATTTCAACCATGGCCATAGGGACGGGTGAAATAGCTCAAGTGATGTAGTTGGATGTTCCTTCAAATGGCCATAACTTCGTAGCCATGTGTCCTAGCGTGATGATTAAGACAGTTTTGGAAAGGTATTGAAGTGGTCTACAAGATCTGTACATTGATTGAACGATCAAAGTCACTTTCAGTGTAGTAAATGGCCTCTGAATGCATTGTACTCGGGAAAACCTGTCGATTTGAGCATGTATTTAAAGGGTAAAGTGACCCATTATGAAACTTTTTCATCGCCAAGATCCTTGTTATTGTGTCCCAGGGCTTTGATTTGCTTATTCATGAAGGCCCAATGACATAAAAACGATAATGGATGACCTTGCATTTTCGTCAAAATTTCAACCATGGCCATGGGGACGGGTGAAAAAGCTCAAGTGATGTAGTTGGATGTTCCTTCAAATGGCCATAACTTCGTAGCCATGTGTCCTTGCGTGATGATTAAGACAGTTTTGGAAAGGTATTGAAGTGGTCTACAAGATCTGTACAAAGGTTAAAAGATCAAATTCATTTTTAGTCTAGTATATCGCCCCTGAATGCATTGTACTCGGGAAAACCTGTCAATTTGAGCATGTGTTTAAAGGGTATTATGAAACTTTTTCATCGCCAAGATCCTTGTTATTGTGTCCCAGGGCTTTGATTTGCTTATTCATGAAGGCCCAATGACATAAAAACGATAATGGATGACCTTGCATTTTCGTCAAAATTTCAACCATGGCCATAGGGACGGGTGAAATAGCTCAAGTGATGTAGTTGGATGTTCCTTCAAATGGCCATAACCTCGTAGCCATGTGTCCTAGCGTGATGATTAAGACAGTTTTGGAAAGGTATTGAAGTGGTCTACAAGATCTGTACATTGATTGAAAGATCAAAGTCACTTTCAGTGTAGTAAATGGCCTCTGAATGCATTGTACTCGGGACAACCTGTCGATTTGCGCATGTATTTAAAGGGTAAAGTGACCCATTATGAAACTTTTTCATCGCCAAGATCCTTGTTATTGTGTCCCAGGGCTTTGATTTGCTTATTCATGAAGGCCCAATGACATTAAAACGATAATGGATGACCTTGCATTTTCGTCAAAATTTCAACCATGGCCAAAGGACGGGTGAAATAGCTCAAGTGATGTAGTTGGATGTTCCTTCAAATGGCCATAACCTCGTAGCCATGTGTCCTAGCGTGATGATTAAGACAGTTTTGGAAAGGTATTGAAGTGGTCTACAAGATCTGTACATTGATTGGAAGATCAAAGTCACTTTCAGTGTAGTAAATGGCCTCTGAATGCATTGTACTCGGGAAAACCTGTCGATTTGAGCATGTATTTAAAGGGTAAAGTGACCCATTATGAAACTTTTTCATCGCCAAGATCCTTGTTATTGTGTCCCAGGGCTTTGATTTGCTTATTCATGAAGGCCCAATGACATAAAAACGATAATGGATGACCTTGCATTTTCGTCAAAATTTCAACCATGGCCATAGGGACGGGTGAAAAAGCTCAAGTGATGTAGTTGGATGTTCCTTCAAATGGCCATAACTTCGTAGCCATGTGTCCTTGCGTGATGATTAAGACAGTTTTGGAAAGGTATTGAAGTGTTCTACAAGATCTGTACAAGGGTTAAAAGATCAAATTCATTTTTAGTCTAGTAGATCGCCTCTGAATGCATTGTACTCGGGAAAACCTGTCAATTTGAGCATGTGTTTAAAGGGTATTATGAAACTTTTTCATCGCCAAGATCCTTGTTATTGTGTCCCAGGGCTTTGGTTTGCTTATTCATGAAGGCCCAATGACATAAAAACGATAATGGATGACCTTGCATTTTCGTCAAAATTTCAACCATGGCCATAGGGACGGGTGAAATAGCTCAAGTGATGTAGTTGGATGTTCCTTCAAATGGCCATAACTTCGTAGCCATGTGTCCTAGCATGATGATTAAGACAGTTTTGGAAAGGTATCGAAGTGTTCTACAAGATCTGTACAAAGGTTAAAAGAACAAATTCATTTTTAGTCTAGTAAATCGCCTCTGAATGCATTGTACTCGGGAAAACCTGTCAATTTGAGCATGTGTTTAAAGGGTATTATGAAACTTTTTCATCGCCAAGATCCTTGTTATTGTGTCCCAGGGCTTTGGTTTGCTTATTCATGAAGGCCCAATGACATAAAAACGATAATGGATGACCTTGCATTTTCGTCAAAATTTCAACCATGGCCATAGGGACGGGTGAAAAAGCTCAAGTGATGTAGTTGGATGTTCCTTCAAATGGCCATAACTTCGTAGCCATGTGTCCTTGCGTGATGATTAAGACAGTTTTGGAAAGGTATTGAAGTGGTCTACAAGATCTGTACATAGGTTTAAAGATCAAATTCACTTTTAGTCTAGTAAATGGCCTCTGAATGCATTGTACTCGGGAAAACCTGTCAATTTGAGCATGTGTTTAAAGGGTATTATGAAACTTTTTCATCGCCAAGATCCTTGTTATTGTGTCCCAGGGCTTTGGTTTGCTTATTCATGAAGGCCCAATGACATAAAAACGATAATGGATGACCTTATATTTTCGTCAAAATTTCAACCATGGCCATAGGGACGGGTGAAAAAGCTCAAGTGATGTAGTTGGATGTTCCTTCAAATGGCCATAACTTCGTAGCCATGTGTCCTAGCGTGATGATTGAGGCAGTTTTGAGAAGGTATTGAAGTGGTCTACAAGATCTGTACATAGGTTTAAAGATCAAATTCACTTTTAGTCTAGTAAATGGCCTCTGAATGCATTGTACTCGGGAAAACCTGTCAATTTGAGCATGTGTTTAAAGGGTATTATGAAACTTTTTCATCGCCAAGATCCTTGTTATTGTGTCCCAGGGCTTTGGTTTGCTTATTCATGAAGGCCCAATGACATAAAAACGATAATGGATGACCTTGCATTTTCGTCAAAATTCCAACCATGGCCATAGGGACGGGTGAAATAGCTCAAGTGATGTAGTTGGATGTTCCTTCAAATGGCCATAACTTCGTAGCCATGTGTCCTAGCATGATGATTAAGACAGTTTTGGAAAGGTATTGAAGTGGTCTACAAGATCTGTACATAGGTTTAAAGATCAAATTCACTTTTAGTCTGGTAAATGGCCTCTGAATGCATTGTACTCGGGAAAACCTGTCAATTTGAGCATGTGTTTAAAGGGTATTATGAAACATTTTCATCGCCAAGATCCTTGTTATTGTGTCCCAGGGCTTTGGTTTGCTTATTCATGAAGGCCCAGTGACATAAAAACGATAATGGATGACCTTGCATTTTCGTCAAAATTCCAACCATGGCCATAGGGACGGGTGAAATAGCTCAAGTGATGTAGTTGGATGTTCCTTCAAATGGCCATAACCTCGTAGCCATGTGTCCTAGCGTGATGATTAAGACAGTTTTGGAAAGGTATTGAAGTGGTCTACAAGATCTGTACATTGATTGAACGATCAAAGTCACTTTCAGTGTAGTAAATGGCCTCTGAATGCATTGTACTCGGGAAAACCTGTCGATTTGAGCATGTATTTAAAGGGTAAAGTGACCCATTATGAAACTTTTTCATCGCCAAGATCCTTGTTATTGTGTCCCAGGGCTTTGATTTGCTTATTCATGAAGGCCCAATGACATAAAAACGATAATGGATGACCTTGCATTTTCGTCAAAATTTCAACCATGGCCATGGGGACGGGTGAAAAAGCTCAAGTGATGTAGTTGGATGTTCCTTCAAATGGCCATAACTTCGTAGCCATGTGTCCTTGCGTGATGATTAAGACAGTTTTGGAAAGGTATTGAAGTGGTCTACAAGATCTGTACAAAGGTTAAAAGATCAAATTCATTTTTAGTCTAGTATATCGCCCCTGAATGCATTGTACTCGGGAAAACCTGTCAATTTGAGCATGTGTTTAAAGGGTATTATGAAACTTTTTCATCGCCAAGATCCTTGTTATTGTGTCCCAGGGCTTTGATTTGCTTATTCATGAAGGCCCAATGACATAAAAACGATAATGGATGACCTTGCATTTTCGTCAAAATTTCAACCATGGCCATGGGGACGGGTGAAAAAGCTCAAGTGATGTAGTTGGATGTTCCTTCAAATGGCCATAACTTCGTAGCCATGTGTCCTTGCGTGATGATTAAGACAGTTTTGGAAAGGTATTGAAGTGGTCTACAAGATCTGTACAAAGGTTAAAAGATCAAATTCATTTTTAGTCTAGTATATCGCCCCTGAATGCATTGTACTCGGGAAAACCTGTCAATTTGAGCATGTGTTTAAAGGGTATTATGAAACTTTTTCATCGCCAAGATCCTTGTTATTGTGTCCCAGGGCTTTGATTTGCTTATTCATGAAGGCCCAATGACATAAAAACGATAATGGATGACCTTGCATTTTCGTCAAAATTTCAACCATGGCCATGGGGACGGGTGAAAAAGCTCAAGTGATGTAGTTGGATGTTCCTTCAAATGGCCATAACTTCGTAGCCATGTGTCCTTGCGTGATGATTAAGACAGTTTTGGAAAGGTATTGAAGTGGTCTACAAGATCTGTACAAAGGTTAAAAGATCAAATTCATTTTTAGTCTAGTATATCGCCCCTGAATGCATTGTACTCGGGAAAACCTGTCAATTTGAGCATGTGTTTAAAGGGTATTATGAAACTTTTTCATCGCCAAGATCCTTGTTATTGTGTCCCAGGGCTTTGATTTGCTTATTCATGAAGGCCCAATGACATAAAAACGATAATGGATGACCTTGCATTTTCGTCAAAATTTCAACCATGGCCATAGGGACGGGTGAAATAGCTCAAGTGATGTAGTTGGATGTTCCTTCAAATGGCCATAACCTCGTAGCCATGTGTCCTAGCGTGATGATTAAGACAGTTTTGGAAAGGTATTGAAGTGGTCTACAAGATCTGTACATTGATTGAAAGATCAAAGTCACTTTCAGTGTAGTAAATGGCCTCTGAATGCATTGTACTCGGGACAACCTGTCGATTTGCGCATGTATTTAAAGGGTAAAGTGACCCATTATGAAACTTTTTCATCGCCAAGATCCTTGTTATTGTGTCCCAGGGCTTTGGTTTGCTTATTCATGAAGGCCCAGTGACATAAAAACGATAATGGATGACCTTGCATTTTCGTCAAAATTTCAACCATGGCCATAGCGACGGGTGAAATAGCTCAAGTGATGTAGTTGGATGTTCCTTCAAATGGCCATAACCTCGTAGCCATGTGTCCTAGCGTGATGATTAAGACAGTTTTGGAAAGGTATTGAAGTGGTCTACAAGATCTGTACATTGATTGAACGATCAAAGTCACTTTCAGTGTAGTAAATGGCCTCTGAATGCATTGTACTCGGGAAAACCTGTCGATTTGAGCATGTATTTAAAGGGTAAAGTGACCCATTATGAAACTTTTTCATCGCCAAGATCCTTGTTATTGTGTCCCAGGGCTTTGATTTGCTTATTCATGAAGGCCCAATGACATAAAAACGATAATGGATGACCTTGCATTTTCGTCAAAATTTCAACCATGGCCATGGGGACGGGTGAAAAAGCTCAAGTGATGTAGTTGGATGTTCCTTCAAATGGCCATAACTTCGTAGCCATGTGTCCTTGCGTGATGATTAAGACAGTTTTGAAAAGGTATTGAAGTGGTCTACAAGATCTGTACAAAGGTTAAAAGATCAAATTCATTTTTAGTCTAGTATATCGCCCCTGAATGCATTGTACTCGGGAAAACCTGTCAATTTGAGCATGTGTTTAAAGGGTATTATGAAACTTTTTCATCGCCAAGATCCTTGTTATTGTGTCCCAGGGCTTTGATTTGCTTATTCATGAAGGCCCAATGACATAAAAACGATAATGGATGACCTTGCATTTTCGTCAAAATTTCAACCATGGCCATGGGGACGGGTGAAAAAGCTCAAGTGATGTAGTTGGATGTTCCTTCAAATGGCCATAACTTCGTAGCCATGTGTCCTTGCGTGATGATTAAGACAGTTTTGGAAAGGTATTGAAGTGGTCTACAAGATCTGTACAAAGGTTAAAAGATCAAATTCATTTTTAGTCTAGTATATCGCCCCTGAATGCATTGTACTCGGGAAAACCTGTCAATTTGAGCATGTGTTTAAAGGGTATTATGAAACTTTTTCATCGCCAAGATCCTTGTTATTGTGTCCCAGGGCTTTGATTTGCTTATTCATGAAGGCCCAATGACATAAAAACGATAATGGATGACCTTGCATTTTCGTCAAAATTTCAACCATGGCCATAGGGACGGGTGAAATAGCTCAAGTGATGTAGTTGGATGTTCCTTCAAATGGCCATAACCTCGTAGCCATGTGTCCTAGCGTGATGATTAAGACAGTTTTGGAAAGGTATTGAAGTGGTCTACAAGATCTGTACATTGATTGAAAGATCAAAGTCACTTTCAGTGTAGTAAATGGCCTCTGAATGCATTGTACTCGGGACAACCTGTCGATTTGCGCATGTATTTAAAGGGTAAAGTGACCCATTATGAAACTTTTTCATCGCCAAGATCCTTGTTATTGTGTCCCAGGGCTTTGATTTGCTTATTCATGAAGGCCCAATGACATTAAAACGATAATGGATGACCTTGCATTTTCGTCAAAATTTCAACCATGGCCAAAGGACGGGTGAAATAGCTCAAGTGATGTAGTTGGATGTTCCTTCAAATGGCCATAACCTCGTAGCCATGTGTCCTAGCGTGATGATTAAGACAGTTTTGGAAAGGTATTGAAGTGGTCTACAAGATCTGTACATTGATTGGAAGATCAAAGTCACTTTCAGTGTAGTAAATGGCCTCTGAATGCATTGTACTCGGGAAAACCTGTCGATTTGAGCATGTATTTAAAGGGTAAAGTGACCCATTATGAAACTTTTTCATCGCCAAGATCCTTGTTATTGTGTCCCAGGGCTTTGATTTGCTTATTCATGAAGGCCCAATGACATAAAAACGATAATGGATGACCTTGCATTTTTGTCAAAATTTCAACCATGGCCATAGGGACGGGTGAAAAAGCTCAAGTGATGTAGTTGGATGTTCCTTCAAATGGCCATAACTTCGTAGCCATGTGTCCTTGCGTGATGATTAAGACAGTTTTGGAAAGGTATTGAAGTGTTCTACAAGATCTGTACAAAGGTTAAAAGATCAAATTCATTTTTAGTCTAGTAGATCGCCTCTGAATGCATTGTACTCGGGAAAACCTGTCAATTTGAGCATGTGTTTAAAGGGTATTATGAAACTTTTTCATCGCCAAGATCCTTGTTATTGTGTCCCAGGGCTTTGGTTTGCTTATTTATGAAGGCGCAATGACATAAAAACGATAATGGATGACCTTGCATTTTCGTCAAAATTTCAACCATGGCCATAGGGACGGGTGAAATAGCTCAAGTGATGTAGTTGGATGTTCCTTCAAATGGCCATAACTTCGTAGCCATGTGTCCTAGCATGATGATTAAGACAGTTTTGGAAAGGTATTGAAGTGTTCTACAAGATCTGTACAAAGGTTAAAAGATCAAATTCATTTTTAGTCTAGTAAATCGCATCTGAATGCATTGTACTCGGGAAAACCTGTCAATTTGAGCATGTGTTTAAAGGGTATTATGAAACTTTTTCATCGCCAAGATCCTTGTTATTGTGTCCCAGGGCTTTGGTTTGCTTATTCATGAAGGCGCAATGACATAAAAACGATAATGGATGACCTTGCATTTTCGTCAAAATTTCAACCATGGCCATAGGGACGGGTGAAAAAGCTCAAGTGATGTAGTTGGATGTTCCTTCAAATGGCCATAACTTCGTAGCCATGTGTCCTTGCGTGATGATTAAGACAGTTTTGGAAAGGTATTGAAGTGTTCTACAAGATCTGTACAAAGGTTTAAAGATCAAATTCATTTTTAATCTAGTATATCGCCCCTGAATGCATTGTACTCGGGAAAACCTGTCAATTTGAGCATGTGTTTAAAGGGTATTATGAAACTTTTTCATCGCCAAGATCCTTGTTATTGTGTCCCAGGGCTTTGATTTGCTTATTCATGAAGGCCCAATGACATAAAAACGATAATGGATGACCTTGCATTTTCGTCAAAATTTCAACCATGGCCATAGGGACGGGTGAAAAAGGTCAAGTGATGTAGTTGGATGTTCCTTCAAATGGCCATAACTTCGTAGCCATGTGTCCTAGCATGATGATTAAGACAGTTTTGGAAAGGTATTGAAGTGTTCTACAAGATCTGTACAAAGGTTAAAAGATCAAATTCATTTTTAGTCTAGTAGATCGCCTCTGAATGCATTGTACTCGGGAAAACCTGTCAATTTGAGCATGTGTTTAAAGGGTATTATGAAACTTTTTCATCGCCAAGATCCTTGTTATTGTGTCCCAGGGCTTTGGTTTGCTTATTTATGAAGGCCTAGTGACATAAAAACGATAATGGATGACCTTGCATTTTCGTCAAAATTTCAACCATGGCCATAGGGACGGGTGAAATAGCTCAAGTGATGTAGTTGGATGTTCCTTCAAATGGCCATAACTTCGTAGCCATGTGTCCTAGCATGATGATTAAGACAGTTTTGGAAAGGTATTGAAGTGTTCTACAAGATCTGTACAAAGGTTAAAAGATCAAATTCATTTTTAGTCTAGTAAATCGCATCTGAATGCATTGTACTCGGGAAAACCTGTCAATTTGAGCATGTGTTTAAAGGGTATTATGAAACTTTTTCATCGCCAAGATCCTTGTTATTGTGTCCCAGGGCTTTGGTTTGCTTATTCATGAAGGCGCAATGACATAAAAACGATAATGGATGACCTTGCATTTTCGTCAAAATTTCAACCATGGCCATAGGGACGGGTTAGAAAGCTCAAGTGATGTAGTTGGATGTTCCTTCAAATGGCCATAACTTCGTAGCCATGTGTCCTAGCATGATGATTAAGACAGTTTTGGAAAGGTATTGAAGTGTTCTACAAGATCTGTACAAAGGTTAAAAGAACAAATTCATTTTTAGTCTAGTAAATCGCCTCTGAATGCATTGTACTCGGGAAAACCTGTCAATTTGAGCATGTGTTTAAAGGGTATTATGAAACTTTTTCATCGCCAAGATCCTTGTTATTGTGTCCCAGGGCTTTGGTTTGCTTATTCATGAAGGCCCAATGACATAAAAACGATAATGGATGACCTTGCATTTTCGTCAAAATTTCAACCATGGCCATAGGGACGGGTGAAAAAGCTCAAGTGATGTAGTTGGATGTTCCTTCAAATGGCCATAACTTCGTAGCCATGTGTCCTTGCGTGATGATTAAGACAGTTTTGGAAAGGTATTGAAGTGGTCTACAAGATCTGTACAAAGGTTAAAAGATCAAATTCATTTTTAGTCTAGTATATCGCCCCTGAATGCATTGTACTCGGGAAAACCTGTCAATTTGAGCATGTGTTTAAAGGGTATTATGAAACTTTTTCATCGCCAAGATCCTTGTTATTGTGTCCCAGGGCTTTGATTTGCTTATTCATGAAGGCCCAATGACATAAAAACGATAATGGATGACCTTGCATTTTCGTCAAAATTTCAACCATGGCCATGGGGACGGGTGAAAAAGCTCAAGTGATGTAGTTGGATGTTCCTTCAAATGGCCATAACTTCGTAGCCATGTGTCCTTGCGTGATGATTAAGACAGTTTTGGAAAGGTATTGAAGTGGTCTACAAGATCTGTACAAAGGTTAAAAGATCAAATTCATTTTTAGTCTAGTATATCGCCCCTGAATGCATTGTACTCGGGAAAACCTGTCAATTTGAGCATGTGTTTAAAGGGTATTATGAAACTTTTTCATCGCCAAGATCCTTGTTATTGTGTCCCAGGGCTTTGATTTGCTTATTCATGAAGGCCCAATGACATAAAAACGATAATGGATGACCTTGCATTTTCGTCAAAATTTCAACCATGGCCATAGGGACGGGTGAAAAAGCTCAAGTGATGTAGTTGGATGTTCCTTCAAATGGCCATAACCTCGTAGCCATGTGTCCTAGCGTGATGATTAAGACAGTTTTGGAAAGGTATTGAAGTGGTCTACAAGATCTGTACAAAGGTTAAAAGATCAAATTCATTTTTAGTCTAGTATATCGCCCCTGAATGCATTGTACTCGGGAAAACCTGTCAATTTGAGCATGTGTTTAAAGGGTATTATGAAACTTTTTCATCGCCAAGATCCTTGTTATTGTGTCCCAGGGCTTTGATTTGCTTATTCATGAAGGCCCAATGACATAAAAACGATAATGGATGACCTTGCATTTTCGTCAAAATTTCAACCATGGCCATAGGGACGGGTGAAAAAGCTCAAGTGATGTAGTTGGATGTTCCTTCAAATGGCCATAACCTCGTAGCCATGTGTCCTAGCGTGATGATTAAGACAGTTTTGGAAAGGTATTGAAGTGGTCTACAAGATCTGTACATTGATTGAAAGATCAAAGTCACTTTCAGTGTAGTAAATGGCCTCTGAATGCATTGTACTCGGGACAACCTGTCGATTTGCGCATGTATTTAAAGGGTAAAGTGACCCATTATGAAACTTTTTCATCGCCAAGATCCTTGTTATTGTGTCCCAGGGCTTTGATTTGCTTATTCATGAAGGCCCAATGACATAAAAACGATAATGGATGACCTTGCATTTTCGTCAAAATTTCAACCATGGCCATAGGGACGGGTGAAAAAGCTCAAGTGATGTAGTTGGATGTTCCTTCAAATGGCCATAACTTCGTAGCCATGTGTCCTTGCGTGATGATTAAGACAGTTTTGGAAAGGTATTGAAGTGTTCTACAAGATCTGTACAAAGGTTAAAAGATCAAATTCATTTTTAGTCTAGTAGATCGCCTCTGAATGCATTGTACTCGGGAAAACCTGTCAATTTGAGCATGTGTTTAAAGGGTATTATGAAACTTTTTCATCGCCAAGATCCTTGTTATTGTGTCCCAGGGCTTTGGTTTGCTTATTTATGAAGGCCCAGTGACATAAAAACGATAATGGATGACCTTGCATTTTCGTCAAAATTTCAACCATGGCCATAGGGACGGGTGAAATAGCTCAAGTGATGTAGTTGGATGTTCCTTCAAATGGCCATAACTTCGTAGCCATGTGTCCTAGCATGATGATTAAGACAGTTTTGGAAAGGTATTGAAGTGTTCTACAAGATCTGTACAAAGGTTAAAAGATCAAATTCATTTTTAGTCTAGTAAATCGCATCTGAATGCATTGTACTCGGGAAAACCTGTCAATTTGAGCATGTGTTTAAAGGGTATTATGAAACTTTTTCATCGCCAAGATCCTTGTTATTGTGTCCCAGGGCTTTGATTTGCTTATTCATGAAGGCCCAATGACATAAAAACGATAATGGATGACCTTATATTTTCGTCAAAATTTCAACCATGGCCATAGCGACGGGTGAAATAGCTCAAGTGATGTAGTTGGATGTTCCTTCAAATGGCCATAACCTCGTAGCCATGTGTCCTAGCGTGATGATTAAGACAGTTTTGGAAAGGTATTGAAGTGGTCTACAAGATCTGTACATTGATTGAACGATCAAAGTCACTTTCAGTGTAGTAAATGGCCTCTGAATGCATTGTACTCGGGAAAACCTGTCGATTTGAGCATGTATTTAAAGGGTAAAGTGACCCATTATAAAACTTTTTCATCGCCAAGATCCTTGTTATTGTGTCCCAGGGCTTTGATTTGCTTATTCATGAAGGCCCAATGACATAAAAACGATAATGGATGACCTTGCATTTTCGTCAAAATTTCAACCATGGCCATGGGGACGGGTGAAAAAGCTCAAGTGATGTAGTTGGATGTTCCTTCAAATGGCCATAACTTCGTAGCCATGTGTCCTTGCGTGATGATTAAGACAGTTTTGGAAAGGTATTGAAGTGGTCTACAAGATCTGTACAAAGGTTAAAAGATCAAATTCATTTTTAGTCTAGTATATCGCCCCTGAATGCATTGTACTCGGGAAAACCTGTCAATTTGAGCATGTGTTTAAAGGGTATTATGAAACTTTTTCATCGCCAAGATCCTTGTTATTGTGTCCCAGGGCTTTGATTTGCTTATTCATGAAGGCCCAATGACATAAAAACGATAATGGATGACCTTGCATTTTCGTCAAAATTTCAACCATGGCCATGGGGACGGGTGAAAAAGCTCAAGTGATGTAGTTGGATGTTCCTTCAAATGGCCATAACTTCGTAGCCATGTGTCCTTGCGTGATGATTAAGACAGTTTTGGAAAGGTATTGAAGTGGTCTACAAGATCTGTACAAAGGTTAAAAGATCAAATTCATTTTTAGTCTAGTATATCGCCCCTGAATGCATTGTACTCGGGATAACCTGTCAATTTGAGCATGTGTTTAAAGGGTATTATGAAACTTTTTCATCGCCAAGATCCTTGTTATTGTGTCCCAGGGCTTTGGTTTGCTTATTCATGAAGGCCCAATGACATAAAAACGATAATGGATGACCTTGCATTTTCGTCAAAATTCCAACCATGGCCATAGGGACGGGTGAAAAAGCTCAAGTGATGTAGTTGGATGTTCCTTCAAATGGCCATAACTTCGTAGCCATGTGTCCTTGCGTGATGATTAAGACAGTTTTGGAAAGGTATTGAAGTGTTCTACAAGATCTGTACAAAGGTTAAAAGATCAAATTCATTTTTAGTCTAGTAGATCGCCTCTGAATGCATTGTACTCGGGAAAACCTGTCAATTTGAGCATGTGTTTAAAGGGTATTATGAAACTTTTTCATCGCCAAGATCCTTGTTATTGTGTCCCAGGGCTTTGGTTTGCTTATTCATGAAGGCGCAATGACATAAAAACGATAATGGATGACCTTGCATTTTCGTCAAAATTTCAACCATGGCCATAGCGACGGGTGAAATAGCTCAAGTGATGTAGTTGGATGTTCCTTCAAATGGCCATAACCTCGTAGCCATGTGTCCTAGCGTGATGATTAAGACAGTTTTGGAAAGGTATTGAAGTGGTCTACAAGATCTGTACATTGATTGAACGATCAAAGTCTTTTTCAGTGTAGTAAATGGCCTCTGAATGCATTGTACTCGGGAAAACCTGTCAATTTGAGCATGTATTTAAAGGGTAAAGTGACCCATTATGAAACTTTTTCATCGCCAAGATCCTTGTTATTGTGTCCCAGGGCTTTGATTTGCTTATTCATGAAGGCCCAATGACATTAAAACGATAATGGATGACCTTGCATTTTCGTCAAAATTTCAACCATGGCCAAAGGACGGGTGAAATAGCTCAAGTGATGTAGTTGGATGTTCCTTCAAATGGCCATAACCTCGTAGCCATGTGTCCTAGCGTGATGATTAAGACAGTTTTGGAAAGGTATTGAAGTGGTCTACAAGATCGGTACATTGATTGGAAGATCAAAGTCACTTTCAGTGTAGTAAATGGCCTCTGAATGCATTGTACTCGGGAAAACCTGTCGATTTGAGCATGTATTTAAAGGGTAAAGTGACCCATTATGAAACTTTTTCATCGCCAAGATCCTTGTTATTGTGTCCCAGGGCTTTGATTTGCTTATTCATGAAGGCCCAATGACATAAAAACGATAATGGATGACCTTGCATTTTCGTCAAAATTTCAACCATGGCCATAGGGACGGGTGAAAAAGCTCAAGTGATGTAGTTGGATGTTCCTTCAAATGGCCATAACTTCGTAGCCATGTGTCCTTGCGTGATGATTAAGACAGTTTTGGAAAGGTATTGAAGTGTTCTACAAGATCTGTACAAAGGTTAAAAGATCAAATTCATTTTTAGTCTAGTAGATCGCCTCTGAATGCATTGTACTCGGGAAAACCTGTCAATTTGAGCATGTGTTTAAAGGGTATTATGAAACTTTTTCATCGCCAAGATCCTTGTTATTGTGTCCCAGGGCTTTGGTTTGCTTATTTATGAAGGCCCAGTGACATAAAAACGATAATGGATGACCTTGCATTTTCGTCAAAATTTCAACCATGGCCATAGGGACGGGTGAAATAGCTCAAGTGATGTAGTTGGATGTTCCTTCAAATGGCCATAACTTCGTAGCCATGTGTCCTAGCATGATGATTAAGACAGTTTTGGAAAGGTATTGAAGTGTTCTACAAGATCTGTTCAAAGGTTAAAAGATCAAATTCATTTTTAGTCTAGTAAATCGCATCTGAATGCATTGTACTCGGGAAAACCTGTCAATTTGAGCATGTGTTTAAAGGGTATTATGAAACTTTTTCATCGCCAAGATCCTTGTTATTGTGTCCCAGGGCTTTGGTTTGCTTATTCATGAAGGCGCAATGACATAAAAACGATAATGGATGACCTTGCATTTTCGTCAAAATTTCAACCATGGCCATAGGGACGGGTTAGAAAGCTCAAGTGATGTAGTTGGATGTTCCTTCAAATGGCCATAACCTCGTAGCCATGTGTCCTAGCGTGATGATTAAGACAGTTTTGGAAAGGTATTGAAGTGGTCTACAAGATCGGTACATTGATTGGAAGATCAAAGTCACTTTCAGTGTAGTAAATGGCCTCTGAATGCATTGTACTCGGGAAAACCTGTCGATTTGAGCATGTATTTAAAGGGTAAAGTGACCCATTATGAAACTTTTTCATCGCCAAGATCCTTGTTATTGTGTCCCAGGGCTTTGATTTGCTTATTCATGAAGGCCCAATGACATAAAAACGATAATGGATGACCTTGCATTTTCGTCAAAATTTCAACCATGGCCATAGGGACGGGTGAAAAAGCTCAAGTGATGTAGTTGGATGTTCCTTCAAATGGCCATAACTTCGTAGCCATGTGTCCTTGCGTGATGATTAAGACAGTTTTGGAAAGGTATTGAAGTGTTCTACAAGATCTGTACAAAGGTTAAAAGATCAAATTCATTTTTAGTCTAGTAAATCGCCTCTGAATGCATTGTACTCGGTATAACCTGTCAATTTGAGCATGTGTTTAAAGGGTATTATGAAACTTTTTCATCGCCAAGATCCTTGTTATTGTGTCCCAGGGCTTTGATTTGCTTATTCATGAAGGCCCAATGACATAAAAACGATAATGGATGACCTTGCATTTTCGTCAAAATTTCAACCATGGCCATGGGGACGGGTGAAAAAGCTCAAGTGATGTAGTTGGATGTTCCTTCAAATGGCCATAACTTCGTAGCCATGTGTCCTTGCGTGATGATTAAGACAGTTTTGGAAAGGTATTGAAGTGGTCTACAAGATCTGTACAAAGGTTAAAAGATCAAATTCATTTTTAGTCTAGTATATCGCCCCTGAATGCATTGTACTCGGGAAAACCTGTCAATTTGAGCATGTGTTTAAAGGGTATTATGAAACTTTTTCATCGCCAAGATCCTTGTTATTGTGTCCCAGGGCTTTGATTTGCTTATTCATGAAGGCCAAATGACATAAAAACGATAATGGATGACCTTGCATTTTCGTCAAAATTTCAACCATGGCCATAGGGACGGGTGAAATAGCTCAAGTGATGTAGTTGGATGTTCCTTCAAATGGCCATAACCTCGTAGCCATGTGTCCTAGCGTGATGATTAAGACAGTTTTGGAAAGGTATTGAAGTGGTCTACAAGATCTGTACATTGATTGAAAGATCAAAGTCACTTTCAGTGTAGTAAATGGCCTCTGAATGCATTGTACTCGGGACAACCTGTCGATTTGCGCATGTATTTAAAGGGTAAAGTGACCCATTATGAAACTTTTTCATCGCCAAGATCCTTGTTATTGTGTCCCAGGGGTTTGATTTGCTTATTCATGAAGGCCCAATGACATTAAAACGATAATGGATGACCTTGCATTTTCGTCAAAATTTCAACCATGGCCAAAGGACGGGTGAAATAGCTCAAGTGATGTAGTTGGATGTTCCTTCAAATGGCCATAACCTCGTAGCCATGTGTCCTAGCGTGATGATTAAGACAGTTTTGGAAAGGTATTGAAGTGGTCTACAAGATCTGTACATTGATTGGAAGATCAAAGTCACTTTCAGTGTAGTAAATGGCCTCTGAATGCATTGTACTCGGGAAAACCTGTCGATTTGAGCATGTATTTAAAGGGTAAAGTGACCCATTATGAAACTTTTTCATCGCCAAGATCCTTGTTATTGTGTCCCAGGGCTTTGATTTGCTTATTCATGAAGGCCCAATGACATAAAAATGATAATGGATGACCTTGCATTTTCGTCAAAATTTCAACCATGGCCATAGGGACGGGTGAAAAAGCTCAAGTGATGTAGTTGGATGTTCCTTCAAATGGCCATAACTTCGTAGCCATGTGTCCTTGCGTGATGATTAAGACAGTTTTGGAAAGGTATTGAAGTGTTCTACAAGATCTGTACAAAGGTTAAAAGATAAAATTCATTTTTAGTCTAGTAGATCGCCTCTGAATGCATTGTACTCGGGAAAACCTGTCAATTTGAGCATGTGTTTAAAGGGTATTATGAAACTTTTTCATCGCCAAGATCCTTGTTATTGTGTCCCAGGGCTTTGGTTTGCTTATTTATGAAGGCCCAGTGACATAAAAACGATAATGGATGACCTTGCATTTTCGTCAAAATTTCAACCATGGCCATAGGGACGGGTGAAATAGCTCAAGTGATGAAGTTGGATGTTCCTTCAAATGGCCATAACCTCGTAGCCATGTGTCCTAGCGTGATGATTAAGACAGTTTTGGAAAGGTATTGAAGTGGTCTACAAGATCTGTACATTGATTGAACGATCAAAGTTACTTTCAGTGTAGTAATTGGCCTCTGAATGCATTGTACTCGGGAAAACCTGTCGATTTGAGCATGTATTTAAAGGGTAAAGTGACCCATTATGAAACTTTTTCATCGCCAAGATCCTTGTTATTGTGTCCCAGGGCTTTGGTTTGCTTATTCATGAAGGCCCAATGACATAAAAACGATAATGGATGACCTTGCATTTTCGTCAAAATTTCAACCATGGCCATAGGGACGGGTGAAATAGCTCAAGTGATGTAGTTGGATGTTCCTTCAAATGGCCATAACTTCGTAGCCATGTGTCCTAGCATGATGATTAAGACAGTTTTGGAAAGGTATTGAAGTGTTCTACAAGATCTGTACAAAGCTTAAAAGATCAAATTCATTTTTAGTCTAGTAAATCGCCTCTGAATGCATTGTACTCGGGAAAACCTGTAAATTTGAGCATGTGTTTAAAGGGTATTATGAAACTTTTTCATCGCCAAGATCCTTGTAATTGTGTCCCAGGGCTTTGGTTTGCTTATTCATGAAGGCCCAATGACATAAAAACGATAATGGATGACCTTGCATTTTCGTCAAAATTTCAACCATGGCCATAGGGACGGGTGAAAAAGCTCAAGTGATGTAGTTGGATGTTCCTTCAAATGGCCATAACTTCGTAGCCATGTGTCCTAGCATGATGATTAAGACAGTTTTGGAAAGATATTGAAGTGTTCTACAAGATCTGTACAAAGGTTTAAAGATCAAATTCATTTTTAGTCTAGTAAATCGCCTCTGAATGCATTGTACTCGGGAAAACCTGTCAATTTGAGCATGTGTTTAAAGGGTATTATGAAACTTTTTCATCGCCAAGATCCTTGTTATTGTGTCCCAGGGCTTTGGTTTGCTTATTCATGAAGGCCCAGTGACATAAAAACGATAATGGATGACCTTGCATTTTCGTCAAAATTTCAACCATGGCCATAGGGACGGGTGAAATAGCTCAAGTGATGTAGTTGGATGTTCCTTCAAATGGCCATAACCTCGTAGCCATGTGTCCTAGCGTGATGATTAAGACAGTTTTGGAAAGGTATTGAAATGGTCTACAAGATCTGTACATTGATTGAACGATCAAAGTCACTTTCAGTGTAGTAAATGGCCTCTGAATGCATTGTACTCGGGAAAACCTGTCGATTTGAGCATGTATTTAAAGGGTAAAGTGACCCATTATGAAACTTTTTCATCGCCAAGATCCTTGTTATTGTGTCCCAGGGCTTTGATTTGCTTATTCATGAAGGCCCAATGACATAAAAACGATAATGGATGACCTTGCATTTTCGTCAAAATTTCAACCATGGCCATGGGGACGGGTGAAAAAGCTCAAGTGATGTAGTTGGATGTTCCTTCAAATGGCCATAACTTCGTAGCCATGTGTCCTTGCGTGATGATTAAGACAGTTTTGGAAAGGTATTGAAGTAGTCTACAAGATCTGTACAAAGGTTAAAAGAACAAATTCATTTTTAGTCTAGTAAATCGCCTCTGAATGCATTGTACTCGGGAAAACCTGTCAATTTGAGCATGTGTTTAAAGGGTATTATGAAACTTTTTCATCGCCAAGATCCTTGTTATTGTGTCCCAGGGCTTTGATTTGCTTATTCATGAAGGCCCAGTGACATAAAAACGATAATGGATGACCTTGCATTTTCGTCAAAATTTCAACCATGGCCATAGGGACGGGTTAGAAAGCTCAAGTGATGTAGTTGGATGTTCCTTCAAATGGCCATAACTTCGTAGCCATGTGTCCTAGCATGATGATTAAGACAGTTTTGGAAAGGTATTGAAGTGTTCTACAAGATCTGTGCAAAGGTTTAAAGATCAAATTCATTTTTACTCTAGTAAATCGCCTCTGAATGCATTGTACTCGGGAAAACCTGTCAATTTGAGCATGTGTTTAAAGGGTATTATGAAAATTTTTCATCGCCAAGATCCTTGTTATTGTGTCCCAGGGCTTTGGTTTGCTTATTCATGAAGGCGCAATGACATAAAAACGATAATGGATGACCTTGCATTTTCGTCAAAATTTCAACCATGGCCATAGGGACGGGTGAAAAAGCTCAAGTGATGTAGTTGGATGTTCCTTCAAATGGCCATAACTTCGTAGCCATGTGTCCTTGCGTGATGATTAAGACAGTTTTGGAAAGGTATTGAAGTGTTCTACAAGATCTGTACAAAGGTTAAAAGAACAAATTCATTTTTAGTCTAGTAAATCGCCTCTGAATGCATTGTACTCGGGAAAACCTGTCAATTTGAGCATGTGTTTAAAGGGTATTATGAAACTTTTTCATCGCCAAGATCCTTGTTATTGTGTCCCAGGGCTTTGGTTTGCTTATTCATGAAGGCGCAATGACATAAAAACGATAATGGATGACCTTGCATTTTCGTCAAAATTTCAACCATGGCCATAGGGACGGGTGAAATAGCTCAAGTGATGTAGTTGGATGTTCCTTCAAATGGCCATAACTTCGTAGCCATGTGTCCTAGCATGATGATTAAGACAGTTTTGGAAAGGTATTGAAGTGTTCTACAAGATCTGTACAAAGGTTTAAAGATCAAATTCATTTTTACTCTAGTAAATCGCCTCTGAATGCATTGTACTCGGGAAAACCTGTCAATTTGAGCATGTGTTTAAAGGGTATTATGAAACTTTTTCATCGCCAAGATCCTTGTTATTGTGTCCCAGGGCTTTGGTTTGCTTGTTCATGAAGGCTCAATGACATAAAAACGATAATGGATGACCTTGCATTTTCGTCAAAATTTCAACCATGGCCATAGGGACGGGTGAAATAGCTCAAGTGATGTAGTTGGATGTTCCTTCAAATGGCCATAACTTCGTAGCCATGAGTCCCTGCGTGATGATTAAGACAGTTTTGGAAAGGTATTGAAGTGTTCTACAAGATCTGTACAAAGGTTAAAAGATCAAATTCATTTTTAGTCTAGTAAATCGCCTCTGAATGCATTGTACTCGGGATAACCTGTCAATTTGAGCATGTGTTTAAAGGGTATTATGAAACTTTTTCATCGCCAAGATCCTTGTTATTGTGTCCCAGGGCTTTGGTTTGCTTATTCATGAAGGCCCAATGACATAAAAACGATAATGGATGACCTTGCATTTTCGTCAAAATTTCAACCATGGCCATAGGGACGGGTGAAAAAGCTCAAGTGATGTAGTTGGATGTTCCTTCAAATGGCCATAACTTCGTAGCCATGTGTCCTTGCGTGATGATTAAGACAGTTTTGGAAAGGTATTGAAATGGTCTACAAGATCTGTACATTGATTGAACGATCAAAGTCACTTTCAGTGTAGTAAATGGCCTCTGAATGCATTGTACTCGGGAAAACCTGTCGATTTGAGCATGTATTTAAAGGGTAAAGTGACCCATTATGAAACTTTTTCATCGCCAAGATCCTTGTTATTGTGTCCCAGGGCTTTGATTTGCTTATTCATGAAGCCCCAATGACATAAAAACGATAATGGATGACCTTGCATTTTCGTCAAAATTTCAACCATGGCCAAAGGGACGGGTGAAAAAGCTCAAGTGATGTAGTTGGATGTTCCTTCAAATGGCCATAACTTCGTAGCCATGTGTCCTTGCGTGATGATTAAGACAGTTTTGGAAAGGTATTGAAGTGGTCTACAAGATCTGTACATAGGTTTAAAGATCAAATTCACTTTTAGTCTAGTAAATGGCCTCTGAATGCATTGTACTCGGGAAAACCTGTCAATTTGAGCATGTATTTAAAGGGTATTATGAAACTTTTTCATCGCCAAGATCCTTGTTATTGTGTCCCAGGGCTTTGGTTTGCTTATTCATGAAGGCCCAATGACATAAAAACGAAAATGGATGACCTTGCATTTTCGTCAAAATTTCAACCATGGCCATAGGGACGGGTGAAAAAGCTCAAGTGATGTAGTTGGATGTTCCTTCAAATGGCCATAACTTCGTAGCCATGTGTCCTTGCATGATGATTAAGACAGTTTTGGAAAGGTATTGAAGTGTTCTACAAGATCTGTACAAAGGTTAAAAGATCAAATTAATTTTTAGTCTAGTAAATCGCCTCTGAATGCATTGTACTCGGGAAAACCTGTCAATTTGAGCATGTGTTTAAAGGGTATTATGAAACTTTTTCATCGCCAAGATCCTTGTTATTGTGTCCCAGGGCTTTGGTTTGCTTATTCATGAAGGCCCAATGACATAAAAACGATAATGGATGACCTTGCATTTTCGTCAAAATTTCAACCATGGCCATAGGGACGGGTGAAAAAGCTCAAGTGATGTAGTTGGATGTTCCTTCAAATGGCCATAACTTCGTAGCCATGTGTCCTTGCATGATGATTAAGACAGTTTTGGAAAGGTATTGAAGTGTTCTACAAGATCTGTACAAAGGTTAAAAGATCAAATTCATTTTTAGTCTAGTAAATCGCCTCTGAATGCATTATACTCGGGAAAACCTGTCAATTTGAGCATGTGTTTAAAGGGTATTATGAAACTTTTTCATCGCCAAGATCCTTGTTATTGTGTCCCAGGGCTTTGGTTTGCTTATTCATGAAGGCCCAATGACATAAAAACGATAATGGATGACCTTGCATTTTCGTCAAAATTTCAACCATGGCCATAGGGACGGGTGAAATAGCTCAAGTGATGTAGTTGGATGTTCCTTCAAATGGCCATAACTTCGTAGCCATGTGTCCTAGCATGATGATTAAGACAGTTTTGGAAAGGTATTGAAGTGTTCTACAAGATCTGTACAAAGCTTAAAAGATCAAATTCATTTTTAGTCTAGTAAATCGCCTCTGAATGCATTGTACTCGGGAAAACCTGTAAATTTGAGCATGTGTTTAAAGGGTATTATGAAACTTTTTCATCGCCAAGATCCTTGTTATTGTGTCCCAGGGCTTTGGTTTGCTTATTCATGAAGGCCCAATGACATAAAAACGATAATGGATGACCTTGCATTTTCGTCAAAATTTCAACCATGGCCATAGGGACGGGTGAAAAAGCTCAAGTGATGTAGTTGGATGTTCCTTCAAATGGCCATAACTTCGTAGCCATGTGTCCTTGCGTGATGATTAAGACAGTTTTGGAAAGGTATTGAAGTGTTCTACAAGATCTGTACAAAGGTTAAAAGATCAAATTCATTTTTAGTCTAGTAAATCGCCTCTGAATGCATTGTACTCGGGAAAACCTGTCAATTTGAGCATGTGTTTAAAGGGTATTATGAAACTTTTTCATCGCCAAGATCCTTGTTATTGTGTCCCAGGGCTTTGGTTTGCTTATTCATGAAGGCCCAATGACATAAAAACGATAATGGATGACCTTGCATTTTCGTCAAAATTTCAACCATGGCCATAGGGACGGGTGAAATAGCTCAAGTGATGTAGTTGGATGTTCCTTCAAATGGCCATAACTTCGTAGCCATGTGTCCTTGCGTGATGATTAAGACAGTTTTGGAAAGGTATTGAAGTGTTCTACAAGATCTGTACAAAGGTTAAAAGAACAAATTCATTTTTAGTCTAGTAAATCGCCTCTGAATGCATTGTACTCGGGAAAACCTGTCAATTTGAGCATGTGTTTAAAGGGTATTATGAAACTTTTTCATCGCCAAGATCCTTGTTATTGTGTCCCAGGGCTTTGGTTTGCTTATTCATGAAGGCCCAATGACATAAAAACGATAATGGATGACCTTGCATTTTCGTCAAAATTTCAACCATGGCCATAGGGACGGGTGAAATAGCTCAAGTGATGTAGTTGGATGTTCCTTCAAATGGCCATAACTTCGTAGCCATGTGTCCTAGCGTGATGATTGAGACAGTTTTGGGAAGGTATTGAAGTGGTCTACAAGATCTGTACAAAGGTTTAAAGATCAATTTCATTTTTACTCTAGTAAATCGCCTCTGAATGCATTGTACTCGGGAAAACCTGTCAATTTGAGCATGTGTTTAAAGGGTATTATGAAACTTTTTCATCGCCAAGATCCTTGTTATTGTGTCCCAGGGCTTTGGTTTGCTTATTCATGAAGGCTCAATGACATAAAAACGATAATGGATGACCTTGCATTTTCGTCAAAATTTCAACCATGGCCATAGGGACGGGTGAAATAGCTCAAGTGATGTAGTTGGATGTTCCTTCAAATGGCCATAACTTCGTAGCCATGTGTCCTTGCGTGATGATTAAGACAGTTTTGGAAAGGTATTGAAGTGTTCTACAAGATCTGTACATCGGTTAAAAGACCAAATTCACTTTTAGTCTAGTAAATCGCCTCTGAATGCATTGTACTCGGGAAAACCTGTCAATTTGAGCATGTGTTTAAAGGGTATTATGAAACTTTTTCATCGCCAAGATCCTTGTTATTGTGTCCCAGGGCTTTGGTTTGCTTATTCATGAAGGCGCAATGACATAAAAACGATAATGGATGACCTTGCATTTTCGTCAAAATTTCAACCATGGCCATAGGGACGGGTGAAAAAGCTCAAGTGATGTAGTTGGATGTTCCTTCAAATGGCCATAACTTCGTAGCCATGTGTCCTTGCGTGATGATTAAGACAGTTTTGGAAAGGTATTGAAGTGTTCTACAAGATCTGTACAAAGGTTAAAAGAACAAATTCATTTTTAGTCTAGTAAATCGCATCTGAATGCATTGTACTCGGGAAAACCTGTCAATTTGAGCATGTGTTTAAAGGGTATTATGAAACTTTTTCATCGCCAAGATCCTTGTTATTGTGTCCCAGGGCTTTGGTTTGCTTATTCATGAAGGTGCAATGACATAAAAACGATAATGGATGACCTTGCATTTTCGTCAAAATTTCAACCATGGCCATAGGGACGGGTGAAATAGCTCAAGTGATGTAGTTGGATGTTCCTTCAAATGGCCATAACTTCGTAGCCATGTGTCCTAGCATGATGATTAAGACAGTTTTGGAAAGGTATTGAAGTGGTCTACAAGATCTGTACATTGATTGAACGATCAAAGTCACTTTCAGTGTAGTAAATGGCCTCTGAATGCATTGTACTCGGGAAAACCTGTCGATTTGAGCATGTATTTAAAGGGTAAAGTGACTCATTATGAAACTTTTTCATCGCCAAGATCCTTGTTATTGTGTCCCAGGGCTTTGGTTTGCTTATTCATGAAGGCGCAATGACATAAAAACGATAATGGATGACCTTGCATTTTCGTCAAAATTTCAACCATGGCCATAGGGACGGGTGAAAAAGCTCAAGTGATGTAGTTGGATGTTCCTTCAAATGGCCATAACTTCGTAGCCATGTGTCCTTGCGTGATGATTAAGACAGTTTTGGAAAGGTATTGAAGTGTTCTACAAGATCTGTACAAAGGTTAAAAGAACAAATTCATTTTTAGTCTAGTAAATCGCCTCTGAATGCATTGTACTCGGGAAAACCTGTCAATTTGAGCATGTGTTTAAAGGGTATTATGAAACTTTTTCATCGCCAAGATCCTTGTTATTGTGTCCCAGGGCTTTGGTTTGCTTATTCATGAAGGTGCAATGACATAAAAACGATAATGGATGACCTTGCATTTTCGTCAAAATTTCAACCATGGCCATAGCGACGGGTGAAATAGCTCAAGTGATGTAGTTGGATGTTCCTTCAAATGGCCATAACTTCGTAGCCATGTGTCCCTGCGTGATGATTAAGACAGTTTTGGAAAGGTATTGAAGTGTTCTACAAGATCTGTACAAAGGTTAAAAGATCAAATTCATTTTTAGTCTAGTAAATCGCCTCTGAATGCATTGTACTCGGGATAACCTGTCAATTTGAGCATGTGTTTAAAGGGTATTATGAAACTTTTTCATCGCCAAGATCCTTGTTATTGTGTCCCAGGGCTTTGGTTTGCTTATTCATGAAGGCCCAATGACATAAAAACGATAATGGATGACCTTGCATTTTCGTCAAAATTTCAACCATGGCCATAGGGACGGGTGAAAAAGCTCAAATGATGTAGTTGGATGTTCCTTCAAATGGCCATAACTTCGTAGCCATGTGTCCTTGCGTGATGATTAAGACAGTTTTGGAAAGGTATTGAAGTGTTCTACAAGATCTGTACATTAATTGAAAGATCAAAGTCTTTTTCAGTGTAGTAAATGGCCTCTGAATGCATTGTACTCGGGAAAACCTGTCGATTTGCGCATGTATTTAAAGGGTAAAGTGACTCATTATGAAACTTTTTCATCGCCAAGATCCTTGTTATTGTGTCCCAGGGCTTTGGTTTGCTTATTCATGAAGCCCCAATGACATTAAAACGATAATGGATGACCTTGCATTTTCGTCAAAATTTCAACCATGGCCAAAGGGACGGGTGAAATAGCTCAAGTGATGTAGTTGGATGTTCCTTCAAATGGCCATAACTTCGTAGCCATGTGTCCTAGCGTGATGATTAAGACAGTTTTGGAAAGGTATTGAAGTGGTCTACAAGATCTGTACATTGATTGAACGATCAAAGTCACTTTCAGTGTAGTAAATGGCCTCTGAATGCATTGTACTCGGGAAAACCTGTCGATTTGAGCATGTATTTAAAGGGTAAAGTGACCCATTATGAAACTTTTTCATCGCCAAGATCCTTGTTATTGTGTCCCAGGGCTTTGATTTGCTTATTCATGAAGGCCCAATGACATAAAAACGATAATGGATGACCTTGCATTTTCGTCAAAATTTCAACCATGGCCATAGGGACGGGTGAAAAAGCTCAAGTGATGTAGTTGGATGTTCCTTCAAATGGCCATAACTTCATAGCCATGTGTCCTTGCGTGATGATTAAGACAGTTTTGGAAAGGTATTGAAGTGTTCTAGAAGATCTGTACAAAGGTTAAAAGATCAAATTCATTTTTAGTCTAGTAAATCGCCTCTGAATGCATTGTACTCGGGAAAACCTGTCAATTTGAGCATGTGTTTAAAGGGTATTATGAAACTTTTTCATCGCCAAGATCCTTGTTATTGTGTCCCAGGGCTTTGGTTTGCTTATTAATGAAGGCCCAATGACATAAAAACGATAATGGATGACCTTGCATTTTCGTCAAAATTTCAACCATGGCCATAGGGACGGGTGAAAAAGCTCAAGTGATGTAGTTGGATGTTCCTTCAAATGGCCATAACTTCGTAGCCATGTGTCCTTGCGTGATGATTAAGACAGTTTTGGAAAGGTATTGCAGTGGTCTACAAGATCTGTACATAGGTTTAAAGATCAAATTCACTTTTAGTCTAGTAAATGGCCTCTGAATGCATTGTACTCGGGAAAACCTGTCAATTTGAGCATGTGTTTAAAGGGTATTATGAAACTTTTTCATCGCCAAGATCCTTGTTATTGTGTCCCAGGGCTTTGGTTTGCTTATTCATGAAGGCCCAATGACATAAAAACGATAATGGATGACCTTATATTTTCGTCAAAATTTCAACCATGGCCATAGGGACGGGTGAAAAAGCTCAAGTGATGTAGTTGGATGTTCCTTCAAATGGCCATAACTTCGTAGCCATGTGTCCTAGCGTGATGATTGAGGCAGTTTTGGGAAGGTATTGAAGTGGTCTACAAGATCTGTACATAGGTTTAAAGATCAAATTCACTTTTAGTCTAGTAAATGGCCTCTGAATGCATTGTACTCGGGAAAACCTGTCAATTTGAGCATGTGTTTAAAGGGTATTATGAAACTTTTTCATCGCCAAGATCCTTGTTATTGTGTCCCAGGGCTTTGGTTTGCTTATTCATGAAGGCCCAGTGACATAAAAACGATAATGGATGACCTTGCATTTTCGTCAAAATTTCAACCATGGCCATAGGGACGGGTGAAATAGCTCAAGTGATGTAGTTGGATGTTCGTTCAAATGGCCATAACTTCGTAGCCATGTGTCCTTGCGTGATGATTAAGACAGTTTTGGAAAGGTATTGAAGTGTTCTACAAGATCTGTACAAAGGTTAAAAGATCAAATTCATTTTTAGTCTAGTAAATCGCATCTGAATGCATTGTACTCGGGAAAACCTGTCAATTTGAGCATGTGTTTAAAGGGTATTATGAAACTTTTTCATCGCCAAGATCCTTGTTATTGTGTCCCAGGGCTTTGGTTTGCTTATTCATGAAGGCCCAATGACATAAAAACGATAATGGATGACCTTGCATTTTCGTCAAAATTTCAACCATGGCCATAGGGACGGGTGAAATAGCTCAAGTGATGTAGTTGGATGTTCCTTCAAATGGCCATAACTTCGTAGCCATGTGTCCTAGCATGATGATTAAGACAGTTTTGGAAAGGTATTGAAGTGTTCTACAAGATCTGTACAAAGGTTAAAAGATCAAATTCATTTTTAGTCTAGTAAATCGCATCTGAATGCATTGTACTCGGGAAAACCTGTCAATTTGAGCATGTGTTTAAAGGGTATTATGAAACTTTTTCATCGCCAAGATCCTTGTTATTGTGTCCCAGGGCTTTGGTTTGCTTATTCATGAAGGCCCAGTGACATAAAAACGATAATGGATGACCTTGCATTTTCGTCAAAATTTCAACCATGGCCATAGCGACGGGTGAAATAGCTCAAGTGATGTAGTTGGATGTTCCTTCAAATGGCCATAACCTCGTAGCCATGTGTCCTAGCGTGATGATTAAGACAGTTTTGGAAAGGTATTGAAGTGGTCTACAAGATCTGTACATTGATTGAACGATCAAAGTCACTTTCAGTGTAGTAAATGGCCTCTGAATGCATTGTACTCGGGAAAACCTGTCGATTTGAGCATGTATTTAAAGGGTAAAGTGACCCATTATGAAACTTTTTCATCGCCAAGATCCTTGTTATTGTGTCCCAGGGCTTTGATTTGCTTATTCATGAAGGCCCAATGACATAAAAACGATAATGGATGACCTTGCATTTTCGTCAAAATTTCAACCATGGCCATAGGGACGGGTGAAATAGCTCAAGTGATGTAGTTGGATGTTCCTTCAAATGGCCATAACTTCGTAGCCATGTGTCCTTGCGTGATGATTAAGACAGTTTTGGAAAGGTATTGAAGTGTTCTACAAGATCTGTACAAAGGTTAAAAGATCAAATTCATTTTTAGTCTAGTAGATCGCCCCTGAATGCATTGTACTCGGGAAAACCTGTCAATTTGAGCATGTGTTTAAAGGGTATTATGAAACTTTTTCATCGCCAAGATCCTTGTTATTGTGTCCCAGGGCTTTGATTTGCTTATTCATGAAGGCCCAATGACATAAAAACGATAATGGATGACCTTGCATTTTCGTCAAAATTTCAACCATGGCCATAGGGACGGGTGAAATAGCTCAAGTGATGTAGTTGGATGTTCCTTCAAATGGCCATAACCTCGTAGCCATGTGTCCTAGCGTGATGATTAAGACAGTTTTGGAAAGGTATTGAAGTGGTCTACAAGATCTGTACATTGATTGAAAGATCAAATTCACTTTCAGTGTAGTAAATGGCCTCTGAATGCATTGTACTCGGGACAACCTGTCGATTTGCGCATGTATTTAAAGGGTAAAGTGACCCATTATGAAACTTTTTCATCGCCAAGATCCTTGTTATTGTGTCCCAGGGCTTTGATTTGCTTATTCATGAAGGCCCAATGACATTAAAACGATAATGGATGACCTTGCATTTTCGTCAAAATTTCAACCATGGCCAAAGGACGGGTGAAATAGCTCAAGTGATGTAGTTGGATGTTCCTTCAAATGGCCATAACCTCGTAGCCATGTGTCCTAGCGTGATGATTAAGACAGTTTTGGAAAGGTATTGAAGTGGTCTACAAGATCTGTACATTGATTGGAAGATCAAAGTCACTTTCAGTGTAGTAAATGGCCTCTGAATGCATTGTACTCGGGAAAACCTGTCGATTTGAGCATGTATTTAAAGGGTAAAGTGACCCATTATGAAACTTTTTCATCGCCAAGATCCTTGTTATTGTGTCCCAGGGCTTTGGTTTGCTTATTCATGAAGGCCCAATGACATAAAAACGATAATGGATGACCTTGCATTTTCGTCAAAATTTCAACCATGGCCATAGGGACGGGTGAAATAGCTCAAGTGATGTAGTTGGATGTTCCTTCAAATGGCCATAACTTCGTAGCCATGTGTCCTAGCATGATGATTAAGACAGTTTTGGAAAGGTATTGAAGTGTTCTACAAGATCTGTACAAAGCTTAAAAGATCAAATTCATTTTTAGTCTAGTAAATCGCCTCTGAATGCATTGTACTCGGGAAAACCTGTAAATTTGAGCATGTGTTTAAAGGGTATTATGAAACTTTTTCATCGCCAAGATCCTTGTTATTGTGTCCCAGGGCTTTGGTTTGCTTATTCATGAAGGCCCAATGACATAAAAACGATAATGGATGACCTTGCATTTTCGTCAAAATTTCAACCATGGCCATAGGGACGGGTGAAATAGCTCAAGTGATGTAGTTGGATGTTCCTTCAAATGGCCATAACTTCGTAGCCATGTGTCCTTGCGTGATGATTAAGACAGTTTTGGAAAGGTATTGAAGTGTTCTACAAGATCTGTACAAAGGTTAAAAGAACAAATTCATTTTTAGTCTAGTAAATCGCCTCTGAATGCATTGTACTCGGGAAAACCTGTCAATTTGAGCATGTATTTAAAGGGTATTATGAAACTTTTTCATCGCCAAGATCCTTGTTATTGTGTCCCAGGGCTTTGGTTTGCTTATTCATGAAGGCGCAATGACATAAAAACGATAATGGATGACCTTGCATTTTCGTCAAAATTTCAACCATGGCCATAGGGACGGGTGAAAAAGCTCAAGTGATGTAGTTGGATGTTCCTTCAAATGGCCATAACTTCGTAGCCATGTGTCCTAGCGTGATGATTGAGACAGTTTTGGGAAGGTATTGAAGTGGTCTACAAGATCTGTACAAAGGTTTAAAGATCAAATTCATTTTTAGTCTAGTAGATCGCCTCTGAATGCATTGTACTCGGGAAAACCTGTCAATTTGAGCATGTGTTTAAAGGGTATTATGAAACTTTTTCATCGCCAAGATCCTTGTTATTGTGTCCCAGGGCTTTGGTTTGCTTATTTATGAAGGCCCAGTGACATAAAAACGATAATGGATGACCTTGCATTTTCGTCAAAATTTCAACCATGGCCATAGGGACGGGTGAAATAGCTCAAGTGATGAAGTTGGATGTTCCTTCAAATGGCCATAACTTCGTAGCCATGTGTCCTAGCATGATGATTAAGACAGTTTTGGAAAGGTTTTGAAGTGTTCTACAAGATCTGTACAAAGGTTTAAAGATCAAATTCATTTTTACTCTAGTAAATCGCCTCTGAATGCATTGTACTCGGGAAAACCTGTCAATTTGAGCATGTGTTTAAAGGGTATTATGAAACTTTTTCATCGCCAAGATCCTTGTTATTGTGTCCCAGGGCTTTGGTTTGCTTATTCATGAAGGCGCAATGACATAAAAACGATAATGGATGACCTTGCATTTTCGTCAAAATTTCAACCATGGCCATAGGGACGGGTGAAAAAGCTCAAGTGATGTAGTTGGATGTTCCTTCAAATGGCCATAACTTCGTAGCCATGTGTCCTTGCGTGATGATTAAGACAGTTTTGGAAAGGTATTGAAGTGTTCTACAAGATCTGTACAAAGGTTAAAAGAACAAATTCATTTTTAGTCTAGTAAATCGCCTCTGAATGCATTGTACTCGGGAAAACCTGTCAATTTGAGCATGTGTTTAAAGGGTATTATGAAACTTTTTCATCGCCAAGATCCTTGTTATTGTGTCCCAGGGCTTTGGTTTGCTTATTCATGAAGCCCCAATGACATAAGAACGATAATGGATGACCTTGCATTTTCGTCAAAATTTCAACCATGGCCATAGGGACGGGTGAAAAAGCTCAAGTGATGTAGTTGGATGTTCCTTCAAATGGCCATAACTTCGTAGCCATGTGTCCTAGCATGATGATTAAGACAGTTTTGGAAAGGTATTGAAGTGTTCTACAAGATCTGTACAAAGGTTAAAAGATCAAATTCATTTTTAGTCTAGTAAATCGCCTCTGAATGCATTGTACTCGGGATAACCTGTCAATTTGAGCATGTGTTTAAAGGGTATTATGAAACTTTTTCATCGCCAAGATCCTTGTTATTGTGTCCCAGGGCTTTGGTTTGCTTATTCATGAAGGCCCAATGACATAAAAACGATAATGGATGACCTTGCATTTTCGTCAAAATTTCAACCATGGCCATAGGGACGGGTGAAAAAGCTCAAGTGATGTAGTTGGATGTTCCTTCAAATGGCCATAACTTCGTAGCCATGTGTCCTTGCGTGATGATTAAGACAGTTTTGGAAAGGTATTGAAGTGTTCTACAAGATCTGTACATTGATTGAAAGATCAAAGTCTTTTTCAGTGTAGTAAATGGCCTCTGAATGCATTGTACTCGGGAAAACCTGTCGATTTGAGCATGTATTTAAAGGGTAAAGTGACCCATTATGAAACTTTTTCATCGCCAAGATCCTTGTTATTGTGTCCCAGGGCTTTGATTTGCTTATTCATGAAGGCGCAATGACATAAAAACGATAATGGATGACCTTGCATTTTCGTCAAAATTTCAACCATGGCCATAGGGACGGGTGAAATAGCTCAAGTGATGTAGTTGGATGTTCCTTCAAATGGCCATAACTTCGTAGCCATGTGTCCTAGCGTGATGATTAAGACAGTTTTGGAAAGGTATTGAAGTGGTTTACAAGATCTGTACATAGGTTTAAAGATCAAATTCACTTTTAGTCTAGTAAATGGCCTCTGAATGCATTGTACTCGGGAAAACCTGTCAATTTGAGCATGTGTTTAAAGGGTATTATGAAACTTTTTCATCGCCAAGATCCTTGTTATTGTGTCCCAGGGCTTTGGTTTGCTTATTCATGAAGGTGCAATGACATAAAAACGATAATGGATGACCTTGCATTTTCGTCAAAATTTCAACCATGGCCATAGGGACGGGTTAGAAAGCTCAAGTGATGTAGTTGGATGTTCCTTCAAATGGCCATAACTTCGTAGCCATGTGTCCTAGCATGATGATTAAGACAGTTTTGGACAGGTATTGAAGTGTTCTACAAGATCTGTACAAAGGTTAAAAGATCAAATTCATTTTTAGTCTAGTAAATCGCCTCTGAATGCATTGTACTCGGGAAAACCTGTCAATTTGAGCATGTGTTTAAAGGGTATTATGAAACTTTTTCATCGCCAAGATCCTTGTTATTGTGTCCCAGGGCTTTGGTTTGCTTATTCATGAAGGCCCAGTGACATAAAAACGACAATGGATGACCTTGCATTTTCGTCAAAATTTCAACCATGGCCATAGGGACGGGTTAGAAAGCTCAAGTGATGTAGTTGGATGTTCCTTCAAATGGCCATAACTTCGTAGCCATGTGTCCTAGCATGATGATTAAGACAGTTTTGGAAAGGTATTGAAGTGTTCTACAAGATCTGTACATTGATTGAAAGATCAAAGTCTTTTTCAGTGTAGTAAATGGCCTCTGAATGCATTGTACTCGGGAAAACCTGTCGATTTGAGCATGTATTTAAAGGGTAAAGTGACCCATTATGAAACTTTTTCATCGCCAAGATCCTTGTTATTGTGTCCCAGGGCTTTGATTTGCTTATTCATGAAGGCCCAATGACATAAAAACGATAATGGATGACCTTGCATTTTCGTCAAAATTTCAACCATGGCCATAGCGACGGGTGAAATAGCTCAAGTGATGTAGTTGGATGTTCCTTCAAATGGCCATAACTTCGTAGCCATGTGTCCTAGCATGATGATTAAGACAGTTTTGGAAAGGTATTGAAGTGTTCTAGAAGATCTGTACAAAGGTTAAAAGATCAAATTCATTTTTAGTCTAGTAAATCGCCTCTGAATGCATTGTACTCGGGAAAACCTGTCAATTTGAGCATGTGTTTAAAGGGTATTATGAAACTTTTTCATCGCCAAGATCCTTGTTATTGTGTCCCAGGGCTTTGGTTTGCTTATTCATGAAGGCCCAGTGACATAAAAACGACAATGGATGACCTTGCATTTTCGTCAAAATTTCAACCATGGCCATAGGGACGGGTGAAATAGCTCAAGTGATGTAGTTGGATGTTCCTTCAAATGGCCATAACTTCGTAGCCATGTGTCCTAGCATGATGATTAAGACAGTTTTGGAAAGGTATTGAAGTGTTCTACAAGATCTGTACATTGATTGAAAGATCAAAGTCTTTTTCAGTGTAGTAAATGGCCTCTGAATGCATTGTACTCGGGAAAACCTGTCGATTTGAGCATGTATTTAAAGGGTAAAGTGACCCATTATGAAACTTTTTCATCGCCAAGATCCTTGTTATTGTGTCCCAGGGCTTTGATTTGCTTATTCATGAAGGCGCAATGACATAAAAACGATAATGGATGACCTTGCATTTTCGTCAAAATTTCAACCATGGCCATAGGGACGGGTGAAATAGCTCAAGTGATGTAGTTGGATGTTCCTTCAAATGGCCATAACTTCGTAGCCATGTGTCCTAGCGTGATGATTAAGACAGTTTTGGAAAGGTATTGAAGTGGTTTACAAGATCTGTACATAGGTTTAAAGATCAAATTCACTTTTAGTCTAGTAAATGGCCTCTGAATGCATTGTACTCGGGAAAACCTGTCAATTTGAGCATGTATTTAAAGGGTAAAGTGACTCATTATGAAACTTTTTCATCGCCAAGATCCTTGTTATTGTGTCCCAGGGCTTTGATTTGCTTATTCATGAAGCCCCAATGACATTAAAACGATAATGGATGACCTTGCATTTTCGTCAAAATTTCAACCATGGCCAAAGGACGGGTGAAATAGCTCAAGTGATGTAGTTGGATGTTCCTTCAAATGGCCATAACTTCATAGCCATGTGTCCTTGCGTGATGATTAAGACAGTTTTGGAAAGGTATTGAAGTGTTCTAGAAGATCTGTACAAAGGTTAAAAGATCAAATTCATTTTTAGTCTAGTAAATCGCCTCTGAATGCATTGTACTCGGGAAAACCTGTCAATTTGAGCATGTGTTTAAAGGGTATTATGAAACTTTTTCATCGCCAAGATCCTTGTTATTGTGTCCCAGGGCTTTGGTTTGCTTATTCATGAAGGCGCAATGACATAAAAACGATAATGGATGACCTTGCATTTTCGTCAAAATTTCAACCATGGCCATAGGGACGGGTGAAAAAGCTCAAGTGATGTAGTTGGATGTTCCTTCAAATGGCCATAACTTCGTAGCCATGTGTCCTAGCATGATGATTAAGACAGTTTTGGAAAGGTTTTGAAGTGTTCTAGAAGATCTGTACAAAGGTTAAAAGATCAAATTCATTTTTAGTCTAGTAAATCGCCTCTGAATGCATTGTACTCGGGAAAACCTGTCAATTTGAGCATGTGTTTAAAGGGTATTATGAAACTTTTTCATCGCCAAGATCCTTGTTATTGTGTCCCAGGGCTTTGGTTTGCTTATTCATGAAGGCCCAATGACATAAAAACGATAATGGATGACCTTGCATTTTCGTCAAAATTTCAACCATGGCCATAGGGACGGGTGAAATAGCTCAAGTGATGTAGTTGGATGTTCCTTCAAATGGCCATAACTTCGTAGCCATGTGTCCTAGCGTGATGATTAAGACAGTTTTGGAAAGGTATTGAAGTGGTTTACAAGATCTGTACATAGGTTTAAAGATCAAATTCACTTTTAGTCTAGTAAATGGCCTCTGAATGCATTGTACTCGGGAAAACCTGTCAATTTGAGCATGTGTTTAAAGGGTATTACGAAACTTTTTCATCGCCAAGATCCTTGTTATTGTGTCCCAGGGCTTTGGTTTGCTTATTCATGAAGGCGCAATGACATAAAAACGATAATGGATGACCTTGCATTTTCGTCAAAATTTCAACCATGGCCAAAGGACGGGTGAAATAGCTCAAGTGATGTAGTTGGATGTTCCTTCAAATGGCCATAACCTCGTAGCCATGTGTCCTAGCGTGATGATTAAGACAGTTTTGGAAAGGTATTGAAGTGGTCTACAAGATCTGTACATTGATTGGAAGATCAAAGTCACTTTCAGTGTAGTAAATGGCCTCTGAATGCATTGTACTCGGGAAAACCTGTCGATTTGAGCATGTATTTAAAGGGTAAAGTGACCCATTATGAAACTTTTTCATCGCCAAGATCCTTGTTATTGTGTCCCAGGGCTTTGATTTGCTTATTCATGAAGGCCCAGTGACATAAAAACGATAATGGATGACCTTGCATTTTCGTCAAAATTTCAACCATGGCCATAGGGACGGGTGAAAAAGCTCAAGTGATGTAGTTGGATGTTCCTTCAAATGGCCATAACTTCGTAGCCATGTGTCCTTGCGTGATGATTAAGACAGTTTTGGAAAGGTATTGAAGTGTTCTACAAGATCTGTACAAAGGTTAAAAGATCAAATTCATTTTTAGTCTAGTAGATCGCCTCTGAATGCATTGTACTCGGGAAAACCTGTCAATTTGAGCATGTGTTTAAAGGGTATTATGAAACTTTTTCATCGCCAAGATCCTTGTTATTGTGTCCCAGGGCTTTGGTTTGCTTATTTATGAAGGCCCAGTGACATAAAAACGATAATGGATGACCTTGCATTTTCGTCAAAATTTCAACCATGGCCATAGGGACGGGTGAAATAGCTCAAGTGATGAAGTTGGATGTTCCTTCAAATGGCCATAACCTCGTAGCCATGTGTCCTAGCGTGATGATTAAGACAGTTTTGGAAAGGTATTGAAGTGGTCTACAAGATCTGTACATTGATTGAACGATCAAAGTTACTTTCAGTGTAGTAATTGGCCTCTGAATGCATTGTACTCGGGAAAACCTGTCGATTTGAGCATGTATTTAAAGGGTAAAGTGACCCATTATGAAACTTTTTCATCGCCAAGATCCTTGTTATTGTGTCCCAGGGCTTTGATTTGCTTATTCATGAAGGCCCAGTGACATAAAAACGATAATGGATGACCTTGCATTTTCGTCAAAATTTCAACCATGGCCATAGGGACGGGTGAAAAAGCTCAAGTGATGTAGTTGGATGTTCCTTCAAATGGCCATAACTTCGTAGCCATGTGTCCTTGCGTGATGATTAAGACAGTTTTGGAAAGGTATTGAAGTGTTCTACAAGATCTGTACAAAGGTTAAAAGATCAAATTCATTTTTAGTCTAGTAAATCGCATCTGAATGCATTGTACTCGGGAAAACCTGTCAATTTGAGCATGTGTTTAAAGGGTATTATGAAACTTTTTCATCGCCAAGATCCTTGTTATTGTGTCCCAGGGCTTTTATTTGCTTATTCATGAAGGCCCAATGACATAAAAACGATAATGGATGACCTTGCATTTTCGTCAAAATTTCAACCATGGCCATAGGGACGGGTGAAAAAGCTCAAGTGATGTAGTTGGATGTTCCTTCAAATGGCCATAACTTCGTAGCCATGTGTCCTAGCGTGATGATTAAGACAGTTTTAGAAAGGTATTGAAGTGTTCTACAAGATCTGTACAAAGGTTAAAAGATCAAATTAATTTTTAGTCTAGTAAATCGCCTCTGAATGCATTGTACTCGGGAAAACCTGTCAATTTGAGCATGTGTTTAAAGGGTATTATGAAACTTTTTCATCGCCAAGATCCTTGTTATTGTGTCCCAGGGCTTTGGTTTGCTTATTCATGAAGGCCCAATGACATAAAAACGATAATGGATGACCTTGCATTTTCGTCAAAATTTCAACCATGGCCATAGGGACGGGTGAAATAGCTCAAGTGATGTAGTTGGATGTTCCTTCAAATGGCCATAACTTCGTAGCCATGTGTCCTAGCATGATGATTAAGACAGTTTTGGAAAGGTATTGAAGTGTTCTACAAGATCTGTACAAAGCTTAAAAGATCAAATTCATTTTTAGTCTAGTAAATCGCCTCTGAATGCATTGTACTCGGGAAAACCTGTAAATTTGAGCATGTGTTTAAAGGGTATTATGAAACTTTTTCATCGCCAAGATCCTTGTAATTGTGTCCCAGGGCTTTGGTTTGCTTATTCATGAAGGCCCAATGACATAAAAACGATAATGGATGACCTTGCATTTTCGTCAAAATTTCAACCATGGCCATAGGGACGGGTGAAAAAGCTCAAGTGATGTAGTTGGATGTTCCTTCAAATGGCCATAACTTCGTAGCCATGTGTCCTAGCATGATGATTAAGACAGTTTTGGAAAGATATTGAAGTGTTCTACAAGATCTGTACAAAGGTTTAAAGATCAAATTCATTTTTAGTCTAGTAAATCGCCTCTGAATGCATTGTACTCGGGAAAACCTGTCAATTTGAGCATGTGTTTAAAGGGTATTATGAAACTTTTTCATCGCCAAGATCCTTGTTATTGTGTCCCAGGGCTTTGGTTTGCTTATTCATGAAGGCCCAATGACATAAAAACGATAATGGATGACCTTGCATTTTCGTCAAAATTTCAACCATGGCCATAGGGACGGGTGAAATAGCTCAAGTGATGTAGTTGGATGTTCCTTCAAATGGCCATAACTTCGTAGCCATGTGTCCTTGCGTGATGATTAAGACAGTTTTGGAAAGGTATTGAAGTGTTCTACAAGATCTGTACAAAGGTTAAAAGAACAAATTCATTTTTAGTCTAGTAAATCGCCTCTGAATGCATTGTACTCGGGAAAACCTGTCAATTTGAGCATGTGTTTAAAGGGTATTATGAAACTTTTTCATCGCCAAGATCCTTGTTATTGTGTCCCAGGGCTTTGGTTTGCTTATTCATGAAGGTGCAATGACATAAAAACGATAATGGATGACCTTGCATTTTCGTCAAAATTTCAACCATGGCCATAGGGACGGGTTAGAAAGCTCAAGTGATGTAGTTGGATGTTCCTTCAAATGGCCATAACTTCGTAGCCATGTGTCCTAGCATGATGATTAAGACAGTTTTGGAAAGGTATTGAAGTGTTCTACAAGATCTGTACAAAGGTTAAAAGATCAAATTCATTTTTACTCTAGTAAATCGCCTCTGAATGCATTGTACTCGGGAAAACCTGTCAATTTGAGCATGTGTTTAAAGGGTATTATGAAACTTTTTCATCGCCAAGATCCTTGTTATTGTGTCCCAGGGCTTTGGTTTGCTTATTCATGAAGGCGCAATGACATAAAAACGATAATGGATGACCTTGCATTTTCGTCAAAATTTCAACCATGGCCATAGGGACGGGTGAAAAAGCTCAAGTGATGTAGTTGGATGTTCCTTCAAATGGCCATAACTTCGTAGCCATGTGTCCTTGCGTGATGATTAAGACAGTTTTGGAAAGGTATTGAAGTGTTCTACAAGATCTGTACAAAGGTTAAAAGAACAAATTCATTTTTAGTCTAGTAAATCGCCTCTGAATGCATTGTACTCGGGAAAACCTGTCAATTTGAGCATGTGTTTAAAGGGTATTATGAAACTTTTTCATCGCCAAGATCCTTGTTATTGTGTCCCAGGGCTTTGGTTTGCTTATTCATGAAGGTGCAATGACATAAAAACGATAATGGATGACCTTGCATTTTCGTCAAAATTTCAACCATGGCCATAGGGACGGGTTAGAAAGCTCAAGTGATGTAGTTGCTTGTTCCTTCAAATGGCCATAACTTCGTAGCCATGTGTCCTAGCATGATGATTAAGACAGTTTTGGAAAGGTATTGAAGTGTTCTACAAGATCTGTACAAAGGTTTAAAGATCAAATTCATTTTTACTCTAGTAAATCGCCTCTGAATGCATTGTACTCGGGAAAACCTGTCAATTTGAGCATGTGTTTAAAGGGTATTATGAAACTTTTTCATCGCCAAGATCCTTGTTATTGTGTCCCAGGGCTTTGGTTTGCTTATTCATGAAGGCTCAATGACATAAAAACGATAATGGATGACCTTGCATTTTCGTCAAAATTTCAACCATGGCCATAGGGACGGGTGAAATAGCTCAAGTGATGTAGTTGGATGTTCCTTCAAATGGCCATAACTTCGTAGCCATGAGTCCCTGCGTGATGATTAAGACAGTTTTGGAAAGGTTTTGAAGTGTTCTACAAGATCTGTACAAAGGTTAAAAGATCAAATTCATTTTTAGTCTAGTAAATCGCCTCTGAATGCATTGTACTCGGGATAACCTGTCAATTTGAGCATGTGTTTAAAGGGTATTATGAAACTTTTTCATCGCCAAGATCCTTGTTATTGTGTCCCAGGGCTTTGGTTTGCTTATTCATGAAGGCCCAATGACATAAAAACGATAATGGATGACCTTGCATTTTCGTCAAAATTTCAACCATGGCCATAGGGACGGGTGAAAAAGCTCAAGTGATGTAGTTGGATGTTCCTTCAAATGGCCATAACTTCGTAGCCATGTGTCCTTGCGTGATGATTAAGACAGTTTTGGAAAGGTATTGAAGTGTTCTACAAGATCTGTACAAAGGTTAAAAGATCAAATTCATTTTTAGTCTAGTAAATCGCCTCTGAATGCATTGTACTCGGGAAAACCTGTCAATTTGAGCATGTGTTTAAAGGGTATTATGAAACTTTTTCATCGCCAAGATCCTTGTTATTGTGTCCCAGGGCTTTGGTTTGCTTATTCATGAAGGCCCAGTGACATAAAAACGATAATGGATGACCTTGCATTTTCGTCAAAATTTCAACCATGGCCATAGGGACGGGTGAAATAGCTCAAGTGATGTAGTTGGATGTTCCTTCAAATGGCCATAACTTCGTAGCCATGTGTCCTAGCATGATGATTAAGACAGTTTTGGAAAGGTATTGAAGTGTTCTACAAGATCTGTACATTGATTGAAAGATCAAAGTCTTTTTCAGTGTAGTAAATGGCCTCTGAATGCATTGTACTCGGGAAAACCTGTCGATTTGCGCATGTATTTAAAGGGTAAAGTGACTCATTATGAAACTTTTTCATCGCCAAGATCCTTGTTATTGTGTCCCAGGGCTTTGGTTTGCTTATTCATGAAGCCCCAATGGCATTAAAACGATAATGGATGACCTTGCATTTTCGTCAAAATTTCAACCATGGCCAAAGGGACGGGTGAAATAGCTCAAGTGATGTAGTTGGATGTTCCTTCAAATGGCCATAACTTCGTAGCCATGTGTCCTAGCGTGATGATTAAGACAGTTTTGGAAAGGTATTGAAGTGGTCTACAAGATCTGTACATTGATTGAACGATCAAAGTCACTTTCAGTGTAGTAAATGGCCTCTGAATGCATTGTACTCGGGAAAACCTGTCGATTTGAGCATGTATTTAAAGGGTAAAGTGACCCATTATGAAACTTTTTCATCGCCAAGATCCTTGTTATTGTGTCCCAGGGCTTTGATTTGCTTATTCATGAAGGCGCAATGACATAAAAACGATAATGGATGACCTTGCATTTTCGTCAAAATTTCAACCATGGCCATAGGGACGGGTGAAAAAGCTCAAGTGATGTAGTTGGATGTTCCTTCAAATGGCCATAACTTCGTAGCCATGTGTCCTTGCGTGATGATTAAGACAGTTTTGGAAAGGTATTGAAGTGTTCTACAAGATCTGTACAAAGGTTAAAAGAACAAATTCATTTTTAGTCTAGTAAATCGCCTCTGAATGCATTGTACTCGGGAAAACCTGTCAATTTGAGCATGTGTTTAAAGGGTATTATGAAACTTTTTCATCGCCAAGATCCTTGTTATTGTGTCCCAGGGCTTTGGTTTGCTTATTCATGAAGGCGCAATGACATAAAAACGATAATGGATGACCTTGCATTTTCGTCAAAATTTCAACCATGGCCATAGGGACGGGTTAAATAGCTCAAGTGATGTAGTTGGATGTTCCTTCAAATGGCCATAACTTCGTAGCCATGTGTCCTAGCATGATGATTAAGACAGTTTTGGAAAGGTATTGAAGTGTTCTACAAGATCTGTACAAAGGTTAAAAGAACAAATTCATTTTTAGTCTAGTAAATCGCCTCTGAATGCATTGTACTCGGGAAAACCTGTCAATTTGAGCATGTGTTTAAAGGGTATTATGAAACTTTTTCATCGCCAAGATCCTTGTTATTGTGTCCCAGGGCTTTGGTTTGCTTATTCATGAAGGCCCAATGACATAAAAACGATAATGGATGACCTTGCATTTTCGTCAAAATTTCAACCATGGCCATAGGGACGGGTGAAAAAGCTCAAGTGATGTAGTTGGATGTTCCTTCAAATGGCCATAACTTCGTAGCCATGTGTCCTAGCGTGATGATTGAGGCAGTTTTGGGAAGGTAATGAAGTGGTCTACAAGATCTGTACATAGGTTTAAAGATCAAATTCACTTTTAGTCTAGTAAATGGCCTCTGAATGCATTGTACTCGGGAAAACCTGTCAATTTGAGCATGTGTTTAAAGGGTATTATGAAACTTTTTCATCGCCAAGATCCTTGTTATTGTGTCCCAGGGCTTTGGTTTGCTTATTCATGAAGGCCCAATGACATAAAAACGATAATGGATGACCTTGCATTTTCGTCAAAATTCCAACCATGGCCATAGGGACGGGTGAAATAGCTCAAGTGATGTAGTTGGATGTTCCTTCAAATGGCCATAACTTCGTAGCCATGTGTCCTAGCATGATGATTAAGACAGTTTTGGAAAGGTATTGAAGTGGTCTACAAGATCTGTACATCGGTTAAAAGATCAAATTCACTTTTAGTCTAGTAAATGGCCTCTGAATGCATTGTACTCGGGAAAACCTGTCAATTTGAGCATGTGTTTAAAGGGTATTATGAAACTTTTTCATCGCCAAGATCCTTGTTATTGTGTCCCAGGGCTTTGGTTTGCTTATTCATGAAGGCCCAGTGACATAAAAACGATAATGGATGACCTTGCATTTTCGTCAAAATTTCAACCATGGCCATAGGGACGGGTGAAATAGCTCAAGTGATGTAGTTGGATGTTCCTTCAAATGGCCATAACTTCGTAGCCATGTGTCCTTGCGTGATGATTAAGACAGTTTTGGAAAGGTATTGAAGTGTTCTACAAGATCTGTACAAAGGTTAAAAGATCAAATTCATTTTTAGTCTAGTAAATCGCATCTGAATGCATTGTACTCGGGAAAACCTGTCAATTTGAGCATGTGTTTAAAGGGTATTATGAAACTTTTTCATCGCCAAGATCCTTGTTATTGTGTCCCAGGGCTTTGGTTTGCTTATTCATGAAGGCCCAATGACATAAAAACGATAATGGATGACCTTGCATTTTCGTCAAAATTTCAACCATGGCCATAGGGACGGGTGAAATAGCTCAAGTGATGTAGTTGGATGTTCCTTCAAATGGCCATAACTTCGTAGCCATGTGTCCTAGCATGATGATTAAGACAGTTTTGGAAAGGTATTGAAGTGTTCTACAAGATCTGTACAAAGGTTAAAAGATCAAATTCATTTTTAGTCTAGTAAATCGCATCTGAATGCATTGTACTCGGGAAAACCTGTCAATTTGAGCATGTGTTTAAAGGGTATTATGAAACTTTTTCATCGCCAAGATCCTTGTTATTGTGTCCCAGGGCTTTGGTTTGCTTATTCATGAAGGCCCAGTGACATAAAAACGATAATGGATGACCTTGCATTTTCGTCAAAATTTCAACCATGGCCATAGCGACGGGTGAAATAGCTCAAGTGATGTAGTTGGATGTTCCTTCAAATGGCCATAACCTCGTAGCCATGTGTCCTAGCGTGATGATTAAGACAGTTTTGGAAAGGTATTGAAATGGTCTACAAGATCTGTACATTGATTGAACGATCAAAGTCACTTTCAGTGTAGTAAATGGCCTCTGAATGCATTGTACTCGGGAAAACCTGTCGATTTGAGCATGTATTTAAAGGGTAAAGTGACCCATTATGAAACTTTTTCATCGCCAAGATCCTTGTTATTGTGTCCCAGGGCTTTGATTTGCTTATTCATGAAGGCCCAATGACATAAAAACGATAATGGATGACCTTGCATTTTCGTCAAAATTTCAACCATGGCCATGGGGACGGGTGAAAAAGCTCAAGTGATGTAGTTGGATGTTCCTTCAAATGGCCATAACTTCGTAGCCATGTGTCCTTGCGTGATGATTAAGACAGTTTTGGAAAGGTATTGAAGTGTTCTACAAGATCTGTACAAAGGTTAAAAGATCAAATTCATTTTTAGTCTAGTATATCGCCCCTGAATGCATTGTACTCGGGAAAACCTGTCAATTTGAGCATGTGTTTAAAGGGTATTATGAAACTTTTTCATCGCCAAGATCCTTGTTATTGTGTCCCAGGGCTTTGATTTGCTTATTCATGAAGGCCCAATGACATAAAAACGATAATGGATGACCTTGCATTTTCGTCAAAATTTCAACCATGGCCATAGGGACGGGTGAAATAGCTCAAGTGATGTAGTTGGATGTTCCTTCAAATGGCCATAACCTCGTAGCCATGTGTCCTAGCGTGATGATTAAGACAGTTTTGGAAAGGTATTGAAGTGGTCTACAAGATCTGTACATTGATTGAAAGATCAAAGTCACTTTCAGTGTAGTAAATGGCCTCTGAATGCATTGTACTCGGGACAACCTGTCGATTTGCGCATGTATTTAAAGGGTAAAGTGACCCATTATGAAACTTTTTCATCGCCAAGATCCTTGTTATTGTGTCCCAGGGCTTTGATTTGCTTATTCATGAAGGCCCAATGACATTAAAACGATAATGGATGACCTTGCATTTTCGTCAAAATTTCAACCATGGCCAAAGGGACGGGTGAAATAGCTCAAGTGATGTAGTTGGATGTTCCTTCAAATGGCCATAACCTCGTAGCCATGTGTCCTAGCGTGATGATTAAGACAGTTTTGGAAAGGTATTGAAGTGGTCTACAAGATCTGTACATTGATTGAAAGATCAAAGTCACTTTCAGTGTAGTAAATGGCCTCTGAATGCATTGTACTCGGGAAAACCTGTCGATTTGAGCATGTGTTTAAAGGGTATTATGAAACTTTTTCATCGCCGAGATCCTTGTTATTGTGTCCCAGGGCTTTGGTTTGCTTATTTATGAAGGCCCAGTGACATAAAAACGATAATGGATGACCTTGCATTTTCGTCAAAATTTCAACCATGGCCATAGGGACGGGTGAAAAAGCTCAAGTGATGTAGTTGGATGTTCCTTCAAATGGCCATAACTTCGTAGCCATGTGTCCTTGCGTGATGATTAAGACAGTTTTGGAAAGGTATTGAAGTGGTCTACAAGATCTGTACATTGATTGAACGATCAAAGATACTTTCAGTGTAGTAAATGGCCTCTGAATGCATTGTACTCGGGAAAACCTGTCGATTTGAGCATGTATTTAAAGGGTAAAGTGACCCATTATGAAACTTTTTCATCGCCAAGATCCTTGTTATTGTGTCCCAGGGCTTTGGTTTGCTTATTTATGAAGGCCCAGTGACATAAAAACGATAATGGATGACCTTGCATTTTCGTCAAAATTTCAACCATGGCCATAGGGACGGGTGAAAAAGCTCAAGTGATGTAGTTGGATGTTCCTTCAAATGGCCATAACTTCGTAGCCATGTGTCCTTGCGTGATGATTAAGACAGTTTTGGAAAGGTATTGAAGTGTTCTACAAGATCTGTACAAAGGTTAAAAGATCAAATTCATTTTTAGTCTAGTAAATCGCATCTGAATGCATTGTACTCGGGAAAACCTGTCAATTTGAGCATGTGTTTAAAGGGTATTATGAAACTTTTTCATCGCCAAGATCCTTGTTATTGTGTCCCAGGGCTTTGATTTGCTTATTCATGAAGGCCCAATGACATTAAAACGATAATGGATGACCTTGCATTTTCGTCAAAATTTCAACCATGGCCATAGGGACGGGTGAAAAAGCTCAAGTGATGTAGTTGGATGTTCCTTCAAATGGCCATAACTTCGTAGCCATGTGTCCTAGCGTGATGATTAAGACAGTTTTGGAAAGGTATTGAAGTGTTCTACAAGATCTGTACAAAGGTTAAAAGATCAAATTCATTTTTAGTCTAGTAAATCGCATCTGAATGCATTGTACTCGGGAAAACCTGTCAATTTGAGCATGTGTTTAAAGGGTATTATGAAACTTTTTCATCGCCAAGATCCTTGTTATTGTGTCCCAGGGCTTTGGTTTGCTTATTCATGAAGGCCCAGTGACATAAAAACGATAATGGATGACCTTGCATTTTCGTCAAAATTTCAACCATGGCCATAGGGACGGGTGAAATAGCTCAAGTGATGTAGTTGGATGTTCCTTCAAATGGCCATAACCTCGTAGCCATGCGTCCTAGCGTGATGATTAAGACAGTTTTGGAAAGGTATTGAAGTGGTCTACAAGATCTGTACATTGATTGAACGATCAAAGTCACTTTCAGTGTAGTAAATGGCCTCTGAATGCATTGTACTCGGGAAAACCTGTCGATTTGAGCATGTATTTAAAGGGTAAAGTGACCCATTATGAAACTTTTTCATCGCCAAGATCCTTGTTATTGTGTCCCAGGGCTTTGATTTGCTTATTCATGAAGGCCCAATGACATTAAAACGATAATGGATGACTTTGCATTTTCGTCAAAATTTCAACCATGGCCATAGGGACGGGTGAAAAAGCTCAAGTGATGTAGTTGGATGTTCCTTCAAATGGCCATAACTTCGTAGCCATGTGTCCTAGCGTGATGATTAAGACAGTTTTGGAAAGGTATTGAAGTGTTCTACAAGATCTGTACAAAGGTTTAAAGATCAAATTCACTTTTAGTCTAGTAAATGGCCTCTGAATGCATTGTACTCGGGAAAACCTGTCAATTTGAGCATGTGTTTAAAGGGTATTATGAAACTTTTTCATCGCCAAGATCCTTGTTATTGTGTCCCAGGGCTTTGGTTTGCTTATTCATGAAGGCGCAATGACATAAAAACGATAATGGATGACCTTGCATTTTCGTCAAAATTTCAACCATGGCCATAGGGACGGGTGAAAAAGCTCAAGTGATGTAGTTGGATGTTCCTTCAAATGGCCATAACTTCGTAGCCATGTGTCCTAGCGTGATGATTAAGACAGTTTTGGAAAGGTATTGAAGTGGTCTACAAGATTTGTACATAGGTTTAAAGATCAAATTCATTTTTAGTCTAGTAAATCGCCTCTGAATGCATTGTACTCGGGAAAACCTGTCAATTTGAGCATGTGTTTAAAGGGTATTATGAAACTTTTTCATCGCCAAGATCCTTGTTATTGTGTCCCAGGGCTTTGGTTTGCTTATTCATGAAGGCCCAGTGACATAAAAACGATAATGGATGACCTTGCATTTTCGTCAAAATTTCAACCATGGCCATAGGGACGGGTGAAATAGCTCAAGTGATGTAGTTGGATGTTCCTTCAAATGGCCATAACTTCGTAGCCATGTGTCCTAGCATGATGATTAAGACAGTTTTGGAAAGGTATTGAAGTGTTCTACAAGATCTGTACATTGATTGAAAGATCAAAGTCACTTTCAGTGTAGTAAATGGCCTCTGAATGCATTGTACTCGGGAAAACCTGTCGATTTGCGCATGTATTTAAAGGGTAAAGTGACTCATTATGAAACTTTTTCATCGCCAAGATCCTTGTTATTGTGTCCCAGGGCTTTGGTTTGCTTATTCATGAAGGCCCAATAACATAAAAACGATAATGGATGACCTTGCATTTTCGTCAAAATTTCAACCATGGCCATAGGGACGGGTGAAAAAGCTCAAGTGATGTAGTTGGATGTTCCTTCAAATGGCCATAACTTCGTAGCCATGTGTCCTTGCGTGATGATTAAGACAGTTTTGGAAAGGTATTGAAGTGTTCTACAAGATCTGTACAAAGGTTAAAAGATCAAATTCATTTTTAGTCTAGTAAATCGCCTCTGAATGCATTGTACTCGGGAAAACCTGTAAATTTGAGCATGTGTTTAAAGGGTATTATGAAACTTTTTCATCGCCAAGATCCTTGTTATTGTGTCCCAGGGCTTTGGTTTGCTTATTCATGAAGGCCCAGTGACATAAAAACGATAATGGATGACCTTGCATTTTCGTCAAAATTTCAACCATGGCCATAGGGACGGGTGAAATAGCTCAAGTGATGTAGTTGGATGTTCCTTCAAATGGCCATAACCTCGTAGCCATGTGTCCTAGCGTGATGATTAAGACAGTTTTGGAAAGGTATTGAAGTGGTCTACAAGATCTGTACATTGATTGAACGATCAAAGTCATTTCCAGTGTAGTAAATGGCCTCTGAATGCATTGTACTCGGGGAAAACCTGTCGATTTGAGCATGTATTTAAAGGGTAAAGTGACCCATTATGAAACTTTTTCATCGCCAAGATCCTTGTTATTGTGTCCCAGGGCTTTGATTTGCTTATTCATGAAGGCCCAATGACATAAAAACGATAATGGATGACTTTGCATTTTCGTCAAAATTTCAACCATGGCCATAGGGACGGGTGAAAAAGCTCAAGTGATGTAGTTGGATGTTCCTTCAAATGGCCATAACTTCGTAGCCATGTGTCCTTGCGTGATGATTAAGACAGTTTTGGAAAGGTATTGAAGTGTTCTACAAGATCTGTACAAAGGTTAAAAGATCAAATTCATTTTTAGTCTAGTAAATCGCCTCTGAATGCATTGTACTCGGGAAAACCTGTCAATTTGAGCATGTGTTTAAAGGGTATTATGAAACTTTTTCATCGCCAAGATCCTTGTTATTGTGTCCCAGGGCTTTGGTTTGCTGATTCATGAAGGCCCAGTGACATAAAAACGATAATGGATGACCTTGCATTTTCGTCAAAATTTCAACCATGGCCATAGGGACGGGTGAAATAGCTCAAGTGATGTAGTTGGATGTTCCTTCAAATGGCCATAACTTCGTAGCCATGTGTCCTAGCATGATGATTAAGACAGTTTTGGAAAGGTATTGAAGTGTTCTACAAGATCTGTACATTGATTGAAAGATCAAAGTCACTTTCAGTGTAGTAAATGGCCTCTGAATGCATTGTACTCGGGAAAACCTGTCGATTTGCGCATGTATTTAAAGGGTAAAGTGACTCATTATGAAACTTTTTCATCGCCAAGATCCTTGTTATTGTGTCCCAGGGCTTTGATTTGCTTATTCATGAAGCCCCAATGACATAAAAACGATAATGGATGACCTTGCATTTTCGTCAAAATTTCAACCATGGCCAAAGGGACGGGTGAAAAAGCTCAAGTGATGTAGTTGGATGTTCCTTCAAATGGCCATAACTTCGTAGCCATGTGTCCTTGCGTGATGATTAAGACAGTTTTGGAAAGGTATTGAAGTGGTCTACAAGATCTGTACATAGGTTTAAAGATCAAATTCACTTTTAGTCTAGTAAATGGCCTCTGAATGCATTGTACTCGGGAAAACCTGTCAATTTGAGCATGTATTTAAAGGGTATTATGAAACTTTTTCATCGCCAAGATCCTTGTTATTGTGTCCCAGGGCTTTGGTTTGCTTATTCATGAAGGCCCAATGACATAAAAACGAAAATGGATGACCTTGCATTTTCGTCAAAATTTCAACCATGGCCATAGGGACGGGTGAAAAAGCTCAAGTGATGTAGTTGGATGTTCCTTCAAATGGCCATAACTTCGTAGCCATGTGTCCTTGCATGATGATTAAGACAGTTTTGGAAAGGTATTGAAGTGTTCTACAAGATCTGTACAAAGGTTAAAAGATCAAATTAATTTTTAGTCTAGTAAATCGCCTCTGAATGCATTGTACTCGGGAAAACCTGTCAATTTGAGCATGTGTTTAAAGGGTATTATGAAACTTTTTCATCGCCAAGATCCTTGTTATTGTGTCCCAGGGCTTTGGTTTGCTTATTCATGAAGGCCCAATGACATAAAAACGATAATGGATGACCTTGCATTTTCGTCAAAATTTCAACCATGGCCATAGGGACGGGTGAAAAAGCTCAAGTGATGTAGTTGGATGTTCCTTCAAATGGCCATAACTTCGTAGCCATGTGTCCTTGCATGATGATTAAGACAGTTTTGGAAAGGTATTGAAGTGTTCTACAAGATCTGTACAAAGGTTAAAAGATCAAATTCATTTTTAGTCTAGTAAATCGCCTCTGAATGCATTGTACTCGGGAAAACCTGTCAATTTGAGCATGTGTTTAAAGGGTATTATGAATTTTTTTCATCGCCAAGATCCTTGTTATTGTGTCCCAGGGCTTTGGTTTGCTCATTCATGAAGGCCCAATGACATAAAAACGATAATGGATGACCTTGCATTTTCGTCAAAATTTCAACCATGGCCATAGGGACGGGTGAAATAGCTCAAGTGATGTAGTTGGATGTTCCTTCAAATGGCCATAACTTCGTAGCCATGTGTCCTAGCATGATGATTAAGACAGTTTTGGAAAGGTATTGAGGTGTTCTACAAGATCTGTACAAAGGTTAAAAGATCAAATTCACTTTTAGTCTAGTAAATCGCCTCTGAATGCATTATACTCGGGAAAACCTGTCAATTTGAGCATGTGTTTAAAGGGTATTATGAAACTTTTTCATCGCCAAGATCCTTGTTATTGTGTCCCAGGGCTTTGGTTTGCTTATTCATGAAGGCCCAATGACATAAAAACGATAATGGATGACCTTGCATTTTCGTCAAAATTTCAACCATGGCCATAGGGACGGGTGAAATAGCTCAAGTGATGTAGTTGGATGTTCCTTCAAATGGCCATAACTTCGTAGCCATGTGTCCTAGCATGATGATTAAGACAGTTTTGGAAAGGTATTGAAGTGTTCTACAAGATCTGTACAAAGCTTAAAAGATCAAATTCATTTTTAGTCTAGTAAATCGCCTCTGAATGCATTGTACTCGGGAAAACCTGTAAATTTGAGCATGTGTTTAAAGGGTATTATGAAACTTTTTCATCGCCAAGATCCTTGTTATTGTGTCCCAGGGCTTTGGTTTGCTTATTCATGAAGGCCCAATGACATAAAAACGATAATGGATGACCTTGCATTTTCGTCAAAATTTCAACCATGGCCATAGGGACGGGTGAAAAAGCTCAAGTGATGTAGTTGGATGTTCCTTCAAATGGCCATAACTTCGTAGCCATGTGTCCTTGCGTGATGATTAAGACAGTTTTGGAAAGGTATTGAAGTGTTCTACAAGATCTGTACAAAGGTTAAAAGATCAAATTCATTTTTAGTCTAGTAAATCGCCTCTGAATGCATTGTACTCGGGAAAACCTGTCAATTTGAGCATGTGTTTAAAGGGTATTATGAAACTTTTTCATCGCCAAGATCCTTGTTATTGTGTCCCAGGGCTTTGGTTTGCTTATTCATGAAGGTGCAATGACATAAAAACGATAATGGATGACCTTGCATTTTCGTCAAAATTTCAACCATGGCCATAGGGACGGGTTAGAAAGCTCAAGTGATGTAGTTGGATGTTCCTTCAAATGGCCATAACTTCGTAGCCATGTGTCCTAGCATGATGATTAAGACAGTTTTGGAAAGGTATTGAAGTGTTCTACAAGATCTGTACAAAGGTTTAAAGATCAAATTCATTTTTACTCTAGTAAATCGCCTCTGAATGCATTGTACTCGGGAAAACCTGTCAATTTGAGCATGTGTTTAAAGGGTATTATGAAACTTTTTCATCGCCAAGATCCTTGTTATTGTGTCCCAGGGCTTTGGTTTGCTTATTCATGAAGGTTCAATGACATAAAAACGATAATGGATGACCTTGCATTTTCGTCAAAATTTCAACCATGGCCATAGGGACGGGTGAAATAGCTCAAGTGATGTAGTTGGATGTTCCTTCAAATGGCCATAACTTCGTAGCCATGTGTCCCTGCGTGATGATTAAGACAGTTTTGGAAAGGTATTGAAGTGTTCTACAAGATCTGTACAAAGGTTAAAAGATCAAATTCATTTTTAGTCTAGTAAATCGCCTCTGAATGCATTGTACTCGGGATAACCTGTCAATTTGAGCATGTGTTTAAAGGGTATTATGAAACTTTTTCATCGCCAAGATCCTTGTTATTGTGTCCCAGGGCTTTGGTTTGCTTATTCATGAAGGCCCAATGACATAAAAACGATAATGGATGACCTTGCATTTTCGTCAAAATTTCAACCATGGCCATAGGGACGGGTGAAAAAGCTCAAGTGATGTAGTTGGATGTTCCTTCAAATGGCCATAACTTCGTAGCCATGTGTCCTTGCGTGATGATTAAGACAGTTTTGGAAAGGTATTGAAGTGTTCTACAAGATCTGTACAAAGGTTAAAAGATCAAATTCATTTTTAGTCTAGTAAATCGCCTCTGAATGCATTATACTCGGGAAAACCTGTCAATTTGAGCATGTGTTTAAAGGGTATTATGAAACTTTTTCATCGCCAAGATCCTTGTTATTGTGTCCCAGGGCTTTGGTTTGCTTATTCATGAAGGCCCAATGACATAAAAACGATAATGGATGACCTTGCATTTTCGTCAAAATTTCAACCATGGCCATACGGACGGGTGAAATAGCTCAAGTGATGTAGTTGGATGTTCCTTCAAATGGCCATAACTTCGTAGCCATGTGTCCTTGCGTGATGATTAAGACAGTTTTGGAAAGGTATTGAAGTGTTCTACAAGATCTGTACAAAGGTTAAAAGAACAAATTCATTTTTAGTCTAGTAAATCGCCTCTGAATGCATTGTACTCGGGAAAACCTGTCAATTTGAGCATGTATTTAAAGGGTATTATGAAACTTTTTCATCGCCAAGATCCTTGTTATTGTGTCCCAGGGCTTTGGTTTGCTTATTCATGAAGGCGCAATGACATAAAAACGATAATGGATGACCTTGCATTTTCGTCAAAATTTCAACCATGGCCATAGGGACGGGTGAAAAAGCTCAAGTGATGTAGTTGGATGTTCCTTCAAATGGCCATAACTTCGTAGCCATGTGTCCTTGCGTGATGATTAAGACAGTTTTGGAAAGGTATTGAAGTGTTCTACAAGATCTGTACAAAGGTTAAAAGAACAAATTCATTTTTAGTCTAGTAAATCGCCTCTGAATGCATTGTACTCGGGAAAACCTGTCAATTTGAGCATGTGTTTAAAGGGTATTATGAAACTTTTTCATCGCCAAGATCCTTGTTATTGTGTCCCAGGGCTTTGGTTTGCTTATTCATGAAGGCTCAATGACATAAAAACGATAATGGATGACCTTGCATTTTCGTCAAAATTTCAACCATGGCCATAGGGACGGGTGAAATAGCTCAAGTGATGTAGTTGGATGTTCCTTCAAATGGCCATAACTTCGTAGCCATGTGTCCTTGCGTGATGATTAAGACAGTTTTGGAAAGGTATTGAAGTGTTCTACAAGATCTGTACAAAAGTTAAAAGAACAAATTCATTTTTAGTCTAGTAAATCGCCTCTGAATGCATTGTACTCGGGAAAACCTGTCAATTTGAGCATGTGTTTAAAGGGTATTATGAAACTTTTTCATCGCCAAGATCCTTGTTATTGTGTCCCAGGGCTTTGGTTTGCTTATTCATGAAGGTGCAATGACATAAAAACGATAATGGATGACCTTGCATTTTCGTCAAAATTTCAACCATGGCCATAGGGACGGGTGAAAAAGCTCAAGTGATGTAGTTGGATGTTCCTTCAAATGGCCATAACTTCGTAGCCATGTGTCCTTGCGTGATGATTAAGACAGTTTTGGAAAGGTATTGAAGTGGTTTACAAGATCTGTACAAAGGTTAAAAGAACAAATTCATTTTTAGTCTAGTAAATCGCCTCTGAATGCATTGTACTCGGGAAAACCTGTCAATTTGAGCATGTGTTTAAAGGGTATTATGAAACTTTTTCATCGCCAAGATCCTTGTTATTGTGTCCCAGGGCTTTGGTTTGCTTATTCATGAAGGTGCAATGACATAAAAACGATAATGGATGACCTTGCATTTTCGTCAAAATTTCAACCATGACCATAGGGACGGGTGAAAAAGCTCAAGTGATGTAGTTGGATGTTCCTTCAAATGGCCATAACTTCGTAGCCATGTGTCCTTGCGTGATGATTAAGACAGTTTTGGAAAGGTATTGAAGTGGTCTACAAGATCTGTACAAAGGTTAAAAGATCAAATTCATTTTTAGTCTAGTATATCGCCCCTGAATGCATTGTACTCGGGAAAACCTGTCAATTTGAGCATGTGTTTAAAGGGTATTATGAAACTTTTTCATCGCCAAGATCCTTGTTATTGTGTCCCAGGGCTTTGGTTTGCTTATTCATGAAGGCCCAATGACATAAAAACGATAATGGATGACCTTGCATTTTCGTCAAAATTTCAACCATGGCCATAGGGACGGGTGAAAAAGCTCAAGTGATGTAGTTGGATGTTCCTTCAAATGGCCATAACTTCGTAGCCATGTGTCCTAGCATGATGATTAAGACAGTTTTGGAAAGGTATTGAGGTGTTCTACAAGATTTGTACATAGGTTTAAAGATCAAATTCATTTTTAGTCTAGTAAATCGCATCTGAATGCATTGTACTCGGGAAAACCTGTCAATTTGAGCATGTGTTTAAAGGGTATTATGAAACTTTTTCATCGCCAAGATCCTTGTTATTGTGTCCCAGGGCTTTGGTTTGCTTATTCATGAAGGCCCAATGACATAAAAACGATAATGGATGACCTTGCATTTTCGTCAAAATTTCAACCATGGCCATAGGGACGGGTGAAATAGCTCAAGTGATGTAGTTGGATGTTCCTTCAAATGGCCATAACCTCGTAGCCATGTGTCCTAGCGTGATGATTAAGACAGTTTTGGAAAGGTATTGAAGTGGTCTACAAGATCTGTACATTGATTGAAAGATCAAAGTCACTTTCAGTGTAGTAAATGGCCTCTGAATGCATTGTACTCGGGAAAACCTGTCGATTTGCGCATGTATTTAAAGGGTAAAGTGACTCATTATGAAACTTTTTCATCGCCAAGATCCTTGTTATTGTGTCCCAGGGCTTTGGTTTGCTTATTCATGAAGGCCCAATGACATAAAAACGATAATGGATGACCTTGCATTTTCGTCAAAATTTCAACCATGGCCATAGGGACGGGTGAAAAAGCTCAAGTGATGTAGTTGGATGTTCCTTCAAATGGCCATAACTTCGTAGCCATGTGTCCTTGCGTGATGATTAAGACAGTTTTGGAAAGGTATTGAAGTGGTCTACAAGATCTGTACAAAGGTTAAAAGATCAAATTCATTTTTAGTCTAGTATATCGCCCCTGAATGCATTGTACTCGGGAAAACCTGTCAATTTGAGCATGTGTTTAAAGGGTATTATGAAACTTTTTCATCGCCAAGATCCTTGTTATTGTGTCCCAGGGCTTTGGTTTGCTTATTTATGAAGGCCCAGTGACATAAAAACGATAATGGATGACCTTGCATTTTCGTCAAAATTTCAACCATGGCCATAGGGACGGGTGAAATAGCTCAAGTGATGTAGTTGGATGTTCCTTCAAATGGCCATAACTTCGTAGCCATGTGTCCTAGCATGATGATTAAGACAGTTTTGGAAAGGTATTGAAGTGTTCTACAAGATCTGTACATTGATTGAAAGATCAAAGTCTTTTTCAGTGTAGTAAATGGCCTCTGAATGCATTGTACTCGGGAAAACCTGTCGATTTGAGCATGTATTTAAAGGGTAAAGTGACCCATTATGAAACTTTTTCATCGCCAAGATCCTTGTTATTGTGTCCCAGGGCTTTGATTTGCTTATTCATGAAGGCCCAATGACATAAAAACGATAATGGATGACCTTGCATTTTCGTCAAAATTTCAACCATGGCCATAGGGACGGGTGAAAAAGCTCAAGTGATGTAGTTGGATGTTCCTTCAAATGGCCATAACTTCATAGCCATGTGTCCTTGCGTGATGATTAAGACAGTTTTGGAAAGGTATTGAAGTGTTCTAGAAGATCTGTACAAAGGTTAAAAGATCAAATTCATTTTTAGTCTAGTAAATCGCCTCTGAATGCATTGTACTCGGGAAAACCTGTCAATTTGAGCATGTATTTAAAGGGTATTATGAAACTTTTTCATCGCCAAGATCCTTGTTATTGTGTCCCAGGGCTTTGGTTTGCTTATTCATGAAGGTTCAATGACATAAAAACGATAATGGATGACCTTGCATTTTCGTCAAAATTTCAACCATGGCCATAGGGACGGGTGAAATAGCTCAAGTGATGTAGTTGGATGTTCCTTCAAATGGCCATAACTTCGTAGCCATGTGTCCTAGCGTGATGATTAAGACAGTTTTGGAAAGGTATTGAAGTGGTTTACAAGATCTGTACATAGGTTTAAAGATCAAATTCACTTTTAGTCTAGTAAATGGCCTCTGAATGCATTGTACTCGGGAAAACCTGTCAATTTGAGCATGTGTTTAAAGGGTATTATGAAACTTTTTCATCGCCAAGATCCTTGTTATTGTGTCCCAGGGCTTTGGTTTGCTTATTCATGAAGGCGCAATGACATAAAAACGATAATGGATGACCTTGCATTTTCGTCAAAATTTCAACCATGGCCATAGGGACGGGTTAGAAAGCTCAAGTGATGTAGTTGGATGTTCCTTCAAATGGCCATAACTTCGTAGCCATGTGTCCTAGCATGATGATTAAGACAGTTTTGGAAAGGTATTGAAGTGTTCTACAAGATCTGTACAAAGGTTAAAAGATCAAATTCATTTTTAGTCTAGTATATCGCCCCTGAATGCATTGTACTCGGGAAAACCTGTCAATTTGAGCATGTGTTTAAAGGGTATTATGAAACTTTTTCATCGCCAAGATCCTTGTTATTGTGTCCCAGGGCTTTGGTTTGCTTATTCATGAAGGTTCAATGACATAAAAACGATAATGGATGACCTTGCATTTTCGTCAAAATTTCAACCATGGCCATAGGGACGGGTGAAATAGCTCAAGTGATGTAGTTGGATGTTCCTTCAAATGGCCATAACTTCGTAGCCATGTGTCCTAGCGTGATGATTAAGACAGTTTTGGAAAGGTATTGAAGTGGTTTACAAGATCTGTACATAGGTTTAAAGATCAAATTCACTTTTAGTCTAGTAAATGGCCTCTGAATGCATTGTACTCGGGAAAACCTGTCAATTTGAGCATGTGTTTAAAGGGTATTATGAAACTTTTTCATCGCCAAGATCCTTGTTATTGTGTCCCAGGGCTTTGGTTTGCTTATTCATGAAGGCCCAGTGACATAAAAACGATAATGGATGACCTTGCATTTTCGTCAAAATTTCAACCATGGCCATAGGGACGGGTTAGAAAGCTCAAGTGATGTAGTTGGATGTTCCTTCAAATGGCCATAACTTCGTAGCCATGTGTCCTAGCATGATGATTAAGACAGTTTTGGAAAGGTATTGAAGTGGTCTACAAGATCTGTACATCGGTTAAAAGATCAAATTCACTTTTAGTCTAGTAAATGGCCTCTGAATGCATTGTACTCGGGAAAACCTGTCAATTTGAGCATGTATTTAAAGGGTATTATGAAACTTTTTCATCGCCAAGATCCTTGTTATTGTGTCCCAGGGCTTTGGTTTGCTTATTCATGAAGGCCCAATGACATAAAAACGATAATGGATGACCTTGCATTTTCGTCAAAATTTCAACCATGGCCATAGGGACGGGTTAGAAAGCTCAAGTGATGTAGTTGGATGTTCCTTCCAACGGCCATAACTTCGTAGCCATGTGTCCTAGCGTGATGATTAAGACAGTTTTGGAAAGGTATTGAAGTGGTCTACAAGATCTGTACAAAGGTTAAAAGAACAAATTCATTTTTAGTCTAGTAGATCGCCTCTGAATGCATTGTACTCGGGACAACCTGTCGATTTGCGCATGTATTTAAAGGGTAAAGTGACCCATTATGAAACTTTTTCATCGCCAAGATCCTTGTTATTGTGTCCCAGGGCTTTGATTTGCTTATTCATGAAGGCCCAATGACATAAAAACGATAATGGATGACCTTGCATTTTCGTCAAAATTTCAACCATGGCCAAAGGGACGGGTGAAATAGCTCAAGTGATGTAGTTGGATGTTCCTTCAAATGGCCATAACCTCGTAGCCATGTGTCCTAGCGTGATGATTAAGACAGTTTTGGAAAGGTATTGAAGTGGTCTACAAGATCTGTACATAGGTTTAAAGATCAAATTCACTTTTAGTCTAGTAAATGGCCTCTGAATGCATTGTACTCGGGAAAACCTGTCAATTTGAGCATGTGTTTAAAGGGTATTATGAAACTTTTTCATCGCCAAGATCCTTGTTATTGTGTCCCAGGGCTTTGATTTGCTTATTCATGAAGGCCCAGTGACATAAAAACGATAATGGATGACCTTGCATTTTCGTCAAAATTTCAACCATGGCCATAGGGACGGGTGAAAAAGCTCAAGTGATGTAGTTGGATGTTCCTTCAAATGGCCATAACCTCGTAGCCATGTGTCCTAGCGTGATGATTAAGACAGTTTTGGAAAGGTATTGAAGTGTTCTACAAGATCTGTACAAAGGTTAAAAGATCAAATTCATTTTTAGTCTAGTAAATCGCCTCTGAATGCATTGTACTCGGGAAAACCTGTCAATTTGAGCATGTGTTTAAAGGGTATTATGAAACTTTTTCATCGCCAAGATCCTTGTTATTGTGTCTCAGGGCTTTGGTTTGCTTATTAATGAAGACCCAGTGACATAAAAACGATAATGGATGACCTTGCATTTTCGTCAAAATTTCAACCATGGCCATAGGGACGGGTTAGAAAGCTCAAGTGATGGTTGGATGTTCCTTCAAATGGCCATAACTTCGTAGCCATGTGGCCTAGCGTGATGATTAAGACAGTTTTGGAAAGGTATTGATGTGTTCTACAAGATCTGTACATTGATTGAAAGATCAAAGTCACTTTCAGTGTAGTAAATGGTCTCTGAATGCATTGTACTCGGGAAAACCTGTCGATTTGAGCATGTATTTAAAGGGTATTATGAAACTTTTTCATCGCCAAGATCCTTGTTATTGTGTCCCAGGGCTTTGGTTTGCTTATTCATGAAGGCCCAATGACATAAAAACGATAATGGATGACCTTGCATTTTCGTCAAAATTTCAACCATGGCCATAGGGACGGGTGAAAAAGCTCAAGTGATGTAGTTGGATGATCCTTCAAATGGCCATAACTTCGTAGCCATGTGTCCTTGCGTGATGATTAAGACAGTTTTGGAAAGGTATTGAAGTGTTCTACAAGATCTGTACAAAAGTTAAAAGATCAAATTCATTTTTAGTCTAGTAGATCGCCTCTGAATGCATTGTACTCGGGAAAACCTGTCAATTTGAGCATGTGTTTAAAGGGTATTATGAAACTTTTTCATCGCCAAGATCCTTGTTATTGTGTCCCAGGGCTTTGGTTTGCTTATTCATGAAGGCCCAGTGACATAAAAACGATAATGGATGACCTTGCATTTTCGTCAAAATTTCAACCATGGCCATAGGGACGGGTGAAATAGCTCAAGTGATGAAGTTGGATGTTCCTTCAAATGGCCATAACCTCGTAGCCATGTGTCCTAGCGTGATGATTAAGACAGTTTTGGAAAGGTATTGAAGTGGTCTACAAGATCTGTACATTGATTGAAAGATCAAAGTCACTTTCAGTGTAGTAAATGGCCTCTGAATGCATTGTACTCGGGAAAACCTGTCGATTTGAGCATGTATTTAAAGGGTAAAGTGACCCATTACGAAACTTTTTCATCGCCAAGATCCTTGTTATTTTGTCCCAGGGCTTTGATTTTCTTATTCATGAAGGCCCAATGACATAAAAACGATAATGGATGACCTTGCATTTTCGTCAAAATTTCTACCATGGCCATAGGGACGGGTGAAAAAGCTCAAGTGATGTAGTTGGATGTTCCTTCAAATGGCCATAACTTCGTAGCCATGTGTCCTTGCGTTATGATTAAGACAGTTTTGGAAAGGTATTGAAGTGTTCTACAAGATCTGTACAAAGGTTAAAAGATCAAATTCATTTTTAGTCTAGTAAATCGCCTCTGAATGCATTGTACTCGGGAAAACCTGTCAATTTGAGCATGTGTTTAAAGGGTATTATGAACTTTTTCATCGCCAAGATCCTTGTTATTGTGTCCCAGGGCTTTGGTTTGCTTATTCATGAAGGCCCAGTGACATAAAAACGATAATGGATGACCTTGCATTTTCGTCAAAATTTCAACCATGGCCATAGGGACGGGTGAAAAAGCTCAAGTGATGTAGTTGGATGTTCCTTCAAATGGCCATAACCTCGTAGCCATGTGTCCTAGCGTGATGATTAAGACAGTTTTGGAAAGGTATTGAAGTGGTCTACAAGATCTGTACATTGATTGAAAGATCAAAGTCACTTTCAGTGTAGTAAATGGCCTCTGAATGCATTGTACTCGGGAAAACCTGTCGATTTGAGCATGTGTTTAAAGGGTATTATGAAACTTTTTCATCGCCAAGATCCTTGTTATTGTGTCCCAGGGCTTTGGTTTGCTTATTCATGAAGGCCCAATGACATAAAAACGATAATGGATGACCTTGCATTTTCGTCAAAATTTCAACCATGGCCATAGGGACGGGTTAGAAAGCTCAAGTGATGTAGTTGGATGTTCCTTCAAATGGCCATAACCTCGTAGCCATGTGTCCTAGCGTGATGATTAAGACAGTTTTGGAAAGGTATTGAAGTGTTCTACAAGATCTGTACATTGATTGAAAGATCAAAGTCACTTTCAGTGTAGTAAATGGCCTCTGAATGCATTGTACTCGGGAAAACCTGTCGATTTGAGCATGTATTTAAAGGGTAAAGTGACTCATTATGAAACTTTTTCATCGCCAAGATCCTTGTTATTGTGTCCCAGGGCTTTGGTTCGCTTATTCATGAAGGCCCAATGACATAAAAACGATAATGGATGACCTTGCATTTTCGTCAAAATTTCAACCATGGCCATAGGGACGGGTGAAAAAGCTCAAGTGATGTAGTTGGATGTTCCTTCAAATGGCCATAACTTCGTAGCCATGTGTCCTTGCATGATGATTAAGACAGTTTTGGAAAGGTATTGAAGTGGTCTACAAGATCTGTGCAAAGGTTTAAAGATCAAAGTCATTTTTAGTCTAGTAAATCGCCTCTGAATGCATTGTACTCGGGAAAACCTGTCAATTTGAGCATGTGTTTAAAGGGTATTATGAAACTTTTTCATCGCCAAGATCCTTGTTATTGTGTCCCAGGGCTTTGGTTTGCTTATTCATGAAGGCGCAATGACATAAAAACGATAATGGATGACCTTGCATTTTCGTCAAAATTTCAACCATGGCCATAGGGACGGGTTAGAAAGCTCAAGTGATGTAGTTGGATGTTCCTTCAAATGGCCATAACTTCGTAGCCATGTGTCCTAGCATGATGATTAAGACAGTTTTGGAAAGGTATTGAAGTGGTCTACAAGATCTGTACATAGGTTTAAAGATCAAAGTCATTTTTACTGTAGTAAATGGCCTCTAAATGCATTGTACTCGGGAAAACCTGTCAATTTGAGCATGTGTTTAAAGGGTATTATGAAACTTTTTCATCGCCAAGATCCTTGTTATTGTGTCCCAGGGCTTTGGTTTGCTTATTCATGAAGGCCCAGTGACATAAAAACGATAATGGATGACCTTGCATTTTCGTCAAAATTTCAACCATGGCCATAGGGACGGGTGAAATAGCTCAAGTGATGTAGTTGGACGTTCCTTCAAATGGCCATAGCTTCGTAGCCATGTGGCCTAGCGTGATGATTAAGACAGTTTTGGAAAGGTATTGAAGTGGTCTACAAGATCTGTACAAAGGTTTAAAGATCAAAGTCATTTTTAGTCTAGTAAATCGCCTCTGAATGCATTGTACTCGGGAAAACCTGTCAATTTGAACATGTGTTTAAAGGGTATTATGAAACTTTTTCATCGCCAAGATCCTTGTTATTGTGTCCCAGGGCTTTGGTTTGCTTATTCATGAAGGCCCAGTGACATAAAAACGGTAATGGATGACCTTGCATTTTCGTCAAAATTTCAACCATGGCCATAGGGACGGGTGAAAAAGCTCAAGTGATGTAGTTGGATGTTCCTTCAAATGGCCATAACTTCGTAGCCATGTGTCCTTGCATGATGATTAAGACAGTTTTGGAAAGGTATTGAAGTGGTCTACAAGATCTGTGCAAAGGTTTAAAGATCAAAGTCATTTTTAGTCTAGTAAATCGCCTCTGAATGCATTGTACTCGGGAAAACCTGTCAATTTGAGCATGTGTTTAAAGGGTATTATGAAACTTTTTCATCGCCAAGATCCTTGTTATTGTGTCCCAGGGCTTTGGTTTGCTTATTCATGAAGGCGCAATGACATAAAAACGATAATGGATGACCTTGCATTTTCGTCAAAATTTCAACCATGGCCATAGGGACGGGTTAGAAAGCTCAAGTGATGTAGTTGGATGTTCCTTCAAATGGCCATAACTTCGTAGCCATGTGTCCTAGCATGATGATTAAGACAGTTTTGGAAAGGTATTGAAGTGGTCTACAAGATCTGTACATAGGTTTAAAGATCAAAGTCATTTTTACTGTAGTAAATGGCCTCTAAATGCATTGTACTCGGGAAAACCTGTCAATTTGAGCATGTGTTTAAAGGGTATTATGAAACTTTTTCATCGCCAAGATCCTTGTTATTGTGTCCCAGGGCTTTGGTTTGCTTATTCATGAAGGCCCAGTGACATAAAAACGATAATGGATGACCTTGCATTTTCGTCAAAATTTCAACCATGGCCATAGGGACGGGTGAAATAGCTCAAGTGATGTAGTTGGACGTTCCTTCAAATGGCCATAGCTTCGTAGCCATGTGGCCTAGCGTGATGATTAAGACAGTTTTGGAAAGGTATTGAAGTGGTCTACAAGATCTGTACAAAGGTTTAAAGATCAAAGTCATTTTTAGTCTAGTAAATCGCCTCTGAATGCATTGTACTCGGGAAAACCTGTCAATTTGAACATGTGTTTAAAGGGTATTATGAAACTTTTTCATCGCCAAGATCCTTGTTATTGTGTCCCAGGGCTTTGGTTTGCTTATTCATGAAGGCCCAGTGACATAAAAACGGTAATGGATGACCTTGCATTTTCGTCAAAATTTCAACCATGGCCATAGGGACGGGTGAAAAAGCTCAAGTGATGTAGTTGGATGTTCTTTCAAATGGCCATAACTTCGTAGCCATGTGTCCTTGCGTGATGATTAAGACAGTTTTGGAAAGGTATTGAAGTGTTCTACAAGATCTGTACAAAGGTTAAAAGATCAAATTCATTTTTAGTCTAGTAAATCGTCTCTGAATGCATTGTACTCGGGAAAACCTGTCAATTTGAGCATGTGTTTAAAGGGTAATATGACCCATAAAGGTTAAGCTCAGAGCAAAGGAACATATAGTAAATTGTCTCTGAAGTTGAAGGTTTTGTGGAAAGTCTTCAAATGTGCTTCGGGGGACTATGACCCAGTATGAAACTTTTTCATCGCCAAGATCCTTGTTATTGTGTCCCAGGGCTTTGGTTTTCTTATTCATGAAGGCCCAGTGACATAAAAACGGTAATGGATGACCTTGCATTTTCGTCAAAATTTCAACCATGGCCATAGGGACGGGTTAGAAAGCTCAAGTGATGGTTGGATGTTCCTTCAAATGGCCATAACTTCGTAGCCATGTGTCCTTGCGTGATGATTAAGACAGTTTTGGAAAGGTATTGAAGTGTTCTACAAGATCTGTACAAAGGTTAAAAGATCAAATTCATTTTTAGTCTAGTAAATCGTCTCTGAATGCATTGTACTCGGGAAAACCTGTCAATTTGAGCATGTGTTTAAAGGGTATTATGAAACTTTTTCATCGCCAAGATCCTTGTTATTGTGTCCCAGGGCTTTGGTTTGCTTATTCATGAAGGCCCAGTGACATAAGAACGATAATGGATGACCTTGCATTTTCGTCAAAATTTCAACCATGGCCATAGGGACGGGTGAGAAAGCTCAAGTGATGTAGTTGGATGTTCCTTCAAATGGCCATAACTTCGTAGCCATGTGTCCTAGCGTGATGATTAAGACAGTTTTGGAAAGGTATTGAAGTGGTCTACAAGATCTGTACATTGATTGAAAGATCAAAGTCACTTTCAGTGTAGTAAATGGCCTCTGAATGCATTGTACTCGGGAAAACCTGTCGATTTGAGCATGTATTTAAAGGGTAAAGTGACCCATTACGAAACTTTTTCATCGCCAAGATCCTTGTTATTTTGTCCCAGGGCTTTGATTTTCTTATTCATGAAGGCCCAATGACATAAAAACGATAATGGATGACCTTGCATTTTCGTCAAAATTTCAACCATGGCCATAGGGACGGGTGAAAAAGCTCAAGTGATGTAGTTGGATGTTCCTTCAAATGGCCATAACTTCGTAGCCATGTGTCCTTGCGTGATGATTAAGACAGTTTTGGAAAGGTATTGAAGTGTTCTACAAGATCTGTACAAAGGTTAAAAGATCAAATTCATTTTTAGTCTAGTAAATCGCCTCTGAATGCATTGTACTCGGGAAAACCTGTCAATTTGAGCATGTGTTTAAAGGGTATTATGAAACTTTTTCATCGCCAAGATCCTTGTTATTGTGTCCCAGGGCTTTGGTTTTCTTATTCATGAAGGCCCAGTGACATAAAAACGGTAATGGATGACCTTGCATTTTCGTCAAAATTTCAACCATGGCCATAGGGACGGGTTAGAAAGCTCAAGTGATGGTTGGATGTTCCTTCAAATGGCCATAACTTCGTAGCCATGTGTCCTTGCGTGATGATTAAGACAGTTTTGGAAAGGTATTGAAGTGTTCTACAAGATCTGTACAAAGGTTAAAAGATCAAATTCATTTTTAGTCTAGTAAATCGTCTCTGAATGCATTGTACTCGGGAAAACCTGTCAATTTGAGCATGTGTTTAAAGGGTATTATGAAACTTTTTCATCGCCAAGATCCTTGTTATTGTGTCCCAGGGCTTTGGTTTGCTTATTCATGAAGGCCCAGTGACATAAGAACGATAATGGATGACCTTGCATTTTCGTCAAAATTTCAACCATGGCCATAGGGACGGGTGAGAAAGCTCAAGTGATGTAGTTGGATGTTCCTTCAAATGGCCATAACCTCGTAGCCATGTGTCCTAGCGTGATGATTAAGACAGTTTTGGAAAGGTATTGAAGTGGTCTACAAGATCTGTACATTGATTGAAAGATCAAAGTCACTTTCAGTGTAGTAAATGGCCTCTGAATGCATTGTACTCGGGAAAACCTGGCAATTTGAGCATGTATTTAAAGGGTAAAGTGACCCATTATGAAACTTTTTCATCGCCAAGATCCTTGTTATTGTGTCCCAGGGCTTTGGTTTGCTTATTCATGAAGGCCCAGTGACATAAAAACGATAATGGATGACCTTGCATTTTCGTCAAAATTTCAACCATGGCCATAGGGACGGGTGAAATAGCTCAAGTGATGTAGTTGGATGTTCCTTCAAATGGCCATAACTTCGTAGCCATGTGTCCTTGCGTTATGATTAAGACAGTTTTGGAAAGGTATTGAAGTGTTCTACAAGATCTGTACAAAGGTTAAAAGATCAAATTCATTTTTAGTCTAGTAAATCGCCTCTGAATGCATTGTACTCGGGAAAACCTGTCAATTTGAGCATGTGTTTAAAGGGTAATATGAAACTTTTTCATCGCCAAGATCCTTGTTATTGTGTCCCAGGGCTTTGGTTTGCTTATTCATGAAGGCCCAATGACATAAAAACGATAATGGATGACCTTGCATTTTCGTCAAAACTTCAACCATGGCCATAGGGACGGGTGAAAAAGCTCAAGTGATGTAGTTGGATGTTCCTTCAAATGGCCATAACTTCGTAGCCATGTGTCCTTGCGTGATGATTAAGACAGTTTTGGAAAGGTATTGAAGTGTTTTACAAGATATATACAAAGGTTAAAAGATAAAATTCATTTTTAGTGTAGTGAATGGCCTCTGAATGCATTGTACTCGGGAAAACCTGTCAATTTGAGCATGTGTTTAAAGGGTAATATGACCCATTATGAAACTTTTTCATCGCCAAGATCCTTGTCATTGTGTGCCAGGGCTTTGATTTGCTTATTCATGAAGGCCCAATGACATAAAAACGATAATGGATGACCTTGCATTTTCGTCAAAATTTCAACCATGGCCATAGGGACGGGTGAAAAAGCTCAAGTGATGTAGTTGGATGTTCCTTCAAATGGCCATAACTTCGTAGCCATGTGTCCTTGCGTGATGATTAAGACAGTTTTGGAAAGGTATTGAAGTGTTCTACAAGATCTGTACAAAGGTTAAAAGATCAAAGTCACTTTCAGTGTAGTAAATGGCCTCTGAATGCATTGTACTCGGGAAAACCTGTCAATTTGAGCATGTGTTTAAAGGGTATTATGAAACTTTTTCATCGCCAAGATCCTTGTTATTGTGTCCCAGGGCTTTGGTTTGCTTATTCATGAAGGCCCAATGACATAAAAACGATAATGGATGACCTTGCATTTTCGTCAAAATTTCAACCATGGCCATAGGGACGGGTGAAAAAGCTCAAGTGATGTAGTTGGATGTTCCTTCAAATGGCCATAACTTCGTAGCCATGTGTCCTTGCGTGATGATTAAGACAGTTTTGGAAAGGTATTGAAGTGTTCTACAAGATCTGTACAAAGGTTAAAAGATCAAAGTCACTTTCAGTGTAGTAAATCGCCTCTGAATGCATTGTACTCGGGAAAACCTGTCAATTTGAGCATGTGTTTAAAGGGTATTATGAAACTTTTTCATCGCCAAGATCCTTGTTATTGTGTCCCAGGGCTTTGGTTTGCTTATTCATGAAGGCCCAGTGACATAAAAACGATAATGGATGACCTTGCATTTTCGTCAAAATTTCAACCATGGCCATAGGGACGGGTGAAAAAGCTCAAGTGATGTAGTTGGATGTTCCTTCAAATGGCCATAACTTCGTAGCCATGTGTTCTTGCGTGATGATTAAGACAGTTTTGGAAAGGTATTGAAGTGTTCTACAAGATCTGTATATAGGTTAAAAGATCAAAGTCATTTTTAGTGTAGTAAATGGCCTCTGAATGCATTGTACTCGGGAAAACCTGTCAATTTGAGCATGTGTTTAAAGGGTAATATGACCCATTATGAAACTTTTTCATCGCCAAGATCCTTGTCATTGTGTCCCAGGGCTTTGATTTGCTTATTCATGAAGGCCCAATGACATAAAAACGATAATGGATGACCTTGCATTTTCGTCAAAATTTCAACCATGGCCATAGGGACGGGTGAAAAAGCTCAAGTGATGTAGTTGGATGTTCCTTCAAATGGCCATAACTTCGTAGCCATGTGTTCTTGCGTGATGATTAAGACAGTTTTGGAAAGGTATTGAAGTGTTCTACAAGATCTGTACAAAGGTTAAAAGATCAAATTCATTTTTAGTCTAGTAAATCGTCTCTGAATGCATTGTACTCGGGAAAACCTGTCAATTTGAGCATGTGTTTAAAGGGTATTAAGAAACTTTTTCATCGCCAAGATCCTTGTTATTGTGTCCCAGGGCTTTGGTTTGCTTATTCATGAAGGCCCAGTGACATAAAAACGATAATGGATGACCTTGCATTTTCGTCAAAATTTCAACCATGGCCATAGGGACGGGTGAAAAAGCTCAAGTGATGTAGTTGGATGTTCCTTCAAATGGCCATAACCTCGTAGCCATGTGTCCTAGCGTGATGATTAAGACAGTTTTGGAAAGGTATTGAAGTGGTCTACAAGATCTGTACATTGATTGAAAGATCAAAGTCACTTTCAGTGTAGTAAATGGCCTCTGAATGCATTGTACTCGGGAAAACCTGTCGATTTGAGCATGTATTTAAAGGGTAAAGTGACCCATTATGAAACTTTTTCATCGCCAAGATCCTTGTTATTGTGTCCCAGGGCTTTGATTTGCTTATTCATGAAGGCCCAATGACATAAAAACGATAATGGATGACCTTGCATTTTCGTCAAAATTTCAACCATGGCCATAGGGACGGGTGAAAAAGCTCAAGTGATGTAGTTGGATGTTCCTTCAAATGGCCATAACTTCGTAGCCATGTGTCCCTGCGTGATGATTAAGACAGTTTTGGTAAGGTATTGAAGTGGTTTACAAGATCTGTACATTGATTGAAAGATCAAAGTCACTTTCAGTGTAGTAAATGGCCTCTGAATGCATTGTACTCGGGAAAACCTGTCGATTTGAGCATGTATTTAAAGGGTAAAGTGACCCATTATGAAACTTTTTCATCGCCAAGATCCTTGTTATTGTGTCCCAGGGCTTTGGTTTGCTTATTCATGAAGGCCCAATGACATAAAAACGATAATGGATGACCTTGCATTTTCGTCAAAATTTCAACCATGGCCATAGGGACGGGTGAAATAGCTCAAGTGATGTAGTTGGATGTTCCTTCAAATGGCCATAACTTCGTAGCCATGTGTCCTTGCGTGATGATTAAGACAGTTTTGGAAAGGTATTGAAGTGTTCTACAAGATCTGTACAAAGGTTAAAAGATCAAATTCATTTTTAGTCTAGTAAATCGCCTCTGAATGCATTATACTCGGGAAAACCTGTCAATTTGAGCATGTGTTTAAAGGGTATTATGAAACTTTTTCATCGCCAAGATCCTTGTTATTGTGTCCCAGGGCTTTGGTTTGCTTATTCATGAAGGCCCAATGACATAAAAACGATAATGGATGACCTTGCATTTTCGTCAAAATTTCAACCATGGCCATAGGGACGGGTGAAATAACTCAAGTGATGTAGTTGGATGTTCCTTCAAATGGCCATAACTTCGTAGCCATGTGTCCTAGCATGATGATTAAGACAGTTTTGGAAAGGTATTGAATTGTTCTACAAGATCTGTACAAAGGTTAAAAGATAAAATTCATTTTTAGCTTAGTATATCGCATCTGAATGCATTGTACTCGGGAAAACCTGTCAATTTGAGCATGTGTTTAAAGGGTATTATGAAACTTTTTCATCGCCAAGATCCTTGTTATTGTGTCCCAGGGCTTTGGTTTGCTTATTCATGAAGGCCCAGTGACATAAAAACGATAATGGATGACCTTGCATTTTCGTCAAAATTTCAACCATGGCCATAGGGACGGGTGAAATAGCTCAAGTGATGTAGTTGGATGTTCCTTCAAATGGCCATAACTTCGTAGCCATGTGTCCTTGCGTGATGATTAAGACAGTTTTGGAAAGGTATTGAAGTGTTCTACAAGATCTGTACAAAGGTTAAAAGATCAAATTCACTTTTAGTCTAGTAAATCGCCTCTGAATGCATTGTACTCGGGAAAACCTGTCAATTTGAGCATGTGTTTAAAGGGTATTATGAAACTTTTTCATCGCCAAGATCCTTGTTATTGTGTCCCAGGGCTTTGGTTTGCTTATTCATGTAGGCCCAATGACATAAAAACGATAATGGATGACCTTGCATTTTCGTCAAAATTTCAACCATGGCCATAGGGACGGGTGAAATAGCTCAAGTGATGTAGTTGGATGTTCCTTCAAATGGCCATAACTTCGTAGCCATGTGTCCTTGCGTGATGATTAAGACAGTTTTGGAAAGGTATTGAAGTGGTCTACAAGATCTGTACAAAGGTTAAAAGATAAAATTCATTTTTAGCTTAGTATATCGCATCTGAATGCATTGTACTCGGGAAAACCTGTCAATTTGAGCATGTGTTTAAAGGGTATTATGAAACTTTTTCATCGCCAAGATCCTTGTTATTGTGTCCCAGGGCTTTGGTTTGCTTATTCATGAAGGCCCAGTGACATAAAAACGATAATGGATGACCTTGCATTTTCGTCAAAATTTCAACCATGGCCATAGGGACGGGTGAAATAGCTCAAGTGATGTAGTTGGATGTTCCTTCAAATGGCCATAACTTCGTAGCCATGTGTCCTAGCATGATGATTAAGACAGTTTTGGAAAGGTATTGAAGTGTTCTACAAGATCTGTACATTGATTGAAAGATCAAAGTCACTTTCAGTGTAGTAAATGGCCTCTGAATGCATTGTACTCGGGAAAACCTGTCGATTTGCGCATGTATTTAAAGGGTAAAGTGACTCACTATGAAACTTTTTCATCGCCAAGATCCTTGTTATTGTGTCCCAGGGCTTTGGTTTGCTTATTCATGTAGGCCCAATGACATAAAAACGATAATGGATGACCTTGCATTTTCGTCAAAATTTCAACCATGGCCATAGGGACGGGTGAAATAGCTCAAGTGATGTAGTTGGATGTTCCTTCAAATGGCCATAACTTCGTAGCCATGTGTCCTTGCATGATGATTAAGACAGTTTTGGAAAGGTATTGAAGTGTTCTACAAGATCTGTACAAAGGTTAAAAGATCAAATTCATTTTTAGTCTAGCAAATCGCCTCTGAATGCATTGTACTCGGGAAAACCTGTCAATTTGAGCATGTGTTTAAAGGGTATTATGAAACTTTTTCATCGCCAAGATCCTTGTTATTGTGTCCCAGGGCTTTGGTTTGCTTATTCATGAAGGCCCAATGACATAAAAACGATAATGGATGACCTTGCATTTTCGTCAAAATTTCAACCATGGCCATAGGGACGGGTGAAAAAGCTCAAGTGATGTAGTTGGATGTTCCTTCAAATGGCCATAACTTCGTAGCCATGTGTCCTTGCGTGATGATTAAGACAGTTTTGGAAAGGTATTGAAGTGTTCTACAAGATCTGTACAAAGGTTAAAAGATCAAATTCATTTTTAGTCTAGTAAATCGCCTCTGAATGCATTGTACTCGGGAAAACCTGTAAATTTGAGCATGTGTTTAAAGGGTATTATGAAACTTTTTCATCGCCAAGATCCTTGTTATTGTGTCCCAGGGCTTTGATTTGCTTATTCATGAAGGCCCAATGACATAAGAACGATAATGGATGACCATGCATTTTCGTCAAAATTTCAACCATGGCCATAGGGACGGGTGAAAAAGCTCAAGTGATGTAGTTGGATGTTCCTTCAAATGGCCATTACTTCGTAGCCATGTGTCCTTGCGTGATGATTAAGACAGTTTTGGAAAGGTATTGACGTGGTCTACAAGATCTGTACATAGGTTTAAAGATCAAATTCACTTTTAGTCTAGTAAATCGCCTCTGAATGCATTGTACTCGGGAAAACCTGTCGATTTGCGCATGTATTTAAAGGGTAAAGTGACTCACTATGAAACTTTTTCATCGCCAAGATCCTTGTTATTGTGTCCCAGGGCTTTGATTTGCTTATTCATGAAGGCGCAATGACATAAAAACGATAATGGATGACCTTGCATTTTCGTCAAAATTTCAACCATGGCCATAGGGACGGGTGAAAAAGCTCAAGTGATGTAGTTGGATGTTCCTTCAAATGGCCATAACTTCGTAGCCATGTGTCCTTGCATGATGATTAAGACAGTTTTGGAAAGGTATTGAAGTGTTCTACAAGATCTGTACAAAGGTTAAAAGATCAAATTCATTTTTAGTCTAGCAAATCGCCTCTGAATGCATTGTACTCGGGAAAACCTGTCAATTTGAGCATGTGTTTAAAGGGTATTATGAAACTTTTTCATCGCCAAGATCCTTGTTATTGTGTCCCAGGGCTTTGGTTTGCTTATTCATGAAGGCCCAATGACATAAAAACGATAATGGATGACCTTGCATTTTCGTCAAAATTTCAACCATGGCCATAGGGACGGGTGAAAAAGCTCAAGTGATGTAGTTGGATGTTCCTTCAAATGGCCATAACTTCGTAGCCATGTGTCCTTGCGTGATGATTAAGACAGTTTTGGAAAGGTATTGAAGTGTTCTACAAGATCTGTACAAAGGTTAAAAGATCAAATTCATTTTTAGTCTAGTAAATCGCCTCTGAATGCATTGTACTCGGGAAAACCTGTAAATTTGAGCATGTGTTTAAAGGGTATTATGAAACTTTTTCATCGCCAAGATCCTTGTTATTGTGTCCCAGGGCTTTGGTTTGCTTATTCATGAAGGCCCAATGACATAAAAACGATAATGGATGACCTTGCATTTTCGTCAAAATTTCAACCATGGCCATAGGGACGGGTGAAAAAGCTCAAGTGATGTAGTTGGATGTTCCTTCAAATGGCCATTACTTCGTAGCCATGTGTCCTTGCGTGATGATTAAGACAGTTTTGGAAAGGTATTTTAGTGTTCTACAAGATCTGTACAAAGGTTAAAAGATCAAATTCATTTTTAGTCTAGTAAATCGCCTCTGAATGCATTGTACTCGGGAAAACCTGTCAATTTGAGCATGTGTTTAAAGGGTATTATGAAACTTTTTCATCGCCAAGATCCTTGTTATTGTGTCCCAGGGCTTTGGTTTGCTTATTCATGAAGGCCCAATGACATAAAAACGATAATGGATGACCTTGCATTTTCGTCAAAATTTCAACCATGGCCATAGGGACGGGTGAAATAGCTCAAGTGATGTAGTTGGATGTTCCTTCAAATGGCCATAACTTCGTAGCCATGTGTCCTAGCATGATGATTAAGACAGTTTTGGAAAGGTATTGAAGTGTTCTACAAGATCTGTACATTGATTGAAAGATCAAAGTCACTTTCAGTGTAGTAAATGGCCTCTGAATGCATTGTACTCGGGAAAACCTGTCGATTTGCGCATGTATTTAAAGGGTAAAGTGACTCACTATGAAACTTTTTCATCGCCAAGATCCTTGTTATTGTGTCCCAGGGCTTTGATTTGCTTATTCATGAAGGCGCAATGACATAAAAACGATAATGGATGACCTTGCATTTTCGTCAAAATTTCAACCATGGCCATAGGGACGGGTGAAAAAGCTCAAGTGATGTAGTTGGATGTTCCTTCAAATGGCCATAACTTCGTAGCCATGTGTCCTTGCATGATGATTAAGACAGTTTTGGAAAGGTATTGAAGTGTTCTACAAGATCTGTACAAAGGTTAAAAGATCAAATTCATTTTTAGTCTAGTAAATCGCCTCTGAATGCATTGTACTCGGGAAAACCTGTCGATTTGAGCATGTGTTTAAAGGGTATTATGAAACTTTTTCATCGCCAAGATCCTTGTTATTGTGTCCTAGGGCTTTGGTTTGCTTATTCATGAAGGCCCAGTGACATAAAAACGATAATGGATGACCTTGCATTTTCGTCAAAATTTCAACCATGGCCATAGGGACGGGTGAAAAAGCTCAAGTGATGTAGTTGGATGTTCCTTCAAATGGCCATAACCTCGTAGCCATGTGTCCTAGCGTGATGATTAAGACAGTTTTGGAAAGGTATTGAAGTGTTCTACAAGATCTGTACATAGGTTAAAAGATCAAATTCACTTTTAGTCTAGTAAATGGCCTCTGAATGCATTGTACTCGGGAAAACCTGTCAATTTGAGCATGTATTTAAAGGGTAAAGTGACCCATTATGAAACTTTTTCATCGCCAAGATCCTTGTTATTGTGTCCCAGGGCTTTGATTTGCTTATTCATGAAGGCCCAATGACATAAAAACGATAATGGATGACCTTGCATTTTCGTCAAAATTTCAACCATGGCCATAGGGACGGGTGAAATAGCTCAAGTGATGTAGTTGGATGTTCCTTCAAATGGCCATAACTTCGTAGCCATGTGTCCTTGCGTGATGACTAATACAGTTTTGGAAAGGTATTGAAGTGTTCTACAAGATCTGTACAAAGGTTAAAAGATCAAATTCATTTTTAGTCTAGTAAATCGCCTCTGAATGCATTGTACTCGGGAAAACCTGTCAATTTGAGCATGTGTTTAAAGGGTATTATGAAACTTTTTCATCGCCAAGATCCTTGTTATTGTGTCCCAGGGCTTTGGTTTGCTTATTCATGAAGGCCCAATGACATAAAAACGATAATGGATGACCTTGCATTTTCGTCAAAATTTCAACCATGGCCATAGGGACGGGTGAAATAGCTCAAGTGATGTAGTTGGATGTTCCTTCAAATGGCCATAACTTCGTAGCCATGTGTCCTTGCGTGATGATTAAGACAGTTTTGGAAAGGTATTGAAGTGTTCTACAAGATCTACACAAAGGTTAAAAGATCAAATTCATTTTTAGTCTAGTAAATCGCCTCTGAATGCATTGTACTCGGGAAAACCTGTCAATTTGAGCATGTGTTTAAAGGGTATTATGAAACTTTTTCATCGCCAAGATCCTTGTTATTGTGTCCCAGGGCTTTGGTTTGCTTATTCATGAAGGCCCAATGACATAAAAACGATAATGGATGACCTTGCATTTTCGTCAAAATTTCAACCATGGCCATAGGGACGGGTGAAATAGCTCAAGTGATGTAGTTGGATGTTCCTTCAAATGGCCATAACTTCGTAGCCATGTGGCCTAGCGTGATGATTAAGACAGTTTTGGAAAGGTATTGAAGTGGTCTACAAGATCTGTACATAGGTTTAAAGATCAAATTCACTTTTAGTCTAGTAAATGGCCTCTGAATGCATTGTACTCGGGAAAACCTGTCAATTTGAGCATGTGTTTAAAGGGTATTATGAAACTTTTTCATCGCCAAGATCCTTGTTATTGTGTCCCAGGGCTTTGGTTTGCTTATTCATGAAGGCCCAATGACATAAAAACGATAATGGATGACCTTGCATTTTCGTCAAAATTTCAACCATGGCCATAGGGACGGGTGAAATAGCTCAAGTGATGTAGTTGGATGTTCCTTCAAATGGCCATAACTTCGTAGCCATGTGTCCTTGCGTGATGACTAATACAGTTTTGGAAAGGTATTGAAGTGTTCTACAAGATCTGTACAAAGGTTAAAAGATCAAATTCATTTTTAGTCTAGTAAATCGCCTCTGAATGCATTGTACTCGGGAAAACCTGTCAATTTGAGCATGTGTTTAAAGGGTATTATGAAACTTTTTCATCGCCAAGATCCTTGTTATTGTGTCCCAGGGCTTTGGTTTGCTTATTCATGAAGGCCCAGTGACATAAAAACGATAATGGATGACCTTGCATTTTCGTCAAAATTTCAACCATGGCCATAGGGACGGGTGAAAAAGCTCAAGTGATGTAGTTGGATGTTCCTTCAAATGGCCATAACTTCGTAGCCATGTGTCCTTGCGTGATGATTAAGACAGTTTTGGAAAGGTATTGAAGTGTTCTACAAGATCTGTACAAAGGTTAAAAGATCAAATTCATTTTTAGTCTAGTAAATCGTCTCTGAATGCATTGTACTCGGGAAAACCTGTCAATTTGAGCATGTGTTTAAAGGGTATTATGAAACTTTTTCATCGCCAAGATCCTTGTTATTGTGTCCCAGGGCTTTGGTTTGCTTATTCATGAAGGCCCAATGACATAAAAACGATAATGGATGACCTTGCATTTTGGTCAAAATTTCAACCATGGCCATAGGGACGGGTGAAATAGCTCAAGTGATGTAGTTGGATGTTCCTTCAAATGGCCATAACTTCGTAGCCATGTGGCCTAGCGTGATGATTAAGACAGTTTTGGAAAGGTATTGAAGTGTTCTACAAGATCTGTACAAAGGTTAAAAGATCAAATTCATTTTTAGTCTAGTAAATCGCCTCTGAATGCATTGTACTCGGGAAAACCTGTCAATTTGAGCATGTGTTTAAAGGGTATTATGAAACTTTTTCATCGCCAAGATCCTTGTTATTGTGTCCCAGGGCTTTGGTTTGCTTATTCATGAAGGCTCAATGACATAAAAACGATAATGGATGACCTTGCATTTTCGTCAAAATTTCAACCATGGCCATAGGGACGGGTGAAATAGCTCAAGTGATGTAGTTGGATGTTCCTTCAAATGGCCATAACTTCGTAGCCATGTGTCCTAGCATGATGATTAAGACAGTTTTGGAAAGGTATTGAAGTGTTCTACAAGATCTGTACAAAGGTTAAAAGATCAAATTCATTTTTAGTCTAGTAAATCGCATCTGAATGCATTGTACTCGGGAAAACCTGTCAATTTGAGCATGTGTTTAAAGGGTATTATGAAACTTTTTCATCGCCAAGATCCTTGTTATTGTGTCCCAGGGCTTTGGTTTGCTTATTCATGAAGGCTCAATGACATAAAAACGATAATGGATGACCTTGCATTTTCGTCAAAATTTCAACCATGGCCATAGGGACGGGTGAAATAGCTCAAGTGATGTAGTTGGATGTTCCTTCAAATGGCCATAACTTCGTAGCCATGTGTCCTTGCGTGATGATTAAGACAGTTTTGTAAAGGTATTGAAGTGTTCTACAAGATCTGTACATAGGTTTAAAGATCAAATATACTTTTAGTCTAGTAAATGGCCTCTGAATGCATTGTACTCGGGAAAACCTGTCAATTTGAGCATGTGTTTAAAGGGTATTATGAAACTTTTTCATCGCCAAGATCCTTGTTATTGCGTCCCAGGGCTTTGGTTTGCTTATTCATGAAGGCCCAATGACATAAAAACGATAATGGATGACCTTGCATTTTCGTCAAAATTTCAACCATGGCCATAGGGACGGGTTAGAAAGCTCAAGTGATGTAGTTGGATGTTCCTTCAAATGGCCATAACCTCGTAGCCATGCGTCCTAGCGTGATGATTAAGACAGTTTTGGAAAGGTATTGAAGTGGTCTACAAGATCTGTACATTGATTGAAAGATCAAAGTCACTTTCAGTGTAGTAAATGGCCTCTGAATGCATTGTACTCGGGAAAACCTGTCGATTTGAGCATGTATTTAAAGGGTAAAGTGACCCATTATGAAACTTTTTCAACGCCAAGATCCTTGTTATTGTGTCCCAGGGCTTTGATTTGCTTATTCATGAAGGCCCAATGACATAAAAACGATAATGGATGACCTTGCATTTTCGTCAAAATTTCAACCATGGCCATAGGGACGGGTGAAAAAGCTCAGGTGATGTAGTTGGATGTTCCTTCAAATGGCCATAACTTCGTAGCCATGTGTCCTTGCGTGATGATTAAGACAGTTTTGGAAAGGTATTGAAGTGTTCTACAAGATCTGTACAAAGGTTAAAAGATCAAATTCATTTTTAGTCTAGTAAATCGCCTCTGAATGCATTGTACTCGGGAAAACCTGTCAATTTGAGCATGTGTTTAAAGGGTATTATGAAACTTTTTCATCGCCAAGATCCTTGTTATTGTGTCCCAGGGCTTTGGTTTGCTTATTCATGAAGGCCCAATGACATAAAAACGATAATGGATGACCTTGCATTTTCGTCAAAATTTCAACCATGGCCATAGGGACGGGTGAAATAGCTCAAGTGATGTAGTTGGATGTTCCTTCAAATGGCCATAGCTTCGTAGCCATGTGTCCTTGCGTGATGATTAAGAAAGTTTTGGAAAGGTATTGAAGTGGTCTACAAGATCTGTACATAGGTTTAAAGATCAAATTCACTTTCAGTCTAGTAAATGGCCTCTGAATGCATTGTACTCGGGAAAACCTGTCAATTTGAGCATGTATTTAAAGGGTAAAGTGACCCATTATGAAACTTTTTCATCGCCAAGATCCTTGTTATTGTGTCCCAGGGCTTTGGTTTGCTTATTCATGAAGGCCCAGTGACATAAAAACGATAATGGATGACCTTGCATTTTCGTCAAAATTTCAACCATGGCCATAGGGACGGGTGAAAAAGCTCAAGTGATGTAGTTGGATGTTCCTTCAAATGGCCATAACTTCGTAGCCATGTGTCCTTGCGTGATGATTAAGACAGTTTTGGAAAGGTATTGAAGTGTTCTACAAGATCTGTACATAGGTTTAAAGATCAAATATACTTTTAGTCTAGTAAATGGCCTCTGAATGCATTGTACTCGGGAAAACCTGTCAATTTGAGCATGTGTTTAAAGGGTATTATGAAACTTTTTCATCGCCAAGATCCTTGTTATTGCGTCCCAGGGCTTTGGTTTGCTTATTCATGAAGGCCCAATGACATAAAAACGATAATGGATGACCTTGCATTTTCGTCAAAATTTCAACCATGGCCATAGGGACGGGTTAGAAAGCTCAAGTGATGTAGTTGGATGTTCCTTCAAATGGCCATAACCTCGTAGCCATGCGTCCTAGCGTGATGATTAAGACAGTTTTGGAAAGGTATTGAAGTGGTCTACAAGATCTGTACATAGGTTTAAAGATCAAAGTCATTTTTAGTCTAGTAAATCGCCTCTGAATGCATTGTACTCGGGAAAACCTGTCAATTTGAGCATGTATTTAAAGGGTAAAGTGACCCATTATGAAACTTTTTCATCGCCAAGATCCTTGTTATTGTGTCCCAGGGCTTTGGTTTGCTTATTCATGAAGGCCCAGTGACATAAAAACGATAATGGATGACCTTGCATTTTCGTCAAAATTTCAACCATGGCCATAGGGACGGGTGAAAAAGCTCAAGTGATGTAGTTGGATGTTCCTTCAAATGGCCATAACTTCGTAGCCATGTGTCCTTGCGTGATGATTAAGACAGTTTTGGAAAGGTATTGAAGTGTTCTACAAGATCTGTACAAAAGTTAAAAGATCAAATTCATTTTTAGTCTAGTAAATCGCCTCTGAATGCATTGTACTCGGGAAAACCTGTCAATTTGAGCATGTGTTTAAAGGGTATTATGAAACTTTTTCATCGCCAAGATCCTTGTTATTGTGTCCCAGGGCTTTGATTTGCTTATTCATGAAGGCCCAATGACATAAAAACGATAATGGATGACCTTGCATTTTCGTCAAAATTTCAACCATGGCCATAGGGACGGGTGAAATAGCTCAAGTGATGTAGTTGGATGTTCCTTCAAATGGCCATAACTTCGTAGCCATGTGTCCTTGCGTGATGATTAAGACAGTTTTGGAAAGGTATTGAAGTGTTCTACAAGATCTGTACAAAGGTTAAAAGATCAAATTCATTTTTAGTCTCGTAAATCGCCTCTGAATGCATTGTACTCGGGAAAACCTGTCGATTTGAGCATGTGTTTAAAGGGTATTATGAAACTTTTTCATCGCCAAGATCCTTGTTATTGTGTCCCAGGGCTTTGATTTGCTTATTCATGAAGGCCCAATGACATAAAAACGATAATGGATGACCTTGCATTTTCGTCAAAATTTCAACCATGGCCATAGGGACGGGTGAAAAAGCTCAAGTGATGTAGTTGGATGTTCCTTCAAATGGCCATAACTTCGTAGCCATGTGTCCTAGCATGATGATTAAGACAGTTTTGGAAAGGTATTGAAGTGTTCTACAAGATCTGTACAAAGGTTAAAAGATCAAATTCATTTTTAGTCTAGTAAATCGCCTCTGAATGCATTATACTCGGGAAAACCTGTCGATTTGAGCATGTATTTAAAGGGTAAAGTGACCCATTATGAAACTTTTTCATCGCCAAGATCCTTGTTATTGTGTCCCAGGGCTTTGGTTTGCTTATTCATGAAGGCCCAATGACATAAAAACGATAATGGATGACCTTGCATTTTCGTCAAAATTTCAACCATGGCCATAGGGACGGGTGAAATAGCTCAAGTGATGTAGTTGGATGTTCCTTCAAATGGCCATAACTTCGTAGCCATGTGTCCTTGCGTGATGATTAAGACAGTTTTGGAAAGGTATTGAAGTGTTCTACAAGATCTGTACAAAGGTTAAAAGATCAAATTCATTTTTAGTCTCGTAAATCGCCTCTGAATGCATTGTACTCGGGAAAACCTGTCGATTTGAGCATGTGTTTAAAGGGTATTATGAAACTTTTTCATCGCCAAGATCCTTGTTATTGTGTCCCAGGGCTTTGATTTGCTTATTCATGAAGGCCCAATGACATAAAAACGATAATGGATGACCTTGCATTTTCGTCAAAATTTCAACCATGGCCATAGGGACGGGTTAGAAAGCTCAAGTGATGGTTGGATGTTCCTTCAAATGGCCATAACTTCGTAGCCATGTGTCCTAGCATGATGATTAAGACAGTTTTGGAAAGGTATTGAAGTAGTATACAAGATCTGTACATAGGTTAAAAGATCAAATTCAGTTTTAGTCTAGTAAATCGCCTCTGAATGCATTGTACTCGGGAAAACCTGTCGATTTGAGCATGTATTTAAAGGGTAAAGTGACCCATTATGAAACTTTTTCATCGCCAAGATCCTTGTTATTGTGTCCCAGGGCTTTGGTTTGCTTATTCATGAAGGCCCAATGACATAAAAACGATAATGGATGACCTTGCATTTTCGTCAAAATTTCAACCATGGCCATAGGGACGGGTGAAAAAGCTCAAGTGATGTAGTTGGATGTTCCTTCAAATGGCCATAACTTCGTAGCCATGTGTCCTTGCGTGATGATTAAGACAGTTTTGGAAAGGTATTGAAGTGTTCTACAAGATCTGTTCAAAGGTTAAAAGATCAAATTCATTTTTAGTCTAGTAAATCGCCTCTGAATGCATTGTACTTGGGAAAACCTGTCGATTTGAGCATGTATTTAAAGGGTAAAGTGACCCATTATGAAACTTTTTCATCGCCAAGATCCTTGTTATTGTGTCCCAGGGCTTTGATTTGCTTATTCATGAAGGCCCAATGACATAAAAACGATAATGGATGACCTTGCATTTTCGTCAAAATTTCAACCATGGCCATAGGGACGGGTTAGAAAGCTCAAGTGATGGTTGGATGTTCCTTCAAATGGCCATAACTTCGTAGCCATGTGTCCTTGCGTGATGATTAAGACAGTTTTGGAAAGGTATTGAAGTGTTCTACAAGATCTGTACATTGATTGAAAGATCAAAGTCACTTTCAGTGTAGTAAATGGCCTCTGAATGCATTGTACTCGGGAAAACCTGTCGATTTGAGCATGTATTTAAAGGGTAAAGTGACCCATTATGAAACTTTTTCATCGCCAAGATCCTTGTTATTGTGTCCCAGGGCTTTGATTTGCTTATTCATGAAGGCCCAATGACATAAAAACGATAATGGATGACCTTGCATTTTCGTCAAAATTTCAACCATGGCCATAGGGACGGGTTAGAAAGCTCAAGTGATGGTTGGATGTTCCTTCAAATGGCCATAACTTCGTAGCCATGTGTCCTAGCATGATGATTAAGACAGTTTTGGAAAGGTATTGAAGTAGTATACAAGATCTGTACATAGGTTAAAAGATCAAATTCAGTTTTAGTCTAGTAAATCGCCTCTGAATGCATTGTACTCGGGAAAACCTGTCGATTTGAGCATGTATTTAAAGGGTAAAGTGACCCATTATGAAACTTTTTCATCGCCAAGATCCTTGTTATTGTGTCCCAGGGCTTTGGTTTGCTTATTCATGAAGGCCCAATGACATAAAAACGATAATGGATGACCTTGCATTTTCGTCAAAATTTCAACCATGGCCATAGGGACGGGTCAGAAAGCTCAAGTGATGGTTGGATGTTCCTTCAAATGGCCATAACTTCGTAGCCATGTGGCCTAGCGTGATGATTAAGACAGTTTTGGAAAGGTATTGAAGTGTTCTACAAGATCTGTACATTGATTGAAAGATCAAAGTCACTTTCAGTGTAGTAAATGGTCTCTGAATGCATTGTACTCGGGAAAACCTGTCGATTTGAGCATGTATTTAAAGGGTAAAGTGACCCATTATGAAACTTTTTCATCGCCAAGATCCTTGTTATTGTGTCCCAGGGCTTTGATTTGCTTATTCATGAAGGCCCAATGACATAAAAACGATAGTGGATGACCTTGCATTTTCGTCAAAATTTCAACCATGGCCATAGGGACGGGTGAAAAAGCTCAAGTGATGTAGTTGGATGTTCCTTCAAATGGCCATAACTTCGTAGCCATGTGTCCTTGCGTGATGATTAAGACAGTTTTGGAAAGGTATTGAAGTGTTCTACAAGATCTGTACAAAGGTTAAAAGATCAAATTCATTTTTAGTCTAGTAAATCGTCTCTGAATGCATTGTACTCGGGAAAACCTGTCAATTTGAGCATGTGTTTAAAGGGTATTATGAAACTTTTTCATCGCCAAGATCCTTGTTATTGTGTCCCAGGGCTTTGGTTTGCTTATTCATGAAGGCCCAGTGACATAAAAACGATAATGGATGACCTTGCATTTTCGTCAAAATTTCAACCATGGCCATAGGGACGGGTTAGAAAGCTCAAGTGATGGTTGGATGTTCCTTCAAATGGCCATAACTTCGTAGCCATGTGGCCTAGCGTGATGATTAAGACAGTTTTGGAAAGGTATTGAAGTGTTCTACAAGATCTGTACATTGATTGAAAGATCAAAGTCACTTTCAGTGTAGTAAATGGCCTCTGAATGCATTGTACTCGGGAAAACCTGTCGATTTGAGCATGTATTTAAAGGGTAAAGTGACCCATTATGAAATTTTTTCATCGCCAAGATCCTTGTTATTGTGTCCCAGGGCTTTGATTTGCTTATTCATGAAGGCCCAATGACATAAAAACGATAATGGATGACCTTGCATTTTCGTCAAAATTTCAACCATGGCCATAGGGACGGGTGAAAAAGCTCAAGTGATGTAGTTGGATGTTCCTTCAAATGGCCATAACTTCGTAGCCATGTGTCCTTGCGTGATGATTAAGACAGTTTTGGAAAGGTATTGAAGTGTTCTACAAGATCTGTACAAAGGTTAAAAGATCAAATTCATTTTTAGTCTAGTAAATCGCCTCTGAATGCATTGTACTTGGGAAAACCTGTCAATTTGAGCATGTGTTTAAAGGGTAATATGACCCAATATGAAACATTTTCATCACCAAGATCCTTGTTATTGTGTCCCAGGGCTTTGATTTGCTTATTCATGAAGGCCCAATGACATAAAAACGATAATGGATGACCTTGCATTTTCGTCAAAATTTCAACCATGGCCATAGGGACGGGTGAAAAAGCTCAAGTGATGTAGTTGGATGTTCCTTCAAATGGCCATAACTTCGTAGCCATGTGTCCTTGCGTGATGATTAAGACAGTTTTGGAAAGGTATTGAAGTGTTCTACAAGATCTGTACAAAGGTTAAAAGATCAAATTCATTTTTAGTCTAGTAAATCGCCTCTGAATGCATTGTACTCGGGAAAACCTGTCAATTTGAGCATGTGTTTAAAGGGTATTATGAAACTTTTTCATCGCCAAGATCCTTGTTATTGTGTCCCAGGGCTTTGGTTTGCTTATTCATGAAGGCCCAGTGACATAAAAACGATAATGGATGACCTTGCATTTTCGTCAAAATTTCAACCATGGCCATAGGGACGGGTGAAAAAGCTCAAGTGATGTAGTTGGATGTTCCTTCAAATGGCCATAACCTCGTAGCCATGTGTCCTAGCGTGATGATTAAGACAGTTTTGGAAAGGTATTGAAGTGTTCTACACGATCTGTACATAGGTTTAAAGATCAAATTCATTTTTAGTCTAGTAAATCGTCTCTGAATGCATTGTACTCGGGAAAACCTGTCAATTTGAGCATGTGTTTAAAGGGTATTATGAAACTTTTTCATCGCCAAGATCCTTGTTATTGTGTCCCAGGGCTTTGATTTGCTTATTCATGAAGCCCCAATGGCATAAGAACGATAATGAATGACCTTGCATTTTCGTCAAAATTTCAACCATGGCCATAGGGACGGGTGAAAAAGCTCAAGTGATGTAGTTGGATGTTCCTTCAAATGGCCATAACTTCGTAGCCATGTGGCCTAGCGTGATGATTAAGACAGTTTTGGAAAGGTATTGAAGTGGTCTACACGATCTGTACATAGGTTTTAAGATCAAATTCACTTTTAGTCTAGTAAATGGCCTCTGAATGCATTGTACTCGGGAAAACCTGTCAATTTGAGCATGTGTTTAAAGGGTATTAAGAAACTTTTTCATCGCCAAGATCCTTGTTATTGTGTCCCAGGGCTTTGGTTTGCTTATTCATGAAGGCCCAATGACATAAAAACGATAATGGATGACCTTGCATTTTCGTCAAAATTTCAACCATGGCCATAGGGACGGGTTAGAAAGCTCAAGTGATGGTTGGATGTTCCTTCAAATGGCCATAACTTCGTAGCCATGTGGCCTAGCGTGATGATTAAGACAGTTTTGGAAAGGTATTGAAGTGTTCTACAAGATCTGTGTATAGGTTTTAAGATCAAATTCATTTTTAGTCTAGTAAATCGCCTCTGAATGCATTGTACTCGGGAAAACCTGTCAATTTGAGCATTTGTTTAAAGGGTATTATGAAACTTTTTCATCGCCAAGATCCTTGTTATTGTGTCCCAGGGCTTTGATTTGCTTATTCATGAAGCCCCAATGGCATAAGAACGATAATGAATGACCTTGCATTTTCGTCAAAATTTCAACCATGGCCATAGGGACGGGTGAAAAAGCTCAAGTGATGTAGTTGGATGTTCCTTCAAATGGCCATAGCTTCGTAGCCATGTGGCCTAGCGTGATGATTAAGACAGTTTTGGAAAGGTATTGAAGTGTTCTACAAGATCTGCACAAAGGTTAAAAGATCAAATTCATTTTTAGTCTAGTAAATCGCCTCTGAATGCATTGTACTCGGGAAAACCTGTCAATTTGAGCATGTGTTTAAAGGGTATTATGAAACTTTTTCATCGCCAAGATCCTTGTTATTGTGTCCCAGGGCTTTGGTTTGCTTATTCATGAAGGCCCAGTGACATAAAAACGATAATGGATGACCTTGCATTTTCGTCAAAATTTCAACCATGGCCATAGGGACGGGTGAAAAAGCTCAAGTGATGTAGTTGGATGTTCCTTCAAATGGCCATAACTTCGTAGCCATGTGTCCTTGCGTGATGATTAAGACAGTTTTGGAAAGGTATTGAAGTGTTCTACAAGATCTGTACAAAGGTTAAAAGATCAAATTCATTTTTAGTCTAGTAAATCGCCTCTGAATGCATTGTACTCGGGAAAACCTGTCAATTTGAGCATGTGTTTAAAGGGTATTATGAAACTTTTTCATCGCCAAGATCCTTGTTATTGTGTCCCAGGGCTTTGGTTTGCTTATTCATGAAGGCCCAATGACATAAAAACGATAATGGATGACCTTGCATTTTCGTCAAAATTTCAACCATGGCCATAGGGACGGGTGAAAAAGCTCAAGTGATGTAGTTGGATGTTCCTTCAAATGGCCATAACTTCGTAGCCATGTGGCCTAGCGTGATGATTAAGACAGTTTTGGAAAGGTATTGAAGTGTTCTACAAGATCTTAGTATAGGTTTTAAGATCAAATTCATTTTTAGTCTAGTAAATCGCCTCTGAATGCATTGTACTCGGGAAAACCTGTCAATTTGAGCATGTGTTTAAAGGGTATTAAGAAACTTTTTCATCGCCAAGATCCTTGTTATTGTGTCCCAGGGCTTTGATTTGCTTATTCATGAAGGCCCAATGACATAAAAACGATAATGGATGACCTTGCATTTTCGTCAAAATTTCAACCATGGCCATAGGGACGGGTGAAATAGCTCAATTGATGTAGTTGGATGTTCCTTCAAATGGCCATAACCTCGTAGCCATGTGTCCTAGCGTGATGATTAAGACAGTTTTGGAAAGGTATTGAAGTAGTATACAAGATCTGTACATAGGTTTAAAGATCAAAGTCACTTTTAGTGTAGTAAATGGCCTCTGAATGCATTGTACTCGGGAAAACCTGTCGATTTGAGCATGTATTTAAAGGGTAAAGTGACCCATTATGAAACTTTTTCATCGCCAAGATCCTTGTTATTGTGTCCCAGGGCTTTGGTTTGCTTATTCATGAAGGCCCAATGACATAAAAACGATAATGGATGACCTTGCATTTTCGTCAAAATTTCAACCATGGCCATAGGGACGGGTAAAAAAGCTCAAGTGATGTAGTTGGATGTTCCTTCAAATGGCCATAACTTCGTAGCCATGTGCCCTAGCATGATGATTAAGACAGTTTTGGAAAGGTATTGAAGTGTTCTACAAGATCTGTACAAAGGTTAAAAGATCAAATTCATTTTTAGTCTAGTAAATCGCCTCTGAATGCATTGTACTCGGGAAAACCTGTCAATTTGAGCATGTGTTTAAAGGGTATTAAGAAACTTTTTCATCGCCAAGATCCTTGTTATTGTGTCCCAGGGCTTTGGTTTGCTTATTCAAGAAGGCCCAATGACATAAAAACGATAATGGATGACCTTGCATTTTCGTCAAAATTTCAACCATGGCCATAGGGACGGGTTAGAAAGCTCAAGTGATGTAGTTGGATGTTCCTTCAAATGGCCATAACCTCGTAGCCATGTGTCCTAGCGTGATGATCAAGACAGTTTTGGAAAGGTATTGAAGTGGTCTACAAGATCTGTACATTGATTGAACGATCAAAGTCACTTTCAGTGTAGTAAATGGCCTCTGAATGCATTGTACTCGGGAAAACCTGTCGATTTGAGCATGTATTTAAAGGGTAAAGTGACCCATTATGAAACTTTTTCATCGCCAAGATCCTTGTTATTGTGTCCCAGGGCTTTGATTTGCTTATTCATGAAGGCCCAATGACATAAAAACGATAATGGATGACCTTGCATTTTCGTAAAAATTTCAACCATGGCCATTGGGACGGGTGAAATAGCTCAAGTGATGTAGTTGGATGTTCCTTCAAATGGCCATAACTTCGTAGCCATGTGTCCTAGCATGATGATTAAGACAGTTTTGGAAAGGTATTGAAGTGTTCTACAAGATCTGTACAAAGGTTAAAAGATCAAATTCATTTTTAGTCTAGTAAATCGCCTCTGAATGCATTGTACTCGGGAAAACCTGTCAATTTGAGCATGTGTTTAAAGGGTATTATGAAACTTTTTCATCGCCAAGATCCTTGTTATTGTGTCCCAGGGCTTTGGTTTGCTTATTCATGAAGGCCCAATGACATAAAGACGATAATGGATGACCTTGCATTTTCGTCAAAATTTCAACCATGGCCATAGGGACGGGTGAAAAAGCTCAAGTGATGTAGTTGGATGTTCCTTCAAATGGCCATAACTTCGTAGCCATGTGTCCTAGCGTGATGATTAAGACAGTTTTGGGAAGGTATTGAAGTGGTCTACAAGATCTGTACATTGATTGAAAGATCAAATTCATTTTTAGTCTAGTAAATGGCCTCTGAATGCATTGTACTCGGGAAAACCTGTCGATTTGAGCATGTATTTAAAGGGTAAAGTGACCCATTATGAAACTTTTTCATCGCCAAGATCCTTGTTATTGTGTCCCAGGGCTTTGATTTGCTTATTCATGAAGGCCCAATGACATAAAAACGATAATGGATGACCTTGCATTTTCGTCAAAATTTCAACCATGGCCATAGGGACGGGTGAAATAGCTCAAGTGATGTAGTTGGATGTTCCTTCAAATGGCCATAACTTCGTAGCCATGTGTCCTTGCGTGATGATTAAGACAGTTTTGGAAAGGTATTGAAGTAGTATACAAGATTTGTACATAGGTTTAAAGATCAAAGTCACTTTTAGTGAAGTAAATCGCCTCTGAATGCATTGTACTCGGGAAAACCTGTCAATTTGAGCATGTGTTTAAAGGGTATTATGAAACTTTTTCATCGCCAAGATCCTTGTTATTGTGTCCCAGGGCTTTGGTTTGCTTATTCATGAAGGCCCAATGGCATAAAAACGATAATGGATGACCTTGCATTTTCGTCAAAATTTCAACCATGGCCATAGGGACGGGTGAAAAAGCTCAAGTGATGTAGTTGGATGTTCCTTCAAATGGCCATAACTTCGTAGCCATGTGTCCTAGCGTGATGATTAAGACAGTTTTGGGAAGGTATTGAAGTGGTCTACAAGATCTGTACATTGATTGAAAGATCAAATTCATTTTTAGTCTAGTAAATGGCCTCTGAATGCATTGTACTCGGGAAAACCTGTCGATTTGAGCATGTATTTAAAGGGTAAAGTGACCCATTATGAAACTTTTTCATCGCCAAGATCCTTGTTATTGTGTCCCAGGGCTTTGATTTGCTTATTCATGAAGGCCCAATGACATAAAAACGATAATGGATGACCTTGCATTTTCGTCAAAATTTCAACCATGGCCATAGGGACGGGTGAAATAGCTCAAGTGATGTAGTTGGATGTTCCTTCAAATGGCCATAACTTCGTAGCCATGTGTCCTTGCGTGATGATTAAGACAGTTTTCGAAAGGTATTGAAGTGGTCTACAAGATCTGTATATAGGTTTTAAGATCAAAGTCATTTTTAGTCTAGTAAATCGCCTCTGAATGCATTGTACTCGGGAAAACCTGTCAATTTGAGCATGTGTTTAAAGGGTATTATGAAACTTTTTCATCGCCAAGATCCTTGTTATTGTGTCCCAGGGCTTTGGTTTGCTTATTCATGAAGGCCCAATGACATAAAAACGATAATGGATGACCTTGCATTTTCGTCAAAATTTCAACCATGGCCATAGGGACGGGTGAAATAGCTCAAGTGATGTAGTTGGATGTTCCTTCAAATGGCCATAGCTTCGTAGCCATGTGTCCTAGCATGATGATTAAGACAGTTTTCGAAAGGTATTGAAGTGGTCTACAAGATTTGTACATAGGTTTAAAGATCAAAGTCACTTTTAGTGAAGTAAATCGCCTCTGAATGCATTGTACTCGGGAAAACCTGTCAATTTGAGCATGTGTTTAAAGGGTATTATGAAACTTTTTCATCGCCAAGATCCTTGTTATTGTGTCCCAGGGCTTTGGTTTGCTTATTCATGAAGGCCCAATGACATAAAAACGATAATGGATGACCTTGCATTTTCGTCAAAATTTCAACCATGGCCATAGGGACGGGTGAAATAGCTCAAGTGATGTAGTTGGATGTTCCTTCAAATGGCCATAGCTTCGTAGCCATGTGTCCTAGCATGATGATTAAGACAGTTTTGGAAAGGTATTGAAGTAGTATACAAGATTTGTACATAGGTTTAAAGATCAAAGTCACTTTTAGTGAAGTAAATGGCCTCTGAATGCATTGTACTCGGGAAAACCTGTCGATTTGAGCATGTATTTAAAGGGTAAAGTGACCCATTATGAAACTTTTTCATCGCCAAGATCCTTGTTATTGTGTCCCAGGGCTTTGATTTGCTTATTCATGAAGGCCCAATGACATAAAAACGATAATGGATGACCTTGCATTTTCGTCAAAATTTCAACCATGGCCATAGGGACGGGTGAAATAGCTCAAGTGATGTAGTTGGATGTTCCTTCAAATGGCCATAACTTCGTAGCCATGTGTCCTTGCGTGATGATTAAGACAGTTTTCGAAAGGTATTGAAGTGGTCTACAAGATTTGTACATAGGTTTAAAGATCAAAGTCACTTTTAGTGAAGTAAATCGCCTCTGAATGCATTGTACTCGGGAAAACCTGTCAATTTGAGCATGTGTTTAAAGGGTATTATGAAACTTTTTCATCGCCAAGATCCTTGTTATTGTGTCCCAGGGCTTTGGTTTGCTTATTCATGAAGGCCCAATGACATAAAAACGATAATGGATGACCTTGCATTTTCGTCAAAATTTCAACCATGGCCATAGGGACGGGTGAAAAAGCTCAAGTGATGTAGTTGGATGTTCCTTCAAATGGCCATAACTTCGTAGCCATGTGTCCTAGCGTGATGATTAAGACAGTTTTGGGAAGGTATTGAAGTGGTCTACAAGATCTGTACATTGATTGAAAGATCAAATTATTTTTAGTCTAGTAAATGGCCTCTGAATGCATTGTACTCGGGAAAACCTGTCGATTTGAGCATGTATTTAAAGGGTAAAGTGACCCATTATGAAACTTTTTCATCGCCAAGATCCTTGTTATTGTGTCCCAGGGCTTTGATTTGCTTATTCATGAAGGCCCAATGACATAAAAACGATAATGGATGACCTTGCATTTTCGTCAAAATTTCAACCATGGCCATAGGGACGGGTGAAATAGCTCAAGTGATGTAGTTGGATGTTCCTTCAAATGGCCATAACTTCGTAGCCATGTGTCCTTGCGTGATGATTAAGACAGTTTTCGAAAGGTATTGAAGTAGTATACAAGATTTGTACATAGGTTTAAAGATCAAAGTCACTTTTAGTGAAGTAAATCGCCTCTGAATGCATTGTACTCGGGAAAACCTGTCAATTTGAGCATGTGTTTAAAGGGTATTATGAAACTTTTTCATCGCCAAGATCCTTGTTATTGTGTCCCAGGGCTTTGATTTGCTTATTCATGAAGGCCCAATGACATAAAAACGATAATGGATGACCTTGCATTTTCGTCAAAATTTCAACCATGGCCATAGGGACGGGTGAAATAGCTCAAGTGATGTAGTTGGATGTTCCTTCAAATGGCCATAACTTCGTAGCCATGTGTCCTTGCGTGATGATTAAGACAGTTTTGGAAAGGTATTGAAGTGGTCTACAAGATCTGTACATTGATTGAAAGATCAAAGTCACTTTCAGTGTAGTAAATGGCCTCTGAATGCATTGTACTCGGGAAAACCTGTCAATTTGAGCATGTGTTTAAAGGGTATTATGAAACTTTTTCATCGCCAAGATCCTTGTTATTGTGTCCCAGGGCTTTGGTTTGCTTATTTATGAAGGCCCAGTGACATAAAAACGATAATGGATGACCTTGCATTTTCGTCAAAATTTCAACCATGGCCATAGGGACGGGTGAAATAGCTCAAGTGATGTAGTTGGATGTTCCTTCAAATGGCCATAACCTCGTAGCCATGTGTCCTAGCGTGTTGATTGAGACAGTTTTGGAAAGGTATTGAAGTGGTCTACAAGATCTGTACATTGATTGAAAGATCAAAGTCACTTTCAGTGTAGTAAATGGCCTCTGAATGCATTGTACTCGGGAAAACCTGTCAATTTGAGCATGTGTTTAAAGGGTATTATGAAACTTTTTCATCGCCAAGATCCTTGTTATTGTGTCCCAGGGCTTTGGTTTGCTTATTTATGAAGGCCCAGTGACATAAAAACGATAATGGATGACCTTGCATTTTCGTCAAAATTTCAACCATGGCCATAGGGACGGGTTAGAAAGCTCAAGTGATGTAGTTGGATGTTCCTTCAAATGGCCATAGCTTCGTAGCCATGTGTCCTTGCGTGATGATTAAGACAGTTTTGGAAAGGTATTGAAGTGTTCTACAAGATCTGTACAAAGGTTAAAAGATCAAATTCATTTTTAGTCTAGTAAATCGTCTCTGAATGCATTGTACTCGGGAAAACCTGTCAATTTGAGCATGTGTTTAAAGGGTATTATGAAACTTTTTCATCGCCAAGATCCTTGTTATTGTGTCCCAGGGCTTTGGTTTGCTTATTCATGAAGGCCCAATAACATAAAAACGATAATGGATGACCTTGCATTTTCGTCAAAATTTCAACCATGGCCATAGGGACGGGTGAAAAAGCTCAAGTGATGTAGTTGGATGTTCCTTCAAATGGCCATAACTTCGTAGCCATGTGTCCTTGCGTGATGATGAAGACAGTTTTGGAAAGGTATTGAAGTGTTCTACAAGATCTGTACAAAGGTTAAAAGATCAAATTCATTTTTAGTCTAGTAAATCGCCTCTGAATGCATTGTACTCGGGAAAACCTGTCAATTTGAGCATGTGTTTAAAGGGTATTATGAAACTTTTTCATCGCCAAGATCCTTGTTATTGTGTCCCAGGGCTTTGGTTTGCTTATTCATGAAGGCTCAATGACATAAAAACGATAATGGATGACCTTGCATTTTCGTCAAAATTTCAACCATGGCCAAAGGGACGGGTGAAATAGCTCAAGTGATGTAGTTGGATGTTCCTTCAAATGGCCATAACTTCGTAGCCATGTGTCCTTGCGTGATGATTAAGACAGTTTTGGAAAGGTATTGAAGTGTTCTACAAGATCTGTACATAGGTTTAAAGATCAAATATACTTTTAGTCTAGTAAATGGCCTCTGAATGCATTGTACTCGGGAAAACCTGTCAATTTGAGCATGTGTTTAAAGGGTATTATGAAACTTTTTCATCGCCAAGATCCTTGTTATTGCGTCCCAGGGCTTTGGTTTGCTTATTCATGAAGGCCCAATGACATAAAAACGATAATGGATGACCTTGCATTTTCGTCAAAATTTCAACCATGGCCATAGGGACGGGTTAGAAAGCTCAAGTGATGTAGTTGGATGTTCCTTCAAATGGCCATAACCTCGTAGCCATGCGTCCTAGCGTGATGATTAAGACAGTTTTGGAAAGGTATTGAAGTGGTCTACAAGATCTGTACATTGATTGAAAGATCAAAGTCACTTTCAGTGTAGTAAATGGCCTCTGAATGCATTGTACTCGGGAAAACCTGTCGATTTGAGCATGTATTTAAAGGGTAAAGTGACCCATTATGAAACTTTTTCATCGCCAAGATCCTTGTTATTGTGTCCCAGGGCTTTGATTTGCTTATTCATGAAGGCCCAATGACATAAAAACGATAATGGATGACCTTGCATTTTGGTCAAAATTTCAACCATGGCCATAGGGACGGGTGAAATAGCTCAAGTGATGTAGTTGGATGTTCCTTCAAATGGCCATAACTTCGTAGCCATGTGGCCTAGCGTGATGATTAAGACAGTTTTGGAAAGGTATTGAAGTGTTCTACAAGATCTGTACAAAGGTTAAAAGATCAAATTCATTTTTAGTCTAGTAAATCGCCTCTGAATGCATTGTACTCGGGAAAACCTGTCAATTTGAGCATGTGTTTAAAGGGTATTATGAAACTTTTTCATCGCCAAGATCCTTGTTATTGTGTCCCAGGGCTTTGGTTTGCTTATTCATGAAGGCTCAATGACATAAAAACGATAATGGATGACCTTGCATTTTCGTCAAAATTTCAACCATGGCCATAGGGACGGGTGAAATAGCTCAAGTGATGTAGTTGGATGTTCCTTCAAATGGCCATAACTTCGTAGCCATGTGTCCTAGCATGATGATTAAGACAGTTTTGGAAAGGTATTGAAGTGTTCTACAAGATCTGTACAAAGGTTAAAAGATCAAATTCATTTTTAGTCTAGTAAATCGCATCTGAATGCATTGTACTCGGGAAAACCTGTCAATTTGAGCATGTGTTTAAAGGGTATTATGAAACTTTTTCATCGCCAAGATCCTTGTTATTGTGTCCCAGGGCTTTGGTTTGCTTATTCATGAAGGCTCAATGACATAAAAACGATAATGGATGACCTTGCATTTTCGTCAAAATTTCAACCATGGCCAAAGGGACGGGTGAAATAGCTCAAGTGATGTAGTTGGATGTTCCTTCAAATGGCCATAACTTCGTAGCCATGTGTCCTTGCGTGATGATTAAGACAGTTTTGGAAAGGTATTGAAGTGTTCTACAAGATCTGTACATAGGTTTAAAGATCAAATATACTTTTAGTCTAGTAAATGGCCTCTGAATGCATTGTACTCGGGAAAACCTGTCAATTTGAGCATGTGTTTAAAGGGTATTATGAAACTTTTTCATCGCCAAGATCCTTGTTATTGCGTCCCAGGGCTTTGGTTTGCTTATTCATGAAGGCCCAATGACATAAAAACGATAATGGATGACCTTGCATTTTCGTCAAAATTTCAACCATGGCCATAGGGACGGGTTAGAAAGCTCAAGTGATGTAGTTGGATGTTCCTTCAAATGGCCATAACCTCGTAGCCATGCGTCCTAGCGTGATGATTAAGACAGTTTTGGAAAGGTATTGAAGTGGTCTACAAGATCTGTACATTGATTGAAAGATCAAAGTCACTTTCAGTGTAGTAAATGGCCTCTGAATGCATTGTACTCGGGAAAACCTGTCGATTTGAGCATGTATTTAAAGGGTAAAGTGACCCATTATGAAACTTTTTCAACGCCAAGATCCTTGTTATTGTGTCCCAGGGCTTTGATTTGCTTATTCATGAAGGCCCAATGACATAAAAACGATAATGGATGACCTTGCATTTTCGTCAAAATTTCAACCATGGCCATAGGGACGGGTGAAAAAGCTCAGGTGATGTAGTTGGATGTTCCTTCAAATGGCCATAACTTCGTAGCCATGTGTCCTTGCGTGATGATTAAGACAGTTTTGGAAAGGTATTGAAGTGTTCTACAAGATCTGTACAAAGGTTAAAAGATCAAATTCATTTTTAGTCTAGTAAATCGCCTCTGAATGCATTGTACTCGGGAAAACCTGTCAATTTGAGCATGTGTTTAAAGGGTATTATGAAACTTTTTCATCGCCAAGATCCTTGTTATTGTGTCCCAGGGCTTTGGTTTGCTTATTCATGAAGGCCCAATGACATAAAAACGATAATGGATGACCTTGCATTTTCGTCAAAATTTCAACCATGGCCATAGGGACGGGTGAAAAAGCTCAAGTGATGTAGTTGGATGTTCCTTCAAATGGCCATAACTTCGTAGCCATGTGTCCTAGCATGATGATTAAGACAGTTTTGGAAAGGTATTGAAGTGGTCTACAAGATCTGTACAAAGGTTAAAAGATCAAATTCATTTTTAGTCTAGTAAATCGCCTCTGAATGCATTGTACTCGGGAAAACCTGTCAATTTGAGCATGTGTTTAAAGGGTATTATGAAACTTTTTCATCGCCAAGATCCTTGTTATTGTGTCCCAGGGCTTTGATTTGCTTATTCATGAAGGCCCAATGACATAAAAACGATAATGGATGACCTTGCATTTTCGTCAAAATTTCAACCATGGCCATAGGGACGGGTGAAAAAGCTCAAGTGATGTAGTTGGATGTTCCTTCAAATGGCCATAACTTCGTAGCCATGTGTCCTTGCGTGATGATTAAGACAGTTTTGGAAAGGTATTGAAGTGTTCTACAAGATCTGTACAAAGGTTAAAAGATCAAATTCATTTTTAGTCTAGTAAATCGCCTCTGAATGCATTGTACTTGGGAAAACCTGTCAATTTGAGCATGTGTTTAAAGGGTATTATGAAACTTTTTCATCGCCAAGATCCTTGTTATTGCGTCCCAGGGCTTTGGTTTGCTTATTCATGAAGGCCCAATGACATAAAAACGATAATGGATGACCTTGCATTTTCGTCAAAATTTCAACCATGGCCATAGGGACGGGTTAGAAAGCTCAAGTGATGTAGTTGGATGTTCCTTCAAATGGCCATAACCTCGTAGCCATGCGTCCTAGCGTGATGATTAAGACAGTTTTGGAAAGGTATTGAAGTGGTCTACAAGATCTGTACATAGGTTTAAAGATCAAAGTCATTTTTAGTCTAGTAAATCGCCTCTGAATGCATTGTACTCGGGAAAACCTGTCAATTTGAGCATGTATTTAAAGGGTAAAGTGACCCATTATGAAACTTTTTCATCGCCAAGATCCTTGTTATTGTGTCCCAGGGCTTTGGTTTGCTTATTCATGAAGGCCCAGTGACATAAAAACGATAATGGATGACCTTGCATTTTCGTCAAAATTTCAACCATGGCCATAGGGACGGGTGAAAAAGCTCAAGTGATGTAGTTGGATGTTCCTTCAAATGGCCATAACTTCGTAGCCATGTGTCCTTGCGTGATGATTAAGACAGTTTTGGAAAGGTATTGAAGTGTTCTACAAGATCTGTACAAAAGTTAAAAGATCAAATTCATTTTTAGTCTAGTAAATCGCCTCTGAATGCATTGTACTCGGGAAAACCTGTCAATTTGAGCATGTGTTTAAAGGGTATTATGAAACTTTTTCATCGCCAAGATCCTTGTTATTGTGTCCCAAGGCTTTGATTTGCTTATTCATGAAGGCCCAATGACATAAAAACGATAATGGATGACCTTGCATTTTCGTCAAAATTTCAACCATGGCCATAGGGACGGGTGAAATAGCTCAAGTGATGTAGTTGGATGTTCCTTCAAATGGCCATAACTTCGTAGCCATGTGTCCTTGCGTGATGATTAAGACAGTTTTGGAAAGGTATTGAAGTGTTCTACAAGATCTGTACAAAGGTTAAAAGATCAAATTCATTTTTAGTCTCGTAAATCGCCTCTGAATGCATTGTACTCGGGAAAACCTGTCGATTTGAGCATGTGTTTAAAGGGTATTATGAAACTTTTTCATCGCCAAGATCCTTGTTATTGTGTCCCAGGGCTTTGATTTGCTTATTCATGAAGGCCCAATGACATAAAAACGATAATGGATGACCTTGCATTTTCGTCAAAATTTCAACCATGGCCATAGGGACGGGTGAAAAAGCTCAAGTGATGTAGTTGGATGTTCCTTCAAATGGCCATAACTTCGTAGCCATGTGTCCTTGCGTGATGATTAAGACAGTTTTGGAAAGGTATTGAAGTGTTCTACAAGATCTGTACAAAGGTTAAAAGATCAAATTCATTTTTAGTCTAGTAAATCGCCTCTGAATGCATTGTACTTGGGAAAACCTGTCAATTTGAGCATGTGTTTAAAGGGTATTATGAAACTTTTTCATCGCCAAGATCCTTGTTATTGTGTCCCAGGGCTTTGATTTGCTTATTCATGAAGGCCCAATGACATAAAAACGATAATGGATGACCTTGCATTTTCGTCAAAATTTCAACCATGGCCATAGGGACGGGTTAGAAAGCTCAAGTGATGGTTGGATGTTCCTTCAAATGGCCATAACTTCGTAGCCATGTGTCCTAGCATGATGATTAAGACAGTTTTGGAAAGGTATTGAAGTAGTATACAAGATCTGTACATAGGTTAAAAGATCAAATTCAGTTTTAGTCTAGTAAATCGCCTCTGAATGCATTGTACTCGGGAAAACCTGTCGATTTGAGCATGTATTTAAAGGGTAAAGTGACCCATTATGAAACTTTTTCATCGCCAAGATCCTTGTTATTGTGTCCCAGGGCTTTGGTTTGCTTATTCATGAAGGCCCAATGACATAAAAACGATAATGGATGACCTTGCATTTTCGTCAAAATTTCAACCATGGCCATAGGGACGGGTTAGAAAGCTCAAGTGATGGTTGGATGTTCCTTCAAATGGCCATAACTTCGTAGCCATGTGTCCTTGCGTGATGATTAAGACAGTTTTGGAAAGGTATTGAAGTGTTCTACAAGATCTGTACATTGATTGAAAGATCAAAGTCACTTTCAGTGTAGTAAATGGCCTCTGAATGCATTGTACTCGGGAAAACCTGTCGATTTGAGCATGTATTTAAAGGGTAAAGTGACCCATTATGAAACTTTTTCATCGCCAAGATCCTTGTTATTGTGTCCCAGGGCTTTGATTTGCTTATTCATGAAGGCCCAATGACATAAAAACGATAATGGATGACCTTGCATTTTCGTCAAAATTTCAACCATGGCCATAGGGACGGGTGAAAAAGCTCAAGTGATGTAGTTGGATGTTCCTTCAAATGGCCATAACTTCGTAGCCATGTGTCCTTGCGTGATGATTAAGACAGTTTTGGAAAGGTATTGAAGTGTTCTACAAGATCTGTACAAAGGTTAAAAGATCAAATTCATTTTTAGTCTAGTAAATCGCCTCTGAATGCATTGTACTTGGGAAAACCTGTCAATTTGAGCATGTGTTTAAAGGGTATTATGAAACTTTTTCATCGCCAAGATCCTTGTTATTGTGTCCCAGGGCTTTGATTTGCTTATTCATGAAGGCCCAATGACATAAAAACGATAATGGATGACCTTGCATTTTCGTCAAAATTTCAACCATGGCCATAGGGACGGGTTAGAAAGCTCAAGTGATGGTTGGATGTTCCTTCAAATGGCCATAACTTCGTAGCCATGTGGCCTAGCGTGATGATTAAGACAGTTTTGGAAAGGTATTGAAGTGGTCTACCCGATCTGTACATAGGTTTAAAGATCAAATTCACTTTTAGTCTAGTAAATGGCCTCTGAATGCATTGTACTCGGGAAAACCTGTCAATTTGAGCATGTGTTTATAGGGTATTAAGAAACTTTTTCATCGCCAAGATCCTTGTTATTGTGTCCCAGGGCTTTGGTTTGCTTATTCATGAAGGCCCAGTGACATAAAAACGATAATGGATGACCTTGCATTTTCGTCAAAATTTCAACCATGGCCATAGGGACGGGTGAAAAAGCTCAAGTGATGTAGTTGGATGTTCCTTCAAATGGCCATAACTTCGTAGCCATGTGTCCTTGCGTGATGATTAAGACAGTTTTGGAAAGGTATTGAAGTGTTCTACAAGATCTGTACATAGATTTAAAGATCAAATTCACTTTTAGTCTAGTAAATCGCCTCTGAATGCATTGTACTCGGGAAAACCTGTCAATTTGAGCATGTGTTTAAAGGGTATTATGAAACTTTTTCATCGCCAAGATCCTTGTTATTGTGTCCCAGGGCTTTGGTTTGCTTATTCATGAAGGCCCAATGACATAAAAACGATAATGGATGACCTTGCATTTTCGTCAAAATTTCAACCATGGCCATAGGGACGGGTGAAATAGCTCAAGTTATGTAGTTGGATGTTCCTTCAAATGGCCATAGCTTCGTAGCCATGTGGCCTAGCGTGATGATTAAGACAGTTTTGGAAAGGTATTGAAGTGGTCTACAAGATTTGTACATAGGTTTAAAGATCAAATTCACTTTTAGTCTAGTAAATCGCCTCTGAATGCATTGTACTCGGGAAAACCTGTCAATTTGAGCATGTGTTTAAAGGGTATTATGAAACTTTTTCATCGCCAAGATCCTTGTTATTGTGTCCCAGGGCTTTGATTTGCTTATTCATGAAGGCCCAATGACATAAAAACGATAATGGATGACCTTGCATTTTCGTCAAAATTTCAACCATGGCCATAGGGACGGGTGAAATAGCTCAAGTGATGTAGTTGGATGTTCCTTCAAATGGCCATAACTTCGTAGCCATGTGTCCTAGCATGATGATTAAGACAGTTTTGGAAAGGTATTGAAGTGTTCTACAAGATCTGTACATTGATTGAACGATCAAAGTCACTTTCAGTGTAGTAAATGGCCTCTGAATGCATTGTACTCGGGAAAACCTGTCGATTTGCGCATGTATTTAAAGGGTAAAGTGACCCATTATGAAACTTTTTCATCGCCAAGATCCTTGTTATTGTGTCCCAGGGCTTTGATTTGCTTATTCATGAAGGCCCAATGACATAAAAACGATAATGGATGACCTTGCATTTTCCTCAAAATTTCAACCATGGCCATAGGGACGGGTGAAAAAGCTCAAGTGATGTAGTTGGATGTTCCTTCAAATGGCCATAACTTCGTAGCCATGTGTCCTTGCGTGATGATTAAGACAGTTTTGGAAAGGTATTGAAGTGTTCTACAAGATCTGTACAAAGGTTAAAAGATCAAATTCATTTTTAGTCTAGATCATCGTCTCTGAATGCATTGTACTCGGGAAAACCTGTCAATTTGAGCATGTGTTTAAAGGGTATTATGAAACTTTTTCATCGCCAAGATCCTTGTTATTGTGTCCCAGGGCTTTGGTTTGCTTATTCATGAAGGCCCAGTGACATAAAAACGATAATGGATGACCTTGGATTAGTTGGATGTTCCTTCAAATGGCCATAACTTCGTAGCCATGTGTCCTTGCGTGATGATTAAGACAGTTTTGGAAAGGTATTGAAGTGTTCTACAAGATCTGTACAAAGGTTAAAAGATCAAATTCACTTTTAGTCTAGTAAATGGCCTCTGAATGCATTGTACTCGGGAAAACCTGTCAATTTGAGCATGTGTTTAAAGGGTATTATGAAACTTTTTCATCGCCAAGATCCTTGTTATTGTGTCCCAGGGCTTTGGTTTGCTTATTCATGAAGGCCCAGTGACATAAAAACGATAATGGATGACCTTGCATTTTCGTCAAAATTTCAACCATGGCCATAGGGACGGGTGAAAAAACTCAAGTGATGTAGTTGGATGTTCCTTCAAATGGCCATAACTTCGTAGCCATGTGGCCTAGCGTGATGATTAAGACAGTTTTGGAAAGGTATTGAAGTGTTCTACAAGATCTGTACAAAGGTTAAAAGATCAAATTCATTTTTAGTCTAGTAAATCGCCTCTGAATGCATTGTACTCGGGAAAACCTGTCGATTTGAGCATGTGTTTAAAGGGTATTATGAAACTTTTTCATTGCCAAGATCCTTGTTATTGTGTCCCAGGGCTTTGGTTTGCTTATTCATGAAGGCCCAATGACATAAAAACGATAATGGATGACCTTGCATTTTCGTCAAAATTTCAACCATGGCCATAGGGACGGGTGAAAAAGCTCAAGTGATGTAGTTGGATGTTCCTTCAAATGGCCATAACTTCGTAGCCATGTGTCCTTGCGTGATGATTAAGACAGTTTTGGAAAGGTATTGAAGTGGTCTACAAGATCTGTACATAGGTTTAAAGATCAAATTCACTTTTAGTCTAGTAAATGGCCTCTGAATGCATTGTACTCGGGAAAACCTGTCAATTTGAGCATGTGTTTAAAGGGTATTAAGAAACTTTTTCATCGCCAAGATCCTTGTTATTGTGTCCCAGGGCTTTGGTTTGCTTATTCATGAAGGCCCAATGACATAAAAACGATAATGGATGACCTAGCATTTTCGTCAAAATTTCAACCATGGCCATAGGGACGGGTTAGAAAGCTCAAGTGATGGTTGGATGTTCCTTCAAATGGCCATAACTTCGTAGCCATGTGTCCTTGCGTGATGATTAAGACAGTTTTGGAAAGGTATTGAAGTGTTCTACAAGATCTGTACAAAGGTTAAAAGATCAAATTCATTTTTAGTCTAGTAAATCGCCTCTGAATGCATTGTACTCGGGAAAACCTGTCAATTTGAGCATGTGTTTAAAGGGTATTATGAAACTTTTTCATCGCCAAGATCCTTGTTATTGTGTCCCAGGGCTTTGGTTTGCTTATTCATGAAGGCCCAGTGACATAAAAACGATAATGGATGACCTTGCATTTTCGTCAAAATTTCAACCATGGCCATAGGGACGGATTAGAAAGCTCAAGTGATGGTTGGATGTTCCTTCAAATGGCCATAACTTCGTAGCCATGTGTCCTTGCGTGATGATTAAGACAGTTTTGGGAAGGTATTGAAGTGTTCTACAAGATCTGTACAAAGGTTAAAAGATCAAATTCATTTTTAGTCTAGTAAATCGTCTCTGAATGCATTGTACTCGGGAAAACCTGTCAATTTGAGCATGTGTTTAAAGGGTATTATGAAACTTTTTCATTGCCAAGATCCTTGTTATTGTGTCCCAGGGCTTTGGTTTGCTTATTCATGAAGGCCCAGTGACATAAAAACGATAATGGATGACCTTGCATTTTCGTCAAAATTTCAACCATGGCCATAGGGACGGGTGAAAAAGCTCAAGTGATGTAGTTGGATGTTCCTTCAAATGGCCATAACCTCGTAGCCATGTGTCCTAGCGTGATGATTAAGACAGTTTTGGAAAGGTATTGAAGTGGTCTACAAGATCTGTACATTGATTGAAAGATCAAAGTCACTTTCAGTGTAGTAAATGGCCTCTGAATGCATTGTACTCGGGAAAACCTGTCGATTTGAGCATGTATTTAAAGGGTAAAGTGACCCATTATGAAACTTTTTCATCGCCAAGATCCTTGTTATTGTGTCCCAGGGCTTTGATTTGCTTATTCATGAAGGCCCAATGACATAAAAACGATAATGGATGACTTTGCATTTTCGTCAAAATTTCAACCATGGCCATAGGGACGGGTGAAAAAGCTCAAGTGATGTAGTTGGATGTTCCTTCAAATGGCCATAACTTCGTAGCCATGTGTCCTAGCGTGATGATTAAGACAGTTTTGGAAAGGTATTGAAGTGGTCTACAAGATCTGTACATAGGTTTAAAGATCAAATTCACTTTTAGTCTAGTAAATGGCCTCTGAATGCATTGTACTCGGGAAAACCTGTCAATTTGAGCATGTGTTTAAAGGGTATTAAGAAACTTTTTCATCGCCAAGATCCTTGTTATTGTGTCCCAGGGCTTTGGTTTGCTTATTCATGAAGGCCCAATGACATAAAAACGATAATGGATGACCTAGCATTTTCGTCAAAATTTCAACCATGGCCATAGGGACGGGTTAGAAAGCTCAAGTGATGGTTGGATGTTCCTTCAAATGGCCATAACTTCGTAGCCATGTGTCCTAGCGTGATGATTAAGACAGTTTTGGGAAGGTATTGAAGTGGTCTACAAGATCTGTACATTGATTGAAAGATCAAATTCATTTTTAGTCTAGTAAATGGCCTCTGAATGCATTGTACTCGGGAAAACCTGTCAATTTGAGCATGTGTTTAAAGGGTATTATGAAACTTTTTCATCGCCAAGATCCTTGTTATTGTGTCCCAGGGCTTTGGTTTGCTTATTCATGAAGGCCCAGTGACATAAAAACGATAATGGATGACCTTGCATTTTCGTCAAAATTTCAACCATGGCCATAGGGACGGATTAGAAAGCTCAAGTGATGGTTGGATGTTCCTTCAAATGGCCATAACTTCGTAGCCATGTGTCCTTGCGTGATGATTAAGACAGTTTTGGGAAGGTATTGAAGTGTTCTACAAGATCTGTACAAAGGTTAAAAGATCAAATTCATTTTTAGTCTAGTAAATCGTCTCTGAATGCATTGTACTCGGGAAAACCTGTCAATTTGAGCATGTGTTTAAAGGGTATTATGAAACTTTTTCATTGCCAAGATCCTTGTTATTGTGTCCCAGGGCTTTGGTTTGCTTATTCATGAAGGCCCAGTGACATAAAAACGATAATGGATGACCTTGCATTTTCGTCAAAATTTCAACCATGGCCATAGGGACGGGTCAGAAAGCTCAAGTGATGGTTGGATGTTCCTTCAAATGGCCATAACTTCGTAGCCATGTGGCCTAGCGTGATGATTAAGACAGTTTTGGAAAGGTATTGAAGTGTTCTACAAGATCTGTACATTGATTGAAAGATCAAAGTCACTTTCAGTGTAGTAAATGGTCTCTGAATGCATTGTACTCGGGAAAACCTGTCGATTTGAGCATGTATTTAAAGGGTAAAGTGACCCATTATGAAACTTTTTCATCGCCAAGATCCTTGTTATTGTGTCCCAGGGCTTTGATTTGCTTATTCATGAAGGCCCAATGACATAAAAACGATAGTGGATGACCTTGCATTTTCGTCAAAATTTCAACCATGGCCATAGGGACGGGTGAAAAAGCTCAAGTGATGTAGTTGGATGTTCCTTCAAATGGCCATAACTTCGTAGCCATGTGTCCTTGCGTGATGATTAAGACAGTTTTGGAAAGGTATTGAAGTGTTCTACAAGATCTGTACAAAGGTTAAAAGATCAAATTCATTTTAAGTCTAGTAAATCGTCTCTGAATGCATTGTACTCGGGAAAACCTGTCAATTTGAGCATGTGTTTAAAGGGTATTATGAAACTTTTTCATCGCCAAGATCCTTGTTATTGTGTCCCAGGGCTTTGGTTTGCTTATTCATGAAGGCCCAGTGACATAAAAACGATAATGGATGACCTTGCATTTTCGTCAAAATTTCAACCATGGCCATAGGGACGGGTTAGAAAGCTCAAGTGATGGTTGGATGTTCCTTCAAATGGCCATAACTTCGTAGCCATGTGGCCTAGCGTGATGATTAAGACAGTTTTGGAAAGGTATTGAAGTGTTCTACAAGATCTGTACATTGATTGAAAGATCAAAGTCACTTTCAGTGTAGTAAATGGCCTCTGAATGCATTGTACTCGGGAAAACCTGTCAATTTGAGCATGTGTTTAAAGGGTAATATGACCCAATATGAAACATTTTCATCACCAAGATCCTTGTTATTGTGTCCCAGGGCTTTGATTTGCTTATTCATGAAGGCCCAATGACATAAAAACGATAATGGATGACCTTGCATTTTCGTCAAAATTTCAACCATGGCCATAGGGACGGGTGAAAAAGCTCAAGTGATGTAGTTGGATGTTCCTTCAAATGGCCATAACTTCGTAGCCATGTGTCCTTGCGTGATGATTAAGACAGTTTTGGAAAGGTATTGAAGTGTTCTACAAGATCTGTACAAAGGTTAAAAGATCAAATTCATTTTTAGTCTAGTAAATCGCCTCTGAATGCATTGTACTTGGGAAAACCTGTCAATTTGAGCATGTGTTTAAAGGGTAATATGACCCAATATGAAACATTTTCATCACCAAGATCCTTGTTATTGTGTCCCAGGGCTTTGATTTGCTTATTCATGAAGGCCCAATGACATAAAAACGATAATGGATGACCTTGCATTTTCGTCAAAATTTCAACCATGGCCATAGGGACGGGTGAAATAGCTCAAGTGATGTAGTTGGATGTTCCTTCAAATGGCCATAACTTCGTAGCCATGTCTCCTAGCGTGATGATTAAGACAGTTTTGGAAAGGTATTGAAGTGTTCTACAAGATCTGTACAAAGGTTAAAAGATCAAATTCATTTTTAGTCTAGTAAATCGCCTCTGAATGCATTGTACTCGGGAAAACCTGTCAATTTGAGCATGTGTTTAAAGGGTATTATGAAACTTTTTCATCGCCAAGATCCTTGTTATTGTGTCCCAGGGCTTTGGTTTGCTTATTCATGAAGGCCCAGTGACATAAAAACGATAATGGATGACCTTGCATTTTCGTCAAAATTTCAACCATGGCCATAGGGACGGGTGAAAAAGCTCAAGTGATGTAGTTGGATGTTCCTTCAAATGGCCATAACCTCGTAGCCATGTGTCCTAGCGTGATGATTAAGACAGTTTTGGAAAGGTATTGAAGTGTTCTACACGATCTGTACATAGGTTTAAAGATCAAATTCATTTTTAGTCTAGTAAATCGTCTCTGAATGCATTGTACTCGGGAAAACCTGTCAATTTGAGCATGTGTTTAAAGGGTATTATGAAACTTTTTCATCGCCAAGATCCTTGTTATTGTGTCCCAGGGCTTTGGTTTGCTTATTCATGAAGGCCCAATGACATAAAAACGATAATGGATGACCTTGCATTTTCGTCAAAATTTCAACCATGGCCATAGGGACGGGTGAAAAAGCTCAAGTGATGTAGTTGGATGTTCCTTCAAATGGCCATAACTTCGTAGCCATGTGTCCTAGCATGATGATTAAGACAGTTTTGGAAAGGTATTGAAGTGTTCTACAAGATCTGTACAAAGGTTAAAAGATCAAATTCATTTTTAGTCTAGTAAATGGCCTCTGAATGCATTGTACTCGGGAAAACCTGTCAATTTGAGCATGTGTTTAAAGGGTATTAAGAAACTTTTTCATCGCCAAGATCCTTGTTATTGTGTCCCAGGGCTTTGGTTTGCTTATTCAAGAAGGCCCAATGACATAAAAACGATAATGGATGACCTTGCATTTTCGTCAAAATTTCAACCATGGCCATAGGGACGGGTTAGAAAGCTCAAGTGATGTAGTTGGATGTTCCTTCAAATGGCCATAACCTCGTAGCCATGTGTCCTAGCGTGATGATCAAGACAGTTTTGGAAAGGTATTGAAGTGTTCTACAAGATCTGTACAAAGGTTAAAAGAACAAATTCATTTTTAGGCTAGTAAATCGCCTCTGAATGCATTGTACTCGGGAAAACCTGTCAATTTGAGCATGTGTTTAAAGGGTATTATGAAACTTTTTCATCGCCAAGATCCTTGTTATTGTGTCCCAGGGCTTTGGTTTGCTTATTCATGAAGGCGCAATGACATAAAAACGATAATGGATGACCTTGCATTTTCGTCAAAATTTCAACCATGGCCATAGGGACGGGTGAAATAGCTCAAGTGATGTAGTTGGATGTTCCTTCAAATGGCCATAACCTCGTAGCCATGCGTCCTAGCGTGATGATTAAGACAGTTTTGGAAAGGTATTGAAGTGGTCTACAAGATCTGTACATTGATTGAACGATCAAAGTCACTTTCAGTGTAGTAAATGGCCTCTGAATGCATTGTACTCGGGAAAACCTGTCGATTTGAGCATGTATTTAAAGGGTAAAGTGACCCATTATGAAACTTATTCATCGCCAAGATCCTTGTCATTGTGTCCCAGGGCTTTGGTTTGCTTATTCATGAAGCCCCAATGACATAAGAACGATAATGGATGACCTTGCATTTTCGTCAAAATTTCAACCATGGCCATAGGGACGGGTGAAAAAGGTCAAGTGATGTAGTTGGATGTTCCTTCAAATGGCCATTACCTCGTAGCCATGTGTCCTAGCGTGATGATTAAGACAGTTTTGGAAAGGTATTGAAGTGGTCTACAAGATCTGTACATTGATTGAACGATCAAAGTCACTTTCAGTGTAGTAAATGGCCTCTGAATGCATTGTACTCGGGAAAACCTGTCGATTTGAGCATGTATTTAAAGGGTAAAGTGACCCATTATGAAACTTTTTCATCGCCAAGATCCTTGTTATTGTGTCCCAGGGCTTTGATTTGCTTATTCATGAAGGCCCAATGACATAAAAACGATAATGGATGACCTTGCATTTTCGTAAAAATTTCAACCATGGCCATAGGGACGGGTGAAATAGCTCAAGTGATGTAGTTGGATGTTCCTTCAAATGGCCATAGCTTCGTAGCCATGTGGCCTAGCGTGATGATTAAGACAGTTTTGGAAAGGTATTGAAGTGTTCTACAAGATCTGTACAAAGGTTAAAAGATCAAATTCATTTTTAGTCTAGTAAATCGCCTCTGAATGCATTGTACTCGGGAAAACCTGTCAATTTGAGCATGTGTTTAAAGGGTATTATGAAACTTTTTCATCGCCAGGATCCTTGTTATTGTGTCCCAGGGCTTTGATTTGCTTATTCATGAAGGCCCAATGACATAAAAACGATAATGGATGACCTTGCATTTTCGTAAAAATTTCAACCATGGCCATAGGGACGGATGAAATAGCTCAAGTGATGTAGTTGGATGTTCCTTCAAATGGCCATAACTTCGTAGCCATGTGTCCTAGCATGATGATTAAGACAGTTTTGGAAAGGTATTGAAGTGTTCTACAAGATCTGTACAAAGGTTAAAAGATCAAATTCATTTTTAGTCTAGTAAATCGCCTCTGAATGCATTGTACTCGGGAAAACCTGTCGATTTGAGCATGTATTTAAAGGGTAAAGTGACCCATTATGAAACTTTTTCATCGCCAAGATCCTTGTTATTGTGTCCCAGGGCTTTGATTTGCTTATTCATGAAGGCCCAATGGCATAAAAACGATAATGGATGACCTTGCATTTTCGTCAAAATTTCAACCATGGCCATAGGGACGGGTGAAATAGCTCAAGTGATGTAGTTGGATGTTCCTTCAAATGGCCATAACTTCGTAGCCATGTGTCCTTGCGTGATGATTAAGACAGTTTTGGAAAGGTATTGAAGTGTTCTACAAGTTCTGTACATAGGTTTAAAGATCAAAGTCACTTTTAGTGTAGTAAATGGCCTCTGAATGCATTGTACTCGGGAAAACCTGTCGATTTGAGCATGTATTTAAAGGGTAATATGACCCATTATGAAACTTTTTCATCGCCAAGATCCTTGTTATTGTGTCTAAGGGCTTTGATTTGCTTATTCATGAAGGCGCAATGACATAAAAACGATAATGGATGACCTTGCATTTTCGTCAAAATTTCAACCATGGCCATAGGGACGGGTGAAATAGCTCAAGTGATGTAGTTGGATGTTCCTTCAAATGGCCATAACTTCGTAGCCATGTGTCCTTGCGTGATGATTAAGACAGTTTTGGAAAGGTATTGAAGTGTTCTACAAGATCTGTACAAAGGTTAAAAGATCAAATTCATTTTTAGTCTAGTAAATCGCCTCTGAATGCATTGTACTCGGGAAAACCTGTCAATTTGAGCATGTGTTTAAAGGGTATTATGAAACTTTTTCATCGCCAAGATCCTTGTTATTGTGTCCCAGGGCTTTGGTTTGCTTATTCATGAAGGCCCAATGACATAAAGACGATAATGGATGACCTTGCATTTTCGTCAAAATTTCAACCATGGCCATAGGGACGGGTGAAAAAGCTCAAGTGATGTAGTTGGATGTTCCTTCAAATGGCCATAACTTCGTAGCCATGTGTCCTAGCGTGATGATTAAGACAGTTTTGGGAAGGTATTGAAGTGGTCTACAAGATCTGTACATTGATTGAAAGATCAAATTCATTTTTAGTCTAGTAAATGGCCTCTGAATGCATTGTACTCGGGAAAACCTGTCGATTTGAGCATGTATTTAAAGGGTAAAGTGACCCATTATGAAACTTTTTCATCGCCAAGATCCTTGTTATTGTGTCCCAGGGCTTTGATTTGCTTATTCATGAAGGCCCAATGACATAAAAACGATAATGGATGACCTTGCATTTTCGTCAAAATTTCAACCATGGCCATAGGGACGGGTGAAATAGCTCAAGTGATGTAGTTGGATGTTCCTTCAAATGGCCATAACTTCGTAGCCATGTGTCCTTGCGTGATGATTAAGACAGTTTTCGAAAGGTATTGAAGTAGTATACAAGATTTGTACATAGGTTTAAAGATCAAAGTCACTTTTAGTGAAGTAAATCGCCTCTGAATGCATTGTACTCGGGAAAACCTGTCAATTTGAGCATGTGTTTAAAGGGTATTATGAAACTTTTTCATCGCCAAGATCCTTGTTATTGTGTCCCAGGGCTTTGATTTGCTTATTCATGAAGGCCCAATGACATAAAGACGATAATGGATGACCTTGCATTTTCGTCAAAATTTCAACCATGGCCATAGGGACGGGTGAAATAGCTCAAGTGATGTAGTTGGATGTTCCTTCAAATGGCCATAACTTCGTAGCCATGTGTCCTAGCGTGATGATTAAGACAGTTTTGGGAAGGTATTGAAGTGGTCTACAAGATCTGTACATTGATTGAAAGATCAAATTCATTTTTAGTCTAGTAAATGGCCTCTGAATGCATTGTACTCGGGAAAACCTGTCGATTTGAGCATGTATTTAAAGGGTAAAGTGACCCATTATGAAACTTTTTCATCGCCAAGATCCTTGTTATTGTGTCCCAGGGCTTTGATTTGCTTATTCATGAAGGCCCAATGACATAAAAACGATAATGGATGACCTTGCATTTTCGTCAAAATTTCAACCATGGCCATAGGGACGGGTGAAATAGCTCAAGTGATGTAGTTGGATGTTCCTTCAAATGGCCATAACTTCGTAGCCATGTGTCCTTGCGTGATGATTAAGACAGTTTTCGAAAGGTATTGAAGTGGTCTACAAGATCTGTATATAGGTTTTAAGATCAAAGTCATTTTAAGTCTAGTAAATCGCCTCTGAATGCATTGTACTCGGGAAAACCTGTCAATTTGAGCATGTGTTTAAAGGGTATTATGAAACTTTTTCATCGCCAAGATCCTTGTTATTGTGTCCCAGGGCTTTGGTTTGCTTATTCATGAAGGCCCAATGACATAAAAACGATAATGGATGACCTTGCATTTTCGTCAAAATTTCAACCATGGCCATAGGGACGGGTGAAATAGCTCAAGTGATGTAGTTGGATGTTCCTTCAAATGGCCATAGCTTCGTAGCCATGTGTCCTAGCATGATGATTAAGACAGTTTTGGAAAGGTATTGAAGTAGTATACAAGATTTGTACATAGGTTTAAAGATCAAAGTCACTTTTAGTGAAGTAAATGGCTTCTGAATGCATTGTACTCGGGAAAACCTGTCGATTTGAGCATGTATTTAAAGGGTAAAGTGACCCATTATGAAACTTTTTCATCGCCAAGATCCTTGTTATTGTGTCCCAGGGCTTTGATTTGCTTATTCATGAAGGCCCAATGACATAAAAACGATAATGGATGACCTTGCATTTTCGTCAAAATTTCAACCATGGCCATAGGGACGGGTGAAATAGCTCAAGTGATGTAGTTGGATGTTCCTTCAAATGGCCATAACTTCGTAGCCATGTGTCCTTGCGTGATGATTAAGACAGTTTTCGAAAGGTATTGAAGTGGTCTACAAGATTTGTACATAGGTTTAAAGATCAAAGTCACTTTTAGTGAAGTAAATCGCCTCTGAATGCATTGTACTCGGGAAAACCTGTCAATTTGAGCATGTGTTTAAAGGGTATTATGAAACTTTTTCATCGCCAAGATCCTTGTTATTGTGTCCCAGGGCTTTGGTTTGCTTATTCATGAAGGCCCAATGACATAAAAACGATAATGGATGACCTTGCATTTTCGTCAAAATTTCAACCATGGCCATAGGGACGGGTGAAAAAGCTCAAGTGATGTAGTTGGATGTTCCTTCAAATGGCCATAACTTCGTAGCCATGTGTCCTAGCGTGATGATTAAGACAGTTTTGGGAAGGTATTGAAGTGGTCTACAAGATCTGTACATTGATTGAAAGATCAAATTCATTTTTAGTCTAGTAAATGGCCTCTGAATGCATTGTACTCGGGAAAACCTGTCGATTTGAGCATGTATTTAAAGGGTAAAGTGACCCATTATGAAACTTTTTCATCGCCAAGATCCTTGTTATTGTGTCCCAGGGCTTTGATTTGCTTATTCATGAAGGCCCAATGACATAAAAACGATAATGGATGACCTTGCATTTTCGTCAAAATTTCAACCATGGCCATAGGGACGGGTGAAATAGCTCAAGTGATGTAGTTGGATGTTCCTTCAAATGGCCATAACTTCGTAGCCATGTGTCCTTGCGTGATGATTAAGACAGTTTTCGAAAGGTATTGAAGTAGTATACAAGATTTGTACATAGGTTTAAAGATCAAAGTCACTTTTAGTGAAGTAAATCGCCTCTGAATGCATTGTACTCGGGAAAACCTGTCAATTTGAGCATGTGTTTAAAGGGTATTATGAAACTTTTTCATCGCCAAGATCCTTGTTATTGTGTCCCAGGGCTTTGATTTGCTTATTCATGAAGGCCCAATGACATAAAAACGATAATGGATGACCTTGCATTTTCGTCAAAATTTCAACCATGGCCATAGGGACGGGTGAAATAGCTCAAGTGATGTAGTTGGATGTTCCTTCAAATGGCCATAACTTCGTAGCCATGTGTCCTTGCGTGATGATTAAGACAGTTTTGGAAAGGTATTGAAGTGGTCTACAAGATCTGTACATTGATTGAAAGATCAAAGTCACTTTCAGTGTAGTAAATGGCCTCTGAATGCATTGTACTCGGGAAAACCTGTCAATTTGAGCATGTGTTTAAAGGGTATTATGAAACTTTTTCATCGCCAAGATCCTTGTTATTGTGTCCCAGGGCTTTGGTTTGCTTATTTATGAAGGCCCAGTGACATAAAAACGATAATGGATGACCTTGCATTTTCGTCAAAATTTCAACCATGGCCATAGGGACGGGTGAAATAGCTCAAGTGATGTAGTTGGATGTTCCTTCAAATGGCCATAACCTCGTAGCCATGTGTCCTAGCGTGATGATTGAGACAGTTTTGGAAAGGTATTGAAGTGGTCTACAAGATCTGTACATTGATTGAAAGATCAAAGTCACTTTCAGTGTAGTAAATGGCCTCTGAATGCATTGTACTCGGGAAAACCTGTCAATTTGAGCATGTGTTTAAAGGGTATTATGAAACTTTTTCATCGCCAAGATCCTTGTTATTGTGTCCCAGGGCTTTGGTTTGCTTATTTATGAAGGCCCAGTGACATAAAAACGATAATGGATGACCTTGCATTTTCGTCAAAATTTCAACCATGGCCATAGGGACGGGTTAGAAAGCTCAAGTGATGTAGTTGGATGTTCCTTCAAATGGCCATAACTTCGTAGCCATGTGTCCTAGCGTGATGATTGAGACAGTTTTGGGAAGGTATTGAAGTGGTCTACAAGATCTGCGCATAGGTTTAAAGATCAGAGTCACTGGTAGCCTAGTAAATGGCCTCTGAATGCATTGTACTCGGGAAAACCTTTCAATTTGAGCATGTGTTTAAAGGGTAATATGACCCATAAAGGTTAAGCTCAGAGCAAAGGAACATATAGTACATTGCCTCTGAAGTTGAAGGTTTTGTGGAAAGTCTTCAAATGTGCTTCGGGGGACTATGACCCAGTATGAAACTTTTACATCGCCAAGATCCTTGTTATTGTGTCCCAGGGCTTTGATTTGCTTATTCATGAAGGCCCAATGACATAAAAACGATAATGGATGACCTTGCATTTTCGTCAAACATTCAAGCATGGCCATGGGGACGGATGAGAAAGCTCAAGTGATGTAGTTGGATGTTCCTTCAAATGGCCATAACTTCGTAGCCATGTGTCCTAGCGTGATGATTGAGACAGTTTTGGGAAGGTATTGAAGTGGTCTACAAGATCTGCGCATAGGTTTAAAGATCAGAGTCACTGGTAGCCTAGTAAATGGCCTCTGAATGCATTGTACTCGGGAAAACCTTTCAATTTGAGCATGTGTTTAAAGGGTAATATGACCCATAAAGGTTAAGCTCAGAGCAAAGGAACATATAGTACATTGCCTCTGAAGTTGAAGGTTTTGTGGAAAGTCTTCAAATGTGCTTCGGGGGACTATGACCCAGTATGAAACTTTTACATCGCCAATATCCTTGTTATTGTGTCCCAGGGCTTTGATTTGCTTATTCATGAAGCCCCAATGGCATAAGAACGATAATGAATGACCTTGCATTTTCGTCAAACATTCAAGCATGGCCATGGGGACGGATGAGAAAGCTCAAGTGATGGTTGGATGTTCCTTCAAATGGCCATAACTTCGTAGCCATGTGGCCTAGCGTGATGATTAAGACAGTTTTGGAAAGGTATTGAAGTGTTCTACAAGATCTGTACAAAGGTTAAAAGATCAAATTCATTTTTAGTCTAGTAAATCGCCTCTGAATGCATTGTACTCGGGAAAACCTGTCATTTTGAGCATGTGTTTAAAGGGTATTATGAAACTTTTTCATCGCCAAGATCCTTGTTATTGTGTCCCAGGGCTTTGGTTTGTTTATTCATGAAGGCCCAATGACATAAAAACGATAATGGATGACCTTGCATTTTCGTCAAAATTTCAACCATGGCCATAGGGACGGGTGAAATAGCTCAAGTGATGTAGTTGGATGTTCCTTCAAATGGCCATAACTTCGTAGCCATGTGTCCTTGCGTGATGATTAAGACAGTTTTGGAAAGGTATTGAAGTGTTCTACAAGATCTGTACAAAGATTAAAAGATCAAATTCATTTTTAGTCTAGTAAATCGCCTCTGAATGCATTGTACTCGGGAAAACCTGTCAATTTGAGCATGTGTTTAAAGGGTATTATGAAACTTTTTCATCGCCAAGATCCTTGTTATTGTGTCCCAGGGCTTTGGTTTGCTTATTCATGAAGGCCCAGTGACATAAAAACGATAATGGATGACCTTGCATTTTCGTCAAAATTTCAACCATGGCCATAGGGACGGGTGAAATAGCTCAAGTGATGTGAATGGATGTTCCTTCAAATGGCCATAACCTCGTAGCCATGTGTCCTAGCGTGATGATTAAGACAGTTTTGGAAAGGTATTGAAGTGGTCTACAAGATCTGTACATTGATTGAAAGATCAAAGTCACTTTCAGTGTAGTAAATGGCCTCTGAATGCATTGTACTCGGGAAAACCTGTCGATTTGAGCATGTATTTAAAGGGTAAAGTGACCCATTATGAAACTTTTTCATCGCCAAGATCCTTGTTATTGTGTCCCAGGGCTTTGATTTGCTTATTCATGAAGGCCCAATGACATAAGAACGATAATGGATGACCATGCATTTTCGTCAAAATTTCAACCATGGCCATAGGGACGGGTGAAATAGCTCAAGTGATGTAGTTGGATGTTCCTTCAAATGGCCATAACTTCGTAGCCATGTGTCCTAGCATGATGATTAAGACAGTTTTGGAAAGGTATTGAAGTGTTCTACAAGATCTGTACAAAGGTTAAAAGATCAAATACATTTTTAGTCTAGTAAATCGCCTCTGAATGCATTGTACTCGGGAAAACCTGTCAATTTGAGCATGTGTTTAAAGGGTATTATGAAACTTTTTCATCGCCAAGATCCTTGTTATTGTGTCCCAGGGCTTTGGTTTGCTTATTCATGAAGGCCCAATGACATAAAAACGATAATGGATGACCTTGCATTTTCGTCAAAATTTCAACCATGGCCATAGGGACGGGTGAAAAAGCTCAAGTGATGTAGTTGGATGTTCCTTCAAATGGCCATAACTTCGTAGCCATGTGTCCTTGCGTGATGAATAAGACAGTTTTGGAAAGGTATTGAAGTGTTCTACAAGATCTGTACAAAGGTTAAAAGATCAAATTCATTTTTAGTCTAGTAAATCGCCTCTGAATGCATTGTACTCGGGAAAACCTGTCAATTTGAGCATGTGTTTAAATAGTATTATGAAACTTTTTCATCGCCAAGATCCTTGTTATTGTGTCCCAGGGCTTTGGTTTGCTTATTCATGAAGGACCAATGACATAAAAACGATAATGGATGACCTTGCATTTTCGTCAAAATTTCAACCATGGCCATAGGGACGGGTGAAATAGCTCAAGTGATGTAGTTGGATGTTCCTTCAAATGGCCATAACCTCGTAGCCATGTGTCCTTGCGTGATGAATAAGACAGTTTTGGAAAGGTATTGAAGTGTTCTACAAGATCTGTACATAGGTTTAAAGATCAAATTCACTTTTAGTCTAGTAAATGGCCTCTGAATGCATTGTACTCGGGAAAACCTGTCAATTTGAGCATGTGTTTAAAGGGTATTATGAAACTTTTTCATCGCCAAGATCCTTGTTATTGTGTCCCAGGGCTTTGGTTTGCTTATTCATGAAGGCCCAATGACATAAAAACGATAATGGATGACCTTGCATTTTCGTCAAAATTTCAACCATGGCCATAGGGACGGGTGAAATAGCTCAAGTGATGTAGTTGGATGTTCCTTCAAATGGCCATAACCTCGTAGCCATGTGTCCTAGCGTGATGATTAAGACAGTTTTGGAAAGGTATTGAAGTGGTCTACAAGATCTGTACATTGATTGAAAGATCAAAGTCACTTTCAGTGTAGTAAATGGCCTCTGAATGCATTGTACTCGGGAAAACCTGTCAATTTGAGCATGTGTTTAAAGGGTATTATGAAACTTTTTCATCGCCAAGATCCTTGTTATTGTGTCCCAGGGCTTTGGTTTGCTTATTCATGAAGGCCCAATGACATAAAAACGATAATGGATGACCTTGCATTTTCGTCAAAATTTCAACCATGGCCATAGGGACGGGTGAAAAAGCTCAAGTGATGTAGTTGGATGTTCCTTCAAATGGCCATAACTTCGTAGCCATGTGTCCTTGCGTGATGATTAAGACAGTTTTGGAAAGGTATTGAAGTGTTCTACAAGATCTGTACAAAGGTTAAAAGATCAAATTCATTTTTAGTCTAGTAAATCGCCTCTGAATGCATTGTACTCGGGAAAACCTGTCAATTTGAGCATGTGTTTAAAGGGTATTATGAAACTTTTTCATCGCCAAGATCCTTGTTATTGTGTCCCAGGGCTTTGGTTTGCTTATTCATGAAGGCCCAGTGACATAAAAACGATAATGGATGACCTTGCATTTTCGTCAAAATTTCAACCATGGCCATAGGGACGGGTGAAATAGCTCAAGTGATGTAGTTGGATGTTCCTTCAAATGGCCATAGCTTCGTAGCCATGTGTCCTAGCGTGATGATTAAGACAGTTTTGGAAAGGTATTGAAGTGGTCTACAAGATCTGTACATTGATTGAAAGATCAAAGTCACTTTCAGTGTAGTAAATGGCCTCTGAATGCATTGTACTCGGGAAAACCTGTCGATTTGAGCATGTATTTAAAGGGTAAAGTGACCCATTATGAAACTTTTTCATCGCCAAGATCCTTGTTATTGTGTCCCAGGGCTTTGATTTGCTTATTCATGAAGGCCCAATGACATAAAAACGATAATGGATGACCTTGCATTTTCGTCAAAATTTCAACCATGGCCATAGGGACGGGTGAAATAGCTCAAGTGATGTAGTTGGATGTTCCTTCAAATGGCCATAACTTCGTAGCCATGTGTCCTTGCGTGATGATTAAGACAGTTTTGGAAAGGTATTGAAGTGGTCTACAAGATCTGTACAAAGATTAAAAGATCAAATTCATTTTTAGTCTAGTAAATCGCCTCTGAATGCATTGTACTCGGGAAAACCTGTCAATTTGAGCATGTGTTTAAAGGGTATTATGAAACTTTTTCATCGCCAAGATCCTTGTTATTGTGTCCCAGGGCTTTGGTTTGCTTATTCATGAAGGCCCAGTGACATAAAAACGATAATGGATGACCTTGCATTTTCGTCAAAATTTCAACCATGGCCATAGGGACGGGTGAAATAGCTCAAGTGATGTAAATGGATGTTCCTTCAAATGGCCATAACCTCGTAGCCATGTGTCCTAGCGTGATGATTAAGACAGTTTTGGAAAGGTATTGAAGTGGTCTACAAGATCTGTACAAAGATTAAAAGATCAAATTCATTTTTAGTCTAGTAAATCGCCTCTGAATGCATTGTACTCGGGAAAACCTGTCAATTTGAGCATGTGTTTAAAGGGTATTATGAAACTTTTTCATCGCCAAGATCCTTGTTATTGTGTCCCAGGGCTTTGGTTTGCTTATTCATGAAGGCCCAATGACATAAAAACGATAATGGATGACCTTGCATTTTCGTCAAAATTTCAACCATGGCCATAGGGACGGGTGAAAAAGCTCAAGTGATGTAGTTGGATGTTCCTTCAAATGGCCATAACTTCGTAGCCATGTGTCCTTGCGTGATGATTAAGACAGTTTTGGAAAGGTATTGAAGTGTTCTACAAGATCTGTACAAAGGTTTAAAGATCAAATTCATTTTTAGTCTAGTAAATCGCCTCTGAATGCATTGTACTCGGGAAAACCTGTCAATTTGAGCATGTGTTTAAAGGGTATTATGAAACTTTTTCATCGCCAAGATCCTTGTTATTGTGTCCCAGGGCTTTGGTTTGCTTATTCATGAAGGCCCAATGACATAAAAACGATAATGGATGACCTTGCATTTTCGTCAAAATTTCAACCATGGCCATAGGGACGGGTGAAAAAGCTCAAGTGATGTAGTTGGATGTTCCTTCAAATGGCCATAACTTCGTGGCCATGTGTCTTTGCGTGATGATTAAGACAGTTTTGGAAAGGTATTGAAGTGTTCTACAAGATCTGTACAAGGGTTAAAAGATCAAATTCAGTTTTAGTCTAGTAAATCGCCTCTGAATGCATTGTACTCGGGAAAACCTGTCAATTTGAGCATGTGTTTAAAGGGTATTATGAAACTTTTTCATCGCCAAGATCCTTGTTATTGTGTCCCAGGGCTTTGGTTTGCTTATTCATGAAGGCCCAATGACATAAAAACGATAATGGATGACCTTGCATTTTCGTCAAAATTTCAACCATGGCCATAGGGACGGGTGAAATAGCTCAAGTGATGTAGTTGGATGTTCCTTCAAATGGCCATAGCTTCGTAGCCATGTGGCCTAGCGTGATGATTAAGACAGTTTTGGAAAGGTATTGAAGTGGTCTACAAGATCTGTACATAGGTTTAAAGATCAAATTCACTTTTAGTCTAGTAAATGGCCTCTGAATGCATTGTACTCGGGAAAACCTGTCAATTTGAGCATGTGTTTAAAGGGTATTATGAAACTTTTTCATCGCCAAGATCCTTGTTATTGTGTCCCAGGGCTTTGGTTTGCTTATACATGAAGGCCCAATGACATAAAAACGATAATGGATGACCTTGCATTTTCGTCAAAATTTCAACCATGGCCATAGGGACGGGTGAAAAAGCTCAAGTGATGTAGTTGGATGTTCCTTCAAATGGCCATAACTTCGTAGCCATGTGTCCTTGCGTGATGATTAAGACAGTTTTGGAAAGGTATTGAAGTGTTCTACAAGATCTGTACAAAGGTTAAAAGATCAAATTCATTTTTAGTCTAGTAAATCGCCTCTGAATGCATTGTACTCGGGAAAACCTGTCAATTTGAGCATGTGTTTAAAGGGTATTATGAAACTTTTTCATCGCCAAGATCCTTGTTATTGTGTCCCAGGGCTTTGGTTTGCTTATACATGAAGGCCCAATGACATAAAAACGATAATGGATGACCTTGCATTTTCGTCAAAATTTCAACCATGGCCATAGGGACGGGTGAAAAAGCTCAAGCGATGTAGTTGGATGTTCCTTCAAATGGCCATAACTTCGTAGCCATGTGTCCTTGCGTGATGATTAAGACAGTTTTGGAAAGGTATTGAAGTGTTCTACAAGATCTGTACAAAGGTTAAAAGATCAAATTCATTTTTAGTCTAGTAAATCGCCTCTGAATGCATTGTACTCGGGAAAACCTGTCAATTTGAGCATGTGTTTAAAGGGTATTATGAAACTTTTTCATCGCCAAGATCCTTGTTATTGTGTCCCAGGGCTTTGGTTTGCTTATTCATGAAGGCCCAGTGACATAAAAACGATAATGGATGACCTTGCATTTTCGTCAAAATTTCAACCATGGCCATAGGGACGGGTTAGAAAGCTCAAGTGATGTAGTTGGATGTTCCTTCAAATGGCCATAACCTCGTAGCCATGTGTCCTAGCGTGATGATTAAGACAGTTTTGGAAAGGTATTGAAGTGGTCTACAAGATCTGTATATAGGTTTTAAGATCAAAGTCACTTTCAGTGTAGTAAATGGCCTCTGAATGCATTGTACTCGGGAAAACCTGTCAATTTGAGCATGTGTTTAAAGGGTATTATGAAACTTTTTCATCGCCAAGATCCTTGTTATTGTGTCCCAGGGCTTTGGTTTGCTTATTCATGAAGGCCCAGTGACATAAAAACGATAATGGATGACCTTGCATTTTCTTCAAAATTTCAACCATGGCCATAGGGACGGGTTAGAAAGCTCAAGTGATGTAGTTGGATGTTCCTTCAAATGGCCATAACCTCGTAGCCATGTGTCCTAGCGTGATGATTAAGACAGTTTTGGAAAGGTATTGAAGTGTTCTACAAGATCTGTACAAAGGTTAAAAGATCAAATTCATTTTTAGTCTAGTAAATCGCCTCTGAATGCATTGTACTCGGGAAAACCTGTCAATTTGAGCATGTGTTTAAAGGGTATTATGAAACTTTTTCATCGCCAAGATCCTTGTTATTGTGTCCCAGGGCTTTGGTTTGCTTATTCATGAAGGCCCAGTGACATAAAAACGATAATGGATGACCTTGCATTTTCGTCAAAATTTCAACCATGGCCATAGGGACGGGTTAGAAAGCTCAAGTGATGTAGTTGGATGTTCCTTCAAATGGCCATAACCTCGTAGCCATGTGTCCTAGCGTGATGATTAAGACAGTTTTGGAAAGGTATTGAAGTGGTCTACAAGATCTGTACATAGGTTTTAAGATCAAATTCACTTTTAGTCTAGTAAATGGCCTCTGAATGCATTGTACTCGGGAAAACCTGTCAATTTGAGCATGTGTTTAAAGGGTATTATGAAACTTTTTCATCGCCAAGATCCTTGTTATTGTGTCCCAGGCCTTTGGTTTGCTTATTCATGAAGGCCCAGTGACATAAAAACGATAATGGATGACCTTGCATTTTCGTCAAAATTTCAACCATGGCCATAGGGACGGGTGAAATAGCTCAAGTGATGTAGTTGGATGTTCCTTCAAATGGCCATAACCTCGTAGCCATGTGTCCTAGCGTGATGATTAAGACAGTTTTGGAAAGGTATTGAAGTGTTCTACAAGATCTGTACAAAGGTTAAAAGATCAAATACATTTTTAGTCTAGTAAATCGCCTCTGAATGCATTGTACTCGGGAAAACCTGTCAATTTGAGCATGTGTTTAAAGGGTATTATGAAACTTTTTCATCGCCAAGATCCTTGTTATTGTGTCCCAGGCCTTTGGTTTGCTTATTCATGAAGGCCCAGTGACATAAAAACGATAATGGATGACCTTGCATTTTCGTCAAAATTTCAACCATGGCCATAGGGACGGGTGAAATAGCTCAAGTGATGTAGTTGGATGTTCCTTCAAATGGCCATAACCTCGTAGCCATGTGTCCTAGCGTGATGATTAAGACAGTTTTGGAAAGGTATTGAAGTGGTCTACAAGATCTGTACATTGATTGAAAGATCAAAGTCACTTTCAGTGTAGTAAATGGCCTCTGAATGCATTGTACTCGGGAAAACCTGTCGATTTGAGCATGTATTTAAAGGGTAAAGTGACCCATTATGAAACTTTTTCATCGCCAAGATCCTTGTTATTGTGTCCCAGGGCTTTGGTTTGCTTATTCATGAAGGCCCAATGACATAAAAACGATAATGGATGACCTTGCATTTTCGTCAAAATTTCAACCATGGCCATAGGGACGGGTGAAATAGCTCAAGTGATGAAGTTGGATGTTCCTTCAAATGGCCATAACTTCGTAGCCATGTGTCCTTGCGTGATGATTAAGACAGTTTTGGAAAGGTATTGAAGTGGTCTACAAGATCTGTACATAGGTTTAAAGATCAAATTCACTTTTAGTCTAGTAATTGGCCTCTGAATGCATTGTACTCGGGAAAACCTGTCAATTTGAGCATGTGTTTAAAGGGTATTATGAAACTTTTTCATCGCCAAGATCCTTGTTATTGTGTCCCAGGGCTTTGGTTTGCTTATTCATGAAGGCCCAGTGACATAAAAACGATAATGGATGACCTTGCATTTTCGTCAAAATTTCAACCATGGCCATAGGGACGGGTGAAATAGCTCAAGTGATGTAGTTGGATGTTCCTTCAAATGGCCATAGCTTCGTAGCCATGTGTCCTAGCGTGATGATTAAGACAGTTTTGGAAAGGTATTGAAGTGGTCTACAAGATCTGTACATTGATTGAAAGATCAAAGTCACTTTCAGTGTAGTAAATGGCCTCTGAATGCATTGTACTCGGGAAAACCTGTCGATTTGAGCATGTATTTAAAGGGTAAAGTGACCCATTATGAAACTTTTTCATCGCCAAGATCCTTGTTATTGTGTCCCAGGGCTTTGGTTTGCTTATTCATGAAGGCCCAATGACATAAAAACGATAATGGATGACCTTGCATTTTCGTCAAAATTTCAACCATGGCCATAGGGACGGGTGAAATAGCTCAAGTGATGTAGTTGGATGTTCCTTCAAATGGCCATAACCTCGTAGCCATGTGTCCTAGCGTGATGATTAAGACAGTTTTGGAAAGGTATTGAAGTGGTCTACAAGATCTGTATATAGGTTTAAAGATCAAAGTCATTTTTAGTGTAGTAAATGGCCTCTGAATGCATTGTACTCGGGAAAACCTGTCAATTTGAGCATGTGTTTAAAGGGTATTATGAAACTTTTTCATCGCCAAGATCCTTGTTATTGTGTCCCAGGGCTTTGGTTTGCTTATTCATGAAGGCCCAATGACATAAAAACGATAATGGATGACCTTGCATTTTCGTCAAAATTTCAACCATGGCCATAGGGACGGGTGAAAAAGCTCAAGTGATGTAGTTGGATGTTCCTTCAAATGGCCATAACTTCGTAGCCATGTGTCCTTGCGTGATGATTAAGACAGTTTTGGAAAGGTATTGAAGTGTTCTACAAGATCTGTACAAAGGTTAAAAGATCAAATTCATTTTTAGTCTAGTAAATCGCCTCTGAATGCATTGTACTCGGGAAAACCTGTCAATTTGAGCATGTGTTTAAAGGGTATTATGAAACTTTTTCATCGCCAAGATCCTTGTTATTGTGTCCCAGGGCTTTGGTTTGCTTATTCATGAAGGCCCAATGACATAAAAACGATAATGGATGACCTTGCATTTTCGTCAAAATTTCAACCATGGCCATAGGGACGGGTGAAATAGCTCAAGTGATGTAGTTGGATGTTCCTTCAAATGGCCATAACCTCGTAGCCATGCGTCCTAGCGTGATGATTAAGACAGTTTTGGAAAGGTATTGAAGTGGTCTACAAGATCTGTACATTGATTGAAAGATCAAAGTCACTTTCAGTGTAGTAAATGGTCTCTGAATGCATTGTACTCGGGAAAACCTGTCGATTTGAGCATGTATTTAAAGGGTAAAGTGACCCATTATGAAACTTTTTCATCGCCAAGATCCTTGTTATTGTGTCCCAGGGCTTTGGTTTGCTTATTCATGAAGGCCCAATGACATAAAAACGATAATGGATGACCTTGCATTTTCGTCAAAATTTCAACCATGGCCATAGGGACGGGTGAAATAGCTCAAGTGATGTAGTTGGATGTTCCTTCAAATGGCCATAACTTCGTAGCCATGTGTCCTAGCATGATGATTAAGACAGTTTTGGAAAGGTATTGAAGTGTTCTACAAGATCTGTACAAAGGTTAAAAGATCAAATTCATTTTTAGTCTAGTAAATCGCCTCTGAATGCATTGTACTCGGGAAAACCTGTCAATTTGAGCATGTGTTTAAAGGGTATTATGAAACTTTTTCATCGCCAAGATCCTTGTTATTGTGTCCCAGGGCTTTGGTTTGCTTATTCATGAAGGCCCAGTGACATAAAAACGATAATGGATGACCTTGCATTTTCGTCAAAATTTCAACCATGGCCATAGGGACGGGTGAAATAGCTCAAGTGATGTAGTTGGATGTTCCTTCAAATGGCCATAACTTCGTAGCCATGTGTCCTTGCGTGATGATTAAGACAGTTTTGGAAAGGTATTGAAGTGTTCTACAAGATCTGTACAAAGGTTAAAAGATCAAATTCATTTTTAGTCTAGTAAATCGCCTCTGAATGCATTGTACTCGGGAAAACCTGTCAATTTGAGCATGTGTTTAAAGGGTATTATGAAACTTTTTCATCGCCAAGATCCTTGTTATTGTGTCCCAGGGCTTTGGTTTGCTTATTCATGAAGGCCCAATGACATAAAAACGATAATGGATGACCTTGCATTTTCGTCAAAATTTCAACCATGGCCATAGGGACGGGTGAAAAAGCTCAAGTGATGTAGTTGGATGTTCCTTCAAATGGCCATTACGTCGTAGCCATGTGTCCTTGCATGATGATTAAGACAGTTTTGGAAAGGTATTGAAGTGTTCTACAAGATCTGTACAAAGGTTAAAAGATCAAATTCATTTTTAGTCTAGTAAATCGCCTCTGAATGCATTGTACTCGGGAAAACCTGTCAATTTGAGCATGTGTTTAAAGGGTATTATGAAACTTTTTCATCGCCAAGATCCTTGTTATTGTGTCCCAGGGCTTTGGTTTGCTTATTCATGAAGGCCCAATGACATAAAAACGATAATGGATGACCTTGCATTTTCGTCAAAATTTCAACCATGGCCATAGGGACGGGTGAAAAAGCTCAAGTGATGTAGTTGGATGTTCCTTCAAATGGCCATAACTTCGTAGCCATGTGTCCTTGCGTGATGATTAAGACAGTTTTGGAAAGGTATTGAAGTGTTATACAAGATCTGTACATAGGTTTAAGGATCAAATTCATTTTTAGTCTAGTAAATCGCCTCTGAATGCATTGTACTCGGGAAAACCTGTCAATTTGAGCATGTGTTTAAAGGGTATTATGAAACTTTTTCATCGCCAAGATCCTTGTTATTGTGTCCCAGGGCTTTGGTTCGCTTATTCATGAAGGCCCAATGACATAAAAACGATAATGGATGACCTTGCATTTTCGTCAAAATTTCAACCATGGCCATAGGGACGGGTGAAATAGCTCAAGTGATGTAGTTGGATGTTCCTTCAAATGGCCATAACCTCGTAGCCATGCGTCCTAGCGTGATGATTAAGACAGTTTTGGAAAGGTATTGAAGTGGTCTACAAGATCTGTACATTGATTGAAAGATCAAAGTCACTTTCAGTGTAGTAAATGGTCTCTGAATGCATTGTACTCGGGAAAACCTGTCGATTTGAGCATGTGTTTAAAGGGTATTATGAAACTTTTTCATCGCCAAGATCCTTGTTATTGTGTCCCAGGGCTTTGGTTCGCTTATTCATGAAGGCCCAATGACATAAAAACGATAATGGATGACCTTGCATTTTCGTCAAAATTCCAACCATGGCCATAGGGACGGGTGAAAAAGCTCAAGTGATGTAGTTGGATGTTCCTTCAAATGGCCATAACTTCGTAGCCATGTGTCCTAGCATGATGATTAAGACAGTTTTGGAAAGGTATTGAAGTGTTCTACAAGATCTGTACAAAGGTTAAAAGATCCAATTCATTTTTAGTCTAGTAAATCGCCTCTGAATGCATTGTACTCGGGAAAACCTGTCAATTTGAGCATGTGTTTAAAGGGTATTATGAAACTTTTTCATCGCCAAGATCCTTGTTATTGTGTCCCAGGGCTTTGGTTTGCTTATTCATGAAGGCCCAATGACATTAAAACGATAATGGATGACCTTGCATTTTCGTCAAAATTTCAACCATGGCCATAGGGACGGGTGAAATAGCTCAAGTGATGTAGTTGGATGTTCCTTCAAATGGCCATAACTTCGTAGCCATGTGTCCTAGCATGATGATTAAGACAGTTTTGGAAAGGTATTGAAGTGGTCTACAAGATCTGTACAAAGGTTAAAAGATCAAATTCATTTTTAGTCTAGTAGATCGCCTCTGAATGCATTGTACTCGGGAAAACCTGTCAATTTGAGCATGTGTTTAAAGGGTATTATGAAACTTTTTCATCGCCAAGATCCTTGTTATTGTGTCCCAGGGCTTTGGTTTGCTTATTCATGAAGGCCCAGTGACATAAAAACGATAATGGATGACCTTGCATTTTCGTCAAAATTTCAACCATGGCCATAGGGACGGGTGAAATAGCTCAAGTGATGAAGTTGGATGTTCCTTCAAATGGCCATAACCTCGTAGCCATGTGTCCTAGCGTGATGATTAAGACAGTTTTGGAAAGGTATTGAAGTGGTCTACAAGATCTGTACATAGGTTAAAAGATCAAATTCACTTTTAGTCTAGTAAATGGCCTCTGAATGCATTGTACTCGGGAAAACCTGTCAATTTGAGCATGTGTTTAAAGGGTATTATGAAACTTTTTCATCGCCAAGATCCTTGTTATTGTGTCCCAGGGCTTTGGTTTGCTTATTCATGAAGGCCCAGTGACATAAGAACGATAATGGATGACCTTGCATTTTCGTCAAAATTTCAACCATGGCCATAGGGACGGGTTAGAAAGCTCAAGTGATGTAGTTGGATGTTCCTTCAAATGGCCATAACTTCGTAGCCATGTGTCCTTGCGTGATGATTAAGACAGTTTTGGAAAGGTATTGAAGTGGTCTACAAGATCTGTACATTGATTGAACGATCAAAGTCACTTTCAGTGTAGTAAATGGCCTCTGAATGCATTGTACTCGGGAAAACCTGTCGATTTGAGCATGTATTTAAAGGGTAAAGTGACCCATTATGAAACTTTTTCATCGCCAAGATCCTTGTTATTGTGTCCCAGGGCTTTGGTTTGCTTATTCATGAAGGCCCAATGACATAAAAACGATAATGGATGACTTTGCATTTTCGTCAAAATTTCAACCATGGCCATAGGGACGGGTTAGAAAGCTCAAGTGATGTAGTTGGATGTTCCTTCAAATGGCCATAACTTCGTAGCCATGTGTCCTTGCGTGATGATTAAGACAGTTTTGGAAAGGTATTGAAGTGGTCTACAAGATCTGTACAAAGGTTAAAAGATCAAATTCATTTTTAGTCTAGTAAATCGCCTCTGAATGCATTGTACTCGGGAAAACCTGTCAATTTGAGCATGTGTTTAAAGGGTATTATGAAACTTTTTCATCGCCAAGATCCTTGTTATTGTGTCCCAGGGCTTTGGTTTGCTTATTCATGAAGGCCCAATGACATAAAAACGATAATGGATGACTTTGCATTTTCGTCAAAATTTCAACCATGGCCATAGGGACGGGTGAAATAGCTCAAGTGATGAAGTTGGATGTTCCTTCAAATGGCCATAACCTCGTAGCCATGTGTCCTAGCGTGATGATTAAGACAGTTTTGGAAAGGTATTGAAGTGGTCTGCAAGATCTGTACATTGATTGAACGATCAAAGTCACTTTCAGTGTAGTAAATGGCCTCTGAATGCATTGTACTCGGGAAAACCTGTCGATTTGAGCATGTATTTAAAGGGTAAAGTGACCCATTATGAAACTTTTTCATCGCCAAGATCCTTGTTATTGTGTCCCAGGGCTTTGATTTGCTTATTCATGAAGGCCCAATGACATAAAAACGATAATGGATGACTTTGCATTTTCGTCAAAATTTCAACCATGGCCATAGGGACGGGTGAAAAAGCTCAAGTGATGTAGTTGGATGTTCCTTCAAATGGCCATAACTTCGTAGCCATGTGTCCTAGCATGATGATTAAGACAGTTTTGGAAAGGTATTGAAGTGTTCTACAAGATCTGTACAAAGGTTAAAAGATCAAATTCATTTTTAGTCTAGTAAATCGCCTCTGAATGCATTGTACTCGGGAAAACCTGTCAATTTGAGCATGTGTTTAAAGGGTATTATGAAACTTTTTCATCGCCAAGATCCTTGTTATTGTGTCCCAGGGCTTTGGTTTGCTTATTCATGAAGGCCCAGTGACATAAAAACGATAATGGATGACCTTGCATTTTCGTCAAAATTTCAACCATGGCCATAGGGACGGGTGAAATAGCTCAAGTGATGAAGTTGGATGTTCCTTCAAATGGCCATAACCTCGTAGCCATGTGTCCTAGCGTGATGATTAAGACAGTTTTGGAAAGGTATTGAAGTGGTCTACAAGATCTGTACATAGGTTAAAAGATCAAATTCACTTTTAGTCTAGTAAATGGCCTCTGAATGCATTGTACTCGGGAAAACCTGTCAATTTGAGCATGTGTTTAAAGGGTATTATGAAACTTTTTCATCGCCAAGATCCTTGTTATTGTGTCCCAGGGCTTTGGTTTGCTTATTCATGAAGGCCCAGTGACATAAAAACGATAATGGATGACCTTGCATTTTCGTCAAAATTTCAACCATGGCCATAGGGACGGGTGAAATAGCTCAAGTGATGTAGTTGGATGTTCCTTCAAATGGCCATAACTTCGTAGCCATGTGTCCTAGCATGATGATTAAGACAGTTTTGGAAAGGTATTGAAGTGTTCTACAAGATCTGTACATTGATTGAAAGATCAAAGTCACTTTCAGTGTAGTAAATGGCCTCTGAATGCATTGTACTCGGGAAAACCTGTCGATTTGCGCATGTATTTAAAGGGTAAAGTGACTCATTATGAAATTTTATCATCGCCAAGATCCTTGTTATTGTGTCCCAGGGCTTTGATTTGCTTATTCATGAAGCCCCAATGACATTAAAACGATAATGGATGACCTTGCATTTTCGTCAAAATTTCAACCATGGCCAAAGGGACGGGTGAAATAGCTCAAGTGATGTAGTTGGATGTTCCTTCAACTGGCCATAACCTCGTAGCCATGTGTCCTTGCGTGATGATTAAGACAGTTTTGGAAAGGTATTGAAGTGTTCTAGAAGATCTGTACAAAGGTTAAAAGATCAAATTCATTTTTAGTCTAGTAAATCGCCTCTGAATGCATTGTACTCGGGAAAACCTGTCAATTTGAGCATGTGTTTAAAGGGTATTATGAAACTTTTTCATCGCCAAGATCCTTGTTATTGTGTCCCAGGGCTTTGGTTTGCTTATTCATGAAGCCCCAATGACATAAGAACGATAATGGATGACCTTGCATTTTCGTCAAAATTTCAACCATGGCCATAGGGACGGGTTAGAAAGCTCAAGTGATGTAGTTGGATGTTCCTTCAAATGGCCATAACTTCGTAGCCATGTGTCCTTGCGTGATGATTAAGACAGTTTTGGAAAGGTATTGAAGTGTTCTATAAGATCTGTACATTGATTGAAAGATCAAAGTCACTTTCATTGTAGTAAATGGCCTCTGAATGCATTGTACTCGGGAAAACCTTTCAATTTGAGCATGTGTTTAAAGGGTATTATGAAACTTTTTCATCGCCAAGATCCTTGTTATTGTGTCCCAGGGCTTTGGTTTGCTTATTCATGAAGGCCCAATGACATAAAAACGATAATGGATGACCTTGCATTTTCGTCAAAATTTCAACCATGGCCATAGGGACGGGTGAAAAAGCTCAAGTGATGTAGTTGGATGTTCCTTCAAATGGCCATAACTTCGTAGCCATGTGTCCTTGCGTGATGATTAAGACAGTTTTGGAAAGGTATTGAAGTGTTCTACAAGATCTGTACAAAGGTTAAAAGATCAAATTCATTTTTAGTCTAGTAAATCGCCTCTGAATGCATTGTACTCGGGAAAACCTGTCAATTTGAGCATGTGTTTAAAGGGTATTATGAAACTTTTTCATCGCCAAGATCCTTGTTATTGTGTCCCAGGGCTTTGGTTTGCTTATTCATGAAGGCCCAGTGACATAAAAACGATAATGGATGACCTTGCATTTTCGTCAAAATTTCAACCATGGCCATAGGGACGGGTGAAATAGCTCAAGTGATGTAGTTGGATGTTCCTTCAAATGGCCATAACTTCGTAGCCATGTGTCCTAGCATGATGATTAAGACAGTTTTGGAAAGGTATTGAAGTGTTCTACAAGATCTGTACATTGATTGAAAGATCAAAGTCACTTTCAGTGTAGTAAATGGCCTCTGAATGCATTGTACTCGGGAAAACCTGTCGATTTGCGCATGTATTTAAAGGGTAAAGTGACTCATTATGAAATTTTATCATCGCCAAGATCCTTGTTATTGTGTCCCAGGGCTTTGATTTGCTTATTCATGAAGCCCCAATGACATTAAAACGATAATGGATGACCTTGCATTTTCGTCAAAATTTCAACCATGGCCAAAGGGACGGGTGAAATAGCTCAAGTGATGTAGTTGGATGTTCCTTCAAATGGCCATAACCTCGTAGCCATGTGTCCTTGCGTGATGATTAAGACAGTTTTGGAAAGGTATTGAAGTGTTCTACAAGATCTGTACAAAGGTTAAAAGATCAAATTCATTTTTAGTCTAGTAAATCGCCTCTGAATGCATTGTACTCGGGAAAACCTGTCAATTTGAGCATGTGTTTAAAGGGTATTATGAAACTTTTTCATCGCCAAGATCCTTGTTATTGTGTCCCAGGGCTTTGGTTTGCTTATTCATTAAGGCCCAATGACATAAAAACGATAATGGATGACCTTGCATTTTCGTCAAAATTTCAACCATGGCCATAGGGACGGGTTAGAAAGCTCAAGTGATGTAGTTGGATGTTCCTTCAAATGGCCATAACTTCGTAGCCATGTGTCCTAGCATGATGATTAAGACAGTTTTGGAAAGGTATTAAAGTGTTCTACAAGATATGTACAAAGGTTAAAAGATCAAATTCATTTTTAGTCTAGTAAATCGCCTCTGAATGCATTGTACTCGGGAAAACCTGTCAATTTGAGCATGTGTTTAAAGGGTACTATGAAACTTTTTCATCGCCAAGATCCTTGTTATTGTGTCCCAGGGCTTTGGTTTGCTTATTCATGAAGCCCCAATGACATAAGAACGATAATGGATGACCTTGCATTTTCGTCAAAATTTCAACCATGGCCATAGGGACGGGTGAAATAGCTCAAGTGATGTAGTTGGATGTTCCTTCAAATGGCCATAACTTCGTAGCCATGTGTCCTTGCATGATGATTAAGACAGTTTTGGAAAGGTATTGAAGTGGTCTACAAGATCTGTACATCGGTTAAAAGATCAAATTCACTTTTAGTCTAGTAAATCGCCTCTGAATGCATTGTACTCGGGAAAACCTGTCAATTTGAGCATGTGTTTAAAGGGTACTATGAAACTTTTTCATCGCCAAGATCCTTGTTATTGTGTCCCAGGGCTTTGGTTTGCTTATTCATGAAGGCGCAATGACATAAAAACGATAATGGATGACCTTGCATTTTCGTCAAAATTTCAACCATGGCCATAGGGACGGGTTAGAAAGCTCAAGTGATGTAGTTGGATGTTCCTTCAAATGGCCATAACTTCGTAGCCATGTGTCCTAGCATGATGATTAAGACAGTTTTGGAAAGGTATTGAAGTGTTCTACAAGATCTGTACAAAGGTTAAAAGATCAAATTCATTTTTAGTCTAGTAAATCGCCTCTGAATGCATTGTACTCGGGAAAACCTGTCAATTTGAGCATGTGTTTAAAGGGTATTATGAAACTTTTTCATCGCCAAGATCCTTGTTATTGTGTCCCAGGGCTTTGGTTTGCTTATTCATGAAGGCCCAATGACATAAAAACGATAATGGATGACCTTGCATTTTCGTCAAAATTTCAACCATGGCCATAGGGACGGGTGAAATAGCTCAAGTGATGTAGTTGGATGTTCCTTCAAATGGCCATAACTTCGTAGCCATGTGTCCTTGCATGATGATTAAGACAGTTTTGGAAAGGTATTGAAGTGGTCTACAAGATCTGTACATCGGTTAAAAGATCAAATTCACTTTTAGTCTAGTAAATCGCCTCTGAATGCATTGTACTCGGGAAAACCTGTCAATTTGAGCATGTGTTTAAAGGGTACTATGAAACTTTTTCATCGCCAAGATCCTTGTTATTGTGTCCCAGGGCTTTGGTTTGCTTATTCATGAAGGCCCAATGACATAAAAACGATAATGGATGACCTTGCATTTTCGTCAAAATTTCAACCATGGCCATAGGGACGGGTGAAAAAGCTCAAGTGATGTAGTTGGATGTTCCTTCAAATGGCCATAACTTCGTAGCCATGTGTCCTTGCGTGATGATTAAGACAGTTTTGGAAAGGTATTGAAGTGTTCTACAAGATCTGTACAAAGGTTAAAAGATCAAATTCATTTTTACTCTAGTAAATCGCCTCTGAATGCATTGTACTCGGGAAAACCTGTAAATTTGAGCATGTGTTTAAAGGGTATAATGAAACTTTTTCATCGCCAAGATCCTTGTTATTGTGTCCCAGGGCTTTGGTTTGCTTATTCATGAAGGCCCAATGACATAAAAACGATAATGGATGACCTTGCATTTTCGTCAAAATTTCAACCATGGCCATAGGGACGGGTGAAATAGCTCAAGTGATGTAGTTGGATGTTCCTTCAAATGGCCATAACTTCGTAGCCATGTGTCCTTGCGTGATGATTAAGACAGTTTTGGAAAGGTATTGAAGTGTTCTACAAGATCTGTACAAAGGTTAAAAGAACAAATTCATTTTTAGTCTAGTAAATCGCCTCTGAATGCATTGTACTCGGGAAAACCTGTCAATTTGAGCATGTATTTAAAGGGTAAAGTGACCCATTATGAAACTTTTTCATCGCCAAGATCCTTGTTATTGTGTCCCAGGGCTTTGGTTTGCTTATTCATGAAGGCCCAATGACATAAAAACGATAATGGATGACCTTGCATTTTCGTCAAAATTTCAACCATGGCCATAGGGACGGGTTAGAAAGCTCAAGTGATGTAGTTGGATGTTCCTTCAAATGGCCATAACTTCGTAGCCATGTGTCCTAGCGTGATGATTGAGACAGTTTTGGGAAGGTATTGAAGTGGTCTACAAGATCTGCGCATAGGTTTAATGATCAGAGTCACTGGTAGCCTAGTAAATGGCCTCTGAATGCATTGTACTCGGGAAAACCTGTCAATTTGAGCATGTGTTTAAAGGGTATTATGAAACTTTTTCATCGCCAAGATCCTTGTTATTGTGTCCCAGGGCTTTGGTTTGCTTATTCATGAAGGCGCAATGACATAAAAACGATAATGGATGACCTTGCATTTTCGTCAAAATTTCAACCATGGCCATAGGGACGGGTGAAAAAGCTCAAGTGATGTAGTTGGATGTTCCTTCAAATGGCCATAACTTCGTAGCCATGTGTCCTTGCGTGATGATTAAGACAGTTTTGGAAAGGTATTGAAGTGTTCTACAAGATCTGTACAAAGGTTAAAAGAACAAATTCATTTTTAGTCTAGTAGATCGCCTCTGAATGCATTGTACTCGGGAAAACCTGTCAATTTGAGCATGTGTTTAAAGGGTATTATGAAACTTTTTCATCGCCAAGATCCTTGTTATTGTGTCCCAGGGCTTTGGTTTGCTTATTCATGAAGGTGCAATGACATAAAAACGATAATGGATGACCTTGCATTTTCGTCAAAATTTCAACCATGGCCATAGGGACGGGTGAAATAGCTCAAGTGATGAAGTTGGATGTTCCTTCAAATGGCCATAACTTCGTAGCCATGTGTCCTTGCGTGATGATTAAGACAGTTTTGGAAAGGTATTGAAGTGTTCTACAAGATCTGTACATTGATTGAAAGATCAAAGTCACTTTCAGTGTAGTAAATGGCCTCTGAATGCATTGTACTCGGGAAAACCTGTCGATTTGAGCATGTATTTAAAGGGTATTATGAAACTTTTTCATCGCCAAGATCCTTGTTATTGTGTCCCAGGGCTTTGGTTTGCTTATTCATGAAGGCCCAATGACATAAAAACGAAAATGGATGACCTTGCATTTTCGTCAAAATTTCAACCATGGCCATAGGGACGGGTTAGAAAGCTCAAGTGATGTAGTTGGATGTTCCTTCAAATGGCCATAACTTCGTAGCCATGTGTCCTTGCGTGATGATTAAGACAGATTTGGAAAGGTATTGAAGTGTTCTACAAGATCTGTACAAAGGTTAAAAGATCAAATTCATTTTTAGTCTAGTAAATCGCATCTGAATGCATTGTACTCGGGAAAACCTGTCAATTTGAGCATGTGTTTAAAGGGTATTATGAAACTTTTTCATCGCCAAGATCCTTGTTATTGTGTCCCAGGGCTTTGATTTGCTTATTCATGAAGGCCCAATGACATAAAAACGATAATGGATGACCTTGCATTTTCGTCAAAATTTCAACCATGGCCATAGGGACGGGTGAAATAGCTCAAGTGATGTAGTTGGATGTTCCTTCAAATGGCCGTAACCTCGTAGCCATGCGTCCTAGCGTGATGATTAAGACAGTTTTGGAAAGGTATTGAAGTGGTCTACAAGATCTGTACAGTGATTGAACGATCAAAGTCACTTTCAGTGTAGTAAATGGCCTCTGAATGCATTGTACTCGGGAAAACCTGTCGATTTGAGCATGTATTTAAAGGGTAAAGTGACCCATTATGAAACTTTTTCATCGCCAAGATCCTTGTTATTGTGTCCCAGGGCTTTGATTTGCTTATTCATGAAGGCCCAATGACATAAAAACGATAATGGATGACTTTGCATTTTCGTCAAAATTTCAACCATGGCCATAGGGACGGGTGAAAAAGCTCAAGTGATGTAGTTGGATGTTCCTTCAAATGGCCATAACTTCGTAGCCATGTGTCCTTGCATGATGATTAAGACAGTTTTGGAAAGGTATTGAAGTGTTCTACAAGATCTGTACAAAGGTTAAAAGATCAAATTCATTTTTAGTCTAGTAAATCGCCTCTGAATGCATTGTACTCGGGAAAACCTGTCAATTTGAGCATGTGTTTAAAGGGTATTATGAAACTTTTTCATCGCCAAGATCCTTGTTATTGTGTCCCAGGGCTTTGGTTTGCTTATTCATGAAGGCCCAATGACATAAAAACGATAATGGATGACCTTGCATTTTCGTCAAAATTTCAACCATGGCCATAGGGACGGGTGAAATAGCTCAAGTGATGAAGTTGGATGTTCCTTCAAATGGCCATAACCTCGTAGCCATGTGTCCTAGCGTGATGATTAAGACAGTTTTGGAAAGGTATTGAAGTGTTCTACAAGATCTGTACAAAGGTTAAAAGATCAAATTCATTTTTAGTCTAGTAAATCGCCTCTGAATGCATTGTACTCGGGAAAACCTGTCAATTTGAGCATGTGTTTAAAGGGTATTATGAAACTTTTTCATCGCCAAGATCCTTGTTATTGTGTCCCAGGGCTTTGGTTTGCTTATTCATGAAGGCCCAATGACATAAAAACGATAATGGATGACCTTGCATTTTCGTCAAAATTTCAACCATGGCCATAGGGACGGGTGAAATAGCTCAAGTGATGTAGTTGGATGTTCCTTCAAATGGCCATAACTTCGTAGCCATGTGTCCTTGCGTGATGATTAAGACAGTTTTGGAAAGGTATTGAAGTGTTCTACAAGATCTGTACAAAGCTTAAAAGATCAAATTCATTTTTAGTCTAGTAAATCGCCTCTGAATGCATTGTACTCGGGAAAACCTGTCAATTTGAGCATGTGTTTAAAGGGTATTATGAAACTTTTTCATCGCCAAGATCCTTGTGATTGTGTCCCAGGGCTTTGGTTTGCTTATTCATGAAGGCCCAATGACATAAAAACGATAATGGATGACCTTGCATTTTCGTCAAAATTTCAACCATGGCCATAGGGACGGGTGAAAAAGCTCAAGTGATGTAGTTGGATGTTCCTTCAAATGGCCATAACTTCGTAGCCATGTGTCCTTGCGTGATGATTAAGACAGTTTTGGAAAGGTATTGAAGTGTTCTACAAGATCTGTACAAAGGTTAAAAGATCAAATTCATTTTTAGTCTAGTAAATCGCCTCTGAATGCATTGTACTCGGGAAAACCTGTCAATTTGAGCATGTGTTTAAAGGGTATTATGAAACTTTTTCATCGCCAAGATCCTTGTTATTGTGACCCAGGGCTTTGGTTTGCTTATTCATGAAGGCCCAGTGACATAAAAACGATAATGGATGACCTTGCATTTTCGTCAAAATTTCAACCATGGCCATAGGGACGGGTGAAATAGCTCAAGTGATGTAGTTGGATGTTCCTTCAAATGGCCATAACTTCGTAGCCATGTGTCCTAGCATGATGATTAAGACAGTTTTGGAAAGGTATTGAAGTGTTCTACAAGATCTGTACATTGATTGAAAGATCAAAGTCACTTTTAGTGTAGTAAATGGCCTCTGAATGCATTGTACTCGGGAAAACCTGTCGATTTGCGCATGTATTTAAAGGGTAAAGTGACTCATTATGAAACTTTTTCATCGCCAAGATCCTTGTTATTGTGTCCCAGGGCTTTGGTTTGCTTATTCATGAAGGCCCAGTGACATAAAAACGATAATGGATGACCTTGCATTTTCGTCAAAATTTCAACCATGGCCATAGCGACGGGTGAAATAGCTCAAATGATGTAGTTGGATGTTCCTTCAAATGGCCATAACCTCGTAGCCATGTGTCCTAGCGTGATGATTAAGACAGTTTTGGAAAGGTATTGAAGTGGTCTACAAGATCTGTACATTGATTGAACGATCAAAGTCACTTTCAGTGTAGTAAATGGCCTCTGAATGCATTGTACTCGGGAAAACCTGTCGATTTGAGCATGTTTTTAAAGGGTAAAGTGACCCATTATGAAACTTTTTCATCGCCAAGATCCTTGTTATTGTGTCCCAGGGCTTTGATTTGCTTATTCATGAAGGCCCAATGACATAAAAACGATAATGGATGACCTTGCATTTTCGTCAAAATTTCAACCATGGCCATAGGGACGGGTGAAAAAGGTCAAGTGATGTAGTTGGATGTTCCTTCAAATGGCCATAACCTCGTAGCCATGTGTCCTAGCGTGATGATTAAGACAGTTTTGGAAAGGTATTGAAGTGGTCTACAAGATCTGTACATTGATTGAAAGATCAAAGTCACTTTCAGTGTAGTAAATGGCCTCTGAATGCATTGTACTCGGGAAAACCTGTCGATTTGAGCATGTATTTAAAGGGTAAAGTGACCCATTATGAAACTTTTTCATCGCCAAGATCCTTGTTATTGTGTCCCAGGGCTTTGATTTGCTTATTCATGAAGGCCCAATGACATAAAAACGATAATGGATGACCTTGCATTTTCGTCAAAATTTCAACCATGGCCATAGGGACGGGTGAAAAAGCTCAAGTGATGTAGTTGGATGTTCCTTCAAATGGCCATAACTTCGTAGCCATGTGTCCTTGCGTGATGATTAAGACAGTTTTGGAAAGGTATTGAAGTGTTCTACAAGATCTGTACAAAGGTTAAAAGATCAAATTCATTTTTAGTCTAGTAAATCGCATCTGAATGCATTGTACTCGGGAAAACCTGTCAATTTGAGCATGTGTTTAAAGGGTATTAAGAAACTTTTTCATCGCCAAGATCCTTGTTATTGTGTCCCAGGGCTTTGGTTTGCTTATTCATGAAGGCCCAGTGACATAAAAACGATAATGGATGACCTTGCATTTTCGTCAAAATTTCAACCATGGCCATAGGGACGGGTGAAATAGCTCAAGTGATGTAGTTGGATGTTCCTTCAAATGGCCATAACCTCGTAGCCATGCGTCCTAGCGTGATGATTAAGACAGTTTTGGAAAGGTATTGAAGTGGTCTACAAGATCTGTACATTGATTGAACGATCAAAGTCACTTTCAGTGTAGTAAATGGCCTCTGAATGCATTATACTCGGGAAAACCTGTTTATTTGAGCATGTATTTAAAGGGTAAAGTGACCCATTATGAAACTTTTTCATCGCCAAGATCCTTGTTATTGTGTCCCAGGGCTTTGATTTGCTTATTCATTAAGGCCCAATGACATAAAAACGATAATGGATGACTTTGCATTTTCGTCAAAATTTCAACCATTGCCATAGGGACGGGTGAAAAAGCTCAAGTGATGTAGTTGGATGTTCCTTCAAATGGCCATAACTTCGTAGCCATGTGTCCTTGCGTGATGATTAAGACAGTTTTGGAAAGGTATTGAAGTGTTCTACAAGATCTGTACAAATATTAAAAGATCAAATTCATTTTTAGTCTAGTAAATCGCCTCTGAATGCATTGTACTCGGGAAAACCTGTCAATTTGAGCATGTGTTTAAAGGGTATTATGAAACTTTTTCATCGCCAAGATCCTTGTTATTGTGTCCCAGGGCTTTGGTTTGCTTATTCATGAAGGCCCAATGACATAAAAACGATAATGGATGACCTTGCATTTTCGTCAAAATTTCAACCATGGCCATAGGGACGGGTGAAAAAGGTCAAGTGATGTAGTTGGATGTTCCTTCAAATGGCCATAACCTCGTAGCCATGTGTCCTAGCGTGATGATTAAGACAGTTTTGGAAAGGTATTGAAGTGTTCTACAAGATCTGTACAAAGGTTAAAAGATCAAATTCATTTTTAGTCTAGTAAATCGCATCTGAATGCATTGTACTCGGGAAAACCTGTCGATTTGAGCATGTATTTAAAGGGTAAAGTGACCCATTATGAAACTTTTTCATCGCCAAGATCCTTGTTATTGTGTCCCAGGGCTTTGATTTGCTTATTCATGAAGGCCCAATGACATAAAAACGATAATGGATGACTTTGCATTTTCGTCAAAATTTCAACCATGGCCATAGGGACGGGTGAAAAAGCTCAAGTGATGTAGTTGGATGTTCCTTCAAATGGCCATAACTTCGTAGCCATGTGTCCTAGCATGATGATTAAGACAGTTTTGGAAAGGTATTGAAGTGTTCTACAAGATCTGTACAAAGGTTAAAAGATCAAATTCATTTTTAGTCTAGTAGATCGCCTCTGAATGCATTGTACTCGGGAAAACCTGTCAATTTGAGCATGTGTTTAAAGGGTATTATGAAACTTTTTCATCGCCAAGATCCTTGTTATTGTGTCCCAGGGCTTTGGTTTGCTTATTCATGAAGGCCCAATGACATAAAAACGATAATGGATGACCTTGCATTTTCGTCAAAATTTCAACCATGGCCATAGGGACGGGTGAAATAGCTCAAGTGATGTAGTTGGATGTTCCTTCAAATGGCCATAACTTCGTAGCCATGTGTCCTAGCATGATGATTAAGACAGTTTTGGAAAGGTATTGAAGTGTTCTACAAGATCTGTACAAAGCTTAAAAGATCAAATTCATTTTTAGTCTAGTAAATCGCCTCTGAATGCATTGTACTCGGGAAAACCTGTCAATTTGAGCATGTGTTTAAAGGGTATTATGAAACTTTTTCATCGCCAAGATCCTTGTTATTGTGTCCCAGGGCTTTGGTTTGCTTATTCATGAAGGCCCAATGACATAAAAACGATAATGGATGACCTTGCATTTTCGTCAAAATTTCAACCATGGCCATAGGGACGGGTGAAATAGCTCAAGTGATGTAGTTGGATGTTCCTTCAAATGGCCATAACTTCGTAGCCATGTCTCCTAGCGTGATGATTAAGACAGTTTTGGAAAGGTATTGAAGTGTTCTACAAGATCTGTACAAAGGTTAAAAGATAAAATTCATTTTTAGTCTAGTAAATCGCCTCTGAATGCATTGTACTCGGGAAAACCTGTCAATTTGAGCATGTGTTTAAAGGGTATTATGAAACTTTTTCATCGCCAAGATCCTTGTTATTGTGTCCCAGGGCTTTGGTTTGCTTATTCATGAAGGCCCAATGACATAAAAACGATAATGGATGACCTTGCATTTTCGTCAAAATTTCAACCATGGCCATAGGGACGGGTGAAAAAGCTCAAGTGAAGTAGTTGGATGTTCCTTCAAATGGCCAGAACTTCGTAGCCATGTGTCCTTGCGTGATGATTAAGACAGTTTTGGAAAGGTATTGAAGTGTTCTACAAGATCTGTACAAAGGTTAAAAGATCAAATTCATTTTTAGTCTAGTAAATCGCCTCTGAATGCATTGTACTCGGGAAAACCTGTCAATTTGAGCATGTGTTTAAAGGGTATTATGAAACTTTTTCATCGCCAAGATCCTTGTTATTGTGTCCCAGGGCTTTGGTTTGCTTATTCATGAAGGCCCAATGACATAAAAACGATAATGGATGACCTTGCATTTTCGTCAAAATTTCAACCATGGCCATAGGGACGGGTGAAAAAGCTCAAGTGATGTAGTTGGATGTTCCTTCAAATGGCCATAACTTCGTAGCCATGTGTCCTTGCGTGATGATTAAGACAGTTTTGGAAAGGTATTGAAGTGTTCTACAAGATCTGTACAAAGGTTAAAAGATCAAATTCATTTTTAGTCTAGTAAATCGCCTCTGAATGCATTGTACTCGGGAAAACCTGTCAATTTGAGCATGTGTTTAAAGGGTATTATGAAACTTTTTCATCGCCAAGATCCTTGTTATTGTGTCCCAGGGCTTTGGTTTGCTTATTCATGAAGGCCCAGTGACATAAAAACGATAATGGATGACCTTGAATTTTCGTCAAAATTTCAACCATGACCATAGGGACGGGTGAAATAGCTCAAGTGATGTAGTTGGATGTTCCTTCAAATGGCCATAACTTCGTAGCCATGTGTCCTAGCATGATGATTAAGACAGTTTTGGAAAGGTATTGAAGTGTTCTACAAGATCTGTACAAAGGTTAAAAGATCAAATTCATTTTTAGTCTAGTAAATCGCCTCTGAATGCATTGTACTCGGGAAAACCTGTAAATTTGAGCATGTGTTTAAAGGGTATTATGAAACTTTTTCATCGCCAAGATCCTTGTTATTGTGTCCCAGGGCTTTGGTTTGCTTATTCATGAAGGCCCAATGACATAAAAACGATAATGGATGACCTTGCATTTTCGTCAAAATTTCAACCATGGCCATAGGGACGGGTGAAATAGCTCAAGTGATGTAGTTGGATGTTCCTTCAAATGGCCATAACTTCGTAGCCATGTGTCCTAGCATGATGATTAAGACAGTTTTGGAAAGGTATTGAAGTGTTCTACAAGATCTGTACAAAGCTTAAAAGATCAAATTCATTTTTAGTCTAGTAAATGGCCTCTGAATGCATTGTACTCGGGAAAACCTGTCAATTTGAGCATGTGTTTAAAGGGTATTATGAAACTTTTTCATCGCCAAGATCCTTGTTATTGTGTCCCAGGGCTTTGGTTTGCTTATTCATGAAGGCCCAATGACATAAAAACGATAATGGATGACCTTGCATTTTCGTCAAAATTTCAACCATGGCCATAGGGACGGGTGAAAAAGCTCAAGTGATGTAGTTGGATGTTCCTTCAAATGGCCATAACTTCGTAGCCATGTGTCCTTGCGTGATGATTAAGACAGTTTTGGAAAGGTATTGAAGTGTTCTACAAGATCTGTACAAAGGTTAAAAGATCAAATTCATTTTTAGTCTAGTAAATCGCCTCTGAATGCATTGTACTCGGGAAAACCTGTAAATTTGAGCATGTGTTTAAAGGGTATTATGAAACTTTTTCATCGCCAAGATCCTTGTTATTGTGTCCCAGGGCTTTGGTTTGCTTATTCATGAAGGCCCAATGACATAAAAACGATAATGGATGACCTTGCATTTTCGTCAAAATTTCAACCATGGCCATAGGGACGGGTGAAATAGCTCAAGTGATGTAGTTGGATGTTCCTTCAAATGGCCATAACTTCGTAGCCATGTGTCCTAGCATGATGATTAAGACAGTTTTGGAAAGATATTGAAGTGTTCTACCAGATCTGTACAAAGGTTAAAAGATCAAATTCATTTTTAGTCTAGTAAATCGCCTCTGAATGCATTGTACTCGGGAAAACCTGTCAATTTGAGCATGTGTTTAAAGGGTATTATGAAACTTTTTCATCGCCAAGATCCTTGTTATTGTGTCCCAGGGCTTTGGTTTGCTTATTCATGAAGGCCCAGTGACATAAAAACGATAATGGATGACCTTGCATTTTCGTCAAAATTTCAACCATGACCATAGGGACGGGTGAAATAGCTCAAGTGATGTAGTTGGATGTTCCTTCAAATGGCCATAACTTCGTAGCCATGTGTCCTAGCATGATGATTAAGACAGTTTTGGAAAGGTATTGAAGTGTTCTACAAGATCTGTACATTGATTGAAAGATCAAATTCATTTATAGTCTAGTAAATCGCCTCTGAATGCATTGTACTCGGGAAAACCTGTCAATTTGAGCATGTGTTTAAAGGGTATTATGAAACTTTTTCATCGCCAAGATCCTTGTTATTGTGTCCCAGGGCTTTGGTTTGCTTATTCATGAAGGCCCAATGACATAAAAACGATAATGGATGACCTTGCATTTTCGTCAAAATTTCAACCATGGCCATAGGGACGGGTGAAATAGCTCAAGTGATGTAGTTGGATGTTCCTTCAAATGGCCATAACTTCGTAGCCATGTGTCCTAGCATGATGATTAAGACAGTTTTGGAAAGGTATTGAAGTGTTCTACAAGATCTGTACAAAGGTTAAAAGATCAAATTCATGTTTAGTCTAGTAAATCGCCTCTGAATGCATTATACTCGGGAAAACCTGTCAATTTGAGCATGTGTTTAAAGGGTATTATGAAACTTTTTCATCGCCAAGATCCTTGTTATTGTGTCCCAGGACTTTGGTTTGCTTATTCATGAAGGCCCAGTGACATAAAAACGATAATGGATGACCTTGCATTTTCGTCAAAATTTCAACCATGGCCATAGGGACGGGTGAAATAGCTCAAGTGATGTAGTTGGATGTTCCTTCAAATGGCCATAACTTCGTAGCCATGTGTCCTTGCGTGATGATTAAGACAGTTTTGGAAAGGTATTGAAGTGTTCTACAAGATCTGTACATTGATTGAAAGATCAAAGTCACTTTCAGTGTAGTAAATGGCCTCTGAATGCATTGTACTCGGGAAAACCTGTCGATTTGAGCATGTATTTAAAGGGTAAAGTGACCCATTATGAAACTTTTTCATCGCCAAGATCCTTGTTATTGTGTCCCAGGGCTTTGGTTTGCTTATTCATGAAGCCCCAATGACATAAGAACGATAATGGATGACCTTGCATTTTCGTCAAAATTTCAACCATGGCCATAGGGACGGGTGAAATAGCTCAAGTGATGTAGTTGGATGTTCCTTCAAATGGCCATAACTTCGTAGCCATGTGTCCTAGCATGATGATTAAGACAGTTTTGGAAAGGTATTGAAGTGTTCTACAAGATCTGTACAAAGGTTAAAAGATCAAATTCATGTTTAGTCTAGTAAATCGCCTCTGAATGCATTATACTCGGGAAAACCTGTCAATTTGAGCATGTGTTTAAAGGGTATTATGAAACTTTTTCATCGCCAAGATCCTTGTTATTGTGTCCCAGGACTTTGGTTTGCTTATTCATGAAGGCCCAGTGACATAAAAACGATAATGGATGACCTTGCATTTTCGTCAAAATTTCAACCATGACCATAGGGACGGGTGAAAAAGCTCAAGTGATGTAGTTGGATGTTCCTTCAAATGGCCATAACTTCGTAGCCATGTGTCCTTGCGTGATGATTAAGACAGTTTTGGAAAGGTATTGAAGTGTTCTACAAGATCTGTACATTGATTGAAAGATCAAATTCATTTTTAGTCTAGTAAATCGCCTCTGAATGCATTGTACTCGGGAAAACCTGTCAATTTGAGCATGTGTTTAAAGGGTAATATGACCCATAAAGGTTAAGCTCAGAGCTTAGGAACATATAGTAAATTGCCTCTGAAGTTGAAGGTTTTGTGGAAAGTCTTCAAATGTGCTTCGGGGGACTATGACCCAGTATGAAACTTTTTCATCGCCAAGATCCTTGTTATTGTGTCCCAGGGCTTTGATTTGCTTACTCATGAAGCCCCAATGGCATAAGAACGATAATGAATGACCTTGCATTTTCGTCAAACATTCAAGCATGGCCATGGGGACGGATGAGAAAGCTCAAGTGATGTAGTTGGATGTTCCTTCAAATGGCCATAACTTCGTAGCCATGTGTCCTAGCATGTTGATTAAGACAGTTTTGGAAAGATATTGAAGTGTTCTACAAGATCTGTACAAAGGTTTAAAGATCAAATTCATTTTTAGTCTAGTAAATCGCCTCTGAATGCATTGTACTCGGGAAAACCTGTCAATTTGAGCATGTGTTTAAAGGGTATTATGAAACTTTTTCATCGCCAAGATCCTTGTTATTGTGTCCCAGGGCTTTGGTTTGCTTATTCATGAAGGCCCAATGACATAAAAACGATAATGGATGACCTTGCATTTTCGTCAAAATTTCAACCATGGCCATAGGGACGGGTGAAATAGCTCAAGTGATGTAGTTGGATGTTCCTTCAAATGGCCATAACTTCGTAGCCATGTGTCCTAGCATGATGATTAAGACAGTTTTGGAAAGATATTGAAGTGTTCTACAAGATCTGTACATTGATTGAAAGATCAAAGTCACTTTCAGTGTAGTAAATGGCCTTTGAATGCATTGTACTCGGGAAAACCTGTCGATTTGAGCATGTATTTAAAGGGTAAAGTGACCCATTATGAAACTTTTTCATCGCCAAGATCCTTGTTATTGTGTCCCAGGGCTTTGGTTTGCTTATTCATGAAGCCCCAATGACATAAGAACGTTAATGGATGACCTTGCATTTTCGTCAAAATTTCAACCATGGCCATAGGGACGGGTGAAAAAGCTCAAGTGATGTAGTTGGATGTTCCTTCAAATGGCCATAACTTCGTAGCCATGTGTCCTTGCGTGATGATTAAGACAGTTTTGGAAAGGTATTGAAGTGTTCTACAAGATCTGTACAAAGGTTAAAAGATCAAATTCATTTTTAGTCTAGTAAATCGCATCTGAATGCATTGTACTCGGGAAAACCTGTCAATTTGAGCATGTGTTTAAAGGGTATTATGAAACTTTTTCATCGCCAAGATCCTTGTTATTGTGTCCCAGGGCTTTGGTTTGCTTATTCATGAAGGCCCAATGACATAAAAACGATAATGGATGACCTTGCATTTTCGTCAAAATTTCAACCATGGCCATAGGGACGGGTGAAAAAGCTCAAGTGATGTAGTTGGATGTTCCTTCAAATGGCCATAACTTCGTAGCCATGTGTCCTAGCGTGATGATTAAGACAGTTTTGGAAAGGTATTGAAGTGTTCTACAAGATCTGTACAAAGGTTAAAAGATCAAATTCATTTTTAGTCTAGTAAATCGCCTCTGAATGCATTGTACTCGGGAAAACCTGTCAATTTGAGCATGTGTTTAAAGGGTATTATGAAACTTTTTCATCGCCAAGATCCTTGTTATTGTGTCCCAGGGCTTTGGTTTGCTTATTCATGAAGGCCCAATGACATAAAAACGATAATGGATGACCTTGCATTTTCGTCAAAATTTCAACCATGGCCATAGGGACGGGTGAAATAGCTCAAGTGATGTAGTTGGATGTTCCTTCAAATGGCCATAACTTCGTAGCCATGTCTCCTAGCGTGATGATTAAGACAGTTTTGGAAAGGTATTGAAGTGTTCTACAAGATCTGTACAAAGGTTAAAAGATAAAATTCATTTTTAGTCTAGTAAATCGCCTCTGAATGCATTGTACTCGGGAAAACCTGTCAATTTGAGCATGTGTTTAAAGGGTATTATGAAACTTTTTCATCGCCAAGATCCTTGTTATTGTGTCCCAGGGCTTTGGTTTGCTTATTCATGAAGCCCCAATGACATAAAAACGATAATGGATGACCTTGCATTTTCGTCAAAATTTCAACCATGGCCATAGGGACGGGTGAAAAAGCTCAAGTGATGTAGTTGGATGTTCCTTCAAATGGCCATAACTTCGTAGCCATGTGTCCTTGCGTGATGATTAAGACAGTTTTGGAAAGGTATTGAAGTGTTCTACAAGATCTGTACAAAGGTTAAAAGATCAAATTCATTTTTAGTCTAGTAAATCGCCTCTGAATGCATTGTACTCGGGAAAACCTGTCAATTTGAGCATGTGTTTAAAGGGTATTATGAAACTTTTTCATCGCCAAGATCCTTGTTATTGTGTCCCAGGGCTTTGGTTTGCTTATTCATGAAGGCCCAGTGACATAAAAACGATAATGGATGACCTTGAATTTTCGTCAAAATTTCAACCATGACCATAGGGACGGGTGAAATAGCTCAAGTGATGTAGTTGGATGTTCCTTCAAATGGCCATAACTTCGTAGCCATGTGTCCTAGCATGATGATTAAGACAGTTTTGGAAAGGTATTGAAGTGTTCTACAAGATCTGTACAAAGCTTAAAAGATCAAATTCATTTTTAGTCTAGTAAATCGCCTCTGAATGCATTGTACTCGGGAAAACCTGTCAATTTGAGCATGTGTTTAAAGGGTATTATGAAACTTTTTCATCGCCAAGATCCTTGTTATTGTGTCCCAGGGCTTTGGTTTGCTTATTCATGAAGCCCCAATGACATAAAAACGATAATGGATGACCTTGCATTTTCGTCAAAATTTCAACCATGGCCATAGGGACGGGTGAAAAAGCTCAAGTGATGTAGTTGGATGTTCCTTCAAATGGCCATAACCTCGTAGCCATGTGTCCTAGCGTGATGATTAAGACAGTTTTGGAAAGGTATTGAAGTGGTCTACAAGATCTGTACATTGATTGAACGATCAAAGTCACTTTCAGTGTAGTAAATGGCCTCTGAATGCATTGTACTCGGGAAAACCTGTCGATTTGAGCATGTATTTAAAGGGTAAAGTGACCCATTATGAAACTTTTTCATCGCCAAGATCCTTGTTATTGTGTCCCAGGGCTTTGGTTTGCTTATTCATGAAGGCCCAATGACATAAAAACGATAATGGATGACCTTGCATTTTCGTCAAAATTTCAACCATGGCCATAGGGACGGGTGAAAAAGCTCAAGTGATGTAGTTGGATGTTCCTTCAAATGGCCATAACTTCGTAGCCATGTGTCCTTGCGTGATGATTAAGACAGTTTTGGAAAGGTATTGAAGTGTTCTACAAGATCTGTACAAAGGTTAAAAGATCAAATTCATTTTTAGTCTAGTAAATCGCCTCTGAATGCATTGTTTAGTTTAGTTTAGTTTAGTTTATTAATCGATGGACTATGAAGCCCTCTCGAGTCAAAATTTGTTTACAATACATTACATTAGATAACGAACAGAACATTTATATATTGTTATTGTTGAACGCATTCCGAACACTTAAAAGTGAAGTCAGTTCCGTTATCGTCATTCCAGGCTCATAAATATCGTTAGCTGAATTTAATAGACGGCACATACAAAGAAGGGGGTTGCGAGAGCCAAATGCCAAATTGTACTCGGGAAAACCTGTAAATTTGAGCATGTGTTTAAAGGGTATTATGAAACTTTTTCATCGCCAAGATCCTTGTTATTGTGTCCCAGGGCTTTGGTTTGCTTATTCATGAAGGCCCAATGACATAAAAACGATAATGGATGACCTTGCATTTTCGTCAAAATTTCAACCATGGCCATAGGGACGGGTGAAATAGCTCAAGTGATGTAGTTGGATGTTCCTTCAAATGGCCATAACTTCGTAGCCATGTGTCCTAGCATGATGATTAAGACAGTTTTGGAAAGATATTGAAGTGTTCTACCAGATCTGTACAAAGGTTAAAAGATCAAATTCATTTTTAGTCTAGTAAATCGCCTCTGAATGCATTGTACTCGGGAAAACCTGTCAATTTGAGCATGTGTTTAAAGGGTATTATGAAACTTTTTCATCGCCAAGATCCTTGTTATTGTGTCCCAGGGCTTTGGTTTGCTTATTCATGAAGGCCCAGTGACATAAAAACGATAATGGATGACCTTGCATTTTCGTCAAAATTTCAACCATGACCATAGGGACGGGTGAAATAGCTCAAGTGATGTAGTTGGATGTTCCTTCAAATGGCCATAACTTCGTAGCCATGTGTCCTAGCATGATGATTAAGACAGTTTTGGAAAGGTATTGAAGTGTTCTACAAGATCTGTACATTGATTGAAAGATCAAATTCATTTATAGTCTAGTAAATCGCCTCTGAATGCATTGTACTCGGGAAAACCTGTCAATTTGAGCATGTGTTTAAAGGGTATTATGAAACTTTTTCATCGCCAAGATCCTTGTTATTGTGTCCCAGGGCTTTGGTTTGCTTATTCATGAAGGCCCAATGACATAAAAACGATAATGGATGACCTTGCATTTTCGTCAAAATTTCAACCATGGCCATAGGGACGGGTGAAATAGCTCAAGTGATGTAGTTGGATGTTCCTTCAAATGGCCATAACTTCGTAGCCATGTGTCCTAGCATGATGATTAAGACAGTTTTGGAAAGATATTGAAGTGTTCTACAAGATCTGTACATTGATTGAAAGATCAAAGTCACTTTCAGTGTAGTAAATGGCCTCTGAATGCATTGTACTCGGGAAAACCTGTCGATTTGAGCATGTATTTAAAGGGTAAAGTGACCCATTATGAAACTTTTTCATCGCCAAGATCCTTGTTATTGTGTCCCAGGGCTTTGGTTTGCTTATTCATGAAGGCGCAATGACATAAAAACGATAATGGATGACCTTGCATTTTCGTCAAAATTTCAACCATGGCCATAGGGACGGGTGAAATAGCTCAAGTGATGTAGTTGGATGTTCCTTCAAATGGCCATAACTTCGTAGCCATGTGTCCTAGCGTGATGATTAAGACAGTTTTGGAAAGGTATTGAAGTGTTCTACAAGATCTGTACAAAGGTTAAAAGATCAAATTCATTTTTAGTCTAGTAAATCGCCTCTGAATGCATTGTACTCGGGAAAACCTGTAAATTTGAGCATGTGTTTAAAGGGTATTATGAAACTTTTTCATCGCCAAGATCCTTGTTATTGTGTCCCAGGGCTTTGGGTTGCTTATTCATGAAGGCCCAATGACATAAAAACGATTATGGATGACCTTGCATTTTCGTCAAAATTTCAACCATGGCCATAGGGACGGGTTAGAAAGCTCAAGTGATGTAGTTGGATGTTCCTTCAAATGGCCATAACTTCGTAGCCATGTGTCCTTGCGTGATGATTAAGACAGTTTTGGAAAGGTATTGAAGTGTTCTACAAGATCTGTACATTGATTGAAAGATCAAATTCATTTTTAGTCTAGTAAATCGCCTCTGAATGCATTGTACTCGGGAAAACCTGTCAATTTGAGCATGTGTTTAAAGGGTATTATGAAACTTTTTCATCGCCAAGATCCTTGTTATTGTGTCCCAGGGCTTTGGTTTGCTTATTCATGAAGGCCCAATGACATAAAAACGATAATGGATGACCTTGCATTTTCGTCAAAATTTCAACCATGGCCATAGGGACGGGTTAGAAAGCTCAAGTGATGTAGTTGGATGTTCCTTCAAATGGCCATAACTTCGTAGCCATGTGTCCTTGCGTGATGATTAAGACAGTTTTGGAAAGGTATTGAAGTGTTCTACAAGATCTGTACAAAGGTTAAAAGATCAAATTCATTTTTAGTCTAGTAGATCGCCTCTGAATGCATTGTACTCGGGAAAACCTGTCAATTTGAGCATGTGTTTAAAGGGTATTATGAAACTTTTTCATCGCCAAGATCCTTGTTATTGTGTCCCAGGGCTTTGGTTTGCTTATTCATGAAGGCCCAGTGATATAAACCGATAATGGATGACCTTGCATTTTCGTCAAAATTTCAACCATGGCCATAGGGACGGGTGAAATAGCTCTAGTGATGTAGTTGGATGTTCCTTCAAATGGCCATAACCTCGTAGCCATGTGTCCTAGCGTGATGATTAAGACAGTTTTGGAAAGGTATTGAAGTGGTCTACAAGATCTGTACATTGATTGGAAGATCAAAGTCACTTTCAGTGTAGTAAATGGCCTCTGAATGCATTGTACTCGGGAAAACCTGTCGATTTGAGCATGTATTTAAAGGGTAAAGTGACCCATTATGAAACTTTTTCATCGCCAAGATCCTTGTTATTGTGTCCCAGGGCTTTGATTTGCTTATTCATGAAGGCCCAATGACATAAAAACGATAATGGATGACCTTGCATTTTCGTCAAAATTTCAACCATGGCCATAGGGACGGGTGAAAAAGCTCAAGTGATGTAGTTGGATGTTCCTTCAAATGGCCATAACTTTGTAGCCATGTGTCCTTGCGTGATGATTAAGACAGTTTTGGAAAGGTATTGAAGTGTTCTACAAGATCTGTACAAAGGTTAAAAGATCAAATTCATTTTTAGTCTAGTAAATGGCCTCTGAATGCATTGTACTCGGGAAAACCTGTCGATTTGAGCATGTATTTAAAGGGTAAAGTGACCCATTATGAAACTTTTTCATCGCCAAGATCCTTGTTATTGTGTCCCAGGGCTTTGATTTGCTTATTCATGAAGGCCCAATGACATAAAAACGATAATGGATGACCTTGCATTTTCGTCAAAATTTCAACCATGGCCATAGGGACGGGTGAAAAAGCTCAAGTGATGTAGTTGGATGTTCCTTCAAATGGCCATAACTTCGTAGCCATGTGTCCTTGCGTGATGATTAAGACAGTTTTGGAAAGGTATTGAAGTGGTCTACAAGATCTGTACAAAGGTTAAAAGATCAAATTCATTTTTAGTCTAGTATATCGCCCCTGAATGCATTGTACTCGGGAAAACCTGTCAATTTGAGCATGTGTTTAAAGGGAATTATGAAACTTTTTCATCGCCAAGATCCTTGTTATTGTGTCCCAGGGCTTTGATTTGCTTATTCATGAAGGCCCAATGACATAAAAACGATAATGGATGACCTTGCATTTTCGTCAAAATTTCAACCATGGCCATAGGGACGGGTGAAAAAGCTCAAGTGATGAAGTTGGATGTTCCTTCAAATGGCCATAACTTCGTAGCCATGTGTCCTTGCGTGATGATTAAGACAGTTTTGGAAAGGTATTGAAGTGGTCTACAAGATCTGTACAAAGGTTAAAAGATCAAATTCATTTTTAGTCTAGTAAATCGCCCCTGAATGCATTGTACTCGGGAAAACCTGTCAATTTGAGCATGTGTTTAAAGGGTATTATGAAACTTTTTCATCGCCAAGATCCTTGTTATTGTGTCCCAGGGCTTTGATTTGCTTATTCATGAAGGCCCAATGACATAAAAACGATAATGGATGACCTTGCATTTTCGTCAAAATTTCAACCATGGCCATAGGGACGGGTGAAAAAGCTCAAGTGATGTAGTTGGATGTTCCTTCAAATGGCCATAACTTCGTAGCCATGTGTCCTTGCGTGATGATTAAGACAGTTTTGGAAAGGTATTGAAGTGGTCTACAAGATCTGTACATTGATTGAACGATCAAAGTTACTTTCAGTGTAGTAAATGGCCTCTGAATGCATTGTACTCGGGAAAACCTGTCGATTTGAGCATGTATTTAAAGGGTAAAGTGACTCATTATGAAACTTTTTCATCGCCAAGATCCTTGTTATTGTGTCCCAGGGCTTTGATTTGCTTATTCATGAAGGCCCAATGACATAAAAACGATAATGGATGACCTTGCATTTTCGTCAAAATTTCAACCATGGCCATAGGGACGGGTGAAAAAGCTCAAGTGATGAAGTTGGATGTTCCTTCAAATGGCCATAACTTCGTAGCCATGTGTCCTTGCGTGATGATTAAGACAGTTTTGGAAAGGTATTGAAGTGGTCTACAAGATCTGTACAAAGGTTTAAAGATCAAATTCACTTTTAGTCTAGTAAATGGCCTCTGAATGCATTGTACTCGGGAAAACCTGTCAATTTGAGCATGTGTTTAAAGGGTATTATGAAACTTTTTCATCGCCAAGATCCTTGTTATTGTGTCCCAGGGCTTTGGTTTGCTTATTCATGAAGGCTCAATGACATAAAAACGATAATGGATGACCTTGCATTTTCGTCAAAATTTCAACCATGGCCATAGGGACGGGTGAAATAGCTCAAGTGATGTAGTTGGATGTTCCTTCAAATGGCCATAACTTCGTAGCCATGTGTCCTAGCATGATGATTAAGACAGTTTTGGAAAGGTATTGAAGTGTTCTACAAGATCTGTACAAAGCTTAAAAGATCAAATTCATTTTTAGTCTAGTAAATCGCCTCTGAATGCATTGTACTCGGGAAAACCTGTCAATTTGAGCATGTGTTTAAAGGGTATTATGAAACTTTTTCATCGCCAAGATCCTTGTTATTGTGTCCCAGGGCTTTGGTTTGCTTATTCATGAAGGCCCAATGACATAAAAACGATAATGGATGACCTTGCATTTTCGTCAAAATTTCAACCATGGCCATAGGGACGGGTGAAATAGCTCAAGTGATGTAGTTGGATGTTCCTTCAAATGGCCATAACTTCGTAGCCATGTGTCCTAGCATGATGATTAAGACAGTTTTGGAAAGGTATTGAGGTGTTCTACAAGATCTGTACAAAGGTTAAAAGATCAAATTCATGTTTAGTCTAGTAAATCGCCTCTGAATGCATTATACTCGGGAAAACCTGTCAATTTGAGCATGTGTTTAAAGGGTATTATGAAACTTTTTCATCGCCAAGATCCTTGTTATTGTGTCCCAGGGCTTTGGTTTGCTTATTCATGAAGGCCCAATAACATAAAAACGATAATGGATGACCTTGCATTTTCGTCTAAATTTCAACCATGGCCATAGGGACGGGTGAAAAAGCTCAAGTGATGTAGTTGGATGTTCCTTCAAATGGCCATAACTTCGTAGCCATGTGTCCTTGCGTGATGATTAAGACAGTTTTGGAAAGGTATTGAAGTGTTCTACAAGATCTGTACAAAGGTTAAAAGATCAAATTCATTTTTAGTCTAGTAAATCGCCTCTGAATGCATTGTACTCGGGAAAACCTGTCAATTTGAGCATGTGTTTAAAGGGTATTATGAAACTTTTTCATCGCCAAGATCCTTGTTATTGTGTCCCAGGGCTTTGGTTTGCTTATTCATGAAGCCCCAATGACATAAGAACGATAATGGATGACCTTGCATTTTCGTCAAAATTTCAACCATGGCCATAGGGACGGGTGAAAAAGGTCAAGTGATGTAGTTGGATGTTCCTTCAAATGGCCATAGCTTCGTAGCCATGTGGCCTAGCGTGATGATTAAGACAGTTTTGGTAAGGTATTGAAGTGGTTTACAAGATCTGTACATTGATTGAAAGATCAAAGTCACTTTCAGTGTAGTAAATGGCCTCTGAATGCATTGTACTCGGGAAAACCTGTCGATTTGAGCATGTATTTAAAGGGTAAAGTGACCCATTATGAAACTTTTTCATCGCCAAGATCCTTGTTATTGTGTCCCAGGGCTTTGGTTTGCTTATTCATGAAGCCCCAATGACATAAGAACGATAATGGATGACCTTGCATTTTCGTCAAAATTTCAACCATGGCCATAGGGACGGGTGAAATAGCTCAAGTGATGTAGTTGGATGTTCCTTCAAATGGCCATAACTTCGTAGCCATGTGTCCTTGCGTGATGATTAAGACAGTTTTGGAAAGGTATTGAAGTGTTCTACAAGATCTGTACAAAGGTTAAAAGATCCAATTCATTTTTAGTCTAGTAAATCGCCTCTGAATGCATTGTACTCGGGAAAACCTGTAAATTTGAGCATGTGTTTAAAGGGTATTATGAAACTTTTTCATCGCCAAGATCCTTGTTATTGTGTCCCAGGGCTTTGGTTTGCTTATTCATGAAGGCCCAATGACATAAAAACGATAATGGATGACCTTGCATTTTCGTCAAAATTTCAACCATGGCCATAGGGACGGGTGAAAAAGCTCAAGTGATGTAGTTGGATGTTCCTTCAAATGGCCATAACTTCGTAGCCATGTGTCCTTGCATGATGATTAAGACAGTTTTGGAAAGGTATTGAAGTGTTCTACAAGATCTGTACAAAGGTTAAAAGATCAAATTCATTTTTAGTCTAGTAAATCGCCTCTGAATGCATTGTACTCGGGAAAACCTGTCAATTTGAGCATGTGTTTAAAGGGTATTATGAAACTTTTTCATCGCCAAGATCCTTGTTATTGTGTCCCAGGGCTTTGGTTTGCTTATTCATGAAGGCCCAATGACATAAAAACGATAATGGATGACCTTGCATTTTCGTCAAAATTTCAACCATGGCCATAGGGACGGGTGAAATAGCTCAAGTGATGTAGTTGGATGTTCCTTCAAATGGCCATAACTTCGTAGCCATGTGTCCTAGCATGATGATTAAGACAGTTTTGGAAAGGTATTGAGGTGTTCTACAAGATCTGTACAAAGGTTAAAAGATCAAATTCATGTTTAGTCTAGTAAATCGCCTCTGAATGCATTATACTCGGGAAAACCTGTCAATTTGAGCATGTGTTTAAAGGGTATTATGAAACTTTTTCATCGCCAAGATCCTTGTTATTGTGTCCCAGGGCTTTGGTTTGCTTATTCATGAAGGCCCAATAACATAAAAACGATAATGGATGACCTTGCATTTTCGTCAAAATTTCAACCATGGCCATAGGGACGGGTGAAAAAGCTCAAGTGATGTAGTTGGATGTTCCTTCAAATGGCCATAACTTCGTAGCCATGTGTCCTTGCGTGATGATGAAGACAGTTTTGGAAAGGTATTGAAGTGTTCTACAAGATCTGTACAAAGGTTAAAAGATCAAATTCATGTTTAGTCTAGTAAATCGCCTCTGAATGCATTGTACTCGGGAAAACCTGTCAATTTGAGCATTTTTTTAAAGGGTATTATGAAACTTTTTCATCGCCAAGATCCTTGTTATTGTGTCCCAGGGCTTTGGTTTGCTTATTCATGAAGGCGCAATGACATAAAAACGATAATGGATGACCTTGCATTTTCGTCAAAATTTCAACCATGGCCATAGGGACGGGTGAAATTGCTCAAGTGATGTAGTTGGATGTTCCTTCAAATGGCCATAACTTCGTAGCCATGTGTCCTAGCGTGATGATTAAGACAGTTTTGGAAAGGTATTGAAGTGGTCTACAAGATCTGTACATAGGTTAAAAGATCAAATTCACTTTCAGTGTAGTAAATGGCCTCTGAATGCATTGTACTCGGGAAAACCTGTCGATTTGAGCATGTATTTAAAGGGTAAAGTGACCCATTATGAAACTTTTTCATCGCCAAGATCCTTGTTATTGTGTCCCAGGGCTTTGGTTTGCTTATTCATGAAGGTCCAGTGACATAAAAACGATAATGGATGACCTTGCATTTTCGTCAAAATTTCAACCATGGCCATAGGGACGGGTGAAATAGCTCAAGTGATGTAGTTGGATGTTCCTTCAAATGGCCATAACTTCGTAGCCATGTGTCCTAGCATGATGATTAAGACAGTTTTGGAAAGGTATTGAAGTGGTCTACAAGATCTGTACATTGATTGAACGATCAAAGTCACTTTCAGTGTAGTAATAGCCTCTGAATGCATTGTACTCGGGAAAACCTGTCGATTTGAGCATGTATTTAAAGGGTAAAGTGACCCATTATGAAACTTTTTCATCGCCAAGATCCTTGTTATTGTGTCCCAGGGCTTTGGTTTGCTTATTCATGAAGGTCCAGTGACATAAAAACGATAATGGATGACCTTGCATTTTCGTCAAAATTTCAACCATGGCCATAGGGACGGGTGAAATAGCTCAAGTGATGTAGTTGGATGTTCCTTCAAATGGCCATAACTTCGTAGCCATGTGTCCTAGCATGATGATTAAGACAGTTTTGGAAAGGTATTGAAGTGGTCTACAAGATCTGTACATTGATTGAACGATCAAAGTCACTTTCAGTGTAGTAAATGGCCTCTGAATGCATTGTACTCGGGAAAACCTGTCGATTTGAGCATGTATTTAAAGGGTAAAGTGACCCATTATGAAACTTTTTCATCGCCAAGATCCTTGTTATTGTGTCCCAGGGCTTTGGTTTGCTTATTCATGAAGGTCCAGTGACATAAAAACGATAATGGATGACCTTGCATTTTCGTCAAAATTTCAACCATGGCCATAGGGACGGGTGAAATAGCTCAAGTGATGTAGTTGGATGTTCCTTCAAATGGCCATAACTTCGTAGCCATGTGTCCTAGCATGATGATTAAGACAGTTTTGGAAAGGTATTGAAGTGGTCTACAAGATCTGTACATTGATTGAAAGATCAAAGTCACTTTCAGTGTAGTAAATGGCCTCTGAATGCATTGTACTCGGGAAAACCTGTCGATTTGAGCATGTATTTAAAGGGTAAAGTGACCCATTATGAAACTTTTTCATCGCCAAGATCCTTGTTATTGTGTCCCAGGGCTTTGGTTTGCTTATTCATGAAGGTCCAGTGACATAAAAACGATAATGGATGACCTTGCATTTTCGTCAAAATTTCAACCATGGCCATAGGGACGGGTGAAATAGCTCAAGTGATGTAGTTGGATGTTCCTTCAAATGGCCATAACTTCGTAGCCATGTGTCCTAGCATGATGATTAAGACAGTTTTGGAAAGGTATTGAAGTGTTCTACAAGATCTGTACAAAGGTTAAAAGATCAAATTCATTTTTAGTCTAGTAAATCGCATCTGAATGCATTGTACTCGGGAAAACCTGTCAATTTGAGCATGTGTTTAAAGGGTATTATGAAACTTTTTCATCGCCAAGATCCTTGTTATTGTGTCCCAGGGCTTTGGTTTGCTTATTCATGAAGGCTCAATGACATAAAAACGATAATGGATGACCTTGCATTTTCGTCAAAATTTCAACCATGGCCATAAAGACGGGTGAAATAGCTCAAGTGATGTAGTTGGATGTTCCTTCAAATGGCCATAACTTCGTAGCCATGTGTCCTTGCGTGATGATTAAGACAGTTTTGGAAAGGTATTGAAGTGTTCTACAAGATCTGTACAAAGGTTTAAAGATCAAATTCACTTTTAGTCTAGTAAATGGCCTCTGAATGCATTGTACTCGGGAAAACCTGTCAATTTGAGCATGTGTTTAAAGGGTATTATGAAACTTTTTCATCGCCAAGATCCTTGTTATTGTGTCCCAGGGCTTTGGTTTGCTTATTCATGAAGGCTCAATGACATAAAAACGATAATGGATGACCTTGCATTTTCGTCAAAATTTCAACCATGGCCATAAAGACGGGTGAAATAGCTCAAGTGATGTAGTTGGATGTTCCTTCAAATGGCCATAACTTCGTAGCCATGTGTCCTAGCATGATGATTAAGACAGTTTTGGAAAGGTATTGAAGTGGTCTACAAGATCTGTACATCGGTTAAAAGATCAAATTCACTTTTAGTCTAGTAAATGGCCTCTGAATGCATTGTACTCGGGAAAACCTGTCAATTTGAGCATGTGTTTAAAGGGTATTATGAAACTTTTTCATCGCCAAGATACTTGTTATTGTGTCCCAGGGCTTTGGTTTGCTTATTCATGAAGGCCCAATGACATAAAAACGATAATGGATGACCTTGCATTTTCGTCAAAATTTCAACCATGGCCATAGGGACGGGTGAAATAGCTCAAGTGATGTAGTTGGATGTTCCTTCAAATGGCCATAACTTCGTAGCCATGTGTCCTAGCGTGATGATTAAGACAGTTTTGGAAAGGTATTGAAGTGGTCTACAAGATCTGTACATTGATTGAAAGATCAAAGTCACTTTCAGTGTAGTAAATGGCCTCTGAATGCATTGTACTCGGGAAAACCTGTCGATTTGCGCATGTATTTAAAGGGTAAAGTGACTCATTATGAAACTTTTTCATCGCCAAGATCCTTGTTATTGTGTCCCAGGGCTTTGATTTGCTTATTCATGAAGCCCCAATGACATAAAAACGATAATGGATGACCTTGCATTTTCGTCAAAATTTCAACCATGGCCAAAAGGACGGGTGAAATAGCTCAAGTGATGTAGTTGGATGTTCCTTCAAATGGCCATAACCTCGTAGCCATGTGTCCTTGCGTGATGATTAATTCAGTTTTGGAAAGGTATTGAAGTGTTCTAGAAGATCTGTACAAAGGTTAAAAGATCAAATTCATTTTTAGTCTAGTAAATCGCATCTGAATGCATTGTACTCGGGAAAACCTGTCAATTTGAGCATGTGTTTAAAGGGTATTATGAAACTTTTTCATCGCCAAGATCCTTGTTATTGTGTCCCAGGGCTTTGGTTTGCTTATTCATGAAGGCCCAATGACATAAAAACGATAATGGATGACCTTGCATTTTCGTCAAAATTTCAACCATGGCCATATGGACGGGTGAAATAGCTCAAGTGATGTAGTTGGATGTTCCTTCAAATGGCCATAACTTCGTAGCCATGTGTCCTAGCGTGATGATTAAGACAGTTTTGGAAAGGTATTGAAGTTTTCTACAAGATCTGTACATTGATTGAAAGATCAAAGTCACTTTCAGTGTAGTAAATGGCCTCTGAATGCATTGTACTCGGGAAAACCTGTCGATTTGAGCATGTATTTAAAGGGTAAAGTGACTCATTATGAAACTTTTTCATCGCCAAGATCCTTGTTATTGTGTCCCAGGGCTTTGATTTGCTTATTCATGAAGGCCCAATGACATAAAAACGATAATGGATGACCTTGCATTTTCGTCAAAATTTCAACCATGGCCATAGGGACGGGTGAAAAAGCTCAAGTGATGTAGTTGGATGTTCCTTCAAATGGCCATAACTTCGTAGCCATGTGTCCTTGCGTGATGATTAAGACAGTTTTGGAAAGGTATTGAAGTGTTCTACAAGATCTGTACAAAGGTTAAAAGATCAAATTCATTTTTAGTCTAGTAAATCGCATCTGAATGCATTGTACTCGGGAAAACCTGTCAATTTGAGCATGTGTTTAAAGGGTATTATGAAACTTTTTCATCGCCAAGATCCTTGTTATTGTGTCCCAGGGCTTTGGTTTGCTTATTCATGAAGGCCCAATGACATAAAAACGATAATGGATGACCTTGCATTTTCGTCAAAATTTCAACCATGGCCATAGCGACGGGTGAAATAGCTCAAGTGATGTAGTTGGATGTTCCTTCAAATGGCCATAACCTCGTAGCCATGTGTCCTTGCGTGATGATTAAGACAGTTTTGGAAAGGTATTGAAGTGGTCTACAAGATCTGTACATTGATTGAAAGATCAAAGTCACTTTCAGTGTAGTAAATGGCCTCTGAATGCATTGTACTCGGGACAACCTGTCGATTTGCGCATGTATTTAAAGGGTATAGTGACCCATTATGAAACTTTTTCATCGCCAAGATCCATGTTATTGTGTCCCAGGGCTTTGATTTGCTTATTCATGAAGGCCCAATGACATTAAAACGATAATGGATGACCTTGCATTTTCGTCAAAATTTCAACCATGGCCAAAGGGACGGGTGAAATAGCTCAAGTGATGTAGTTGGATGTTCCTTCAAATGGCCATAACCTCGTAGCCATGTGTCCTAGCGTGATGATTAAGACAGTTTTGGAAAGGTATTGAAGTGGTCTACAAGATCTGTACATTGATTGAAAGATCAAAGTCACTTTCAGTGTAGTAAATGGCCTCTGAATGCATTGTACTCGGGAAAACCTGTCGATTTGAGCATGTATTTAAAGGGTAAAGTGACCCATTATGAAACTTTTTCATCGCCAAGATCTTTGTTATTGTGTCCCAGGGCTTTGATTTGCTTATTCATGAAGGCCCAATGACATAAAAACGATAATGGATGACCTTGCATTTTCGTCAAAATTTCAACCATGGCCATAGGGACGGGTGAAAAAGCTCAAGTGATGTAGTTGGATGTTCCTTCAAATGGCCATAACTTCGTAGCCATGTGTCCTTGCGTGATGATTAAGACAGTTTTGGAAAGGTATTGAAGTGTTCTACAAGATCTGTACAAAGGTTAAAAGATCAAATTCATTTTTAGTCTAGTAAATCGCATCTGAATGCATTGTACTCGGGAAAACCTGTCAATTTGAGCATGTGTTTAAAGGGTATTATGAAACTTTTTCATCGCCAAGATCCTTGTTATTGTGTCCCAGGGCTTTGGTTTGCTTATTCATGAAGGCCCAGTGACATAAAAACGATAATGGATGACCTTGCATTTTCGTCAAAATTTCAACCATGGCCATAGGGACGGGTGAAATAGCTCAAGTGATGTAGTTGGATGTTCCTTCAAATGGCCATAACCTCGTAGCCATGCGTCCTAGCGTGATGATTAAGACAGTTTTGGAAAGGTATTGAAGTGGTCTACAAGATCTGTACAAAGCTTAAAAGATCAAATTCATTTTTAGTCTAGTAAATCGCCTCTGAATGCATTGTACTCGGGAAAACCTGTCAATTTGAGCATGTGTTTAAAGGGTATTATGAAACTTTTTCATAGCCAAGATCCTTGTTATTGTGTCCCAGGGCTTTGGTTTGCTTATTCATGAAGGCGCAATGACATAAAAACGATAATGGATGACCTTGCATTTTCGTCAAAATTTCAACCATGGCCATAGGGACGGGTTAGAAAGCTCAAGTGATGTAGTTGGATGTTCCTTCAAATGGCCATAACTTCGTAGCCATGTGTCCTTGCGTGATGATTAAGACAGTTTTGGAAAGGTATTGAAGTGGTCTACAAGATCTGTACATCGGTTAAAAGATCAAATTCACTTTTAGTGTAGTAAATGGCCTCTGAATGCATTGTACTCGGGAAAACCTGTCAATTTGAGCATGTGTTTAAAGGGTATTATGAAACTTTTTCATCGCCAAGATCCTTGTTATTGTGTCCCAGGGCTTTGGTTTGCTTATTCATGAAGGCCCAGTGACATAAAAACGATAATGGATGACCTTGCATTTTCGTCAAAATTTCAACCATGGCCATAGGGACGGGTGAAATAGCTCAAGTGATGTAGTTGGATGTTCCTTCAAATGGCCATAACTTCGTAGCCATGTGTCCTTGCGTGATGATTAAGACAGTTTTGGAAAGGTATTGAAGTGGTCTACAAGATCTGTACATCGGTTAAAAGATCAAATTCACTTTTAGTCTAGTAAATCGCCTCTGAATGCATTGTACTCGGGAAAACCTGTCAATTTGAGCATGTGTTTAAAGGGTATTATGAAACTTTTTCATCGCCAAGATCCTTGTTATTGTGTTCCAGGGCTTTGGTTTGCTTATTCATGAAGGCGCAATGACATAAAAACGATAAAGGATGACCTTGCATTTTCGTCAAAATTTCAACCATGGCCATAGGGACGGGTGAAATAGCTCAAGTGATGTAGTTGGATGTTCCTTCAAATGGCCATAACTTCGTAGCCATGTGTCCTAGCATGATGATTAAGACAGTTTTGGAAAGGTATTGAAGTGTTCTACAAGATCTGTACAAAGGTTAAAAGATCAAATTCACTTTTAGTCTAGTAAATCGCCTCTGAATGCATTGTACTCGGGAAAACCTGTCAATTTGAGCATGTGTTTAAAGGGTATTATGAAACTTTTTCATCGCCAAGATCCTTGTTATTGTGTTCCAGGGCTTTGGTTTGCTTATTCATGAAGGCGCAATGACATAAAAACGATAAAGGATGACCTTGCATTTTCGTCAAAATTTCAACCATGGCCATAGGGACGGGTGAAATAGCTCAAGTGATGTAGTTGGATGTTCCTTCAAATGGCCATAACTTCGTAGCCATGTGTCCTTGCGTGATGATGAAGACAGTTTTGGAAAGGTATTGAAGTGTTCTACAAGATCTGTACATCGATTGAAAGATCAAAGTCACTTTCAGTGTAGTAAATGGCCTCTGAATGCATTGTACTCGGGAAAACCTGTCAATTTGCGCATGTATTTAAAGGGTAAAGTGACTCATTATGAAACTTTTTCATCGCCAAGATCCTTGTTATTGTGTCCCAGGGCTTTGATTTGCTTATTCATGAAGCCCCAATGACATTAAAACGATAATGGATGACCTTGCATTTTCGTCAAAATTTCAACCATGGCCAAAGGGACGGGTGAAATAGCTCAAGTGATGTAGTTGGATGTTCCTTCAAATGGCCATAACTTCGTAGCCATGTGTCCTTGCGTGATGATGAAGACAGTTTTGGAAAGGTATTGAAGTGTTCTACAAGATCTGTACAAAGGTTAAAAGATCAAATTCACTTTTAGTCTAGTAAATCGCCTCTGAATGCATTGTACTCGGGAAAACCTGTCAATTTGAGCATGTGTTTAAAGGGTATTATGAAACTTTTTCATCGCCAAGATCCTTGTTATTGTGTCCCAGGGCTTTGGTTTGCTTATTCATGAAGGCCCAGTGACATAAAAACGATAATGGATGACCTTGCATTTTCGTCAAAATTTCAACCATGGCCATAGGGACGGGTGAAATAGCTCAAGTGATGTAGTTGGATGTTCCTTCAAATGGCCATAACTTCGTAGCCATGTGTCCTTGCGTGATGATTAAGACAGTTTTGGAAAGGTATTGAAGTGTTCTACAAGATCTGTACAAAGGTTAAAAGATCAAATTCACTTTTAGTCTAGTAAATCGCCTCTGAATGCATTGTACTCGGGAAAACCTGTCAATTTGAGCATGTGTTTAAAGGGTATTATGAAACTTTTTCATCGCCAAGATCCTTGTTATTGTGTTCCAGGGCTTTGGTTTGCTTATTCATGAAGGCGCAATGACATAAAAACGATAAAGGATGACCTTGCATTTTCGTCAAACATTCAAACATGGCCATGGGGACGGATGAGAAAGCTCAAGTGATGTAGTTGGATGTTCCTTCAAATGGCCATAACTTCGTAGCCATGTGTCCTAGCATGATGATTAAGACAGTTTTGGAAAGGTATTGAAGTGTTCTACAAGATCTGTACATCGATTGAAAGATCAAAGTCACTTTCAGTGTAGTAAATGGCCTCTGAATGCATTGTACTCGGGAAAACCTGTCAATTTGCGCATGTATTTAAAGGGTAAAGTGACTCATTATGAAACTTTTTCATCGCCAAGATCCTTGTTATTGTGTCCCAGGGCTTTGATTTGCTTATTCATGAAGCCCCAATGACATTAAAACGATAATGGATGACCTTGCATTTTCGTCAAAATTTCAACCATGGCCAAAGGGACGGGTGAAATAGCTCAAGTGATGTAGTTGGATGTTCCTTCAAATGGCCATAACTTCGTAGCCATGTGTCCTTGCGTGATGATGAAGACAGTTTTGGAAAGGTATTGAAGTGTTCTACAAGATCTGTACAAAGCTTAAAAGATCAAATTCATTTTTAGTCTAGTAAATCGCCTCTGAATGCATTGTACTCGGGAAAACCTGTCAATTTGAGCATGTGTTTAAAGGGTATTATGAAACTTTTTCATCGCCAAGATCCTTGTTATTGTGTCCCAGGGCTTTGATTTGCTTATTCATGAAGGCCCAATGACATAAAAACGATAATGGATGACCTTGCATTTTCGTCAAAATTTCAACCATGGCCATAGGGACGGGTGAAAAAGCTCAAGTGATGTAGTTGGATGTTCCTTCAAATGGCCATAACTTCATAGCCATGTGTCCTTGCGTGATGATTAAGACAGTTTTGGAAAGGTATTGAAGTGTTCTACAAGATCTGTACAAAGCTTAAAAGATCAAATTCATTTTTAGTCTAGTAAATCGCATCTGAATGCATTGTACTCGGGAAAACCTGTCAATTTGAGCATGTGTTTAAAGGGTATTATGAAACTTTTTCATCGCCAAGATCCTTGTTATTGTGTCCCAGGGCTTTGGTTTGCTTATTCATGAAGGCCCAATGACATAAAAACGATAATGGATGACCTTGCATTTTCGTCAAAATTCCAACCATGGCCATAGGGACGGGTGAAATAGCTCAAGTGATGTAGTTGGATGTTCCTTCAAATGGCCATAACTTCGTAGCCATGTGTCCTTGCGTGATGATTAAGACAGTTTTGGAAAGGTATTGAAGTGGTCTACAAGATCTGTACATCGGTTAAAAGATCAAATTCACTTTTAGTCTAGTAAATGGCCTCTGAATGCATTGTACTCGGGAAAACCTGTCAATTTGAGCATGTGTTTAAAGGGTATTATGAAACTTTTTCATCGCCAAGATACTTGTTATTGTGTCCCAGGGCTTTGGTTTGCTTATTCATGAAGGCCCAATGACATAAAAACGATAATGGATGACCTTGCATTTTCGTCAAAATTTCAACCATGGCCATAGGGACGGGTGAAATAGCTCAAGTGATGTAGTTGGATGTTCCTTCAAATGGCCATAACTTCGTAGCCATGTGTCCTTGCGTGATGATTAAGACAGTTTTGGAAAGGTATTGAAGTGGTCTACAAGATCTGTACATTGATTGAACGATCAAAGTCACTTTCAGTGTAGTAAATGGCCTCTGAATGCATTGTACTCGGGAAAACCTGTCGATTTGAGCATGTATTTAAAGGGTAAAGTGACCCATTATGAAACTTTTTCATCGCCAAGATCCTTGTTATTGTGTCCCAGGGCTTTGATTTGCTTATTCATGAAGGCCCAATGACATAAAAACGATAATGGATGACCTTGCATTTTCGTCAAAATTTCAACCATGGCCATAGGGAGGGTGAAATAGCTCAAGTGATGTAGTTGGATGTTCCTTCAAATGGCCATAACTTCGTAGCCATGTGTCCTAGCATGATGATTAAGACAGTTTTGGAAAGGTATTGAAGTGTTCTACAAGATCTGTACAAAGGTTAAAAGATCAAATTCATTTTTAGTCTAGTAGATCGCCTCTGAATGCATTGTACTCGGGAAAACCTGTCAATTTGAGCATGTGTTTAAAGGGTATTATGAAACTTTTTCATCGCCAAGATCCTTGTTATTGTGTCCCAGGGCTTTGGTTTGCTTATTCATGAAGGCCCAATGACATAAAAACGATAATGGATGACCTTGCATTTTCGTCAAAATTTCAACCATGGCCATAGGGACGGGTGAAATTGCTCAAGTGATGTAGTTGGATGTTCCTTCAAATGGCCATAACTTCGTAGCCATGTGTCCTAGCGTGATGATTAAGACAGTTTTGGAAAGGTATTGAAGTGGTCTACAAGATCTGTACATAGGTTTAAAGATCAAATTCACTTTTAGTCTAGTAAATGGCCTCTGAATGCATTGTACTCGGGAAAACCTGTCAATTTGAGCATGTGTTTAAAGGGTATTATGAAACTTTTTCATCGCCAAGATCCTTGTTATTGTGTCCCAGGGCTTTGGTTTGCTTATTCATGAAGGCGCAATGACATAAAAACGATAATGGATGACCTTGCATTTTCGTCAAAATTTCAACCATGGCCATAGGGACGGGTTAGAAAGCTCAAGTGATGTAGTTGGATGTTCCTTCAAATGGCCATAACTTCGTAGCGATGTGTCCTAGCATGATGATTAAGACCGTTTTGGAAAGGTATTGAAGTGTTCTACAAGATCTGTACAAAGGTTAAAAGATCAAATTCATTTTTAGTCTAGTAAATCGCCTCTGAATGCATTGTACTCGGGAAAACCTGTCAATTTGAGCATGTGTTTAAAGGGTATTATGAAACTTTTTCATCGCCAAGATCCTTGTTATTGTGTCCCAGGGCTTTGGTTTGCTTATTCATGAAGGCCCAATGACATAAAAACGATAATGGATGACCTTGCATTTTCGTCAAAATTTCAACCATGGCCATAGGGACGGGTGAAATAGCTCAAGTGATGTAGTTGGATGTTCCTTCAAATGGCCATAACCTCGTAGCCATGTGTCCTAGCGTGATGATTAAGACAGTTTTGGAAAGGTATTGAAGTGTTATACAAGATCTGTACAAAGGTTAAAAGATCAAATTCATTTTTAGTCTAGTAAATCGCCTCTGAATGCATTGTACTCGGGAAAACCTGTCAATTTGAGCATGTGTTTAAAGGGTATTATGAAACTTTTTCATCGCCAAGATCCTTGTTATTGTGTCCCAGGGCTTTGGTTTGCTTATTCATGAAGGCCCAATGACATAAAAACGATAATGGATGACCTTGCATTTTCGTCAAAATTTCAACCATGGCCATAGGGACGGGTGAAATTGCTCAAGTGATGTAGTTGGATGTTCCTTCAAATGGCCATAACTTCGTAGCCATGTGTCCTAGCGTGATGATTAAGACAGTTTTGGAAAGGTATTGAAGTGGTCTACAAGATCTGTACATAGGTTTAAAGATCAAATTCACTTTTAGTCTAGTAAATGGCCTCTGAATGCATTGTACTCGGGAAAACCTGTCAATTTGAGCATGTGTTTAAAGGGTATTATGAAACTTTTTCATCGCCAAGATCCTTGTTATTGTGTCCCAGGGCTTTGGTTTGCTTATTCATGAAGGCGCAATGACATAAAAACGATAATGGATGACCTTGCATTTTCGTCAAAATTTCAACCATGGCCATAGGGACGGGTTAGAAAGCTCAAGTGATGTAGTTGGATGTTCCTTCAAATGGCCATAACTTCGTAGCGATGTGTCCTAGCATGATGATTAAGACCGTTTTGGAAAGGTATTGAAGTGTTCTACAAGATCTGTACAAAGGTTAAAAGATCAAATTCATTTTTAGTCTAGTAAATCGCCTCTGAATGCATTGTACTCGGGAAAACCTGTCAATTTGAGCATGTGTTTAAAGGGTATTATGAAACTTTTTCATCGCCAAGATCCTTGTTATTGTGTCCCAGGGCTTTGGTTTGCTTATTCATGAAGGCCCAATGACATAAAAACGATAATGGATGACCTTGCATTTTCGTCAAAATTTCAACCATGGCCATAGGGACGGGTGAAATAGCTCAAGTGATGTAGTTGGATGTTCCTTCAAATGGCCATAACCTCGTAGCCATGTGTCCTAGCGTGATGATTAAGACAGTTTTGGAAAGGTATTGAAGTGTTATACAAGATCTGTACAAAGGTTAAAAGATCAAATTCATTTTTAGTCTAGTAAATCGCCTCTGAATGCATTGTACTCGGGAAAACCTGTCAATTTGAGCATGTGTTTAAAGGGTATTATGAAACTTTTTCATCGCCAAGATCCTTGTTATTGTGTCCCAGGGCTTTGGTTTGCTTATTCATGAAGGCCCAATGACATAAAAACGATAATGGATGACCTTGCATTTTCGTCAAAATTTCAACCATGGCCATAGGGACGGGTGAAATTGCTCAAGTGATGTAGTTGGATGTTCCTTCAAATGGCCATAACTTCGTAGCCATGTGTCCTAGCGTGATGATTAAGACAGTTTTGGAAAGGTATTGAAGTGGTCTACAAGATCTGTACATAGGTTTAAAGATCAAATTCACTTTTAGTCTAGTAAATGGCCTCTGAATGCATTGTACTCGGGAAAACCTGTCAATTTGAGCATGTGTTTAAAGGGTATTATGAAACTTTTTCATCGCCAAGATCCTTGTTATTGTGTCCCAGGGCTTTGGTTTGCTTATTCATGAAGGCGCAATGACATAAAAACGATAATGGATGACCTTGCATTTTCGTCAAAATTTCAACCATGGCCATAGGGACGGGTTAGAAAGCTCAAGTGATGTAGTTGGATGTTCCTTCAAATGGCCATAACTTCGTAGCGATGTGTCCTAGCATGATGATTAAGACCGTTTTGGAAAGGTATTGAAGTGTTCTACAAGATCTGTACAAAGGTTAAAAGATCAAATTCATTTTTAGTCTAGTAAATCGCCTCTGAATGCATTGTACTCGGGAAAACCTGTCAATTTGAGCATGTGTTTAAAGGGTATTATGAAACTTTTTCATCGCCAAGATCCTTGTTATTGTGTCCCAGGGCTTTGGTTTGCTTATTCATGAAGGCCCAATGACATAAAAACGATAATGGATGACCTTGCATTTTCGTCAAAATTTCAACCATGGCCATAGGGACGGGTGAAATAGCTCAAGTGATGTAGTTGGATGTTCCTTCAAATGGCCATAACCTCGTAGCCATGTGTCCTAGCGTGATGATTAAGACAGTTTTGGAAAGGTATTGAAGTGTTATACAAGATCTGTACAAAGGTTAAAAGATCAAATTCATTTTTAGTCTAGTAAATCGCCTCTGAATGCATTGTACTCGGGAAAACCTGTCAATTTGAGCATGTGTTTAAAGGGTATTATGAAACTTTTTCATCGCCAAGATCCTTGTTATTGTGTCCCAGGGCTTTGGTTTGCATATTCATGAAGGCGCAATGACATAAAAACGATAATGGATGACCTTGCATTTTCGTCAAAATTTCAACCATGGCCATAGGGACGGGTGAAAAAGCTCAAGTGATGTAGTTGGATGTTCCTTCAAATGGCCATAACTTCGTAGCCATGTGTCCTTGCGTGATGATTAAGACAGTTTTGGAAAGGTATTGAAGTGGTCTACAAGATCTGTACATCGGTTAAAAGATCAAATTCACTTTTAGTCTAGTAAATGGCCTCTGAATGCATTGTACTCGGGAAAACCTGTCAATTTGAGCATGTGTTTAAAGGGTATTATGAAACTTTTTCATCGCCAAGATCCTTGTTATTGTGTCCCAGGGCTTTGGTTTGCTTATTCATGAAGGCCCAATGACATAAAAACGATAATGGATGACCTTGCATTTTCGTCAAAATTTCAACCATGGCCATAGGGACGGGTGAAATAGCTCAAGTGATGTAGTTGGATGTTCCTTCAAATGGCCATAACTTCGTAGCCATGTGTCCTTGCGTGATGATTAAGACAGTTTTGGAAAGGTATTGAAGTGGTCTACAAGATCTGTACATCGGTTAAAAGATCAAATTCACTTTTAGTCTAGTAAATGGCCTCTGAATGCATTGTACTCGGGAAAACCTGTCAATTTGAGCATGTGTTTAAAGGGTATTATGAAACTTTTTCATCGCCAAGATCCTTGTTATTGTGTCCCAGGGCTTTGGTTTGCTTATTCATGAAGGCCCAATGACATAAAAACGATAATGGATGACCTTGCATTTTCGTCAAAATTTCAACCATGGCCATAGGGACGGGTGAAATAGCTCAAGTGATGTAGTTGGATGTTCCTTCAAATGGCCATAACTTCGTAGCCATGTGTCCTAGCGTGATGATTAAGACAGTTTTGGAAAGGTATTGAAGTGGTCTACAAGATCTATACATTGATTGAAAGATCAAAGTCACTTTCAGTGTAGTAAATGGCCTCTGAATGCATTGTACTCGGGAAAACCTGTCGATTTGAGCATGTATTTAAAGGGTAAAGTGACTCATTATGAAACTTTTTCATCGCCAAGATCCTTGTTATTGTGTCCCAGGGCTTTGATTTGCTTATTCATGAAGGCCCAATGACATAAAAACGATAATGGATGACTTTGCATTTTCGTCAAAATTTCAACCATGGCCATAGGGACGGGTGAAAAAGCTCAAGTGATGTAGTTGGATGTTCCTTCAAATGGCCATAACTTCGTAGCCATGTGTCCTTGCGTGATGATTAAGACAGTTTTGGAAAGGTATTGAAGTGTTCTACAAGATCTGTACAAAGGATAAAAGATCAAATTCATTTTTAGTCTAGTAAATCGCCTCTGAATGCATTGTACTCGGGAAAACCTGTCAATTTGAGCATGTGTTTAAAGGGTATTATGAAACTTTTTCATCGCCAAGATCCTTGTTATTGTGTCCCAGGGCTTTGGTTTGCTTATTCATGAAGGCCCAGTGACATAAAAACGATAATGGATGACCTTGCATTTTCGTCAAAATTTCAACCATGGCCATAGGGACGGGTGAAATAGCTCAAGTGATGAAGTTGGATGTTCCTTCAAATGGCCATAACCTCGTAGCCATGTGTCCTAGCGTGATGATTAAGACAGTTTTGGAAAGGTATTGAAGTGTTCTACAAGATCTGTACAAAGCTTAAAAGATCAAATTCATTTTTAGTCTAGTAAATCGCCTCTGAATGCATTGTACTCGGGAAAACCTGTCAATTTGAGCATGTGTTTAAAGGGTATTTAGAAACTTTTTCATCGCCAAGATCCTTGTTATTGTGTCCCAGGGCTTTGGTTTGCTTATTCATGAAGGCCCAATGACATAAAAACGATAATGGATGACCTTGCATTTTCGTCAAAATTTCAACCATGGCCATAGGACGGGTGAAATAGCTCAAGTGATGTAGTTGGATGTTCCTTCAAATGGCCATAACTTCGTAGCCATGTGTCCTAGCATGATGATTAAGACAGTTTTGGAAAGGTATTGAAGTGTTCTACAAGATCTGTACAAAGCTTAAAAGATCAAATTCATTTTTAGTCTAGTAAATCGCCTCTGAATGCATTGTACTCGGGAAAACCTGTCAATTTGAGCATGTGTTTAAAGGGTATTATGAAACTTTTTCATCGCCAAGATCCTTGTTATTGTGTCCCAGGGCTTTGGTTTGCTTATTCATGAAGGCGCAATGACATAAAAACGATAATGGATGACCTTGCATTTTCGTCAAAATTTCAACCATGGCCATAGGGACGGGTGAAATAGCTCAAGTGATGTAGTTGGATGTTCCTTCAAATGGCCATAACTTCGTAGCCATGTGTCCTTGCGTGATGATTAAGACAGTTTTGGAAAGGTATTGAAGTGTTCTACAAGATCTGTACAAAGGTTAAAAGATCAAATTCATTTTTAGTCTAGTAAATCGCCTCTGAATGCATTGTACTCGGGAAAACCTGTCAATTTGAGCATGTGTTTAAAGGGTATTATGAAACTTTTTCATCGCCAAGATCCTTGTTATTGTGTCCCAGGGCTTTGGTTTGCTTTTTCATGAAGGCGCAATGACATAAAAACGATAATGGATGACCTTGCATTTTCGTCAAAATTTCAACCATGGCCATAGGGACGGGTGAAATAGCTCAAGTGATGTAGTTGGATGTTCCTTCAAATGGCCATAACCTCGTAGCCATGCGTCCTAGCGTGATGATTAAGACAGTTTTGGAAAGGTATTGAAGTGGTCTACAAGATCTGTACATTGATTGAACGATCAAAGTCACTTTCAGTGTAGTAAATGGCCTCTGAATGCATTGTACTCGGGAAAACCTGTCGATTTGAGCATGTATTTAAAGGGTAAAGTGACCCATTATGAAACTTTTTCATCGCCAAGATCCTTGTTATTGTGTCCCAGGGCTTTGATTTGCTTATTCATGAAGGCCCAATGACATAAAAACGATAATGGATGACCTTGCATTTTCGTCAAAATTTCAACCATGGCCATAGGGAGGGTGAAATAGCTCAAGTGATGTAGTTGGATGTTCCTTCAAATGGCCATAACTTCGTAGCCATGTGTCCTAGCATGATGATTAAGACAGTTTTGGAAAGGTATTGAAGTGTTCTACAAGATCTGTACAAAGGTTAAAAGATCAAATTCATTTTTAGTCTAGTAGATCGCCTCTGAATGCATTGTACTCGGGAAAACTTGTCAATTTGAGCATGTGTTTAAAGGGTATTATGAAACTTTTTCATCGCCAAGATCCTTGTTATTGTGTCCCAGGGCTTTGGTTTGCTTATTCATGAAGGCGCAATGACATAAAAACGATAATGGATGACCTTGCATTTTCGTCAAAATTTCAACCATGGCCATAGGGAGGGTGAAATAGCTCAAGTGATGTAGTTGGATGTTCCTTCAAATGGCCATAACTTCGTAGCCATGTGTCCTAGCGTGATGATTAAGACAGTTTTGGAAAGGTATTGAAGTGTTATACAAGATCTGTACAAAGGTTAAAAGATCAAATTCATTTTTAGTCTAGTAAATCGCCTCTGAATGCATTGTACTCGGGAAAACCTGTCAATTTGAGCATGTGTTTAAAGGGTATTATGAAACTTTTTCATCGCCAAGATCCTTGTTATTGTGTCCCAGGGCTTTGGTTTGCATATTCATGAAGGCGCAATGACATAAAAACGATAATGGATGACCTTGCATTTTCGTCAAAATTTCAACCATGGCCATAGGGACGGGTGAAAAAGCTCAAGTGATGTAGTTGGATGTTCCTTCAAATGGCCATAACTTCGTAGCCATGTGTCCTTGCGTGATGATTAAGACAGTTTTGGAAAGGTATTGAAGTGGTCTACAAGATCTGTACATCGGTTAAAAGATCAAATTCACTTTTAGTCTAGTAAATGGCCTCTGAATGCATTGTACTCGGGAAAACCTGTCAATTTGAGCATGTGTTTAAAGGGTATTATGAAACTTTTTCATCGCCAAGATCCTTGTTATTGTGTCCCAGGGCTTTGGTTTGCTTATTCATGAAGGCCCAATGACATAAAAACGATAATGGATGACCTTGCATTTTCGTCAAAATTTCAACCATGGCCATAGGGACGGGTGAAATAGCTCAAGTGATGTAGTTGGATGTTCCTTCAAATGGCCATAACTTCGTAGCCATGTGTCCTTGCGTGATGATTAAGACAGTTTTGGAAAGGTATTGAAGTGGTCTACAAGATCTGTACATCGGTTAAAAGATCAAATTCACTTTTAGTCTAGTAAATGGCCTCTGAATGCATTGTACTCGGGAAAACCTGTCAATTTGAGCATGTGTTTAAAGGGTATTATGAAACTTTTTCATCGCCAAGATCCTTGTTATTGTGTCCCAGGGCTTTGGTTTGCTTATTCATGAAGGCCCAATGACATAAAAACGATAATGGATGACCTTGCATTTTCGTCAAAATTTCAACCATGGCCATAGGGACGGGTGAAATAGCTCAAGTGATGTAGTTGGATGTTCCTTCAAATGGCCATAACTTCGTAGCCATGTGTCCTAGCGTGATGATTAAGACAGTTTTGGAAAGGTATTGAAGTGGTCTACAAGATCTATACATTGATTGAAAGATCAAAGTCACTTTCAGTGTAGTAAATGGCCTCTGAATGCATTGTACTCGGGAAAACCTGTCGATTTGAGCATGTATTTAAAGGGTAAAGTGACTCATTATGAAACTTTTTCATCGCCAAGATCCTTGTTATTGTGTCCCAGGGCTTTGATTTGCTTATTCATGAAGGCCCAATGACATAAAAACGATAATGGATGACTTTGCATTTTCGTCAAAATTTCAACCATGGCCATAGGGACGGGTGAAAAAGCTCAAGTGATGTAGTTGGATGTTCCTTCAAATGGCCATAACTTCGTAGCCATGTGTCCTTGCGTGATGATTAAGACAGTTTTGGAAAGGTATTGAAGTGTTCTACAAGATCTGTACAAAGGATAAAAGATCAAATTCATTTTTAGTCTAGTAAATCGCCTCTGAATGCATTGTACTCGGGAAAACCTGTCAATTTGAGCATGTGTTTAAAGGGTATTATGAAACTTTTTCATCGCCAAGATCCTTGTTATTGTGTCCCAGGGCTTTGGTTTGCTTATTCATGAAGGCCCAGTGACATAAAAACGATAATGGATGACCTTGCATTTTCGTCAAAATTTCAACCATGGCCATAGGGACGGGTGAAATAGCTCAAGTGATGAAGTTGGATGTTCCTTCAAATGGCCATAACCTCGTAGCCATGTGTCCTAGCGTGATGATTAAGACAGTTTTGGAAAGGTATTGAAGTGTTCTACAAGATCTGTACAAAGCTTAAAAGATCAAATTCATTTTTAGTCTAGTAAATCGCCTCTGAATGCATTGTACTCGGGAAAACCTGTCAATTTGAGCATGTGTTTAAAGGGTATTTAGAAACTTTTTCATCGCCAAGATCCTTGTTATTGTGTCCCAGGGCTTTGGTTTGCTTATTCATGAAGGCCCAATGACATAAAAACGATAATGGATGACCTTGCATTTTCGTCAAAATTTCAACCATGGCCATAGGACGGGTGAAATAGCTCAAGTGATGTAGTTGGATGTTCCTTCAAATGGCCATAACTTCGTAGCCATGTGTCCTAGCATGATGATTAAGACAGTTTTGGAAAGGTATTGAAGTGTTCTACAAGATCTGTACAAAGCTTAAAAGATCAAATTCATTTTTAGTCTAGTAAATCGCCTCTGAATGCATTGTACTCGGGAAAACCTGTCAATTTGAGCATGTGTTTAAAGGGTATTATGAAACTTTTTCATCGCCAAGATCCTTGTTATTGTGTCCCAGGGCTTTGGTTTGCTTATTCATGAAGGCGCAATGACATAAAAACGATAATGGATGACCTTGCATTTTCGTCAAAATTTCAACCATGGCCATAGGGACGGGTGAAATAGCTCAAGTGATGTAGTTGGATGTTCCTTCAAATGGCCATAACTTCGTAGCCATGTGTCCTTGCGTGATGATTAAGACAGTTTTGGAAAGGTATTGAAGTGTTCTACAAGATCTGTACAAAGGTTAAAAGATCAAATTCATTTTTAGTCTAGTAAATCGCCTCTGAATGCATTGTACTCGGGAAAACCTGTCAATTTGAGCATGTGTTTAAAGGGTATTATGAAACTTTTTCATCGCCAAGATCCTTGTTATTGTGTCCCAGGGCTTTGGTTTGCTTTTTCATGAAGGCGCAATGACATAAAAACGATAATGGATGACCTTGCATTTTCGTCAAAATTTCAACCATGGCCATAGGGACGGGTGAAATAGCTCAAGTGATGTAGTTGGATGTTCCTTCAAATGGCCATAACCTCGTAGCCATGCGTCCTAGCGTGATGATTAAGACAGTTTTGGAAAGGTATTGAAGTGGTCTACAAGATCTGTACATTGATTGAACGATCAAAGTCACTTTCAGTGTAGTAAATGGCCTCTGAATGCATTGTACTCGGGAAAACCTGTCGATTTGAGCATGTATTTAAAGGGTAAAGTGACCCATTATGAAACTTTTTCATCGCCAAGATCCTTGTTATTGTGTCCCAGGGCTTTGATTTGCTTATTCATGAAGGCCCAATGACATAAAAACGATAATGGATGACCTTGCATTTTCGTCAAAATTTCAACCATGGCCATAGGGAGGGTGAAATAGCTCAAGTGATGTAGTTGGATGTTCCTTCAAATGGCCATAACTTCGTAGCCATGTGTCCTAGCATGATGATTAAGACAGTTTTGGAAAGGTATTGAAGTGTTCTACAAGATCTGTACAAAGGTTAAAAGATCAAATTCATTTTTAGTCTAGTAGATCGCCTCTGAATGCATTGTACTCGGGAAAACTTGTCAATTTGAGCATGTGTTTAAAGGGTATTATGAAACTTTTTCATCGCCAAGATCCTTGTTATTGTGTCCCAGGGCTTTGGTTTGCTTATTCATGAAGGCCCAATGACATAAAAACGATAATGGATGACCTTGCATTTTCGTCAAAATTTCAACCATGGCCATAGGGACGGGTGAAATTGCTCAAGTGATGTAGTTGGATGTTCCTTCAAATGGCCATAACTTCGTAGCCATGTGTCCTAGCGTGATGATTAAGACAGTTTTGGAAAGGTATTGAAGTGGTCTACAAGATCTGTACATAGGTTTAAAGATCAAATTCACTTTTAGTCTAGTAAATGGCCTCTGAATGCATTGTACTCGGGAAAACCTGTCAATTTGAGCATGTGTTTAAAGGGTATTATGAAACTTTTTCATCGCCAAGATCCTTGTTATTGTGTCCCAGGGCTTTGGTTTGCTTATTCATGAAGGCGCAATGACATAAAAACGATAATGGATGACCTTGCATTTTCGTCAAAATTTCAACCATGGCCATAGGGACGGGTTAGAAAGCTCAAGTGATGTAGTTGGATGTTCCTTCAAATGGCCATAACTTCGTAGCGATGTGTCCTAGCATGATGATTAAGACCGTTTTGGAAAGGTATTGAAGTGTTCTACAAGATCTGTACAAAGGTTAATAGATCAAATTCATTTTTAGTCTAGTAAATCGCCTCTGAATGCATTGTACTCGGGAAAACCTGTCAATTTGAGCATGTGTTTAAAGGGTATTATGAAACTTTTTCATCGCCAAGATCCTTGTTATTGTGTCCCAGGGCTTTGGTTTGCTTATTCATGAAGGCCCAATGACATAAAAACGATAATGGATGACCTTGCATTTTCGTCAAAATTTCAACCATGGCCATAGGGACGGGTTAGAAAGCTCAAGTGATGTAGTTGGATGTTCCTTCAAATGGCCATAACCTCGTAGCCATGTGTCCTAGCGTGATGATTAAGACAGTTTTGGAAAGGTATTGAAGTGTTCTAGAAGATCTGTACAAAGGTTAAAAGATCAAATTCATTTTTAGTCTAGTAAATCGCCTCTGAATGCATTGTACTCGGGAAAACCTGTCAATTTGAGCATGTGTTTAAAGGGTATTATGAAACTTTTTCATCGCCAAGATCCTTGTTATTGTGTCCCAGGGCTTTGGTTTGCTTATTCATGAAGGCCCAATGACATAAAAACGATAATGGATGACCTTGCATTTTCGTCAAAATTTCAACCATGGCCATAGGGACGGGTGAAAAAGCTCAAGTGATGTAGTTGGATGTTCCTTCAAATGGCCATAACTTCGTAGCCATGTGTCCTTGCGTGATGATTAAGACAGTTTTAGAAAGGTATTGAAGTGGTTTACAAGATCTGTACATAAGTTTAATGATCAAATTCACTTTTAGTCTAGTAAATCGCCTCTGAATGCATTGTACTCGGGAAAACCTGTCAATTTGAGCATGTGTTTAAAGGGTATTATGAAACTTTTTCATCGCCAAGATCCTTGTTATTGTGTCCCAGGGCTTTGGTTTGCTTATTCATGAAGGCTCAATGACATAAAAACGATAATGGATGACCTTGCATTTTCGTCAAAATTTCAACCATGGCCATAGGGACGGGTGAAATAGCTCAAGTGATGTAGTTGGATGTTCCTTCAAATGGCCATAACTTCGTAGCCATGTATCCTAGCATGATGATTAAGACAGTTTTGGAAAGGTATTGAAGTGGTCTACAAGATCTAAACAAAGGTTAAAAGATCAAATTCATTTTTAGTCTAGTAAATCGCCTCTGAATGCATTGTACTCGGGAAAACCTGTCAATTTGAGCATGTGTTTAAAGGGTATTATGAAACTTTTTCATCGCCAAGATCCTTGTTATTGTGTCCCAGGGCTTTGGTTTGCTTATTCATGAAGGCCCAATGACATAAAAACGATAATGGATGACCTTGCATTTTCGTCAAAATTTCAACCATGGCCATAGGGACGGGTGAAATAGCTCAAGTGATGTAGTTGGATGTTCCTTCAAATGGCCATAACTTCGTAGCCATGTGTCCTAGCATGATGATTAAGACAGTTTTGGAAAGGTATTGAAGTGTTCTACAAGATCTGTACAAAGGTTAAAAGATCAAATTCATTTTTAGTCTAGTAAATCGCCTCTGAATGCATTGTACTCGGGAAAACCTGTCAATTTGAGCATGTGTTTAAAGGGTATTATGAAACTTTTTCATCGCCAAGATCCTTGTTATTGTGTCCCAGGGCTTTGGTTTGCTTATTCATGAAGGCGCAATGACATAAAAACGATAATGGATGACCTTGCATTTTCGTCAAAATTTCAACCATGGCCATAGGGACGGGTGAAAAAGCTCAAGTGATGTAGTTGGATGTTCCTTCAAATGGCCATAACTTCGTAGCCATGTGTCCTAGCATGATGATTAAGACAGTTTTGGAAAGGTATTGAAGTGTTCTACAAGATCTGTACAAAGGTTAAAAGATCAAATTCACTTTTAGTCTAGTAAATCGCATCTGAATGCATTGTACTCGGGAAAACCTGTCAATTTGAGCATGTGTTTAAAGGGTATTATGAAACTTTTTCATCGCCAAGATCCTTGTTATTGTGTCCCAGGGCTTTGGTTTGCTTATTCATGAAGGCCCAGTGACATAAAAACGATAATGGATGACCTTGCATTTTCGTCAAAATTTCAACCATGGCCATAGCGACGGGTGAAATAGCTCAAGTGATGTAGTTGGATGTTCCTTCAAATGGCCATAACCTCGTAGCCATGTGTCCTAGCGTGATGATTAAGACAGTTTTGGAAAGGTATTGAAGTGGTCTACAAGATCTGTACATTGATTGAACGATCAAAGTCACTTTCAGTGTAGTAAATGGCCTCTGAATGCATTGTACTCGGGAAAACCTGTCGATTTGAGCATGTATTTAAAGGGTAAAGTGACCCATTATGAAACTTTTTCATCGCCAAGATCCTTGTTATTGTGTCCCAGGGCTTTGATTTGCTTATTCATGAAGGCCCAATGACATAAAAACGATAATGGATGACTTTGCATTTTCGTCAAAATTTCAACCATGGCCATAGGGACGGGTGAAAAAGCTCAAGTGATGTAGTTGGATGTTCCTTCAAATGGCCATAACTTCATAGCCATGTGTCCTTGCGTGATGATTAAGACAGTTTTGGAAAGGTATTGAAGTGTTCTACAAGATCTGTACAAAGGTTAAAAGATCAAATTCATTTTTAGTCTAGTAAATCGCCTCTGAATGCATTGTACTCGGGAAAACCTGTCAATTTGAGCATGTGTTTAAAGGGTATTATGAAACTTTTTCATCGCCAAGATCCTTGTTATTGTGTCCCAGGGCTTTGGTTTGCTTATTCATGAAGGCCCAATGACATAAAAACGATAATGGATGACCTTGCATTTTCGTCAAAATTTCAACCATGGCCATAGGGACGGGTGAAAAAGCTCAAGTGATGTAGTTGGATGTTCCTTCAAATGGCCATAACTTCGTAGCCATGTGTCCTTGCATGATGATTAAGACAGTTTTGGAAAGGTATTGAAGTGTTCTACAAGATCTGTACAAAGGTTAAAAGATCAAATTCATTTTTAGTTTAGTAAATCGCCTCTGAATGCATTATACTCGGGAAAACCTGTCAATTTGAGCATGTGTTTAAAGGGTATTATGAAACTTTTTCATCGCCAAGATCCTTGTTATTGTGTCCCAGGGCTTTGGTTTGCTTATTCATGAAGGCCCAATGACATAAAAACGATAATGGATGACCTTGCATTTTCGTCAAAATTTCAACCATGGCCATAGGGACGGGTGAAATAGCTCAAGTGATGTAGTTGGATGTTCCTTCAAATGGCCATAACTTCGTAGCCATGTGTCCTAGCATGATGATTAAGACAGTTTTGGAAAGGTATTGAAGTGTTCTACAAGATCTGTACAAAGGTTAAAAGATCAAATTCATTTTTAGTCTAGTAAATCGCCTCTGAATGCATTGTACTCGGGAAAACCTGTCAATTTGAGCATGTGTTTAAAGGGTATTATGAAACTTTTTCATCGCCAAGATCCTTGTTATTGTGTCCCAGGGCTTTGGTTTGCTTATTCATGAAGGCCCAATGACATAAAAACGATAATGGATGACTTTGCATTTTCGTCAAAATTTCAACCATGGCCATAGGGACGGGTGAAAAAGCTCAAGTGATGTAGTTGGATGTTCCTTCAAATGGCCATAACTTCATAGCCATGTGTCCTTGCGTGATGATTAAGACAGTTTTGGAAAGGTATTGAAGTGTTCTACAAGATCTGTACAAAGGTTAAAAGATCAAATTCATTTTTAGTCTAGTAAATCGCCTCTGAATGCATTGTACTCGGGAAAACCTGTCAATTTGAGCATGTGTTTAAAGGGTATTATGAAACTTTTTCATCGCCAAGATCCTTGTTATTGTGTCCCAGGGCTTTGGTTTGCTTATTCATGAAGGCCCAATGACATAAAAACGATAATGGATGACTTTGCATTTTCGTCAAAATTTCAACCATGGCCATAGGGACGGGTGAAAAAGCTCAAGTGATGTAGTTGGATGTTCCTTCAAATGGCCATAACTTCATAGCCATGTGTCCTTGCGTGATGATTAAGACAGTTTTGGAAAGGTATTGAAGTGTTCTACAAGATCTGTACAAAGGTTAAAAGATCAAATTCATTTTTAGTCTAGTAAATCGCCTCTGAATGCATTGTACTCGGGAAAACCTGTCAATTTGAGCATGTGTTTAAAGGGTATTATGAAACTTTTTCATCGCCAAGATCCTTGTTATTGTGTCCCAGGGCTTTGGTTTGCTTATTCATGAAGGCCCAATGACATAAAAACGATAATGGATGACCTTGCATTTTCGTCAAAATTTCAACCATGGCCATAGGGACGGGTGAAAAAGCTCAAGTGATGTAGTTGGATGTTCCTTCAAATGGCCATAACTTCGTAGCCATGTGTCCTTGCATGATGATTAAGACAGTTTTGGAAAGGTATTGAAGTGTTCTACAAGATCTGTACAAAGGTTAAAAGATCAAATTCATTTTTAGTCTAGTAAATCGCCTCTGAATGCATTATACTCGGGAAAACCTGTCAATTTGAGCATGTGTTTAAAGGGTATTATGAAACTTTTTCATCGCCAAGATCCTTGTTATTGTGTCCCAGGGCTTTGGTTTGCTTATTCATGAAGGCCCAATGACATAAAAACGATAATGGATGACCTTGCATTTTCATCAAAATTTCAACCATGGCCATAGGGACGGGTGAAATAGCTCAAGTGATGTAGTTGGATGTTCCTTCAAATGGCCATAACTTCGTAGCCATGTGTCCTAGCGTGATGATTAAGACAGTTTTGGAAAGGTATTGAAGTGGTCTACAAGATCTGTACATAGGTTTAAAGATCAAATTCACTTTTAGTCTAGTAAATCGCCTCTGAATGCATTGTACTCGGGAAAACCTGTCAATTTGAGCATGTGTTTAAAGGGTATTATGAAACTTTTTCATCGCCAAGATCCTTGTTATTGTGTCCCAGGGCTTTGGTTTGCTTATTCATGAAGGCCCAATGACATAAAAACGATAATGGATGACCTTGCATTTTCGTCAAAATTTCAACCATGGCCATAGGGACGGGTGAAAAAGCTCAAGTGATGTAGTTGGATGTTCCTTCAAATGGCCATAACTTCGTAGCCATGTGTCCTTGCATGATGATTAAGACAGTTTTGGAAAGGTATTGAAGTGTTCTACAAGATCTGTACAAAGGTTAAAAGATCAAATTCATTTTTAGTCTAGTAAATCGCCTCTGAATGCATTATACTCGGGAAAACCTGTCAATTTGAGCATGTGTTTAAAGGGTATTATGAAACTTTTTCATCGCCAAGATCCTTGTTATTGTGTCCCAGGGCTTTGGTTTGCTTATTCATGAAGGCCCAATGACATAAAAACGATAATGGATGACCTTGCATTTTCGTCAAAATTTCAACCATGGCCATAGGGACGGGTGAAAAAGCTCAAGTGATGTAGTTGGATGTTCCTTCAAATGGCCATAACTTCGTAGCCATGTGTCCTTGCATGATGATTAAGACAGTTTTGGAAAGGTATTGAAGTGTTCTACAAGATCTGTACAAAGGTTAAAAGATCAAATTCATTTTTAGTCTAGTAAATCGCCTCTGAATGCATTATACTCGGGAAAACCTGTCAATTTGAGCATGTGTTTAAAGGGTATTATGAAACTTTTTCATCGCCAAGATCCTTGTTATTGTGTCCCAGGGCTTTGGTTTGCTTATTCATGAAGGCCCAATGACATAAAAACGATAATGGATGACCTTGCATTTTCGTCAAAATTTCAACCATGGCCATAGGGACGGGTGAAAAAGCTCAAGTGATGTAGTTGGATGTTCCTTCAAATGGCCATAACTTCGTAGCCATGTGTCCTTGCATGATGATTAAGACAGTTTTGGAAAGGTATTGAAGTGTTCTACAAGATCTGTACAAAGGTTAAAAGATCAAATTAATTTTTAGTCTAGTAAATCGCCTCTGAATGCATTGTACTCGGGATAACCTGTCAATTTGAGCATGTGTTTAAAGGGTATTATGAAACTTTTTCATCGCCAAGATCCTTGTTATTGTGTCCCAGGGCTTTGGTTTGCTTATTCATGAAGGCCCAATGACATAAAAACGATAATGGATGACCTTGCATTTTCGTCAAAATTTCAACCATGGCCATAGGGACGGGTGAAAAAGCTCAAGTGATGTAGTTGGATGTTCCTTCAAATGGCCATAACTTCATAGCCATGTGTCCTTGCGTGATGATTAAGACAGTTTTGGAAAGGTATTGAAGTGTTCTAGAAGATCTGTACAAAGGTTAAAAGATCAAATTCATTTTTAGTCTAGTAAATCGCCTCTGAATGCATTGTACTCGGGAAAACCTGTCAATTTGAGCATGTGTTTAAAGGGTATTATGAAACTTTTTCATCGCCAAGATCCTTGTTATTGTGTCCCAGGGCTTTGGTTTGCTTATTCATGAAGGCGCAATGACATAAAAACGATAATGGATGACCTTGCATTTTCGTCAAAATTTCAACCATGGCCATAGGGACGGGTGAAATAGCTCAAGTGATGTAGTTGGATGTTCCTTCAAATGGCCATAACTTCGTAGCCATGTGTCCTAGCGTGATGATTAAGACAGTTTTGGAAAGGTATTGAAGTGGTGTACAAGATCTGTACATAGGTTTAAAGATCAAATTCACTTTTAGTCTAGTAAATGGCCTCTGAATGCATTGTACTCGGGAAAACCTGTCAATTTGAGCATGTGTTTAAAGGGTATTATGAAACTTTTTCATCGCCAAGATCCTTGTTATTGTGTCCCAGGGCTTTGGTTTGCTTATTCATGAAGGCGCAATGACATAAAAACGATAATGGATGACCTTGCATTTTCGTCAAAATTTCAACCATGGCCATAGGGACGGGTTAGAAAGCTCAAGTGATGTAGTTGGATGTTCCTTCAAATGGCCATAACTTCGTAGCCATGTGTCCTTGCGTGATGATTAAGACAGTTTTGGAAAGGTATTGAAGTGTTCTAGAAGATCTGTACAAAGGTTAAAAGATCAAATTCATTTTTAGTCTAGTAAATCGCCTCTGAATGCATTGTACTCGGGAAAACCTGTCAATTTGCGCATGTGTTTAAAGGGTATTATGAAACTTTTTCATCGCCAAGATCCTTGTTATTGTGTCCCAGGGCTTTGGTTTGCTTATTCATGAAGGCGCAATGACATAAAAACGATAATGGATGACCTTGCATTTTCGTCAAAATTTCAACCATGGCCATAGGGACGGGTGAAATAGCTCAAGTGATGTAGTTGGATGTTCCTTCAAATGGCCATAACTTCGTAGCCATGTGTCCTAGCGTGATGATTAAGACAGTTTTGGAAAGGTATTGAAGTGGTCTACAAGATCTGTGCAAAGGGTTAAAGAACAAATTCATTTTTAGTCTAGTAAATCGCCTCTGAATGCATTGTACTCGGGAAAACCTGTCAATTTGAGCATGTGTTTAAAGGGTATTATGAAACTTTTTCATCGCCAAGATCCTTGTTATTGTGTCCCAGGGCTTTGGTTTGCTTATTCATGAAGGCCCAATGACATAAAAACGATAATGGATGACCTTGCATTTTCGTCAAAATTTCAACCATGGCCATAGGGACGGGTGAAATAGCTCAAGTGATGTAGTTGGATGTTCCTTCAAATGGCCATAACTTCGTAGCCATGTGTCCTTGCGTGATGATTAAGACAGTTTTGGAAAGGTATTGAAGTGTTCTAGAATATCTGTACAAAGGTTAAAAGATCAAATTCATTTTTAGTCTAGTAAATCGCCTCTGAATGCATTGTACTCGGGAAAACCTGTCAATTTGAGCATGTGTTTAAAGGGTATTATGAATCTTTTTCATCGCCAAGATCCTTGTTATTGTGTCCCAGGGCTTTGGTTTGCTTATTCATGAAGGCCCAATGACATAAAAACGATAATGGATGACCTTGCATTTTCGTCAAAATTTCAACCATGGCCATAGGGACGGGTGAAATAGCTCAAGTGATGTAGTTGGATGTTCCTTCAAATGGCCATAACTTCATAGCCATGTGTCCTTGCGTGATGATTAAGACAGTTTTGGAAAGGTATTGAAGTGTTCTACAAGATCTGTACAAAGGTTTAAAGAACAAATTCATTTTTAGTCTAGTAAATCGCCTCTGAATGCATTGTACTCGGGAAAACCTGTCAATTTGAGCATGTGTTTAAAGGGTATTATGAAACTTTTTCATCGCCAAGATCCTTGTTATTGTGTCCCAGGGCTTTGGTTTGCTTATTCATGAAGGCTCAATGACATAAAAACGATAATGGATGACCTTGCATTTTCGTCAAAATTTCAACCATGGCCATAGGGACGGGTGAAATAGCTCAAGTGATGTAGTTGGATGTTCCTTCAAATGGCCATAACTTCGTAGCCATGTGTCCTTGCGTGATGATTAAGACAGTTTTGGAAAGGTATTGAAGTGTTCTACAAGATCTGTACAAAGGTTAAAAGATCAAATTCATTTTTAGTCTAGTATATCGCCCCTGAATGCATTGTACTCGGGAAAACCTGTCAATTTGAGCATGTGTTTAAAGGGTATTATGAAACTTTTTCATCGCCAAGATCCTTGTTATTGTGTCCCAGGGCTTTGGTTTGCTTATTCATGAAGGCCCAATGACATAAAAACGATAATGGATGACCTTGCATTTTCGTCAAAATTTCAACCATGGCCATAGCGACGGGTGAAATAGCTCAAGTGATGTAGTTGGATGTTCCTTCAAATGGCCATAACCTCGTAGCCATGTGTCCTTGCGTGATGATTAAGACAGTTTTGGAAAGGTATTGAAGTGGTCTACAAGATCTGTACATTGATTGAACGATCAAAGTCACTTTCAGTGTAGTAAATGGCCTCTGAATGCATTGTACTCGGGAAAACCTGTCGATTTGAGCATGTATTTAAAGGGTAAAGTGACCCATTATGAAACTTTTTCATCGCCAAGATCCTTGTTATTGTGTCCCAGGGCTTTGGTTTGCTTATTCATGAAGGCGCAATGACATAAAAACGATAATGGATGACCTTGCATTTTCGTCAAAATTTCAACCATGGCCATAGGGACGGGTGAAAAAGCTCAAGTGATGTAGTTGGATGTTCCTTCAAATGGCCATAACTTCATAGCCATGTGTCCTTGCGTGATGATTAAGACAGTTTTGGAAAGGTATTGAAGTGTTCTAGAATATCTGTACAAAGGTTAAAAGATCAAATTCATTTTTAGTCTAGTAAATCGCCTCTGAATGCATTGTACTCGGGAAAACCTGTCAATTTGAGCATGTGTTTAAAGGGTATTATGAATCTTTTTCATCGCCAAGATCCTTGTTATTGTGTCCCAGGGCTTTGGTTTGCTTATTCATGAAGGCCCAATGACATAAAAACGATAATGGATGACCTTGCATTTTCGTCAAAATTTCAACCATGGCCATAGGGACGGGTGAAATAGCTCAAGTGATGTAGTTGGATGTTCCTTCAAATGGCCATAACTTCGTAGCCATGTGTCCTTGCGTGATGATTAAGACAGTTTTGGAAAGGTATTGAAGTGTTCTACAAGATCTGTACAAAGGTTAAAAGATCAAATTCATTTTTAGTCTAGTATATCGCCCCTGAATGCATTGTACTCGGGAAAACCTGTCAATTTGAGCATGTGTTTAAAGGGTATTATGAAACTTTTTCATCGCCAAGATCCTTGTTATTGTGTCCCAGGGCTTTGGTTTGCTTATTCATGAAGGCCCAATGACATAAAAACGATAATGGATGACCTTGCATTTTCGTCAAAATTTCAACCATGGCCATAGGGACGGGTGAAATAGCTCAAGTGATGTAGTTGGATGTTCCTTCAAATGGCCATAACTTCGTAGCCATGTGTCCTAGCATGATGATTAAGACAGTTTTGGAAAGGTATTGAAGTGGTCTACAAGATCTGTACAAAGGCTAAAAGATCAAATTCATTTTTAGTCTAGTAAATCGCATCTGAATGCATTGTACTCGGGAAAACCTGTCAATTTGAGCATGTGTTTAAAGGGTATTATGAAACTTTTTCATCGCCAAGATCCTTGTTATTGTGTCCCAGGGCTTTGGTTTGCTTATTCATGAAGGCTCAATGACATAAAAACGATAATGGATGACCTTGCATTTTCGTCAAAATTTCAACCATGGCCATAGCGACGGGTGAAATAGCTCAAGTGATGTAGTTGGATGTTCCTTCAAATGGCCATAACCTCGTAGCCATGTGTCCTAGCGTGATGATTAAGACAGTTTTGGAAAGGTATTGAAGTGGTCTACAAGATCTGTACATTGATTGAACGATCAAAGTCACTTTCAGTGTAGTAAATGGCCTCTGAATGCATTGTACTCGGGAAAACCTGTCGATTTGAGCATGTATTTAAAGGGTAAAGTGACCCATTATGAAACTTTTTCATCGCCAAGATCCTTGTTATTGTGTCCCAGGGCTTTGGTTTGCTTATTCATGAAGGCTCAATGACATAAAAACGATAATGGATGACCTTGCATTTTCGTCAAAATTTCAACCATGGCCATAGGGACGGGTGAAATAGCTCAAGTGATGTAGTTGGATGTTCCTTCAAATGGCCATAACTTCGTAGCCATGTGTCCTTGCGTGATGATTAAGACAGTTTTGGAAAGGTATTGAAGTGTTCTACAAGATCTGTACAAAGGTTAAAAGATCAAATTCATTTTTAGTCTAGTAAATCGCATCTGAATGCATTGTACTCGGGAAAACCTGTCAATTTGAGCATGTGTTTAAAGGGTATTATGAAACTTTTTCATCGCCAAGATCCTTGTTATTGTGTCCCAGGGCTTTGGTTTGCTTATTCATGAAGGCCCAATGACATAAAAACGATAATGGATGACCTTGCATTTTCGTCAAAATTTCAACCATGGCCATAGCGACGGGTGAAATAGCTCAAGTGATGTAGTTGGATGTTCCTTCAAATGGCCATAACCTCGTAGCCATCTGTCCTAGCGTGATGATTAAGACAGTTTTGGAAAGGTATTGAAGTGGTCTACAAGATCTGTACATTGATTGAACGATCAAAGTCACTTTCAGTGTAGTAAATGGCCTCTGAATGCATTGTACTCGGGAAAACCTGTCGATTTGAGCATGTATTTAAAGGGTAAAGTGACCCATTATGAAACTTTTTCATCGCCAAGATCCTTGTTATTGTGTCCCAGGGCTTTGATTTGCTTATTCATGAAGGCCCAATGACATAAAAACGATAATGGATGACCTTGCATTTTCGTCAAAATTTCAACCATGGCCATAGGGACGGGTGAAATAGCTCAAGTGATGTAGTTGGATGTTCCTTCAAATGGCCATAACCTCGTAGCCATGTGTCCTAGCGTGATGATTAAGACAGTTTTGGAAAGGTATTGAAGTGTTCTACAAGATCTGTACAAAGGTTAAAAGATCAAATTCATTTTTAGTCTAGTAAATCGCCTCTGAATGCATTGTACTCGGGAAAACCTGTAAATTTGAGCATGTGTTTAAAGGGTATTATGAAACTTTTTCATCGCCAAGATCCTTGTTATTGTGTCCCAGGGCTTTGGTTTGCTTATTCATGAAGGCCCAATGACATAAAAACGATAATGGATGACCTTGCATTTTCGTCAAAATTTCAACCATGGCCATAGGGACGGGTGAAATAGCTCAAGTGATGTAGTTGGATGTTCCTTCAAATGGCCATAACTTCGTAGCCATGTGTCCTTGCATGATGATTAAGACAGTTTTGGAAAGGTATTGAAGTGTTCTACAAGATCTGTACAAAGGTTAAAAGATCAAATTCATTTTTAGTCTAGTAAATCGCCTCTGAATGCATTGTACTCGGGAAAACCTGTCAATTTGAGCATGTGTTTAAAGGGTATTATGAAACTTTTTCATCGCCAAGATCCTTGTTATTGTGTCCCAGGGCTTTGGTTTGCTTATTCATGAAGGCCCAATAACATAAAAACGATAATGGATGACCTTGCATTTTCGTCAAAATTTCAACCATGGCCATAGGGACGGGTGAAAAAGCTCAAGTCATGTAGTTGGATGTTCCTTCAAATGGCCATAACTTCGTAGCCATGTGTCCTTGCATGATGATTAAGACAGTTTTGGAAAGGTATTGAAGTGTTCTACAAGATCTGTACAAAGGTTAAAAGATCAAATTCATTTTTAGTCTAGTAAATCGCCTCTGAATGCATTGTACTCGGGAAAACCTGTCAATTTGAGCATGTGTTTAAAGGGTATTATGAAACTTTTTCATCGCCAAGATCCTTGTTATTGTGTCCCAGGGCTTTGGTTTGCTTATTCATGAAGGCCCAATAACATAAAAACGATAATGGATGACCTTGCATTTTCGTCAAAATTTCAACCATGGCCATAGGGACGGGTGAAAAAGCTCAAGTCATGTAGTTGGATGTTCCTTCAAATGGCCATAACTTCGTAGCCATGTGTCCTTGCGTGATGATTAAGACAGTTTTGGAAAGGTATTGAAGTGTTCTACAAGATCTGTACAAAGGTTAAAAGATCAAATTCATTTTTAGTCTAGTAAATCGCCTCTGAATGCATTGTACTCGGGAAAACCTGTCAATTTGAGCATGTGTTTAAAGGGTATTATGAAACTTTTTCATCGCCAAGATCCTTGTTATTGTGTCCCAGGGCTTTGATTTGCTTATTCATGAAGGCTCAATGACATAAAAACGATAATGGATGACCTTGCATTTTCGTCAAAATTTCAACCATGGCCATAGGGACGGGTGAAATAGCTCAAGTGATGTAGTTGGATGTTCCTTCAAATGGCCATAACTTCGTAGCCATGTGTCCTTGCGTGATGATTAAGACAGTTTTGGAAAGGTATTGAAGTGTTCTACAAGATCTGTACAAAGGTTAAAAGATCAAATTCATTTTTAGTCTAGTAAATCGCATCTGAATGCATTGTACTCGGGAAAACCTGTCAATTTGAGCATGTGTTTAAAGGGTATTATGAAACTTTTTCATCGCCAAGATCCTTGTTATTGTGTCCCAGGGCTTTGGTTTGCTTATTCATGAAGGCCCAATGACATAAAAACGATAATGGATGACCTTGCATTTTCGTCAAAATTTCAACCATGGCCATAGCGACGGGTGAAATAGCTCAAGTGATGTAGTTGGATGTTCCTTCAAATGGCCATAACCTCGTAGCCATGTGTCCTAGCGTGATGATTAAGACAGTTTTGGAAAGGTATTGAAGTGGTCTACAAGATCTGTACATTGATTGAACGATCAAAGTCACTTTCAGTGTAGTAAATGGCCTCTGAATGCATTGTACTCGGGAAAACCTGTCGATTTGAGCATGTATTTAAAGGGTAAAGTGACTCATTATGAAACTTTTTCATCGCCAAGATCCTTGTTATTGTGTCCCAGGGCTTTGGTTTGCTTATTCATGAAGCCCCAATGACATAAGAACGATAATGGATGACCTTGCATTTTCGTCAAAATTTCAACCATGGCCATAGGGACGGGTGAAATAGCTCAAGTGATGTAGTTGGATGTTCCTTCAAATGGCCATAACTTCGTAGCCATGTGTCCTAGCGTGATGATTAAGACAGTTTTGGAAAGGTATTGAAGTGGTCTACAAGATCTGTACATTGATTGAAAGATCAAAGTCACTTTCATTGTAGTAAATGGCCTCTGAATGCATTGTACTCGGGAAAACCTGTCGATTTGAGCATGTATTTAAAGGGTAAAGTGACCCATTATGAAACTTTTTCATCGCCAAGATCCTTGTTATTGTGTCCCAGGGCTTTGATTTGCTTATTCATGAAGGCCCAGTGACATAAAAACGATAATGGATGACCTTGCATTTTCGTCAAAATTTCAACCATGGCCATAGGGACGGGTGAAAAAGCTCAAGTGATGTAGTTCCTTCAAATGGCCATAACTTCGTAGCCATGTGTCCTTGCGTGATGATTAAGACAGTTTTGGAAAGGTATTGAAGTAGTATACAAGATCTGTACATAGGTTTAAAGATCAAATTCACTTTCAGTGTAGTAAATGGCCTCTGAATGCATTGTACTCGGGAAAAACTGTCGATTTGAGCATGTATTTAAAGGGTAAAGTGACCCATTATGAAACTTTTTCATCGCCAAGATCCTTGTTATTGTGTCCCAGGGCTTTGGTTTGCTTATTCATGAAGGCCCAATGACATAAAAACGATAATGGATGACCTTGCATCTTCGTCAAAATTTCAACCATGGCCATAGGGACGGGTGAAAAAGCTCAAGTCATGTAGTTGGATGTTCCTTCAAATGGCCATAACTTCGTAGCCATGTGTCCTTGCGTGATGATTAAGACAGTTTTGGAAAGGTATTGAAGTGGTCTACAAGATCTGTACATAGGTTTAAAGATCAAATTCACTTTTAGTCTAGTAAATCGCCTCTGAATGCATTGTACTCGGGAAAACCTGTCAATTTGAGCATGTGTTTAAAGGGTATTATGAAACTTTTTCATCGCCAAGATCCTTGTTATTGTGTCCCAGGGCTTTGGTTTGCTTATTCATGAAGGCCCAATGACATAAAAACGATAATGGATGACCTTGCATTTTCGTCAAAATTTCAACCATGGCCATAGCGACGGGTGAAATAGCTCAAGTGATGTAGTTGGATGTTCCTTCAAATGGCCATAACCTCGTAGCCATGTGTCCTAGCGTGATGATTAAGACAGTTTTGGAAAGGTATTGAAGTGGTCTACAAGATCTGTACATTGATTGAACGATCAAAGTCACTTTCAGTGTAGTAAATGGCCTCTGAATGCATTGTACTCGGGAAAACCTGTCGATTTGAGCATGTATTTAAAGGGTAAAGTGACTCATTATGAAACTTTTTCATCGCCAAGATCCTTGTTATTGTGTCCCAGGGCTTTGGTTTGCTTAATCATGAAGGCTCAATGACATAAAAACGATAATGGATGACCTTGCATTTTCGTCAAAATTTCAACCATGACCATAGGGACGGGTTAGAAAGCTCAAGTGATATAGTTGGATGTTCCTTCAAATGGCCATAACTTCGTAGCCATGTGTCCTTGCGTGATGATTAAGACAGTTTTGGAAAGGTATTGAAGTGTTCTACAAGATCTGTACAAAGCTTCAAAGATCAAATTCATTTTTAGTCTAGTAAATCGCCTCTGAATGCATTGTACTCGGGAAAACCTGTCAATTTGAGCATGTGTTTAAAGGGTATTATGAAACTTTTTCATCGCCAAGATCCTTGTTATTGTGTCCCAGGGCTTTGGTTTGCTTATTCATGAAGGCCCAATGACATAAAAACGATAATGGATGACCTTGCATTTTCGTCAAAATTTCAACCATGGCCATAGGGACGGGTGAAAAAGCTCAAGTCATGTAGTTGGATGTTCCTTCAAATGGCCATAACTTCGTAGCCATGTGTCCTTGCGTGATGATTAAGACAGTTTTGGAAAGGTATTGAAGTGTTCTACAAGATCTGTACAAAGGTTAAAAGATCAAATTCATTTTTAGTCTAGTAAATCGCCTCTGAATGCATTGTACTCGGGAAAACCTGTCAATTTGAGCATGTGTTTAAAGGGTATTATGAAACTTTTTCATCGCCAAGATCCTTGGTATTGTGTCCCAGGGCTTTGGTTTGCTTATTCATGAAGGCCCAGTGACATAAAAACGATAATGGATGACCTTGCATTTTCGTCAAAATTTCAACCATGGCCATAGGGACGGGTGAAATAGCTCAAGTGATGTAGTTGGATGTTCCTTCAAATGGCCATAACTTCGTAGCCATGTGTCCTAGCATGATGATTAAGACAGTTTTGGAAAGGTATTGAAGTGGTCTACAAGATCTGTACATTGATTGAACGATCAAAGTTACTTTCAGTGTAGTAAATGGCCTCTGAATGCATTGTACTCGGGAAAACCTGTCAATTTGAGCATGTGTTTAAAGGGTAAAGTGACCCATTATGAAACTTTTTCATCGCCAAGATCCTTGTTATTGTGTCCCAGGGCTTTGGTTTGCTTATTCATGAAGGCCCAATGACATAAAAACGATAATGGATGACCTTGCATTTTCGTCAAAATTTCAACCATGGCCATAGGGACGGGTGAAAAAGCTCAAGTGATGTAGTTGGATGTTCCTTCAAATGGCCATAACTTCATAGCCATGTGTCCTTGCGTGATGATTAAGACAGTTTTGGAAAGGTATTGAAGTGTTCTAGAAGATCTGTACAAAGGTTAAAAGATCAAATTCATTTTTAGTCTAGTAAATCGCCTCTGAATGCATTGTACTCGGGAAAACCTGTCAATTTGAGCATGTGTTTAAAGGGTATTATGAAACTTTTTCATCGCCAAGATCCTTGTTATTGTGTCCCAGGGCTTTGGTTTGCTTATTCATGAAGGCCCAATGACATAAAAACGATAATGGATGACCTTGCATTTTCGTCAAAATTTCAACCATGGCCATAGGGACGGGTGAAAAAGCTCAAGTGATGTAGTTGGATGTTCCTTCAAATGGCCATAACCTCGTAGCCATGTGTCCTAGCGTGATGATTAAGACAGTTTTGGAAAGGTATTGAAGTGGTCTACAAGATCTGTACATTGATTGAACGATCAAAGTCACTTTCAGTGTAGTAAATGGCCTCTGAATGCATTGTACTCGGGAAAACCTGTCGATTTGAGCATGTATTTAAAGGGTAAAGTGACCCATTATGAAACTTTTTCATCGCCAAGATCTTTGTTATTGTGTCCCAGGGCTTTGATTTGCTTATTCATGAAGGCCCAATGACATAAAAACGATAATGGATGACCTTGCATTTTCGTCAAAATTTCAACCATGGCCATAGGGACGGGTGAAAAAGCTCAAGTGATGTAGTTGGATGTTCCTTCAAATGGCCATAACTTCGTAGCCATGTGTCCTTGCGTGATGATTAAGACAGTTTTGGAAAGGTATTGAAGTGGTCTACAAGATCTGTACAAAGGTTAAAAGATCAAATTCATTTTTAGTCTAGTAAATCGCCTCTGAATGCATTGTACTCGGGAAAACCTGTCAATTTGAGCATGTGTTTAAAGGGTATTATGAAACTTTTTCATCGCCAAGATCCTTGTTATTGTGTCCCAGGGCTTTGGTTTGCTTATTCATGAAGGCCCAGTGACATAAAAACGATAATGGATGACCTTGCATTTTCGTCAAAATTTCAACCATGGCCATAGGGACGGGTGAAAAAGCTCAAGTGATGTAGTTGGATGTTCCTTCAAATGGCCATAACTTCGTAGCCATGTGTCCTTGCGTGATGATTAAGACAGTTTTGGAAAGGTATTGAAGTGGTCTACAAGATCTGTACATAGGTTTAAAGATCAAATTCATTTTTAGTCTAGTAAATCGCCTCTGAATGCATTGTACTCGGGAAAACCTGTCAATTTGAGCATGTGTTTAAAGGGTATTATGAAACTTTTTCATCGCCAAGATCCTTGTTATTGTGTCCCAGGGCTTTGGTTTGCTTATTCATGAAGGCCCAATGACATAAAAACGATAATGGATGACCTTGCATTTTCGTCAAAATTTCAACCATGGCCATAGGGACGGGTGAAATAGCTCAAGTGATGTAGTTGGATGTTCCTTCAAATGGCCATAACTTCGTAGCCATGTGTCCTAGCATGATGATTAAGACAGTTTTGGAAAGGTATTGAAGTGTTCTACAAGATCTGTACAAAGGTTAAAAGATCAAATTCATTTTTAGTCTAGTAAATCGCCTCTGAATGCATTGTACTCGGGAAAACCTGTCAATTTGAGCATGTGTTTAAAGGGTATTATGAAACTTTTTCATCGCCAAGATCCTTGTTATTGTGTCCCAGGGCTTTGGTTTGCTTATTCATGAAGGCCCAGTGACATAAAAACGATAATGGATGACCTTGCATTTTCGTCAAAATTTCAACCATGGCCATAGGGACGGGTGAAAAAGCTCAAGTGATGTAGTTGGATGTTCCTTCAAATGGCCATAACTTCGTAGCCATGTGTCCTAGCGTGATGATTAAGACAGTTTTGGAAAGGTATTGAAGTGGTCTACAAGATCTGTACATAGGTTTAAAGATCAAATTCACTTTTAGTCTAGTAAATGGCCTCTGAATGCATTGTACTCGGGAAAACCTGTCAATTTGAGCATGTGTTTAAAGGGTATTATGAAACTTTTTCATCGCCAAGATCCTTGTTATTGTGTCCCAGGGCTTTGGTTTGCTTATTCATGAAGGCCCAATGACATAAAAACGATAATGGATGACCTTGCATTTTCGTCAAAATTCCAACCATGGCCATAGGGACGGGTGAAATAGCTCAAGTGATGTAGTTGGATGTTCCTTCAAATGGCCATAACTTCGTAGCCATGTGTCCTAGCATGATGATTAAGACAGTTTTGGAAAGGTATTGAAGTGTTCTACAAGATCTGTACATCGGTTAAAAGATCAAATTCACTTTTAGTCTAGTAAATGGCCTCTGAATGCATTGTACTCGGGAAAACCTGTCAATTTGAGCATGTGTTTAAATGGTATTATGAAACTTTTTCATCGCCAAGATCCTTGTTATTGTGTCCCAGGGCTTTGGTTTGCTTATTCATGAAGGCCCAGTGACATAAAAACGATAATGGATGACCTTGCATTTTCGTCAAAATTTCAACCATGGCCATAGGGACGGGTGAAAAAGCTCAAGTGATGTAGTTGGATGTTCCTTCAAATGGCCATAACTTCGTAGCCATGTGTCCTAGCATGATGATTAAGACAGTTTTGGAAAGGTATTGAAGTGGTCTACAAGATCTGTACATTGATTGAACGATCAAAGTTACTTTCAGTGTAGTAAATGGCCTCTGAATGCATTGTACTCGGGAAAACCTGTCAATTTGAGCATGTGTTTAAAGGGTAAAGTGACCCATTATGAAACTTTTTCATCGCCAAGATCCTTGTTATTGTGTCCCAGGGCTTTGGTTTGCTTATTCATGAAGGCCCAATGACATAAAAACGATAATGGATGACCTTGCATTTTCGTCAAAATTTCAACCATGGCCATAGGGACGGGTGAAAAAGCTCAAGTGATGTAGTTGGATGTTCCTTCAAATGGCCATAACTTCATAGCCATGTGTCCTTGCGTGATGATTAAGACAGTTTTGGAAAGGTATTGAAGTGTTCTAGAAGATCTGTACAAAGGTTAAAAGATCAAATTCATTTTTAGTCTAGTAAATCGCCTCTGAATGCATTGTACTCGGGAAAACCTGTCAATTTGAGCATGTGTTTAAAGGGTATTATGAAACTTTTTCATCGCCAAGATCCTTGTTATTGTGTCCCAGGGCTTTGGTTTGCTTATTCATGAAGGCCCAATGACATAAAAACGATAATGGATGACCTTGCATTTTCGTCAAAATTTCAACCATGGCCATAGGGACGGGTGAAATAGCTCAAGTGATGTAGTTGGATGTTCCTTCAAATGGCCATAACTTCGTAGCCATGTGTCCTAGCATGATGATTAAGACAGTTTTGGAAAGGTATTGAAGTGTTCTACAAGATCTGTACATCGGTTAAAAGATCAAATTCACTTTTAGTCTAGTAAATGGCCTCTGAATGCATTGTACTCGGGAAAACCTGTCAATTTGAGCATGTGTTTAAATGGTATTATGAAACTTTTTCATCGCCAAGATCCTTGTTATTGTGTCCCAGGGCTTTGGTTTGCTTATTCATGAAGGCCCAGTGACATAAAAACGATAATGGATGACCTTGCATTTTCGTCAAAATTTCAACCATGGCCATAGGGACGGGTGAAAAAGCTCAAGTGATGTAGTTGGATGTTCCTTCAAATGGCCATAACTTCGTAGCCATGTGTCCTAGCGTGATGATTAAGACAGTTTTGGAAAGGTATTGAAGTGGTCTACAAGATCTGTACATAGGTTTAAAGATCAAATTCACTTTTAGTCTAGTAAATGGCCTCTGAATGCATTGTACTCGGGAAAACCTGTCAATTTGAGCATGTGTTTAAAGGGTATTATGAAACTTTTTCATCGCCAAGATCCTTGTTATTGTGTCCCAGGGCTTTGGTTTGCTTATTCATGAAGGCCCAATGACATAAAAACGATAATGGATGACCTTGCATTTTCGTCAAAATTCCAACCATGGCCATAGGGACGGGTGAAATAGCTCAAGTGATGTAGTTGGATGTTCCTTCAAATGGCCATAACTTCGTAGCCATGTGTCCTAGCATGATGATTAAGACAGTTTTGGAAAGGTATTGAAGTGGTCTACAAGATCTGTACATCGGTTAAAAGATCAAATTCACTTTTAGTCTAGTAAATGGCCTCTGAATGCATTGTACTCGGGAAAACCTGTCAATTTGAGCATGTGTTTAAAGGGTATTATGAAACTTTTTCATCGCCAAGATCCTTGTTATTGTGTCCCAGGGCTTTGATTTGCTTATTCATGAAGGCCCAATGACATAAAAACGATAATGGATGACCTTGCATTTTCGTCAAAATTCCAACCATGGCCATAGGGACGGGTGAAATAGCTCAAGTGATGTAGTTGGATGTTCCTTCAAATGGCCATAACTTCGTAGCCATGTGTCCTAGCGTGATGATTAAGACAGTTTTGGAAAGGTATTGAAGTGGTCTACAAGATCTGTACATTGATTGAAAGATCAAAGTCACTTTCAGTCTAGTAAATGGCCTCTGAATGCATTGTACTCGGGACAACCTGTCGATTTGCGCATGTATTTAAAGGGTATAGTGACCCATTATGAAACTTTTTCATCGCCAAGATCCTTGTTATTGTGTCCCAGGGCTTTGGTTTGCTTATTCATGAAGGCTCAATGACATAAAAACGATAATGGATGACCTTGCATTTTCGTCAAAATTTCAACCATGGCCATAGGGACGGGTGAAATAGCTCAAGTGATGTAGTTGGATGTTCCTTCAAATGGCCATAACTTCGTAGCCATGTGTCCTTGCGTGATGATTAAGACAGTTTTGGAAAGGTATTGAAGTGTTCTACAAGATCTGTACAAAGGTTAAAAGATCAAATTCATTTTTAGTCTAGTAAATCGCATCTGAATGCATTGTACTCGGGAAAACCTGTCAATTTGAGCATGTGTTTAAAGGGTATTATGAAACTTTTTCATCGCCAAGATACTTGTTATTGTGTCCCAGGGCTTTGGTTTGCTTATTCATGAAGGCCCAATGACATAAAAACGATAATGGATGACCTTGCATTTTCGTCAAAATTTCAACCATGGCCATAGGGACGGGTGAAATAGCTCAAGTGATGTAGTTGGATGTTCCTTCAAATGGCCATAACTTCGTAGCCATGTGTCCTTGCGTGATGATTAAGACAGTTTTGGAAAGGTATTGAAGTGGTCTACAAGATCTGTACATCGGTTAAAAGATCAAATTCACTTTTAGTCTAGTAAATGGCCTCTGAATGCATTGTACTCGGGAAAACCTGTCGATTTGCGCATGTATTTAAAGGGTATTATGAAACTTTTTCATCGCCAAGATCCTTGTTATTGTGTCCCAGGGCTTTGGTTTGCTTATTCATGAAGGCCCAATGACATAAAAACGATAATGGATGACCTTGCATTTTCGTCAAAATTTCAACCATGGCCATAGGGACGGGTGAAATAGCTCAAGTGATGTAGTTGGATGTTCCTTCAAATGGCCATAACCTCGTAGCCATGTGTCCTAGCGTGATGATTAAGACAGTTTTGGAAAGGTATTGAAGTGGTCTACAAGATCTGTACATTGATTGAAAGATCAAAGTCACTTTCAGTGTAGTAAATGGCCTCTGAATGCATTGTACTCGGGAAAACCTGTCGATTTGAGCATGTATTTAAAGGGTAAAGTGACCCATTATGAAACTTTTTCATCGCCAAGATCCTTGTTATTGTGTCCCAGGGCTTTGATTTGCTTATTCATGAAGGCCCAGTGACATAAAAACGATAATGGATGACCTTGCATTTTCGTCAAAATTTCAACCATGGCCATAGGGACGGGTGAAATAGCTCAAGTGATGTAGTTGGATATTCCTTCAAATGGCCATAACTTCGTAGCCATGTGTCCTAGCGTGATGATTAAGACAGTTTTGGAAAGGTATTGAAGTGGTCTACAAGATCTGTACATTGATTGAAAGATCAAAGTCACTTTCAGTGTAGTAAATGGCCTCTGAATGCATTGTACTCGGGAAAACCTGTCGATTTGAGCATGTATTTAAAGGGTAAAGTGACTCATTATGAAACTTTTTCATCGCCAAGATCCTTGTTATTGTGTCCCAGGGCTTTGGTTTGCTTATTCATGAAGGCCCAGTGACATAAAAACGATAATGGATGACCTTGCATTTTCGTCAAAATTTCAACCATGGCCATAGGGACGGGTTAGAAAGCTCAAGTGATGTAGTTGGATGTTCCTTCAAATGGCCATAACCTCGTAGCCATGTGTCCTAGCGTGATGATTAAGACAGTTTTGGAAAGGTATTGAAGTGTTCTAGAAGATCTGTACAAAGGTTAAAAGATCAAATTCATTTTTAGTCTAGTAAATCGCCTCTGAATGCATTGTACTCGGGAAAACCTGTCAATTTGAGCATGTGTTTAAAGGGTATTATGAAACTTTTTCATCGCCAAGATCCTTGTTATTGTGTCCCAGGGCTTTGGTTTGCTTATTCATGAAGGCCTAGTGACATAAAAACGATAATGGATGACCTTGCATTTTCGTCAAAATTTCAACCATGGCCATAGGGACGGGTGAAATAGCTCAAGTGATGTAGTTGGATGTTCCTTCAAATGGCCATAACTTCGTAGCCATGTGTCCTAGCGTGATGATTAAGACAGTTTTGGAAAGGTATTGAAGTGGTCTACAAGATCTGTACATTGATTGAACGATCAAAGTCACTTTCAGTGTAGTAAATGGCCTCTGAATGCATTGTACTCGGGAAAACCTGTCGATTTGAGCATGTATTTAAAGGGTAAAGTGACCCATTATGAAACTTTTTCATCGCCAAGATCCTTGTTATTGTGTCCCAGGGCTTTGATTTGCTTATTCATGAAGGCCCAATGACATAAAAACGATAATGGATGACCTTGCATTTTCGTCAAAATTTCAACCATGGCCATAGGGACGGGTGAAAAAGGTCAAGTGATGTAGTTGGATGTTCCTTCAAATGGCCATAACTTCATAGCCATGTGTCCTTGCGTGATGATTAAGACAGTTTTGGAAAGGTATTGAAGTGTTCTACAAGATCTGTACAAAGGTTAAAAGATCAAATTCATTTTTAGTCTAGTATATCGCCCCTGAATGCATTGTACTCGGGAAAACCTGTCAATTTGAGCATGTGTTTAAAGGGTATTATGAAACTTTTTCATCGCCAAGATCCTTGTTATTGTGTCCCAGGGCTTTGATTTGATTATTCATGAAGGCCCAATGACATAAAAACGATAATGGATGACCTTGCATTTTCGTCAAAATTTCAACCATGGCCATAGGGACGGGTGAAAAAGGTCAAGTGATGTAGTTGGATGTTCCTTCAAATGGCCATAACCTCGTAGCCATGTGTCCTAGCGTGATGATTAAGACAGTTTTGGAAAGGTATTGAAGTGGTCTACAAGATCTGTACATTGATTGAAAGATCAAAGTCACTTTCAGTGTAGTAAATGGCCTCTGAATGCATTGTACTCGGGACAACCTGTCGATTTGCGCATGTATTTAAAGGGTATAGTGACCCATTATGAAACTTTTTCATCGCCAAGATCCTTGTTATTGTGTCCCAGGGCTTTGATTTGCTTATTCATGAAGGCCCAATGACATTAAAACGATAATGGATGACCTTGCATTTTCGTCAAAATTTCAACCATGGCCAAAGGGACGGGTGAAATAGCTCAAGTGATGTAGTTGGATGTTCCTTCAAATGGCCATAACCTCGTAGCCATGTGTCCTAGCGTGATGATTAAGACAGTTTTGGAAAGGTATTGAAGTGGTCTACAAGATCTGTACATTGATTGAAAGATCAAAGTCACTTTCAGTGTAGTAAATGGCCTCTGAATGCATTGTACTCGGGAAAACCTGTCGATTTTAGCATGTATTTAAAGGGTAAAGTGACCCATTATGAAACTTTTTCATCGCCAAGATCTTTGTTATTGTGTCCCAGGGCTTTGATTTGCTTATTCATGAAGGCCCAATGACATAAAAACGATAATGGATGACCTTGCATTTTCGTCAAAATTTCAACCATGGCCATAGGGACGGGTGGAAAAGCTCAAGTGATGTAGTTGGATGTTCCTTCAAATGGCCATAACTTCGTAGCCATGTGTCCTTGCGTGATGATTAAGACAGTTTTGGAAAGGTATTGAAGTGTTCTACAAGATCTGTACAAAGGTTAAAAGATCAAATTCATTTTTAGTCTAGTAAATCGCATCTGAATGCATTGTACTCGGGAAAACCTGTCAATTTGAGCATGTGTTTAAAGGGTATTATGAAACTTTTTCATCGCCAAGATCCTTGTTATTGTGTCCCAGGGCTTTGGTTTGCTTATTCATGAAGGCCCAGTGACATAAAAACGATAATGGATGACCTTGCATTTTCGTCAAAATTTCAACCATGGCCATAGGGACGGGTGAAATAGCTCAAGTGATGTAGTTGGATGTTCCTTCAAATGGCCATAACCTCGTAGCCATGCGTCTTAGCGTGATGATTAAGACAGTTTTGGAAAGGTATTGAAGTGGTCTACAAGATCTGTACATTGATTGAACGATCGAAGTCACTTTCAGTGTAGTAAATGGCCTCTGAATGCATTGTACTCGGGAAAACCTGTCGATTTGAGCATGTATTTAAAGGGTAAAGTGACCCATTATGAAACTTTTTCATCGCCAAGATCCTTGTTATTGTGTCCCAGGGCTTTGATTTGCTTATTCATGAAGGCCCAATGACATAAAAACGATAATGGATGACTTTGCATTTTCGTCAAAATTTCAACCATGGCCATAGGGACGGGTGAAAAAGCTCAAGTGATGTAGTTGGATGTTCCTTCAAATGGCCATAACTTCGTAGCCATGTGTCCTTGCGTGATGATTAAGACAGTTTTGGAAAGGTATTGAAGTGTTCTACAAGATCTGTACAAAGGTTAAAAGATCAAATTCATTTTTAGTCTAGTAGATCGCCTCTGAATGCATTGTACTCGGGAAAACCTGTCAATTTGAGCATGTGTTTAAAGGGTATTATGAAACTTTTTCATCGCCAAGATCCTTGTTATTGTGTCCCAGGGCTTTGGTTTGCTTATTCATTAAGGCGCAATGACATAAAAACGATAATGGATGACCTTGCATTTTCGTCAAAATTTCAACCATGGCCAAAGGGACGGGTGAAATAGCTCAAGTGATGTAGTTGGATGTTCCTTCAAATGGCCATAACCTCGTAGCCATGTGTCCTAGCGTGATGATTAAGACAGTTTTGGAAAGGTATTGAAGTGGTCTACAAGATCTGTACATTGATTGAAAGATCAAAGTCACTTTCAGTGTAGTAAATGGCCTCTGAATGCATTGTACTCGGGACAACCTGTCGATTTGCGCATGTATTTAAAGGGTATAGTGACCCATTATGAAACTTTTTCATCGCCAAGATCCTTGTTATTGTGTCCCAGGGCTTTGATTTGCTTATTCATGAAGGCCCAATGACATTAAAACGATAATGGATGACCTTGCATTTTCGTCAAAATTTCAACCATGGCCAAAGGGACGGGTGAAATAGCTCAAGTGATGTAGTTGGATGTTCCTTCAAATGGCCATAACCTCGTAGCCATGTGTCCTAGCGTGATGATTAAGACAGTTTTGGAAAGGTATTGAAGTGTTCTACAAGATCTGTACAAAGGTTAAAAGATCAAATTCATTTTTAGTCTAGTAGATCGCCTCTGAATGCATTGTACTCGGGAAAACCTGTCAATTTGAGCATGTGTTTAAAGGGTATTATGAAACTTTTTCATCGCCAAGATCCTTGTTATTGTGTCCCAGGGCTTTGGTTTGCTTATTCATTAAGGCGCAATGACATAAAAACGATAATGGATGACCTTGCATTTTCGTCAAAATTTCAACCATAGCCAAAGGGACGGGTGAAATAGCTCAAGTGATGTAGTTGGATGTTCCTTCAAATGGCCATAACCTCGTAGCCATGTGTCCTAGCGTGATGATTAAGACAGTTTTGGAAAGGTATTGAAGTGGTCTACAAGATCTGTACATTGATTGAAAGATCAAAGTCACTTTCAGTGTAGTAAATGGCCTCTGAATGCATTGTACTCGGGACAACCTGTCGATTTGCGCATGTATTTAAAGGGTATAGTGACCCATTATGAAACTTTTTCATCGCCAAGATCCTTGTTATTGTGTCCCAGGGCTTTGATTTGCTTATTCATGAAGGCCCAATGACATAAAAACGATAATGGATGACTTTGCATTTTCGTCAAAATTTCAACCATGGCCATAGGGACGGGTGAAAAAGCTCAAGTGATGTAGTTGGATGTTCCTTCAAATGGCCATAACTTCGTAGCCATGTGTCCTTGCGTGATGATTAAGACAGTTTTGGAAAGGTATTGAAGTGTTCTACAAGATCTGTACAAAGGTTAAAAGATCAAATTCATTTTTAGTCTAGTAGATCGCCTCTGAATGCATTGTACTCGGGAAAACCTGTCAATTTGAGCATGTGTTTAAAGGGTATTATGAAACTTTTTCATCGCCAAGATCCTTGTTATTGTGTCCCAGGGCTTTGGTTTGCTTATTCATTAAGGCGCAATGACATAAAAACGATAATGGATGACTTTGCATTTTCGTCAAAATTTCAACCATGGCCATAGGGACGGGTGAAATAGCTCAAGTGATGTAGTTGGATGTTCCTTCAAATGGCCATAACTTCGTAGCCATGTGTCCTAGCATGATGATTAAGACAGTTTTGGTAAGGTATTGAAGTGTTCTACAAGATCTGTACAAAGGTTTAAAGATCAAATTCACTTTTAGTCTAGTAAATGGCCTCTGAATGCATTGTACTCGGGAAAACCTGTCAATTTGAGCATGTGTTTAAAGGGTATTATGAAACTTTTTCATCGCCAAGATCCTTGTTATTGTGTCCCAGGGCTTTGGTTTGCTTATTCATGAAGGCCCAATGACATAAAAACGATAATGGATGACCTTGCATTTTCGTCAAAATTTCAACCATGGCCATAGGGACGGGTGAAATAGCTCAAGTGATGTAGTTGGATGTTCCTTCAAATGGCCATAACTTCGTAGCCATGTGTCCTAGCATGATGATTAAGACAGTTTTGGAAAGGTATTGAAGTGTTCTACAAGATCTGTACAAAGCTTAAAAGATCAAATTCATTTTTAGTCTAGTAAATCGCCTCTGAATGCATTGTACTCGGGAAAACCTGTAAATTTGAGCATGTGTTTAAAGGGTATTATGAAACTTTTTCATCGCCAAGATCCTTGTTATTGTGTCCCAGGGCTTTGGTTTGCTTATTCATGAAGGCCCAATGACATAAAAACGATAATGGATGACCTTGCATTTTCGTCAAAATTTCAACCATGGCCATAGGGACGGGTGAAATAGCTCAAGTGATGTAGTTGGATGTTCCTTCAAATGGCCATAACTTCGTAGCCATGTGTCCTAGCATGATGATTAAGACAGTTTTGGAAAGGTATTGAAGTGTTCTACAAGATCTGTACAAAGCTTAAAAGATCAAATTCATTTTTAGTCTAGTAAATCGCCTCTGAATGCATTGTACTCGGGAAAACCTGTAAATTTGAGCATGTGTTTAAAGGGTATTATGAAACTTTTTCATCGCCAAGATCCTTGTTATTGTGTCCCAGGGCTTTGGTTTGCTTATTCATGAAGGCCCAATGACATAAAAACGATAATGGATGACCTTGCATTTTCGTCAAAATTTCAACCATGGCCATAGGGACGGGTGAAAAAGCTCAAGTGATGTAGTTGGATGTTCCTTCAAATGGCCATTACTTCGTAGCCATGTGTCCTTGCGTGATGATTAAGACAGTTTTGGAAAGGTATTGAAGTGTTCTACAAGATCTGTGCAAAGGTTAAAAGATCAAATTCATTTTTAGTCTAGTAAATGGCCTCTGAATGCATTGTACTCGGGAAAACCTGTCAATTTGAGCATGTGTTTAAAGGGTATTATGAAACTTTTTCATCGCCAAGATCCTTGTTATTGTGTCCCAGGGCTTTGGTTTGCTTATTCATGAAGGCCCAATGACATAAAAACGATAATGGATGACCTTGCATTTTCGTCAAAATTTCAACCATGGCCATAGGGACGGGTGAAATAGCTCAAGTGATGTAGTTGGATGTTCCTTCAAATGGCCATAACTTCGTAGCCATGTGTCCTAGCATGATGATTAAGACAGTTTTGGAAAGGTATTGAAGTGTTCTACAAGATCTGTACAAAGCTTAAAAGATCAAATTCATTTTTAGTCTAGTAAATCGCCTCTGAATGCATTGTACTCGGGAAAACCTGTCAATTTGAGCATGTGTTTAAAGGGTATTATGAAACTTTTTCATCGCCAAGATCCTTGTTATTGTGTCCCAGGGCTTTGGTTTGCTTATTCATGAAGGCCCAATGACATAAAAACGATAATGGATGACCTTGCATTTTCGTCAAAATTTCAACCATGGCCATAGGGACGGGTGAAATAGCTCAAGTGATGTAGTTGGATGTTCCTTCAAATGGCCATAACTTCGTAGCCATGTGTCCTAGCATGATGATTAAGACAGTTTTGGAAAGGTATTGAAGTGTTCTACAAGATCTGTACAAAGGTTAAAAGATCAAATTCATTTTTAGTCTAGTAGATCGCCTCTGAATGCATTGTACTCGGGAAAACCTGTCAATTTGAGCATGTGTTTAAAGGGTATTATGAAACTTTTTCATCGCCAAGATCCTTGTTATTGTGTCCCAGGGCTTTGGTTTGCTTATTCATGAAGGCCCAATGACATAAAAACGATAATGGATGACCTTGCATTTTCGTCAAAATTTCAACCATGGCCATAGGGACGGGTGAAATAGCTCAAGTGATGTAGTTGGATGTTCCTTCAAATGGCCATAACTTCGTAGCCATGTGTCCTAGCATGATGATTAAGACAGTTTTGGTAAGGTATTGAAGTGTTCTACAAGATCTGTACAAAGGTTTAAAGATCAAATTCACTTTTAGTCTAGTAAATGGCCTCTGAATGCATTGTACTCGGGAAAACCTGTCAATTTGAGCATGTGTTTAAAGGGTATTATGAAACTTTTTCATCGCCAAGATCCTTGTTATTGTGTCCCAGGGCTTTGGTTTGCTTATTCATGAAGGCCCAGTGACATAAAAACGATAATGGATGACCTTGCATTTTCGTCAAAATTTCAACCATGGCCATAGGGACGGGTTAGAAAGCTCAAGTGATGTAGTTGGATGTTCCTTCAAATGGCCATAACTTCGTAGCCATGTGTCCTTGCGTGATGATTAAGACAGTTTTGGAAAGGTATTGAAGTGTTCTACAAGATCTGTACATTGATTGAAAGATCAAAGTCACTTTCAGTGTAGTAAATGGCCTCTGAATGCATTGTACTCGGGAAAACCTGTCGATTTGAGCATGTATTTAAAGGGTAAAGTGACCCATTATGAAACTTTTTCATCGCCAAGATCCTTGTTATTGTGTCCCAGGGCTTTGGTTTGCTTATTCATGAAGCCCCAATGACATAAGAACGATAATGGATGACCTTGCATTTTCGTCAAAATTTCAACCATGGCCATAGGGACGGGTGAAATAGCTCAAGTGATGTAGTTGGATGTTCCTTCAAATGGCCATAACTTCGTAGCCATGTGTCCTAGCATGATGATTAAGACAGTTTTGGAAAGGTATTGAAGTGTTCTACAAGATCTGTACAAAGGTTAAAAGATCAAATTCACTTTTAGTCTAGTAAATCGCCTCTGAATGCATTGTACTCGGGAAAACCTGTCAATTTGAGCATGTGTTTAAAGGGTATTATGAAACTTTTTCATCGCCAAGATCCTTGTTATTGTGCCCCAGGGCTTTGGTTTGCTTATTCATGAAGGCCCAGTGACATAAAAACGATAATGGATGACCTTGCATTTTCGTCAAAATTTCAACCATGGCCATAGGGACGGGTTAGAAAGCTCAAGTGATGTAGTTGGATGTTCCTTCAAATGGCCATAACTTCGTAGCCATGTGTCCTTGCGTGATGATTAAGACAGTTTTGGAAAGGTATTGAAGTGTTCTACAAGATCTGTACATTGATTGAAAGATCAAAGTCACTTTCAGTGTAGTAAATGGTCTCTGAATGCATTGTACTCGGGAAAACCTGTCGATTTGAGCATGTATTTAAAGGGTAAAGTGACCCATTATGAAACTTTTTCATCGCCAAGATCCTTGTTATTGTGTCCCAGGGCTTTGGTTTGCTTATTCATGAAGCCCCAATGACATAAGAACGATAATGGATGACCTTGCATTTTCGTCAAAATTTCAACCATGGCCATAGGGACGGGTGAAATAGCTCAAGTGATGTAGTTGGATGTTCCTTCAAATGGCCATAACTTCGTAGCCATGTGTCCTAGCATGATGATTAAGACAGTTTTGGAAAGGTATTGAAGTGTTCTACAAGATCTGTACAAAGGTTAAAAGATCAAATTCACTTTTAGTCTAGTAAATCGCCTCTGAATGCATTGTACTCGGGAAAACCTGTCAATTTGAGCATGTGTTTAAAGGGTATTATGAAACTTTTTCATCGCCAAGATCCTTGTTATTGTGCCCCAGGGCTTTGGTTTGCTTATTCATGAAGGCGCAATGACATAAAAACGATAAAGGATGACCTTGCATTTTCGTCAAAATTTCAACCATGGCCATAGGGACGGGTTAGAAAGCTCAAGTGATGTAGTTGGATGTTCCTTCAAATGGCCATAACTTCGTAGCCATGTGTCCTAGCATGATGATTAAGACAGTTTTGGAAAGGTATTGAAGTGTTCTACAAGATCTGTACAAAGGTTAAAAGATCAAATTCAGTTTTAGTCTAGTAAATCGCCTCTGAATGCATTGTACTCGGGAAAACCTGTCAATTTGAGCATGTGTTTAAAGGGTATTATGAAACTTTTTCATCGCCAAGATCCTTGTTATTGTGTCCCAGGGCTTTGGTTTGCTTAATCATGAAGGCTCAATGACATAAAAACGATAATGGATGACCTTGCATTTTCGTCAAAATTTCAACCATGACCATAGGGACGGGTGAAATAGCTCAAGTGATGTAGTTGGATTTTCCTTCAAATGGCCATAACTTCGTAGCCATGTGTCCTAGCATGATGATTAAGACAGTTTTGGAAAGGTATTGAAGTGTTCTACAAGATCTGTACAAAGCTTAAAAGATCAAATTCATTTTTAGTCTAGTAAATCGCCTCTGAATGCATTGTACTCGGGAAAACTTGTAAATTTGAGCATGTGTTTAAAGGGTATTATGAAACTTTTTCATCGCCAAGATCCTTGTTATTGTGTCCCAGGGCTTTGGTTTGCTTATTCATGAAGGCCCAATGACATAAAAACGATAATGGATGACCTTGCATTTTCGTCAAAATTTCAACCATGGCCATAGGGACGGGTGAAAAAGCTCAAGTGATGTAGTTGGATGTTCCTTCAAATGGCCATAACTTCGTAGCCATGTGTCCTAGCATGATGATTAAGACAGTTTTGGAAAGGTATTGAAGTGTTCTACAAGATCTGTACAAAGGTTAAAAGAACAAATTCATTTTAAGTCTAGTAAATCACCTCTGAATGCATTGTACTCGGGAAAACCTGTCAATTTGAGCATGTGTTTAAAGGGTATTATGAAACTTTTTCATCGCCAAGATCCTTGTTATTGTGTCCCAGGGCTTTGGTTTGCATATTCATGAAGGCGCAATGACATAAAAACGATAATGGATGACCTTGCATTTTCGTCAAAATTTCAACCATGGCCATAGGGACGGGTTAGAAAGCTCAAGTGATGTAGTTGGATGTTCCTTCAAATGGCCATAACTTCGTAGCCATGTGTCCTTGCGTGATGATTAAGACAGTTTTGGAAAGGTATTGAAGTGGTCTACAAGATCTGTACATAGGTTAAAAGATCAAATTCACTTTTAGTCTAGTAAATGGCCTCTGAATGCATTGTACTCGGGAAAACCTGTCAATTTGAGCATGTGTTTAAAGGGTATTATGAAACTTTTTCATCACCAAGATCCTTGTTATTGTGTCCCAGGGCTTTGATTTGCTTATTCATGAAGGCCCAATGACATAAAAACGATAATGGATGACCTTGCATTTTCGTCAAAATTTCAACCATGGCCATAGGGACGGGTGAAATAGCTCAAGTGATGTAGTTGGATGTTCCTTCAAATGGCCATAACTTCGTAGCCATGTGTCCTTGCGTGATGATTAAGACAGTTTTGGAAAGGTATTGAAGTGTTCTACAAGATCTGTACAAAGGTTAAAAGATCAAATTCATTTTTAGTCTAGTAGATCGCCTCTGAATGCATTGTACTCGGGAAAACCTGTCAATTTGAGCATGTGTTTAAAGGGTATTATGAAACTTTTTCATCGCCAAGATCCTTGTTATTGTGTCCCAGGGCTTTGATTTGCTTATTCATGAAGGCCCAATGACATAAAAACGATAATGGATGACCTTGCATTTTCGTCAAAATTTCAACCATGGCCAAAGGGACGGGTGAAATAGCTCAAGCGATGTAGTTGGATGTTCCTTCAAATGGCCATAACTTCGTAGCCATGTGTCCTAGCATGATGATTAAGACAGTTTTGGAAAGGTATTGAAGTGTTCTACAAGATCTGTACAAAGGTTAAAAGATCAAATTCATTTTTAGTCTAGTAAATCGCATCTGAATGCATTGTACTCGGGAAAACCTGTCGATTTGAGCATGTATTTAAAGGGTAAAGTGACCCATTATGAAACTTTTTCATCGCCAAGATCCTTGTTATTGTGTCCCAGGGCTTTGATTTGCTTATTCATGAAGGCCCAATGACATAAAAACGATAATGGATGACCTTGCATTTTCGTCAAAATTTCAACCATGGCCATAGGGACGGGTGAAATACCTCAAGTGATGTAGTTGGATGTTCCTTCAAATGGCCATAACTTCGTAGCCATGTGTCTTAGCGTGATGATTGAGACAGTTTTGGGAAGGTATTGAAGTGGTCTACAAGATCTGTACAAAGGTTAAAAGATCAAATTCATTTTTAGTCTAGTAAATCGCATCTGAATGCATTGTACTCGGGAAAACCTGTCGATTTGAGCATGTATTTAAAGGGTAAAGTGACCCATTATGAAACTTTTTCATCGCCAAGATCCTTGTTATTGTGTCCCAGGGCTTTGGTTTGCTTATTCATGAAGGCCCAATGACATAAAAACGATAATGGATGACCTTGCATTTTCGTCAAAATTTCAACCATGGCCATAGGGACGGGTGAAATAGCTCAAGTGATGTAGTTGGATGTTCCTTCAAATGGCCATAACTTCGTAGCCATGTGTCCTTGCGTGATGATTAAGACAGTTTTGGAAAGGTATTGAAGTGTTCTACAAGATCTGTACAAAGGTTAAAAGATCAAATTCATTTTTAGTCTAGTAGATCGCCTCTGAATGCATTGTACTCGGGAAAACCTGTCAATTTGAGCATGTGTTTAAAGGGTATTATGAAACTTTTTCATCGCCAAGATCCTTGTTATTGTGTCCCAGGGCTTTGGTTTGCTTATTCATGAAGGCCCAGTGACATAAAAACGATAATGGATGACCTTGCATTTTCGTCAAAATTTCAACCATGACCATAGGGACGGGTGAAATAGCTCAAGTGATGTAGTTGGATGTTCCTTCAAATGGCCATAACTTCGTAGCCATGTGTCCTAGCATGATGATTAAGACAGTTTTGGAAAGGTATTGAAGTGTTCTACAAGATCTGTACAAAGCTTAAAAGATCAAATTCATTTTTAGTCTAGTAAATCGCCTCTGAATGCATTGTACTCGGGAAAACCTGTCAATTTGAGTATGTGTTTAAAGGGTATTATGAAACTTTTTCATCGCCAAGATCCTTGTTATTGTGTCCCAGGGCTTTGGTTTGCTTATTCATGAAGGCCCAATGACATAAAAACGATAATGGATGACCTTGCATTTTCGTCAAAATTTCAACCATGGCCATAGGGATGGGTGAAAAAGCTCAAGTGATGTAGTTGGATGTTCCTTCAAATGGCCATAACTTCGTAGCCATGTGTCCTTGCGTGATGATTAAGACAGTTTTGGAAAGGTATTGAAGTGTTCTAGAAGATCTGTACAAAGGTTAAAAGATCAAATTCATTTTTAGTCTAGTAAATCGCCTCTGAATGCATTGTACTCGGGAAAACCTGTCAATTTGAGCATGTGTTTAAAGGGTATTATGAAACTTTTTCATCGCCAAGATCCTTGTTATTGTGTCCCAGGGCTTTGGTTTGCTTATTTATGAAGGCCCAATGACATAAAAACGATAATGGATGACCTTGCATTTTCGTCAAAATTTCAACCATGGCCATAGGGACGGGTGAAAAAGCTCAAGTGATGTAGTTGGATGTTCCTTCAAATGGCCATAACTTCGTAGCCATGTGTCCTTGCGTGATGATTAAGACAGTTTTGGAAAGGTATTGAAGTGTTTTACAAGATCTGTACAAAGGTTAAAAGATCAAATTCATGTTTAGTCTAGTAAATCGCCTCTGAATGCATTGTACTCGGGAAAACCTGTCAATTTGAGCATGTGTTTAAAGGGTATTATGAAACTTTTTCATCGCCAAGATCCTTGTTATTGTGTCCCAGGGCTTTGGTTTGCTTATTCATGAAGGCCCAATGACATAAAAACGATAATGGATGACCTTGCATTTTCGTCAAAATTTCAACCATGGCCATAGGGACGGGTGAAAAAGCTCAAGTGATGTAGTTGGATGTTCCTTCAAATGGCCATAACTTCGTAGCCATGTGTCCTTGCGTGATGATTAAGACAGTTTTGGAAAGGTATTGAAGTGTTCTACAAGATCTGTACAAAGGTTAAAAGAACAAATTCATTTTTAGTCTAGTAAATCGCCTCTGAATGCATTGTACTCGGGAAAACCTGTCAATTTGAGCATGTGTTTAAAGGGTATTATGAAACTTTTTCATCGCCAAGATCCTTGTTATTGTGTCCCAGGGCTTTGGTTTGCTTATTCATGAAGGCCCAGTGACATAAAAACGATAATGGATGACCTTGCATTTTCGTCAAAATTTCAACCATGGCCATAGGGACGGGTTAGAAAGCTCAAGTGATGTAGTTGGATGTTCCTTCAAATGGCCATAACTTCGTAGCCATGTGTCCTAGCATGATGATTAAGACAGTTTTGGAAAGGTATTGAAGTGTTCTACAAGATCTGTACAAAGGTTAAAAGATCAAATTCATTTTTAGTCTAGTAAATCGCCTCTGAATGCATTATACTCGGGAAAACCTGTCAATTTGAGCATGTGTTTAAAGGGTATTATGAAACTTTTTCATCGCCAAGATCCTTGTTATTGTGTCCCAGGGCTTTGGTTTGCTTATTCATGAAGGCCCAGTGACATAAAAACGATAATGGATGACCTTGCATTTTCGTCAAAATTTCAACCATGGCCATAGGGACGGGTGAAATAGCTCAAGTGATGAAGTTGGATGTTCCTTCAAATGGCCATAACCTCGTGGCCATGTGTCCTAGCGTGATGATTAAGACAGTTTTGGAAAGGTATTGAAGTGGTCTACAAGATCTGTACAAAGGTTAAAAGATCAAATTCATGTTTAGTCTAGTAAATCGCCTCTGAATGCATTGTACTCGGGAAAACCTGTCAATTTGAGCATGTGTTTAAAGGGTATTATGAAACTTTTTCATCGCCAAGATCCTTGTTATTGTGTCCCAGGGCTTTGGTTTGCTTATTCATGAAGGCCCAATGGCATAAGAACGATAATGAATGACCTTGCATTTTCGTCAAAATTTCAACCATGGCCATAGGGACGGGTTAGAAAGCTCAAGTGATGTAGTTGGATGTTCCTTCAAATGGCCATAACTTCGTAGCCATGTGTCCTTGCGTGATGATTAAGACAGTTTTGGAAAGGTATTGAAGTGGTCTACAAGATCTATACATAGGTTTAAAGATCAAATTCACTTTTAGTCTAGTAAATGGCCTCTGAATGCATTGTACTCGGGAAAACCTGTCAATTTGAGCATGTGTTTAAAGGGTATTATGAAACTTTGTCATCGCCAAGATCCTTGTTATTGTGTCCCAGGGCTTTGGTTTGCTTATTCATGAAGGCGCAATGACATAAAAACGATAATGGATGACCTTGCATTTTCGTCAAAATTTCAACCATCGCCATAGGGACGGGTGAAATAGCTCAAGTGATGTAGTTGGATGTTCCTTCAAATGGCCATAACTTCGTAGCCATGTGTCCTAGCATGATGATTAAGACAGTTTTGGAAAGGTATTGAGGTGTTCTACAAGATCTGTACAAAGGTTAAAAGATCAAATTCATTTTTAGTCTAGTAAATCGCCTCTGAATGCATTATACTCGGGAAAACCTGTCAATTTGAGCATGTGATTAAAGGGTATTATGAAACTTTTTCATCGCCAAGATCCTTGTTATTGTGTCCCAGGGCTTTGGTTTGCTTATTCATGAAGGCCCAATGACATAAAAACGATAATGGATGACCTTGCATTTTCGTCAAAATTTCAACCATGGCCATAGGGACGGGTTAGAAAGCTCAAGTGATGTAGTTGGATGTTCCTTCAAATGGCCATAACTTCGTAGCCATGTGTCCTTGCGTGATGATTAAGACAGTTTTGGAAAGGTATTGAAGTGTTCTACAAGATCTGTACAAAGGTTAAAAGATCAAATTCATTTTTAGTCTAGTAAATCGCCTCTGAATGCATTGTACTCGGGAAAACCTGTCAATTTGAGCATGTGTTTAAAGGGTATTATGAAACTTTTTCATCGCCAAGATCCTTGTTATTGTGTCCCAGGGCTTTGGTTTGCTTATTCATGAAGGCGCAATGACATAAAAACGATAATGGATGACCTTGCATTTTCGTCAAAATTTCAACCATGGCCATAGGGACGGGTTAGAAAGCTCAAGTGATGTAGTTGGATGTTCCTTCAAATGGCCATAACTTCGTAGCCATGTGTCCTTGCATGATGATTAAGACAGTTTTGGAAAGGTATTGAAGTGTTCTACAAGATCTGTACAAAGGTTAAAAGAACAAATTCATTTTTAGGCTAGTAAATCGCCTCTGAATGCATTGTACTCGGGAAAACCTGTCAATTTGAGCATGTGTTTAAAGGGTATTATGAAACTTTTTCATCGCCAAGATCCTTGTTATTGTGTCCCAGGGCTTTGGGTTGCTTATTCATTAAGGCGCAATGACATAAAAACGATAATGGATGACCTTGCATTTTCGTCAAAATTTCAACCATGGCCATAGGGACGGGTGAAATAGCTCAAGTGATGTAGTTGGATGTTCCTTCAAATGGCCATAACTTCGTAGCCATGTGTCCTAGCATGATGATTAAGATAGTTTTGGAAAGGTATTGAAGTGTTCTACAAGATCTGTACATAGGTTTAAAGATCAAATTCACTTTTAGTCTAGTAAATGGCCTCTGAATGCATTGTACTCGGGAAAACCTGTCAATTTGAGCATGTGTTTAAAGGGTATTATGAAACTTTTTCATCGCCAAGATCCTTGTTATTGTGTCCCAGGGCTTTGGTTTGCTTATTCATGAAGGCCCAATGACATAAAAACGATAATGGATGACCTTGCATTTTCATCAAAATTTCAACCATGGCCATAGGGACGGGTGAAATAGCTCAAGTGATGTAGTTGGATGTTCCTTCAAATGGCCATAACTTCGTAGCCATGTGTCCTAGCATGATGATTAAGACAGTTTTGGAAAGGTATTGAAGTGTTCTACAAGATCTGTACAAAGGTTAAAAGATCAAATTCATTTTTAGTCTAGTAAATCGCCTCTGAATGCATTATACTCGGGAAAACCTGTCAATTTGAGCATGTGTTTAAAGGGTATTATGAAACTTTTTCATCGCCAAGATCCTTGTTATTGTGTCCCAGGGCTTTGGTTTGCTTATTCATGAAGGTGCAATGACATAAAAACGATAATGGATGACCTTGCATTTTCGTCAAAATTTCAACCATGGCCATAGGGACGGGTGAAAAAGCTCAAGTGATGTAGTTGGATGTTCCTTCAAATGGCCATAACTTCGTAGCCATGTGTCCTTGCGTGATGATTAAGACAGTTTTGGAAAGGTATTGAAGTGGTCTACAAGATCTGTACATTGATTGAAAGATCAAAGTCACTTTCAGTGTAGTAAATGGCCTCTGAATGCATTGTACTCGGGACAACCTGTCGATTTGCGCATGTATTTAAAGGGTATAGTGACCCATTATGAAACTTTTTCATCGCCAAGATCCTTGTTATTGTGTCCCAGGGCTTTGATTTGCTTATTCATGAAGGCCCAATGACATTAAAACGATAATGGATGACCTTGCATTTTCGTCAAAATTTCAACCATGGCCAAAGGGACGGGTGAAATAGCTCAAGTGATGTAGTTGGATGTTCCTTCAAATGGCCATAACCTCGTAGCCATGTGTCCTAGCGTGATGATTAAGACAGTTTTGGAAAGGTATTGAAGTGTTCTACAAGATCTGTACATTGATTGAACGATTAAAGTCACTTTCAGTGTAGTAAATGGCCTCTGAATGCATTGTACTCGGGAAAACCTGTCGATTTGAGCATGTGTTTAAAGGGTATTATGAAACTTTTTCATCGCCAAGATCCTTGTTATTGTGTCCCAGGGCTTTGGTTTGCTTATTCATGAAGGCCCAATGACATAAAAACGATAATGGATGACCTTGCATTTTCGTCAAAATTTCAACCATGGCCATAGGGACGGGTGAAAAAGCTCAAGTGATGTAGTTGGATGTTCCTTCAAATGGCCATAACTTCGTAGCCATGTGTCCTTGCGTGATGATTAAGACAGTTTTGGAAAGGTATTGAAGTGTTCTACAAGATCTGTACATTGATTGAAAGATCAAAGTCACTTTCAGTGTAGTAAATGGCCTCTGAATGCATTGTACTCGGGACAACCTGTCGATTTGCGCATGTATTTAAAGGGTATAGTGACCCATTATGAAACTTTTTCATCGCCAAGATCCTTGTTATTGTGTCCCAGGGCTTTGATTTGCTTATTCATGAAGGCTCAATGACATTAAAACGATAATGGATGACCTTGCATTTTCGTCAAAATTTCAACCATGGCCAAAGGGACGGGTGAAATAGCTCAAGTGATGTAGTTGGATGTTCCTTCAAATGGCCATAACCTCGTAGCCATGTGTCCTAGCGTGATGATTAAGACAGTTTTGGAAAGGTATTGAAGTGTTCTACAAGATCTGCGCATAGGTTTAAAGATCAGAGTCACTTTTAGTCTAGTAAATCGCCTCTGAATGCATTGTACTCGGGAAAACCTGTCAATTTGAGCATGTGTTTAAAGGGTATTATGAAACTTTTTCATCGCCAAGATCCTTGTTATTGTGTCCCAGGGCTTTGGTTTGCTTATTCATGAAGGCCCAATGACATAAAAACGATAATGGATGACCTTGCATTTTCGTCAAAATTTCAACCATGGCCATAGGGACGGGTGAAATAGCTCAAGTGATGTAGTTGGATGTTCCTTCAAATGGCCATAACTTCGTAGCCATGTGTCCTAGCATGATGATTAAGACAGTTTTGGAAAGGTATTGAAGTGGTCTACAAGATCTGTACATCGGTTTAAAGATCAAATTCACTTTTAGTCTAGTAAATGGCCTCTGAATGCATTGTACTCGGGAAAACCTGTCAATTTGAGCATGTGTTTAAAGGGTATTATGAAACTTTTTCATCGCCAAGATCCTTGTTATTGTGTCCCAGGGCTTTGGTTTGCTTATTCATGAAGGCCCAATGACATAAAAACGATAATGGATGACCTTGCATTTTCGTCAAAATTTCAACCATGGCCATAGGGACGGGTGAAAAAGCTCAAGTGATGTAGTTGGATGTTCCTTCAAATGGCCATAACTTCGTAGCCATGTGTCCTAGCATGATGATTAAGACAGTTTTGGAAAGGTATTGAAGTGTTCTACAAGATTTGTACAAAGGTTAAAAGATCAAATTCACTTTTAGTCTAGTAAATCGCCTCTGAATGCATTGTACTCGGGAAAACCTGTCAATTTGAGCATGTGTTTAAAGGGTATTATGAAACTTTTTCATCGCCAAGATCCTTGTTATTGTGTCCCAGGGCTTTGGTTTGCTTATTCATGAAGGCCCAATGACATAAAAACGATAATGGATGACCTTGCATTTTCGTCAAAATTTCAACCATGGCCATAGGGACGGGTGAAAAAGCTCAAGTGATGTAGTTGGATGTTCCTTCAAATGGCCATAACTTCGTAGCCATGTGTCCTTGCGTGATGATTAAGACAGTTTTGGAAAGGTATTGAAGTGGTCTACAAGATCTGTACATAGGTTTAAAGATCAAATTCACTTTTAGTCTAGTAAATCGCCTCTGAATGCATTGTACTCGGGAAAACCTGTCAATTTGAGCATGTGTTTAAAGGGTATTATGAAACTTTTTCATCGCCAAGATCCTTGTTATTGTGTCCCAGGGCTTTGGTTTGCTTATTCATGAAGGCCCAATGACATAAAAACGATAATGGATGACCTTGCATTTTCGTCAAAATTTCAACCATGGCCATAGGGACGGGTGAAATAGCTCAAGTGATGTAGTTGGATGTTCCTTCAAATGGCCATAACTTCGTAGCCATGTGTCCTTGCGTGATGATTAAGACAGTTTTGGAAAGGTATTGAAGTGGTCTACAAGATCTGTACATAGGTTTAAAGATCAAATTCACTTTTAGTCTAGTAAATGGCCTCTGAATGCATTGTACTCGGGAAAACCTGTCAATTTGAGCATGTGTTTAAAGGGTATTATGAAACTTTTTCATCGCCAAGATCCTTGTTATTGTGTCCCAGGGCTTTGGTTTGCTTATTCATGAAGGCCCAATGACATAAAAACGATAATGGATGACCTTGCATTTTCGTCAAAATTTCAACCATGGCCATAGGGACGGGTGAAATAGCTCAAGTGATGTAGTTGGATGTTCCTTCAAATGGCCATAACTTCGTAGCCATGTGTCCTTGCGTGATGATTAAGACAGTTTTGGAAAGGTATTGAAGTGGTCTACAAGATCTGTACATAGGTTTAAAGATCAAATTCACTTTTAGTCTAGTAAATGGCCTCTGAATGCATTGTACTCGGGAAAACCTGTCAATTTGAGCATGTGTTTAAAGGGTATTATGAAACTTTTTCATCGCCAAGATCCTTGTTATTGTGTCCCAGGGCTTTGGTTTGCTTATTCATGAAGGCCCAGTGACATAAAAACGATAATGGATGACCTTGCATTTTCGTCAAAATTTCAACCATGGCCATAGCGACGGGTGAAATAGCTCAAGTGATGTAGTTGGATGTTCCTTCAAATGGCCATAACCTCGTAGCCATGTGTCCTAGCGTGATGATTAAGACAGTTTTGGAAAGGTATTGAAGTGGTCTACAAGATCTGTACATTGATTGAACGATCAAAGTCACTTTCAGTGTAGTAAATGGCCTCTGAATGCATTGTACTCGGGAAAACCTGTCGATTTGAGCATGTATTTAAAGGGTAAAGTGACCCATTATGAAACTTTTTCATCGCCAAGATCCTTGTTATTGTGTCCCAGGGCTTTGATTTGCTTATTCATGAAGGCCCAATTACATTAAAACGATAATGGATGACCTTGCATTTTCGTCAAAATTTCAACCATGGCCAAAGGGACGGGTGAAATAGCTCAAGTGATGTAGTTGGATGTTCCTTCAAATGGCCATAACCTCGTAGCCATGTGTCCTAGCGTGATGATTAAGACAGTTTTGGAAAGGTATTGAAGTGGTCTACAAGATCTGTACAAAGGTTTAAAGATCAAATTCACTTTTAGTCTAGTAAATGGCCTCTGAATGCATTGTACTCGGGACAACCTGTCGATTTGCGCATGTATTTAAAGGGTATAGTGACCCATTATGAAACTTTTTCATCGCCAAGATCCTTGTTATTGTGTCCCAGGGCTTTGATTTGCTTATTCATGAAGGCCCAATTACATTAAAACGATAATGGATGACCTTGCATTTTCGTCAAAATTTCAACCATGGCCAAAGGGACGGGTGAAATAGCTCAAGTGATGTAGTTGGATGTTCCTTCAAATGGCCATAACCTCGTAGCCATGTGTCCTAGCGTGATGATTAAGACAGTTTTGGAAAGGTATTGAAGTGTTCTACAAGATCTGTCCAAAGGTTAAAAGATCAAATTCATTTTTAGTCTAGTAGATCGCCTCTGAATGCATTGTACTCGGGAAAACCTGTCAATTTGAGCATGTGTTTAAAGGGTATTATGAAACTTTTTCATCGCCAAGATCCTTGTTATTTTGTCCCAGGGCTTTGGTTTGCTTATTCATTAAGGCCCAATGACATAAAAACGATAATGGATGACTTTGCATTTTCGTCAAAATTTCAACCATTGCCATAGGGACGGGTGAAAAAGCTCAAGTGATGTAGTTGGATGTTCCTTCAAATGGCCATAACCTCGTAGCCATGTGTCCTAGCGTGATGATTAAGACAGTTTTGGAAAGGTATTGAAGTGGTCTACAAGATCTGTACATTGATTGAACGATCAAAGTCACTTTCAGTGTATTAATGGCCTCTGAATGCATTGTACTCGGGAAAACCTGTCGATTTGAGCATGTATTTAAAGGGTAAAGTGACCCATTATGAAACTTTTTCATCGCCAAGATCCTTGTTATTGTGTCCCAGGGCTTTGATTTGCTTATTCATGAAGGCCCAATGACATAAAAACGATAATGGATGACTTTGCATTTTCGTCAAAATTTCAACCATGGCCATAGGGACGGGTGAAATAGCTCAAGTGATGAAGTTGGATGTTCCTTCAAATGGCCATAACCTCGTAGCCATGTGTCCTAGCGTGATGATTAAGACAGTTTTGGAAAGGTATTGAAGTGGTCTACAAGATCTGTACATTGATTGAACGATCAAAGTCACTTTCAGTGTAGTAAATGGCCTCTGAATGCATTGTACTCGGGAAAACCTGTCGATTTGAGCATGTATTTAAAGGGTAAAGTGACCCATTATGAAACTTTTTCATCGCCAAGATCCTTGTTATTGTGTCCCAGGGCTTTGGTTTGCTTATTCATGAAGGCCCAATGACATAAAAACGATAATGGATGACTTTGCATTTTCGTCAAAATTTCAACCATGGCCATAGGGACGGGTGAAATAGCTCAAGTGATGAAGTTGGATGTTCCTTCAAATGGCCATAACCTCGTAGCCATGTGTCCTAGCGTGATGATTAAGACAGTTTTGGAAAGGTATTGAAGTGGTCTACAAGATCTGTACATTGATTGAACGATCAAAGTCACTTTCAGTGTAGAAAATGGCCTCTGAATGCATTGTACTCGGGAAAACCTGTCGATTTGAGCATGTATTTAAAGGGTAAAGTGACCCATTATGAAACTTTTTCATCGCCAAGATCCTTGTTATTGTGTCCCAGGGCTTTGATTTGCTTATTCATGAAGGCCCAATGACATAAAAACGATAATGGATGACTTTGCATTTTCGTCAAAATTTCAACCATGGCCATAGGGACGGGTGAAAAAGCTCAAGTGATGTAGTTGGATGTTCCTTCAAATGGCCATAACTTCGTAGCCATGTGTCCTAGCATGATGATTAAGACAGTTTTGGAAAGGTATTGAAGTGTTCTACAAGATCTGTACAAAGGTTAAAAGATCAAATTCATTTTTAGTCTAGTAGATCGCCTCTGAATGCATTGTACTCGGGAAAACCTGTCAATTTGAGCATGTGTTTAAAGGGTATTATGAAACTTTTTCATCGCCAAGATCCTTGTTATTGTGTCCCAGGGCTTTGGTTTGCTTATTCATGAAGGCCCAGTGACATAAAAACGATAATGGATGACCTTGCATTTTCGTCAAAATTTCAACCATGGCCATAGGGACGGGTGAAATAGCTCAAGTGATGAAGTTGGATGTTCCTTCAAATGGCCATAACCTCGTAGCCATGTGTCCTAGCGTGATGATTAAGACAGTTTTGGAAAGGTATTGAAGTGGTCTACAAGATCTGTACATAGGTTAAAAGATCAAATTCACTTTTAGTCTAGTAAATGGCCTCTGAATGCATTGTACTCGGGAAAACCTGTCAATTTGAGCATGTGTTTAAAGGGTATTATGAAACTTTTTCATCGCCAAGATCCTTGTTATTGTGTCCCAGGGCTTTGGTTTGCTTATTCATGAAGGCCCAGTGACATAAAAACGATAATGGATGACCTTGCATTTTCGTCAAAATTTCAACCATGGCCATAGGGACGGGTGAAATAGCTCAAGTGATGTAGTTGGATGTTCCTTCAAATGGCCATAACTTCGTAGCCATGTGTCCTAGCATGATGATTAAGACAGTTTTGGAAAGGTATTGAAGTGTTCTACAAGATCTGTACATTGATTGAAAGATCAAAGTCACTTTCAGTGTAGTAAATGGCCTCTGAATGCATTGTACTCGGGAAAACCTGTCGATTTGCGCATGTATTTAAAGGGTAAAGTGACTCATTATGAAATTTTATCATCGCCAAGATCCTTGTTATTGTGTCCCAGGGCTTTGATTTGCTTATTCATGAAGCCCCAATGACATTAAAACGATAATGGATGACCTTGCATTTTCGTCAAAATTTCAACCATGGCCAAAGGGACGGGTGAAATAGCTCAAGTGATGTAGTTGGATGTTCCTTCAAATGGCCATAACTTCGTAGCCATGTGTCCTAGCATGATGATTAAGACAGTTTTGGAAAGGTATTGAAGTGTTCTACAAGATCTGTACATTGATTGAAAGATCAAAGTCACTTTCAGTGTAGTAAATGGCCTCTGAATGCATTGTACTCGGGAAAACCTGTCGATTTGCGCATGTATTTAAAGGGTAAAGTGACTCATTATGAAACTTTTTCATCGCCAAGATCCTTGTTATTGTGTCCCAGGGCTTTGGTTTGCTTATTCATGAAGCCCCAATGACATTAAAACGATAATGGATGACCTTGCATTTTCGTCAAAATTTCAACCATGGCCAAAGGGACGGGTGAAATAGCTCAAGTGATGTAGTTGGATGTTCCTTCAAATGGCCATAACTTCGTAGCCATGTGTCCTAGCATGATGATTAAGACAGTTTTGGAAAGGTATTAAAGTGTTCTACAAGATATGTACAAAGGTTAAAAGATCAAATTCATTTTTAGTCTAGTAAATCGCCTCTGAATGCATTGTACTCGGGAAAACCTGTCAATTTGAGCATGTGTTTAAAGGGTATTATGAAACTTTTTCATCGCCAAGATCCTTGTTATTGTGTCCCAGGGCTTTGGTTTGCTTATTCATGAAGGCCCAATGACATAAAAACGATAATGGATGACCTTGCATTTTCGTCAAAATTTCAACCATGGCCATAGGGACGGGTGAAATAGCTCAAGTGATGTAGTTGGATGTTCCTTCAAATGGCCATAACTTCGTAGCCATGTGTCCTAGCATGATGATTAAGACAGTTTTGGAAAGGTATTGAAGTGTTCTACAAGATCTGTACATTGATTGAAAGATCAAAGTCACTTTCAGTGTAGTAAATGGCCTCTGAATGCATTGTACTCGGGAAAACCTGTCGATTTGCGCATGTATTTAAAGGGTAAAGTGACTCATTATGAAATTTTATCATCGCCAAGATCCTTGTTATTGTGTCCCAGGGCTTTGATTTGCTTATTCATGAAGCCCCAATGACATTAAAACGATAATGGATGACCTTGCATTTTCGTCAAAATTTCAACCATGGCCATAGGGACGGGTGAAATAGCTCAAGTGATGTAGTTGGATGTTCCTTCAAATGGCCATAACTTCGTAGCCATGTGTCCTAGCATGATGATTAAGACAGTTTTGGAAAGGTATTGAAGTGTTCTACAAGATCTGTACATTGATTGAAAGATCAAAGTCACTTTCAGTGTAGTAAATGGCCTCTGAATGCATTGTACTCGGGAAAACCTGTCGATTTGCGCATGTATTTAAAGGGTAAAGTGACTCATTATGAAATTTTATCATCGCCAAGATCCTTGTTATTGTGTCCCAGGGCTTTGGTTTGCTTATTCATGATGGCCCAATGACATAAAAACGATAATGGATGACCTTGCATTTTCGTCAAAATTTCAACCATGGCCATAGGGACGGGTGAAATAGCTCAAGTGATGAAGTTGGATGTTCCTTCAAATGGCCATAACTTCGTAGCCATGTGTCCTTGCGTGATGATTAAGACAGTTTTGGAAAGGTATTGAAGTGTTCTACAAGATCTGTACATTGATTGAAAGATCAAAGTCACTTTCAGTGTAGTAAATGGCCTCTGAATGCATTGTACTCGGGAAAACCTGTCAATTTGAGCATGTGTTTAAAGGGTACTATGAAACTTTTTCATCGCCAAGATCCTTGTTATTGTGTCCCAGGGCTTTGGTTTGCTTATTCATGAAGGCCCAATGACATAAAAACGATAATGGATGACCTTGCATTTTCGTCAAAATTTCAACCATGGCCATAGGGACGGGTTAGAAAGCTCAAGTGATGTAGTTGGATGTTCCTTCAAATGGCCATAACTTCGTAGCCATGTGTCCTTGCGTGATGATTAAGACAGTTTTGGAAAGGTATTGAAGTGGTCTACAAGATCTGTACATTGATTGAACGATCAAAGTCACTTTCAGTGTAGTAAATGGCCTCTGAATGCATTGTACTCGGGAAAACCTGTCGATTTGAGCATGTATTTAAAGGGTAAAGTGACCCATTATGAAACTTTTTCATCGCCAAGATCCTTGTTATTGTGTCCCAGGGCTTTGATTTGCTTATTCATGAAGGCCCAATGACATAAAAACGATAATGGATGACCTTGCATTTTCGTCAAAATTTCAACCATGGCCATAGGGACGGGTGAAATAGCTCAAGTGATGTAGTTGGATGTTCCTTCAAATGGCCATAGCTTCGTAGCCATGTGGCCTAGCGTGATGATTAAGACAGTTTTGGAAAGGTATTGAAGTGGTCTACAAGATCTGTACATTGATTGAAAGATCAAATTCACTTTTAGTGTAGTAAATGGCCTCTGAATGCATTGTACTCGGGAAAACCTGTCAATTTGAGCATGTGTTTAAAGGGTATTATGAAACTTTTTCATCGCCAAGATCCTTGTTATTGTGTCCCAGGGCTTTGGTTTGCTTATTCATGAAGGCGCAGTGACATAAAAACGATAATGGATGACCTTGCATTTTTGTCAAAATTTCAACCATGGCCATAGGGACGGGTTAGAAAGCTCAAGTGATGTAGTTGGATGTTCCTTCAAATGGCCATAACTTCGTAGCCATGTGTCCTAGCGTGATGATTAAGACAGTTTTGGAAAGGTATTGAAGTGGTCTACAAGATCTGTACATAGGTTTAAAGATCAAAGTCTTTTTTAGTGTAGTAAATGGCCTCTGAATGCATTGTACTCGGGAAAACCTGTCGATTTGAGCATGTATTTAAAGGGTAAAGTGACCCATTATGAAACTTTTTCATCGCCAAGATCCTTGTTATTGTGTCCCAGGGCTTTGGTTTGCTTATTCATGAAGGCGCAATGACATAAAAAACGATAATGGATGACCTTGCATTTTCGTCAAAATTTCAACCATGGCCATAGGGACGGGTGAAAAAGCTCAAGTGATGTAATTGGATGTTCCTTCAAATGGCCATAACTTCGTAGCCATGTGTCCTTGCGTGATGATTAAGACAGTTTTGGAAAGGTATTGAAGTGGTCTACAAGATCTGTGCAAAGGTTAAAAGATCAAATTCATTTTTAGTCTAGTAAATCGCCTCTGAATGCATTGTACTCGGGAAAACCTGTCAATTGGAGCATGTGTTTAAAGGGTATTATGAAACTTTTTCATCGCCAAGATCCTTGTTATTGTGTCCCAGGGCTTTGGTTTGCTTATTCATGAAGGCCCAATGACATAAAAACGATAATGGATGACCTTGCATTTTCGTCAAAATTTCAACCATGGCCATAGGGACGGGTGAAAAAGCTCAAGTGATGTAGTTGGATGTTCCTTGAAATGGCCATAACTTCGTAGCCATGTGGCCTAGCGTGATGATTAAGACAGTTTTGGAAAGGTATTGAAGTGGTCTACAAGATCTGTGCAAAGGTTAAAAGATCAAATTCATTTTTAGTCTAGTAAATCGCCTCTGAATGCATTGTACTCGGGAAAACCTGTCAATTTGAGCATGTGTTTAAAGGGTATTATGAAACTTTTTCATCGCCAAGATCCTTGTTATTGTGTCCCAGGGCTTTGGTTTGCTTATTCATGAAGGCCCAATGACATAAAAACGATAATGGATGACCTTGCATTTTCGTCAAAATTTCAACCATGGCCATAGGGACGGGTGAAAAAGCTCAAGTGATGTAGTTGGATGTTCCTTCAAATGGCCATAACTTCGTAGCCATGTGTCCTTGCGTGATGATTAAGACAGTTTTGGAAAGGTATTGAAGTGTTCTACAAGATCTGTACAAAGGTTTAAAGATCAAATTCATTTTTAGTCTAGTAAATCGCCTCTGAATGCATTGTACTCGGGAAAACCTGTCAATTTGAGCATGTGTTTAAAGGGTATTATGAAACTTTTTCATCGCCAAGATCCTTGTTATTGTGTCCCAGGGCTTTGGTTTGCTTATTCATGAAGGCCCAATGACATAAAAACGATAATGGATGACCTTGCATTTTCGTCAAAATTTCAACCATGGCCATAGGGACGGGTGAAATAGCTCAAGTGATGTAGTTGGATGTTCCTTCAAATGGCCATAACTTCGTAGCCATGTGTCCTTGCGTGATGATTAAGACAGTTTTGGAAAGGTATTGAAGTGTTCTACAAGATCTGTACAAAGGTTAAAAGATCAAAGTCACTTTCAGTGTAGTAAATCGCCTCTGAATGCATTGTACTCGGGAAAACCTGTCAATTTGAGCATGTGTTTAAAGGGTATTGTTGTCAAAACAGCCTTGACAGCCAGACAACCATCACAAGCCGCCCGACAAGACGGATGGAACCAAGCGCTAGATGGCCGCCTGCGACGGACCACAGAACCGAACGCTAGAGGGCCGCCACGACACGAATGAAAAGACACGAAGCCAGTAGCGGCAAAATAAGCGAAGGAAAGAGACACGGATTTTTTTTAATCGCACGACCAGTACCCTAAAATTGAATAAAGAGAAAACTAAGCCGGATTAAGGCAAATAAAGCGAGATCAACGCAGTTTTTTCTGTTCACTTAATTTTGAGTATTTCCATTAAAGAAGCCGAGTCGAAGCATTTTAAGCCGTTTTCTTTGCATATCTAAGTCGAGTAAGTCGCCTTTTCCACAGGTATTATGAAACTTTTTCATCGCCAAGATCCTTGTTATTGTGTCCCAGGGCTTTGATTTGCTTGTTCATGAAGCCCCAATGACATTAAAACGATAATGGATGACCTTGCATTTTCGTCAAAATTTCAACCATGGCCAAAGGGACGGGTGAAATAGCTCAAGTGATGTAGTTGGATGTTCCTTCAAATGGCCATAACTTCGTAGCCATGTGGCCTAGCGTGATGATTAAGACAGTTTTGGAAAGGTATTGAAGTGGTCTACAAGATCTGTACAAAGGTTAAAAGATCAAATTCATTTTTAGTCTAGTAAATCGCCTCTGAATGCATTGTACTCGGGAAAACCTGTCGATTTGAGCATGTATTTAAAGGGTAAAGTGACCCATTATGAAACTTTTTCATCGCCAAGATCCTTGTTATTGTGTCCCAGGGCTTTGATTTGCTTATTCATGAAGGCCCAATGACATAAAAACGATAATGGATGACCTTGCATTTTCGTCAAAATTTCAACCATGGCCATAGGGACGGGTGAAAAAGCTCAAGTGATGTAGTTGGATGTTCCTTCAAATGGCCATAACTTCGTAGCCATGTGTCCTTGCGTGATGATTAAGACAGTTTTGGAAAGGTATTGAAGTGGTCTACAAGATCTGTACATAGGTTTAAACATCAAATTCACTTTTAGTCTAGTAAATCGCCTCTGAATGCATTGTACTCGGGAAAACCTGTCAATTTGAGCATGTGTTTAAAGGGTATTATGAAACTTTTTCATCGCCAAGATCCTTGTTATTGTGTCCCAGGGCTTTGGTTTGCTTATTCATGAAGCCCCAATGACATAAGAACGATAATGGATGACCTTGCATTTTCGTCAAAATTTCAACCATGGCCATAGGGACGGGTTAGAAAGCTCAAGTGATGTAGTTGGATGTTCCTTCAAATGGCCATAACTTCGTAGCCATGTGTCCTTGCGTGATGATTAAGACAGTTTTGGAAAGGTATTGAAGTGTTCTACAAGATTTGTACAAAGGTTAAAAGATCAAATTCATTTTTAGTCTAGTAAATCGCCTCTGAATGCATTGTACTCGGGAAAACCTGTCAATTTGAGCATGTGTTTAAAGGGTATTGTTGTCAAAACAGCCTTGACAGCCAGACAACCATCACAAGCCGCCCGACAAGACGGATGGAACCAAGCGCTAGATGGCCGCCTGCGACGGACCACAGAACCGAACGCTAGAGGGCCGCCACGACACGAATGAAAAGACACGAAGCCAGTAGCGGCAAAATAAGCGAAGGAAAGAGACACGGATTTTTTTTAATCGCACGACCAGTACCCTAAAATTGAATAAAGAGAAAACTAAGCCGGATTAAGGCAAATAAAGCGAGATCAACGCAGTTTTTTCTGTTCACTTAATTTTGAGTATTTCCATTAAAGAAGCCGAGTCGAAGCATTTTAAGCCGTTTTCTTTGCATATCTAAGTCGAGTAAGTCGCCTTTTCCACAGGTATTATGAAACTTTTTCATCGCCAAGATCCTTGTTATTGTGTCCCAGGGCTTTGATTTGCTTATTCATGAAGGCCCAATGACATAAAAACGATAATGGATGACCTTGCATTTTCGTCAAAATTTCAACCATGGCCAAAGGGACGGGTGAAATAGCTCAAGTGATGTAGTTGGATGTTCCTTCAAATGGCCATAACCTCGTAGCCATGTGTCCTAGCGTGATGATTAAGACAGTTTTGGAAAGGTATTGAAGTGGTCTACAAGATCTGTTCATTGATTGAAAGATCAAAGTCACTTTCAGTGTAGTAAATGGCCTCTGAATGCATTGTACTCGGGAAAACCTGTCGATTTGAGCATGTATTTAAAGGGTAAAGTGACCCATTATGAAACTTTTTCATCGCCAAGATCCTTGTTATTGTGTCCCAGGGCTTTGATTTGCTTATTCATGAAGGCCCAATGACATAAAAACGATAATGGATGACCTTGCATTTTCGTCAAAATTTCAACCATGGCCATAGGGACGGGTGAAAAAGCTCAAGTGATGTAGTTGGATGTTCCTTCAAATGGCCATAACTTCGTAGCCATGTGGCCTAGCGTGATGATTAAGACAGTTTTGGAAAGGTATTGAAGTGATCTACAAGATCTGTACATAGGTTTAAAGATCGAATTCATTTTTAGTCTAGTAAATCGCCTCTGAATGCATTGTACTCGGGAAAACCTGTCAATTTGAGCATGTGTTTAAAGGGTATTATGAAACTTTTTCATCGCCAAGATCCTTGTTATTGTGTCCCAGGGCTTTGGTTTGCTTATTCATGAAGGCCCAATGACATAAAAACGATAATGGATGACCTTGCATTTTCGTCAAAATTTCAACCATGGCCATAGGGACGGGTGAAATAGCTCAAGTGATGTAGTTGGATGTTCCTTCAAATGGCCATAACTTCGTAGCCATGTGTCCTAGCATGATGATTAAGACAGTTTTGGAAAGGTATTGAAGTGTTCTACAAGATCTGTACAAAGCTTAAAAGATCAAATTCATTTTTAGTCTAGTAAATCGCCTCTGAATGCATTGTACTCGGGAAAACCTGTCAATTTGAGCATGTGTTTAAAGGGTATTATGAAACTTTTTCATCGCCAAGATCCTTGTTATTGTGTCCCAGGGCTTTGATTTGCTTATTCATGAAGCCCCAATGACATTAAAACGATAATGGATGACCTTGCATTTTCGTCAAAATTTCAACCATGGCCAAAGGGACGGGTGAAATAGCTCAAGTGATGTAGTTGGATGTTCCTTCAAATGGCCATAACCTCGTAGCCATGTGTCCTAGCGTGATGATTAAGACAGTTTTGGAAAGGTATTGAAGTGGTCTACAAGATCTGTACATTGATTGAAAGATCAAAGTCACTTTCAGTGCAGTAAATCGCCTCTGAATGCATTGTACTCGGGAAAACCTGTCAATTTGAGCATGTGTTTAAAGGGTATTATGAAACTTTTTCATCGCCAAGATCCTTGTTATTGTGTCCCAGGGCTTTGATTTGCTTATTCATGAAGCCCCAATGACATTAAAACGATAATGGATGACCTTGCATTTTCGTCAAAATTTCAACCATGGCCAAAGGGACGGGTGAAATAGCTCAAGTGATGTAGTTGGATGTTCCTTCAAATGGCCATAACCTCGTAGCCATGTGTCCTAGCGTGATGATTAAGACAGTTTTGGAAAGGTATTGAAGTGGTCTACAAGATCTGTACATTGATTGAAAGATCAAAGTCACTTTCAGTGTAGTAAATGGCCTCTGAATGCATTGTACTCGGGAAAACCTGTCGATTTGCGCATGTATTTAAAGGGTAAAGTGACCCATTATGAAACTTTTTCATCGCCAAGATCCTTGTTATTGTGTCCCAGGGCTTTGATTTGCTTATTCATGATGGCCCAATGACATAAAAACGATAATGGATGACCTTGCATTTTCGTCAAAATTTCAACCATGGCCATAGGGACGGGTGAAATAGCTCAAGTGATGTAGTTGGATGTTCCTTCAAATGGCCATAACCTCGTAGCCATGTGTCCTAGCGTGATGATTAAGACAGTTTTGGAAAGGTATTGAAGTGGTCTACAAGATCTGTTCATTGATTGAAAGATCAAAGTCACTTTCAGTGTAGTAAATGGTCTCTGAATGCATTGTACTCGGGAAAACCTGTCGATTTGAGCATGTATTTAAAGGGTAAAGTGACCCATTATGAAACTTTTTCATCGCCAAGATCCTTGTTATTGTGTCCCAGGGCTTTGATTTGCTTATTCATGAAGGCCCAATGACATAAAAACGATAATGGATGACCTTGCATTTTCGTCAAAATTTCAACCATGGCCATAGGGACGGGTGAAAAAGCTCAAGTGATGTAGTTGGATGTTCCTTCAAATGGCCATAACTTCGTAGCCATGTGTCCTTGCGTGATGATTAAGACAGTTTTGGAAAGGTATTGAAGTGTTCTACAAGATCTGTACAAAGGTTAAAAGATCAAATTCATTTTGAGTCTAGTAAATCGCCTCTGAACGCATTGTACTCGGGAAAACCTGTCAATTTGAGCATGTGTTTAAAGGGTATTATGAAACTTTTTCATCGCCAAGATCCTTGTTATTGTGTCCCAGGGCTTTGGTTTGCTTATTCATGAAGGCCCAATGACATAAAAACGATAATGGATGACCTTGCATTTTCGTCAAAATTTCAACCATGGCCATAGGGACGGGTGAAAAAGCTCAAGTGATGTAGTTGGATGTTCCTTCAAATGGCCATAACTTCGTAGCCATGTGTCCTTGCGTGATGATTAAGACAGTTTTGGAAAGGTATTGAAGTGTTCTACAAGATCTGTACAAAGGTTAAAAGATCAAATTCATTTTTAGTCTAGTAAATCGCCTCTGAATGCATTGTACTCGGGAAAACCTGTCAATTTGAGCATGTGTTTAAAGGGTATTATGAAACTTTTTCATCGCCAAGATCCTTGTTATTGTGTCCCAGGGCTTTGGTTTGCTTATTCATGAAGGCCCAATGACATAAAAACGATAATGGATGACCTTACATTTTCGTCAAAATTTCAACCATGGCCATAGGGACGGGTGAAAAAGCTCAAGTGATGTAGTTGGATGTTCCTTCAAATGGCCATAGCTTCGTAGCCATGTGGCCTAGCGTGATGATTAAGACAGTTTTGGAAAGGTATTGAAGTGGTCTACAAGATCTGTACATAGGTTTAAAGATCAAATTCACTTTTAGTCTAGTAAATGGCCTCTGAATGCATTGTACTCGGGAAAACCTGTCAATTTGAGCATGTATTTAAAGGGTAAAGTGACCCATTATGAAACTTTTTCATCGCCAAGATCCTTGTTATTGTGTCCCAGGGCTTTGATTTGCTTATTCATGAAGGCCCAATGACATAAAAACGATAATGGATGACCTTGCATTTTCGTCAAAATTTCAACCATGGCCATAGGGACGGGTTAGAAAGCTCAAGTGATGTAGTTGGATGTTCCTTCAAATGGCCATAACCTCGTAGCCATGTGTCCTAGCGTGATGATTAAGACAGTTTTGGAAAGGTATTGAAGTGGTCTACAAGATCTGTTAAAAGATCAAAGTCTTTTTTAGTGTAGTAAATGGCCTCTGAATGCATTGTACTTGGGAAAACCTGTCAATTTGAGCATGTGTTGAAAGGGTAAAATGACCCATTATGAAACTTTTTCATCGCCAAGATCCTTGTTATTGTGTCCCAGGGCTTTGATTTGCTTATTCATGAAGCCCCAATGACATAAGAACGATAATGGATGACCTTGCATTTTCGTCAAAATTTCAACCATGGCCATAGGGACGGGTGAAAAAGCTCAAGTGATGTAGTTGGATGTTCCTTCAAATGGCCATAACTTCGTAGCCATGTGTCCTAGCGTGATGATTAAGACAGTTTTGGAAAGGTATTGAAGTGGTCTACAAGATCTGTACATAGGTTTAACGATCAAAGTCATTTTTAGTGTAGTAAATCGCCTCTGAATGCATTGTACTCGGGAAAACCTGTCAATTTGAGCATGTGTTGAAAGGGTAAAATGACCCATTATGAAACTTTTTCATCGCCAAGATCATTGTTATTGTGTCCCAGGGCTTTGGTTTGCTTATTCATGAAGGCGCAATGACATAAAAACGATAATGGATGACCTTGCATTTTCGTCAAAATTTCAACCATGGCCATAGGGACGGGTGAAATAGCTCAAGTGATGTAGTTGGATGTTCCTTCAAATGGCTATAACCTCGTAGCCATGTGTCCTAGCGTGATGATTAAGACAGTTTTGGAAAGGTATTGAAGTGGTCTACAAGATCTGTATATAGGTTTAAAGATCAAAGTCATTTTCAGTCTAGTAAATGGCCTCTGAATGCATTGTACTCGGGAAAACCTGTCAATTTGAGCATGTGTTGAAAGGGTAAAATGACCCATTATGAAACTTTTTCATCGCCAAGATCCTTGTTATTGTGTCCCAGGGCTTTGGTTTGCTTATTCATGAAGGCCCAATGACATAAAAACGATAATGGATGACCTTGCATTTTCGTCAAAATTTCAACCATGGCCATAAGGACGGGTGAAATAGCTCAAGTGATGTAGTTGGATGTTCCTTCAAATGGCCATAACCTCGTAGCCATGTGTCCTAGCGTGATGATTAAGACAGTTTTGGAAAGGTATTGAAGTGGTCTACAAGATCTGTATATAGGTTTAAAGATCAAAGTCATTTTTAGTGTAGTAAATGGCCTCTGAATGCATTGTACTCGGGAAAACCTGTCAATTTGAGCATGTGTTGAAAGGGTAAAATGACCCATTATGAAACTTTTTCATCGCCAAGATCCTTGTCATTGTGTCCCAGGGCTTTGGTTTGCTTATTCATGAAGCCCCAATGACATAAGAACGATAATGGATGACCTTGCATTTTCGTCAAAATTTCAACCATGGCCATAGGGACGGGTGAGAAAGCTCAAGTGATGTAGTTGGATGTTCCTTCAAATGGCCATAACTTCGTAGCCATGTGTCCTAGCGTGATGATTAAGACAGTTTTGGAAAGGTATTGAAGTGGTCTACAAGATCAGTATATAGGTTTAACGATCAAAGTCATTTTTAGTGTAGTAAATCGCCTCTGAATGCATTGTACTCGGGAAAACCTGTCAATTTGAGCATGTGTTTAAAGGGTAAAATGACCCATTATGAAACTTTTTCATCGCCAAGATCCTTGTTATTGTGTCCCAGGGCTTTGGTTTGCTTATTCATGAAGGCCCAATGACATAAAAACGATAATGGATGACCTTGCATTTTCGTCAAAATTTCAACCATGGCCATAAGGACGGGTGAAATAGCTCAAGTGATGTAGTTGGATGTTCCTTCAAATGGCCATAACCTCGTAGCCATGTGTCCTAGCGTGATGATTAAGACAGTTTTGGAAAGGTATTGAAGTGGTCTACAAGATCTGTATATAGGTTTAAAGATCAAAGTCATTTTTAGTGTAGTAAATGGCCTCTGAATGCATTGTACTCGGGAAAACCTGTCAATTTGAGCATGTGTTGAAAGGGTAAAATGACCCATTATGAAACTTTTTCATCGCCAAGATCCTTGTTATTGTGTCCCAGGGCTTTGGTTTGCTTATTCATGAAGGCCCAATGACATAAAAACGATAATGGATGACCTTGCATTTTCGTCAAAATTTCAACCATGGCCATAAGGACGGGTGAAATAGCTCAAGTGATGTAGTTGGATGTTCCTTCAAATGGCCATAACTTCGTAGCCATGTGTCCTAGCGTGATGATTAAGACAGTTTTGGAAAGGTATTGAAGTGGTCTACAAGATCTGTACATTGATTGAAAGATCAAAGTCACTTTCAGTGTAGTAAATCGCCTCTGAATGCATTGTACTCGGGAAAACCTGTCAATTTGAGCATGTGTTTAAAGGGTATTATGAAACTTTTTCATCGCCAAGATCCTTGTTATTGTGTCCCAGGGCTTTGGTTTGCTTATTCATGAAGGCCCAATGACATAAAAACGATAATGGATGACCTTGCATTTTCGTCAAAATTTCAACCATGGCCATAGGGACGGGTGAGAAAGCTCAAGTGATGTAGTTGGATGTTCCTTCAAATGGCCATAACTTCGTAGCCATGTGTCCTAGCGTGATGATTAAGACAGTTTTGGAAAGGTATTGAAGTGGTCTACAAGATCAGTATATAGGTTTAACGATCAAAGTCATTTTTAGTGTAGTAAATCGCCTCTGAATGCATTGTACTCGGGAAAACCTGTCAATTTGAGCATGTGTTGAAAGGGTAAAATGACCCATTATGAAACTTTTTCATCGCCAAGATCCTTGTTATTGTGTCCCAGGGCTTTGGTTTGCTTATTCATGAAGGCCCAATGACATAAAAACGATAATGGATGACCTTGCATTTTCGTCAAAATTTCAACCATGGCCATAAGGACGGGTGAAATAGCTCAAGTGATGTAGTTGGATGTTCCTTCAAATGGCCATAACTTCGTAGCCATGTGTCCTAGCGTGATGATTAAGACAGTTTTGGAAAGGTATTGAAGTGGTCTACAAGATCTGTACATTGATTGAAAGATCAAAGTCACTTTCAGTGCAGTAAATCGCCTCTGAATGCATTGTACTCGGGAAAACCTGTCAATTTGAGCATGTGTTTAAAGGGTATTATGAAACTTTTTCATCGCCAAGATCCTTGTTATTGTGTCCCAGGGCTTTGGTTTGCTTATTCATGAAGGCCCAATGACATAAAAACGATAATGGATGACCTTGCATTTTCGTCAAAATTTCAACCATGGCCATAAGGACGGGTGAAATAGCTCACGTGATGTAGTTGGATGTTCCTTCAAATGGCCATAACTTCGTAGCCATGTGTCCTAGCATGATGATTAAGACAGTTTTGGAAAGGTATTGAAGTAGTATACAAGATCTGTACATAGGTTTAAAGATCAAATTCACTTTTAGTCTAGTAAATGGCCTCTGAATGCATTGTACTCGGGAAAACCTGTCAATTTGAGCATGTATTTAAAGGGTAAAGTGACCCATTATGAAACTTTTTCATCGCCAAGATCCTTGTTATTGTGTCCCAGGGCTTTGATTTGCTTATTCATGAAGGCCCAATGACATAAAAACGATAATGGATTAACTTGCATTTTCGTCAAAATTTCAACCATGGCCATAGGGACGGGTGAAATAGCTCAAGTGATGTAGTTGGATGTTCCTTCAAATGGCCATAGCTTCGTAGCCATGTGGCCTAGCGTGATGATTAAGACAGTTTTGGAAAAGTATTGAAGTGGTCTACAAGATCTGTACATAGGTTTAAAGATCAAATTCACTTTTAGTCTAGTAAATCGCCTCTGAATGCATTGTACTCGGGAAAACCTGTCAATTTGAGCATGTGTTTAAAGGGTATTATGAAACTTTTTCATCGCCAAGATCCTTGTTATTGTGTCCCAGGGCTTTGGTTTGCTTATTCATGAAGGCCCAATGACATAAAAACGATAATGGATGACCTTGCATTTTCGTCAAAATTTCAACCATGGCCATAAGGACGGGTGAAATAGCTCACGTGATGTAGTTGGATGTTCCTTCAAATGGCCATAACTTCGTAGCCATGTGTCCTAGCATGATGATTAAGACAGTTTTGGAAAGGTATTGAAGTAGTATACAAGATCTGTACATAGGTTTAAAGATCAAATTCACTTTTAGTCTAGTAAATGGCCTCTGAATGCATTGTACTCGGGAAAACCTGTCGATTTGAGCATGTATTTAAAGGGTAAAGTGACCCATTATGAAACTTTTTCATCGCCAAGATCCTTGTTATTGTGTCCCAGGGCTTTGGTTTGCTTATTCATGAAGGCCCAATGACATAAAAACGATAATGGATGACCTTGCATTTTCGTCAAAATTTCAACCATGGCCATAGGGACGGGTGAAATAGCTCAAGTGATGTAGTTGGATGTTCCTTCAAATGGCCATAACCTCGTAGCCATGTGTCCTAGCGTGATGATTAAGACAGTTTTGGAAAGGTATTGAAGTGGTCTACAAGATCTGTATATAGGTTTAAAGATCAAAGTCATTTTTAGTGTAGTAAATGGCCTCTGAATGCATTGTACTCGGGAAAACCTGTCAATTTGAGCATGTGTTGAAAGGGTAAAATGACCCATTATGAAACTTTTTCATCGCCAAGATCCTTGTCATTGTGTCCCAGGGCTTTGGTTTGCTTATTCATGAAGCCCCAATGACATAAGAACGATAATGGATGACCTTGAATTTTCGTCAAAATTTCAACCATGGCCATAGGGACGGGTGAGAAAGCTCAAGTGATGTAGTTGGATGTTCCTTCAAATGGCCATAACTTCGTAGCCATGTGTCCTAGCATGATGATTAAGACAGTTTTGGAAAGGTATTGAAGTGGTCTACAAGATCTGATAAAAGATCAAAGTCTTTTTTAGTGTAGTAAATGGCCTCTGAATGCATTGTACTTGGGAAAACCTGTCAATTTGAGCATGTGTTGAAAGGGTAAAATGACCCATTATGAAACTTTTTCATCGCCAAGATCCTTGTTATTGTGTCCCAGGGCTTTGATTTGCTTATTCATGAAGCCCCAATGACATAAGAACGATAATGGATGACCTTGCATTTTCGTCAAAATTTCAACCATGGCCATAGGGACGGGTGAAAAAGCTCAAGTGATGTAGTTGGATGTTCCTTCAAATGGCCATAACTTCGTAGCCATGTGTCCTAGCGTGATGATTAAGACAGTTTTGGAAAGGTATTGAAGTGGTCTACAAGATCAGTATATAGGTTTAACGATCAAAGTCATTTTTAGTGTAGTAAATCGCCTCTGAATGCATTGTACTCGGGAAAACCTGTCAATTTGAGCATGTGTTGAAAGGGTAAAATGACCCATTATGAAACTTTTTCATCGCCAAGATCATTGTTATTGTGTCCCAGGGCTTTGGTTTGCTTATTCATGAAGGCGCAATGACATAAAAACGATAATGGATGACCTTGCATTTTCGTCAAAATTTCAACCATGGCCATAGGGACGGGTGAAATAGCTCAAGTGATGTAGTTGGATGTTCCTTCAAATGGCTATAACCTCGTAGCCATGTGTCCTAGCGTGATGATTAAGACAGTTTTGGAAAGGTATTGAAGTGGTCTACAAGATCTGTATATAGGTTTAAAGATCAAAGTCATTTTCAGTCTAGTAAATGGCCTCTGAATGCATTGTACTCGGGAAAACCTGTCAATTTGAGCATGTGTTGAAAGGGTAAAATGACCCATTATGAAACTTTTTCATCGCCAAGATCCTTGTTATTGTGTCCCAGGGCTTTGGTTTGCTTATTCATGAAGGCCCAATGACATAAAAACGATAATGGATGACCTTGCATTTTCGTCAAAATTTCAACCATGGCCATAAGGACGGGTGAAATAGCTCAAGTGATGTAGTTGGATGTTCCTTCAAATGGCTATAACCTCGTAGCCATGTGTCCTAGCGTGATGATTAAGACAGTTTTGGAAAGGTATTGAAGTGGTCTACAAGATCTGTATATAGGTTTAAAGATCAAAGTCATTTTTAGTGTAGTAAATGGCCTCTGAATGCATTGTACTCGGGAAAACCTGTCAATTTGAGCATGTGTTGAAAGGGTAAAATGACCCATTATGAAACTTTTTCATCGCCAAGATCCTTGTCATTGTGTCCCAGGGCTTTGGTTTGCTTATTCATGAAGCCCCAATGACATAAGAACGATAATGGATGACCTTGCATTTTCGTCAAAATTTCAACCATGGCCATAGGGACGGGTGAGAAAGCTCAAGTGATGTAGTTGGATGTTCCTTCAAATGGCCATAACTTCGTAGCCATGTGTCCTAGCGTGATGATTAAGACAGTTTTGGAAAGGTATTGAAGTGGTCTACAAGATCTGTATATAGGTTTAAACATCAAAGTCATTTTTAGTGTAGTAAATGGCCTCTGAATGCATTGTACTCGGGAAAACCTGTCAATTTGAGCATGTGTTGAAAGGGTAAAATGACCCATTATGAAACTTTTTCATCGCCAAGATCCTTGTTATTGTGTCCCAGGGCTTTGGTTTGCTTATTCATGAAGGCCCAATGACATAAAAACGATAATGGATGACCTTGCATTTTCGTCAAAATTTCAACCATGGCCATAAGGACGGGTGAAATAGCTCAAGTGATGTAGTTGGATGTTCCTTCAAATGGCCATAACTTCGTAGCCATGTGTCCTAGCGTGATGATTAAGACAGTTTTGGAAAGGTATTGAAGTGGTCTACAAGATCTGTACATTGATTGAAAGATCAAAGTCACTTTCAGTGTAGTAAATCGCCTCTGAATGCATTGTACTCGGGAAAACCTGTCAATTTGAGCATGTGTTTAAAGGGTATTATGAAACTTTTTCATCGCCAAGATCCTTGTTATTGTGTCCCAGGGCTTTGGTTTGCTTATTCATGAAGGCCCAATAACATAAAAACGATAATGGATGACCTTGCATTTTCGTCAAAATTTCAACCATGGCCATAGGGACGGGTGAGAAAGCTCAAGTGATGTAGTTGGATGTTCCTTCAAATGGCCATAACTTCGTAGCCATGTGTCCTAGCGTGATGATTAAGACAGTTTTGGAAAGGTATTGAAGTGGTCTACAAGATCAGTATATAGGTTTAACGATCAAAGTCATTTTTAGTGTAGTAAATCGCCTCTGAATGCATTGTACTCGGGAAAACCTGTCAATTTGAGCATGTGTTGAAAGGGTAAAATGACCCATTATGAAACTTTTTCATCGCCAAGATCCTTGTTATTGTGTCCCAGGGCTTTGGTTTGCTTATTCATGAAGGCCCAATGACATAAAAACGATAATGGATGACCTTGCATTTTCGTCAAAATTTCAACCATGGCCATAAGGACGGGTGAAATAGCTCAAGTGATGTAGTTGGATGTTCCTTCAAATGGCCATAACTTCGTAGCCATGTGTCCTAGCGTGATGATTAAGACAGTTTTGGAAAGGTATTGAAGTGGTCTACAAGATCTGTACATTGATTGAAAGATCAAAGTCACTTTCAGTGCAGTAAATCGCCTCTGAATGCATTGTACTCGGGAAAACCTGTCAATTTGAGCATGTGTTTAAAGGGTATTATGAAACTTTTTCATCGCCAAGATCCTTGTTATTGTGTCCCAGGGCTTTGGTTTGCTTATTCATGAAGGCCCAATGACATAAAAACGATAATGGATGACCTTGCATTTTCGTCAAAATTTCAACCATGGCCATAAGGACGGGTGAAATAGCTCACGTGATGTAGTTGGATGTTCCTTCAAATGGCCATAACTTCGTAGCCATGTGTCCTAGCATGATGATTAAGACAGTTTTGGAAAGGTATTGAAGTAGTATACAAGATCTGTACATAGGTTTAAAGATCAAATTCACTTTTAGTCTAGTAAATGGCCTCTGAATGCATTGTACTCGGGAAAACCTGTCAATTTGAGCATGTATTTAAAGGTTAAAGTGACCCATTATGAAACTTTTTCATCGCCAAGATCCTTGTTATTGTGTCCCAGGGCTTTGATTTGCTTATTCATGAAGGCCCAATGACATAAAAACGATAATGGATTAACTTGCATTTTCGTCAAAATTTCAACCATGGCCATAGGGACGGGTGAAATAGCTCAAGTGATGTAGTTGGATGTTCCTTCAAATGGCCATAGCTTCGTAGCCATGTGGCCTAGCGTGATGATTAAGACAGTTTTGGAAAAGTATTGAAGTGGTCTACAAGATCTGTACATAGGTTTAAAGATCAAATTCACTTTTAGTCTAGTAAATCGCCTCTGAATGCATTGTACTCGGGAAAACCTGTCAATTTGAGCATGTGTTTAAAGGGTATTATGAAACTTTTTCATCGCCAAGATCCTTGTTATTGTGTCCCAGGGCTTTGGTTTGCTTATTCAAGAAGGCCCAATGACATAAAAACGATAATGGATGACCTTGCATTTTCGTCAAAATTTCAACCATGGCCATAGGGACGGGTGAAATAGCTCAAGTGATGTAGTTGGATGTTCCTTCAAATGGCCATAACTTCGTAGCCATGTGTCGTTGCGTGATGATTAAGACAGTTTTGGAAAGGTATTGAAGTGTTCTACAAGATCTGTACAAAGGTTAAAAGATCAAAGTCAGTTTTAGTGTAGTAAATGGCCTCTGAATGCATTGTACTCGGGAAAACCTGTCAATTTGAGCATGTGTTTAAAGGGTATTATGAAACTTTTTCATCGCCAAGATCCTTGTTATTGTGTCCCAGGGCTTTGGTTTGCTTATTCATGAAGGCCCAATGACATAAAAACGATAATGGATGACCTTGCATTTTCGTCAAAATTTCAACCATGGCCATAGGGACGGGTTAGAAAGCTCAAGTGATGTAGTTGGATGTTCCTTCAAATGGCCATAACTTCGTAGCCATGTGTCCTTGCGTGATGATTAAGACAGTTTTGGAAAGGTATTGAAGTGGTCTACAAGATATGTACATTGATTGAAAGATCAAAGTCACTTTCAGTGTAGTAAATGGCCTCTGAATGCATTGTACTCGGGAAAACCTGTCGATTTGAGCATGTATTTAAAGGGTAAAGTGACCCATTATGAAACTTTTTCATCGCCAAGATCCTTGTTATTGTGTCCCAGGGCTTTGATTTGCTTATTCATGAAGGCCCAGTGACATAAAAACGATAATGGATGACCTTGCATTTTCGTCAAAATTTCAACCATGGCCATAGGGACGGGTTAGAAAGCTCAAGTGATGTAGTTGGATGTTCCTTCAAATGGCCATAACTTCGTAGCCATGTGTCCTTGCGTGATGATTAAGACAGTTTTGGAAAGGTATTGAAGTGGTCTACAAGATCTGTACAAAGGTTAAAAGATCAAATTCATTTTTAGTCTAGTAAATCGCCTCTGAATGCATTGTACTCGGGAAAACCTGTCGATTTGAGCATGTATTTAAAGGGTAAAGTGACCCATTATGAAACTTTTTCATCGCCAAGATCCTTGTTATTGTGTCCCAGGGCTTTGGTTTGCTTATTCATGAAGGCCCAATGACATAAAAACGATAATGGATGACCTTGCATTTTCGTCAAAATTTCAACCATGGCCATAGGGACGGGTGAAAAAGGTCAAGTGATGTAGTTGGATGTTCCTTCAAATGGCCATAACTTCGTAGCCATGTGTCCTTGCGTGATGATTAAGACAGTTTTGGAAAGGTATTGAAGTGTTCTACAAGATCTGTACAAAGGTTAAAAGATCAAATTCATTTTTAGTCTAGTAAATCGCCTCTGAATGCATTGTACTCGGGAAAACCTGTCGATTTGAGCATGTATTTAAAGGGTAAAGTGACCCATTATGAAACTTTTTCATCGCCAAGATCCTTGTTATTGTGTCCCAGGGCTTTGATTTGCTTATTCATGAAGGCCCAGTGACATAAAAACGATAATGGATGACCTTGCATTTTCGTCAAAATTTCAACCATGGCCAAAGGGACGGGTGAAATAGCTCAAGTGATGTAGTTGGATGTTCCTTCAAATGGCCATAACCTCGTAGCCATGTGGCCTAGCGTGATGATTAAGACAGTTTTGGAAAGGTATTGAAGTGTTCTACAAGATCTGTACATTGGTTAAAAGATCAAATTCATTTTTAGTCTAGTAAATCGCCTCTGAATGCATTGTACTCGGGAAAACCTGTCAATTTGAGCATGTGTTTAAAGGGTATTATGAAACTTTTTCATCGCCAAGATCCTTGTTATTGTGTCCCAGGGCTTTGGTTTGCTTATTCATGAAGGCCCAATGACATAAAAACGATTATGGATGACCTTGCATTTTCGTCAAAATTTCAACCATGGCCATAGGGACGGGTGAAAAAGCTCAAGTGATGTAGTTGGATGTTCCTTCAAATGGCCATAACTTCGTAGCCATGTGTCCTTGCGTGATGATTAAGACAGTTTTGGAAAGGTATTGAAGTGTTCTACAAGATCTGTACAAAGGTTAAAAGATCAAATTCATTTTTAGTCTAGTAAATCGCCTCTGAATGCATTGTACTCGGGAAAACCTGTCGATTTGAGCATGTATTTAAAGGGTAAAGTGACCCATTATGAAACTTTTTCATCGCCAAGATCCTTGTTATTGTGTCCCAGGGCTTTGGTTTGCTTATTCATGAAGGCCCAGTGACATAAAAACGATAATGGATTAACTTGCATTTTCGTCAAAATTTCAACCATGGCCATAGGGACGGGTGAAATAGCTCAAGTGATGTAGTTGGATGTTCCTTCAAATGGCCATAGCTTCGTAGCCATGTGGCCTAGCGTGATGATTAAGACAGTTTTGGAAAGGTATTGAAGTGGTCTACAAGATCTGTACATAGGTTAAAAGATCAAATTCACTTTTAGTCTAGTAAATGGCCTCTGAATGCATTGTACTCGGGAAAACCTGTCAATTTGAGCATGTGTTTAAAGGGTATTATGAAACTTTTTCATCGCCAAGATCCTTGTTATTGTGTCCCAGGGCTTTGGTTTGCTTATTCATGAAGGCGCAATGACATAAAAACGATAATGGATGACCTTGCATTTTCGTCAAAATTTCAACCATGGCCATAGGGACGGGTTAGAAAGCTCAAGTGATGTAGTTGGATGTTCCTTCAAATGGCCATAACCTCGTAGCCATGTGTCCTAGCATGATGATTAAGACAGTTTTGGAAAGGTATTGAAGTAGTATACAAGATCTGTACATAGGTTTAAAGATCAAAGTCACTTTTAGTGTAGTAAATGGCCTCTGAATGCATTGTACTCGGGAAAACCTGTCGATTTGAGCATGTATTTAAAGGGTAAAGTGACCCATTATGAAACTTTTTCATCGCCAAGATCCTTGTTATTGTGTCCCAGGGCTTTGGTTTGCTTATTCATGAAGGCCCAATGACATAAAAACGATAATGGATGACCTTGCATTTTCGTCAAAATTTCAACCATGGCCATAGGGACGGGTGAAATAGCTCAAGTGATGTAGTTGGATGTTCCTTCAAATGGCCATAACTTCGTAGCCATGTGTCCTAGCATGATGATTAAGACAGTTTTGGAAAGGTATTGAAGTAGTCTACAAGATCTGTACATAGGTTTAAAGATCAAAGTCACTTTTAGTGTAGTAAATGGCCTCTGAATGCATTGTACTCGGGAAAACCTGTCGATTTGAGCATGTATTAAAAGGGTAAAGTGACCCATTATGAAACTTTTTCATCGCCAAGATCCTTGTTATTGTGTCCCAGGGCTTTGGTTTGCTTATTCATGAAGGCCCAATGACATAAAAACGATAATGGATGACCTTGCATTTTCGTCAAAATTTCAACCATGGCCATAGGGACGGGTGAAAAAGCTCAAGTGATGTAGTTGGATGTTCCTTCAAATGGCCATAACTTCGTAGCCATGTGGCCTAGCGTGATCATTAAGACAGTTTTGGAAAGGTATTGAAGTGTTCTACAAGATCTGTACAAAGGTTTAAAGATCAAATTCATTTTTAGTCTAGTAAATCGCCTCTGAATGCTTTGTACTCGGGAAAACCTGTCAATTTGAGCATGTGTTTAAAGGGTATTATGAAACTTTTTCATCGCCAAGATCCTTGTTATTGTGTCCCAGGGCTTTGATTTGCTTATTCATGAAGCCCCAATGACATTAAAACGATAATGGATGACCTTGCATTTTCGTCAAAATTTCAACCATGGCCAAAGGGACGGGTGAAATAGCTCAAGTGATGTAGTTGGATGTTCCTTCAAATGGCCATAACCTCGTAGCCATGTGTCCTAGCGTGATGATTAAGACAGTTTTGGAAAGGTATTGAAGTGGTCTACAAGATCTGTACATTGATTGAAAGATCAAAGTCACTTTCATTGTAGTAAATGGCCTCTGAATGCATTGTACTCGGGAAAACCTGTCGATTTGCGCATGTATTTAAAGGGTAAAGTGACCCATTATGAAACTTTTTCATCGCCAAGATCCTTGTTATTGTGTCCCAGGGCTTTGGTTTGCTTATTCATGAAGGCGCAATGACATAAAAACGATCATGGATGACCTTGCATTTTCGTCAAAATTTCAACCATGGCCATAGGGACGGGTGAAAAAGCTCAAGTGATGTAGTTGGATGTTCCTTCAAATGGCCATAACTTCGTAGCCATGTGGCCTAGCGTGATCATTAAGACAGTTTTGGAAAGGTATTGAAGTGGTCTACAAGATCTGTACATTGATTGAAAGATCAAAGTCACTTTCAGTGTAGTAAATCGCCTCTGAATGCATTGTACTCGGGAAAACCTGTCAATTTGAGCATGTGTTTAAAGGGTATTATGAAACTTTTTCATCGCCAAGATCCTTGTTATTGTGTCCCAGGGCTTTGATTTGCTTATTCATGAAGCCCCAATGACATTAAAACGATAATGGATGACCTTGCATTTTCGTCAAAATTTCAACCATGGCCATAGGGACGGGTGAAAAAGCTCAAGTGATGTAGTTGGATGTTCCTTCAAATGGCCATAACTTCGTAGCCATGTGTCCTTGCGTGATGATTAAGACAGTTTTGGAAAGGTATTGAAGTGTTCTACAAGATCTGTACAAAGGCTAAAAGATCAAATTCATTTTTAGTCTAGTAAATCGCCTCTGAATGCATTGTACTCGGGAAAACCTGTCAATTTGAGCATGTGTTTAAAGGGTATTATGAAACTTTTTCATCGCCAAGATCCTTGTTATTGTGTCCCAGGGCTTTGGTTTGCTTATTCATGAAGGCCCAATGACATAAAAACGATAATGGATGACCATGCATTTTCGTCAAAATTTCAACCATGGCCATAGGGACGGGTGAAATAGCTCAAGTGATGTAGTTGGATGTTCCTTCAAATGGCCATAACTTCGTAGCCATGTGTCCTTGCGTGATGATTAAGACAGTTTTGGAAAGGTATTGAAGTGTTCTACAAGATCTGTACAAAGGTTAAAAGATCAAATTCATTTTTAGTCTAGTAAATGGCCTCTGAATGCATTGTACTCGGGAAAACCTGTCAATTTGAGCATGTGTTTAAAGGGTATTATGAAACTTTTTCATCGCCAAGATCCTTGTTATTGTGTCCCAGGGCTTTGGTTTGCTTATTCATGAAGGCCCAATGACATAAAAACGATAATGGATGACCTTGCATTTTCGTCAAAATTTCAACCATGGCCATAGGGACGGGTGAAAAAGCTCAAGTGATGTAGTTGGATGTTCCTTCAAATGGCCATAACCTCGTAGCCATGTGTCCTAGCGTGATGATTAAGACAGTTTTGGAAAGGTATTGAAGTGGTCTACAAGATCTGTACATTGTTTGAAAGATCAAAGTCACTTTCAGTGTAGTAAATGGCCTCTGAATGCATTGTACTCGGGAAAACCTGTCGATTTGAGCATGTATTTAAAGGGTAAAGTGACCCATTATGAAACTTTTTCATCGCCAAGATCCTTGTTATTGTGTCCCAGGGCTTTGGTTTGCTTATTCATGAAGGCCCAATGACATAAAAACGATAATGGATGACCTTGCATTTTCGTCAAAATTTCAACCATGGCCATAGGGACGGGTGAAAAAGCTCAAGTGATGTAGTTGGATGTTCCTTCAAACGGCCATAACCTCGTAGCCATGTGTCCTAGCGTGATGATTAAGACAGTTTTGGAAAGGTATTGAAGTGGTCTACAAGATCTGTACATTGATTGAAAGATCAAAGTCACTTTCAGTGTAGTAAATGGCCTCTGAATGCATTGTACTCGGGAAAACCTGTCGATTTGAGCATGTATTTAAAGGGTATTATGAAACTTTTTCATCGCCAAGATCCTTGTTATTGTGTCCCAGGGCTTTGATTTGCTTATTCATGAAGGCCCAGTGACATAAAAACGATAATGGATGACCTTGCATTTTCGTCAAAATTTCAACCATGGCCATAGGGACGGGTGAAATAGCTCAAGTGATGTAGTTGGATGTTCCTTCAAATGGCCATAGCTTCGTAGCCATGTGGCCTAGCGTGATGATTAAGACAGTTTTGGAAAGGTATTGAAGTGGTCTACAAGATCTGTACATAGGTTAAAAGATCAAATTCACTTTTAGTCTAGTAAATGGCCTCTGAATGCATTGTACTCGGGAAAACCTGTCAATTTGAGCATGTGTTTAAAGGGTATTATGAAACTTTTTCATCGCCAAGATCCTTGTTATTGTGTCCCAGGGCTTTGGTTTGCTTATTCATGAAGGCCCAATGACATAAAAACGATAATGGATGACCTTGCATTTTCGTCAAAATTTCAACCATGGCCATAGGGACGGGTGAAATAGCTCAAGTGATGTAGTTGGATGTTCCTTCAAATGGCCATAGCTTCGTAGCCATGTGGCCTAGCATGATGATTAAGACAGTTTTGGAAAGGTATTGAAGTGGTCTACAAGATCTGTACATTGATTGAAAGATCAAAGTCACTTTCAGTGTAGTAAATGGCCTCTGAATGCATGGTACTCGGGAAAACCTGTCAATTTGAGCATGTGTTTAAAGGGTATTATGAAACTTTTTCATCGCCAAGATCCTTGTTATTGTGTCCCAGGGCTTTGATTTGCTTATTCATGAAGCCCCAATGACATTAAAACGATAATGGATGACCTTGCATTTTCGTCAAAATTTCAACCATGGCCAAAGGGACGGGTGAAATAGCTCAAGTGATGTAGTTGGATGTTCCTTCAAATGGCCATAACCTCGTAGCCATGTGTCCTAGCGTGATGATTAAGACAGTTTTGGAAAGGTATTGAAGTGGTCTACAAGATCTGTACATTGATTGAAAGATCAAAGTCACTTTCAGTGTAGTAAATGGCCTCTGAATGCATTGTACTCGGGAAAACCTGTCGATTTGCGCATGTATTTAAAGGGTAAAGTGACCCATTATGAAACTTTTTCATCGCCAAGATCCTTGTTATTGTGTCCCAGGGCTTTGATTTGCTTATTCATGATGGCCCAATGACATAAAAACGATAATGGATGACCTTGCATTTTCGTCAAAATTTCAACCATGGCCATAGGGACGGGTTAGAAAGCTCAAGTGATGTAGTTGGATGTTCCTTCAAATGGCCATAACCTCGTAGTAATGTGTCCTAGCGTGATGATTAAGACAGTTTTGGAAAGGTATTGAAGTGGTCTACAAGATCTGTACAAAGGTTAAAAGATCAAATTTATTTTTAGTCTAGTAAATCGCCTCTGAATGCATTGTACTCGGGAAAACCTGTCAATTTGAGCATGTGTTTAAAGGGTATTATGAAACTTTTCATCGCCAAGATCCTTGTTATTGTGTCCCAGGGCTTTGATTTGCTTATTCATGAAGGCCCAATGACATAAAAACGATAATGGATGACCTTGCATTTTCGTCAAAATTTCAACCATGGCCATAGCGACGGGTGAAATAGCTCAAGTGATGTAGTTGGATGTTCCTTCAAATGGCCATAACTTCGTAGCCATGTGTCCTTGCGTGATGATTAAGACAGTTTTGGAAAGGTATTGAAGTGTTCTACAAGATCTGTACAAAGGTTAAAAGATCAAATTCATTTTTAGTCTAGTAAATCGCCTCTGAATGCATTGTACTCGGGAAAACCTGTCAATTTGAGCATGTGTTTAAAGGGTATTATGAAACTTTTTCATCGCCAAGATCCTTGTTATTGTGTCCCAGGGCTTTGGTTTGCTTATTCATGAAGGCCCAATGACATAAAAACGATAATGGATGACCTTGCATTTTCGTCAAAATTTCAACCATGGCCATAGGGACGGGTGAAATAGCTCAAGTGATGTAGTTGGATGTTCCTTCAAATGGCCATAACCTCGTAGCCATGTGTCCTAGCGTGATGATTAAGACAGTTTTGGAAAGGTATTGAAGTGGTCTACAAGATCTGTACAAAGGTTAAAAGATCAAATTCATTTTTAGTCTAGTAAATCGCCTCTGAATGCATTGTACTCGGGAAAACCTGTCAATTTGAGCATGTGTTTAAAGGGTATTATGAAACTTTTTCATCGCCAAGATCCTTGTTATTGTGTCCCAGGGCTTTGGTTTGCTTATTCATGAAGGCCCAATGACATAAAAACGATAATGGATGACCTTGCATTTTCGTCAAAATTTCAACCATGGCCATAGGGACGGGTGAAAAAGCTCAAGTGATGTAGTTGGATGTTCCTTCAAATGGCCATAACTTCGTAGCCATGTGTCCTAGCATGATGATTAAGACAGTTTTGGAAAGGTATTGAAGTAGTATACAAGATCTGTACGTAGGTTTAAAGATCAAAGTCACTTTTAGTGTAGTAAATCGCCTCTGAATGCATTGTACTCGGGAAAACCTGTCGATTTGAGCATGTGTTTAAAGGGTATTATGAAACTTTTTCATCGCCAAGATCCTTGTTATTGTGTCCCAGGGCTTTGATTTGCTTATTGATGAAGGCCCAATGACATAAAAACGATAATGGATGACCTTGCATTTTCGTCAAAATTTCAACCATGGCCATAGGGACGGGTGAAAAAGCTCAAGTGATGTAGTTGGATGTTCCTTCAAATGGCCATAACCTCGTAGCCATGTGTCCTAGCGTGATGATTAAGACAGTTTTGGAAAGGTATTGAAGTAGTATACAAGATCTGTACATAGGTTTAAAGATCAAAGTCACTTTTAGTGTAGTAAATGGCCTCTGAATGCATTGTACTCGGGAAAACCTGTCGATTTGAGCATGTATTTAAAGGGTAAAGTGACCCATTATGAAACTTTTTCATCGCCAAGATCCTTGTTATTGTGTCCCAGGGCTTTGATTTGCTTATTCATGAAGGCCCAATGACATAAAAACGATAATGGATGACCTTGCATTTTCGTCAAAATTTCAACCATGGCCAAAGGGACGGGTGAAATAGCTCAAGTGATGTAGTTGGATGTTCCTTCAAATGGCCATAACTTCGTAGCCATGTGTCCTTGCGTGTTGATTAAGACAGTTTTGGAAAGGTATTGAAGTGTTCTACAAGATCTGTACAAAGGTTAAAAGATCAAATTCATTTTTAGTCTAGTAAATCGCATCTGAATGCATTGTACTCGGGAAAACCTGTCAATTTGAGCATGTGTTTAAAGGGTATTATGAAACTTTTTCATCGCCAAGATCCTTGTTATTGTGTCCCAGGGCTTTGGTTTGCTTATTCATGAAGGCCCAATGACATTAAAACGATAATGGATCACCTTGCATTTTCGTCAAAATTTCAACCATGGCCAAAGGGACGGGTGAAATAGCTCAAGTGATGTAGTTGGATGTTCCTTCAAATGGCCATAACCTCGTAGCCATGTGTCCTAGCGTGATGATTAAGACAGTTTTGGAAAGGTATTGAAGTGGTCTACAAGATCTGTACATTGATTGAAAGATCAAAGTCACTTTCAGTGTAGTAAATGGCCTCTGAATGCATTGTACTCGGGAAAACCTGTCGATTTGCGCATGTATTTAAAGGGTAAAGTGACCCATTATGAAACTTTTTCATCGCCAAGATCCTTGTTATTGTGTCCCAGGGCTTTGATTTGCTTATTCATGAAGGCCCAATGACATAAAAACGATAATGGATGACCTTGCATTTTCGTCAAAATTTCAACCATGGCCATAGGGACGGGTTAGAAAGCTCAAGTGATGTAGTTGGATGTTCCTTCAAATGGCCATAACCTCGTAGCCATGTGTCCTAGCGTGATGATTAAGACAGTTTTGGAAAGGTATTGAAGTGGTCTACAAGATCTGTACAAAAATTAAAAGATCAAATTCATTTTTAGTCTAGTAAATCGCCTCTGAATGCATTGTACTCGGGAAAACCTGTCAATTGGAGCATGTGTTTAAAGGGTATTATGAAACTTTTTCATCGCCAAGATCCTTGTTATTGTGTCCCAGGGCTTTGATTTGCTTATTCATGAAGGCCCAATGACATAAAAACGATAATGGATGACCTTGCATTTTCGTCAAAATTTCAACCATGGCCATAGGGACGGGTGAAAAAGCTCAAGTGATGTAGTTGGATGTTCCTTCAAATGGCCATTACTTCGTAGCCATGTGTCCTTGCGTGATGATTAAGACAGTTTTGGAAAGGTATTGAAGTGTTCTACAAGATCTGTACAAAGGTTAAAAGATCAAATTCATTTTGAGTCTAGTAAATCGCCTCTGAACGCATTGTACTCGGGAAAACCTGTCAATTTGAGCATGTGTTTAAAGGGTATTATGAAACTTTTTCATCGCCAAGATCCTTGTTATTGTGTCCCAGGGCTTTGATTTGCTTATTCATGAAGGCCCAATGACATAAAAACGATAATGGATGACCTTGCATTTTCGTCAAAATTTCAACCATGGCCATAGGGACGGGTGAAATAGCTCAAGTGATGTAGTTGGATGTTCCTTCAAATGGCCATAACCTCGTAGCCATGTGTCCTAGCGTGATGATTAAGACAGTTTTGGAAAGGTATTGAAGTGGTCTACAAGATCTGTACATTGATTGAAAGATCAAAGTCACTTTCAGTGTAGTAAATGGCCTCTGAATGCATTGTACTCGGGAAAACCTGTCGATTTGAGCATGTATTTAAAGGGTAAAGTGACCCATTATGAAACTTTTTCATCGCCAAGATCCTTGTTATTGTGTCCCAGGGCTTTGGTTTGCTTATTCATGAAGGCCCAATGACATTAAAACGATAATGGATGACCTTGCATTTTCGTCAAAATTTCAACCATGGCCATAGGGACGGGTGAAAAAGCTCAAGTGATGTAGTTGGATGTTCCTTCAAATGGCCATAACTTCGTAGCCATGTGTCCTAGCATGATGATTAAGACAGTTTTGGAAAGGTATTGAAGTGTTCTACAAGATTTGTACAAAGGTTAAAAGATCAAATTCATTTTTAGTCTAGTAAATCGCCTCTGAATGCATTGTACTCGGGAAAACCTGTCAATTTGAGCATGTGTTTAAAGGGTATTATGAAACTTTTTCATCGCCAAGATCCTTGTTATTGTGTCCCAGGGCTTTGGTTTGCTTATTCATGAAGGCGCAATGACATAAAAACGATAATGGATGACCTTGCATTTTCGTCAAAATTTCAACCATGGCCATAGGGACGGGTTAGAAAGCTCAAGTGATGTAGTTGGATGTTCCTTCAAATGGCCATAACTTCGTAGCCATGTGTCCTAGCATGATGATTAAGACAGTTTTGGAAAGGTATTGAAGTAGTATACAAGATCTGTACAAAGGTTAAAAGATCAAATTCATTTTTAGTCTAGTAAATCGCCTCTGAATGCATTGTACTCGGGAAAACCTGTCAATTGGAGCATGTGTTTAAAGGGTATTATGAAACTTTTTCATCGCCAAGATACTTGTTATTGTGTCCCAGGGCTTTGATTTGCTTATTCATGAAGGCCCAATGACATAAAAACGATAATGGATGACCTTGCATTTTCGTCAAAATTTCAACCATGGCCATAGGGACGGGTGAAAAAGCTCAAGTGATGTAGTTGGATGTTCCTTCAAATGGCCATAACTTCGTAGCCATGTGTCCTAGCATGATGATTAAGACAGTTTTGGAAAGGTATTGAAGTAGTATACAAGATCTGTACATAGGTTTAAAGATCAAAGTCACTTTTAGTGTAGTAAATGGCCTCTGAATGCATTGTACTCGATAAAACCTGTCAATTTGAGCATGTGTTTAAAGGGTATTATGAAACTTTTTCATCGCCAAGATCCTTGTTATTGTGTCCCAGGGCTTTGATTTGCTTATTCATGAAGGCGCAATGACATAAAAACGATAATGGATGACCTTGCATTTTCGTCAAAATTTCAACCATGGCCATAGGGACGGGTTAGAAAGCTCAAGTGATGTAGTTGGATGTTCCTTCAAATGGCCATAACTTCGTAGCCATGTGTCCTTGCGTGATGATTAAGACAGTTTTGGAAAGGTATTGAAGTGTTCTACAAGATCTGTACATAGGTTAAAAGATCAAATTCACTTTTAGTCTAGTAAATGGCCTCTGAATGCATTGTACTCGGGAAAACCTGTCAATTGGAGCATGTGTTTAAAGGGTATTATGAAACTTTTTCATCGCCAAGATCCTTGTTATTGTGTCCCAGGGCTTTGATTTGCTTATTCATGAAGGCCCAATGACATAAAAACGATAATGGATGACCTTGCATTTTCGTCAAAATTTCAACCATGGCCATAGGGACGGGTGAAAAAGCTCAAGTGATGTAGTTGGATGTTCCTTCAAATGGCCATTACTTCGTAGCCATGTGTCCTAGCACGATGATTAAGACAGTTTTGGAAAGGTATTGAAGTAGTATACAAGATCTGTACATAGGTTTAAAGATCAAAGTCACTTTTAGTGTAGTAAATGGCCTCTGAATGCATTGTACTCGGGAAAACCTGTCGATTTGCGCATGTATTTAAAGGGTAAAGTGACCCATTATGAAACTTTTTCATCGCCAAGATCCTTGTTATTGTGTCCCAGGGCTTTGGTTTGCTTATTCATGAAGGCCCAATGACATAAAAACGATAATGGATGACCTTGCATTTTCGTCAAAATTTCAACCATGGCCATAGGGACGGGTGAAAAAGCTCAAGTGATGTAGTTGGATGTTCCTTCAAATGGCCATAACTTCGTAGCCATGTGGCCTAGCGTGATCATTAAGACAGTTTTGGAAAGGTATTGAAGTGTTCTACAAGATCTGTACAAAGGTTAAAAGATCAAATTCATTTTTAGTCTAGTAAATCGCATCTGAATGCATTGTACTCGGGAAAACCTGTCAATTTGAGCATGTGTTTAAAGGGTATTATGAAACTTTTTCATCGCCAAGATCCTTGTTATTGTGTCCCAGGGCTTTGGTTTGCTTATTCATGAAGGCCCAGTGACATAAAAACGATAATGGATGACCTTGCATTTTCGTCAAAATTTCAACCATGGCCATAGGGACGGGTGAAATAGCTCAAGTGATGTAGTTGGATGTTCCTTCAAATGGCCATAACCTCGTAGCCATGCGTCCTAGCGTGATGATTAAGACAGTTTTGGAAAGGTATTGAAGTGGTCTACAAGATCTGTACATTGATTGAAAGATCAAAGTCACTTTCAGTGTAGTAAATGGCCTCTGAATGCATTGTACTCGGGACAACCTGTCGATTTGCGCATGTATTTAAAGGGTATAGTGACCCATTATGAAACTTTTTCATCGCCAAGATCCTTGTTATTGTGTCCCAGGGCTTTGATTTGCTTATTCATGAAGGCCCAATGACATTAAAACGATAATGGATGACCTTGCATTTTCGTCAAAATTTCAACCATGGCCAAAGGGACGGGTGAAATAGCTCAAGTGATGTAGTTGGATGTTCCTTCAAATGGCCATAACCTCGTAGCCATGTGTCCTAGCGTGATGATTAAGACAGTTTTGGAAAGGTATTGAAGTGGTCTACAAGATCTGTACATTGATTGAACGATCAAAGTCACTTTCAGTGTAGTAAATGGCCTCTGAATGCATTGTACTCGGGAAAACCTGTCGATTTGAGCATGTGTTTAAAGGGTATTATGAAACTTTTTCATCGCCAAGATCCTTGTTATTGTGTCCCAGGGCTTTGGTTTGCTTATTCATGAAGGCTCAATGACATAAAAACGATAATGGATGACCTTGCATTTTCGTCAAAATTTCAACCATGGCCATAGGGACGGGTGAAATAGCTCAAGTGATGTAGTTGGATGTTCCTTCAAATGGCCATAACTTCGTAGCCATGTGTCCTTGCGTGATGATTAAGACAGTTTTGGAAAGGTATTGAAGTGTTCTACAAGATCTGTACAAAGGTTAAAAGATCAAATTCATTTTTAGTCTAGTAAATCGCATCTGAATGCATTGTACTCGGGAAAACCTGTCAATTTGAGCATGTGTTTAAAGGGTATTATGAAACTTTTTCATCGCCAAGATACTTGTTATTGTGTCCCAGGGCTTTGGTTTGCTTATTCATGAAGGCCCAATGACATAAAAACGATAATGGATGACCTTGCATTTTCGTCAAAATTTCAACCATGGCCATAGGGACGGGTGAAATAGCTCAAGTGATGTAGTTGGATGTTCCTTCAAATGGCCATAACTTCGTAGCCATGTGTCCTTGCGTGATGATTAAGACAGTTTTGGAAAGGTATTGAAGTGGTCTACAAGATCTGTACATCGGTTAAAAGATCAAATTCACTTTTAGTCTAGTAAATGGCCTCTGAATGCATTGTACTCGGGAAAACCTGTCGATTTGCGCATGTATTTAAAGGGTATTATGAAACTTTTTCATCGCCAAGATCCTTGTTATTGTGTCCCAGGGCTTTGGTTTGCTTATTCATGAAGGCCCAATGACATAAAAACGATAATGGATGACCTTGCATTTTCGTCAAAATTTCAACCATGGCCATAGGGACGGGTGAAATAGCTCAAGTGATGTAGTTGGATGTTCCTTCAAATGGCCATAACTTCGTAGCCATGTGTCCTTGCGTGATGATTAAGACAGTTTTGGAAAGGTATTGAAGTGTTCTACAAGATCTGTACAAAGGTTAAAAGATCAAATTCATTTTTAGTCTAGTAAATCGCCTCTGAATGCTTTGTACTCGGGAAAACCTGTCAATTTGAGCATGTGTTTAAAGGGTATTATGAAACTTTTTCATCGCCAAGATCCTTGTTATTGTGTCCCAGGGCTTTGATTTGCTTATTCATGAAGGCGCAATGACATAAAAACGATAATGGATGACCTTGCATTTTCGTCAAAATTTCAACCATGGCCATAGGGACGGGTGAAAAAGCTCAAGTGATGTAGTTGGATGTTCCTTCAAATGGCCATAACTTCGTAGCCATGTGTCCTAGCGTGATGATTAAGACAGTTTTGGAAAGGTATTGAAGTGATCTACAAGATCTGAACATCGGTTAGAAGACCAAATTCACTTTTAGTCTAGTAAATGGCCTCTGAATGCATTGTACTCGGGAAAACCTGTCAATTTGAGCATGTGTTTAAAGGGTATTATGAAACTTTTTCATCGCCAAGATCCTTGTTATTGTGTCTCAGGGCTTTGGTTTGCTTATTCATGAAGGCGCAATGACATAAAAACGATAATGGATGACCTTGCATTTTCGTCAAAATTTCAACCATGGCCATAGGGACGGGTGAAATAGCTCAAGTGATGTAGTTGGATGTTCCTTCAAATGGCCATAACCTCGTAGCCATGTGTCCTAGCGTGATGATTAAGACAGTTTTGGAAAGGTATTGAAGTGTTCTACAAGATCTGTACAAAGGTTAAAAGATCAAATTCATTTTTAGTCTAGTAAATCGCCTCTGAATGCATTGTACTCGGGAAAACCTGTCAATTTGAGCATGTGTTTAAAGGGTATTATGAAACTTTTTCATCGCCAAGATCCTTGTTATTGTGTCCCAGGGCTTTGATTTGCTTATTCATGAAGGCGCAATGACATAAAAACGATAATGGATGACCTTGCATTTTCGTCAAAATTTCAACCATGGCCATAGGGACGGGTGAAATAGCTCAAGTGATGTAGTTGGATGTTCCTTCAAATGGCCATAACCTCGTAGCCATGTGTCCTAGCGTGATGATTAAGACAGTTTTGGAAAGGTATTGAAGTGTTCTACAAGATCTGTACAAAGGTTAAAAGATCAAATTCATTTTTAGTCTAGTAAATCGCCTCTGAATGCATTGTACTCGGGAAAACCTGTCAATTTGAGCATGTGTTTAAAGGGTATTATGAAACTTTTTCATCGCCAAGATCCTTGTTATTGTGTCTCAGGGCTTTGGTTTGCTTATTCATGAAGGCGCAATGACATAAAAACGATAATGGATGACCTTGCATTTTCGTCAAAATTTCAACCATGGCCATAGGGACGGGTGAAAAAGCTCAAGTGATGTAGTTGGATGTTCCTTCAAATGGCCATAACTTCGTAGCCATGTGTCCTTGCGTGATGATTAAGACAGTTTTGGAAAGGTATTGAAGTGTTCTACAAGATCTGTACAAAGGTTAAAAGATCAAATTCATTTTTAATCTAGTAAATCGCCTTTGAATGCATTGTACTCGGGAAAACCTGTCAATTTGAGCATGTGTTTAAAGGGTATTATGAAACTTTTTCATCGCCAAGATCCTTGTTATTGTGTCCCAGGGCTTTGGTTTGCTTATTCATGAAGGCCCAATGACATAAAAACGATAATGGATGACCTTGCATTTTCGTCAAAATTTCAACCATGGCCATAGGGACGGGTGAAATAGCTCAAGTGATGTATTTGGATGTTCCTTCAAATGGCCATAACTTCGTAGCCATGTGTCCTAGCGTGATGATTAAGACAGTTTTGGAAAGGTATTGAAGTGGTCTACAAGATCTGTACATTGATTGAAAGATCAAAGTCACTTGCAGTGTAGTAAATGGCCTCTGAATGCATTGTACTCGGGAAAACCTGTCGATTTGAGCATGTATTTAAAGGGTAAAGTGACCCATTATGAAACTTTTTCATCGCCAAGATCCTTGTTATTGTGTCCCAGGGCTTTGATTTGCTTATTCATGAAGGCCCAATGACATAAAAACGATAATGGATGACCTTGCATTTTCGTCAAAATTTCAACCATGGCCATAGGGACGGGTGAAATAGCTCAAGTGATGTAGTTGGATGTTCCTTCAAATGGCCATAACCTCGTAGCCATGTGTCCTAGCGTGATGATTAAGACAGTTTTGGAAAGGTATTGAAGTGGTCTACAAGATCTGTACATTGATTGAAAGATCAAAGTCACTTTCAGTGTAGTAAATGGCCTCTGAATGCATTGTACTCGGGAAAACCTGTCAATTTGAGCATGTGTTTAAAGGGTATTATGAAACTTTTTCATCGCCAAGATCCTTGTTATTGTGTCCCAGGGCTTTGATTTGCTTATTCATGAAGGCCCAATGACATAAAAACGATAATGGATGACCTTGCATTTTCGTCAAAATTTCAACCATGGCCATAGGGACGGGTGAAATAGCTCAAGTGATGTAGTTGGATGTTCCTTCAAATGGCCATAACCTCGTAGCCATGTGTCCTAGCGTGATGATTAAGACAGTTTTGGAAAGGTATTGAAGTGGTCTACAAGATCTAAACATTGATTGAAAGATCAAAGTCACTTTCAGTGTAGTAAATGGCCTCTGAATGCATTGTACTCGGGAAAACCTGTCGATTTGAGCATGTATTTAAAGGGTATTATGAAACTTTTTCATCGCCAAGATCCTTGTTATTGTGTCCCAGGGCTTTGGTTTGCTTATTCATGAAGGCCCAATGACATAAAAACGATAATGGATGACCTTGCATTTTCGTCAAAATTTCAACCATGGCCATAGGGACGGGTGAAATAGCTCAAGTGATGTAGTTGGATGTTCCTTCAAATGGCCATAACCTCGTAGCCATGTGTCCTAGCGTGATGATTAAGACAGTTTTGGAAAGGTATTGAAGTGGTCTACAAGATCTGTACATTGATTGAAAGATCAAAGTCACTTTCAGTGTAGTAAATGGCCTCTGAATGCATTGTACTCGGGAAAACCTGTCAATTTGAGCATGTGTTTAAAGGGTATTATGAAACTTTTTCATCGCCAAGATCCTTGTTATTGTGTCCCAGGGCTTTGATTTGCTTATTCATGAAGGCCCAATGACATAAAAACGATAATGGATGACCTTGCATTTTCGTCAAAATTTCAACCATGGCCATAGGGACGGGTGAAATAGCTCAAGTGATGTAGTTGGATGTTCCTTCAAATGGCCATAACCTCGTAGCCATGTGTCCTAGCGTGATGATTAAGACAGTTTTGGAAAGGTTTTGAAGTGGTCTATAAGATCTGTACATTGATTGAAAGATCAACATCACTTTCAGTGTAGTAAATGGCCTCTGAATGCATTGTACTCGGGAAAACCTGTCGATTTGAGCATGTATTTAAAGGGTATTATGAAACTTTTTCATCGCCAAGATCCTTGTTATTGTGTCCCAGGGCTTTGGTTTGCTTATTCATGAAGGCCCAATGACATAAAAACGATAATGGATGACCTTGCATTTTCGTCAAAATTTCAACCATGGCCATAGGGACGGGTGAAAAAGCTCAAGTGATGTAGTTGGATGTTCCTTCAAATGGCCATAACTTCGTAGCCATGTGTCCTTGCGTGATGATTAAGACAGTTTTGGAAAGGTTTTGAAGTGGTCTACAAGATCTGTACATTGATTGAAAGATCAAAGTCACTTTCAGTGTAGTAAATGGCCTCTGAATGCATTGTACTCGGGAAAACCTGTCAATTTGAGCATGTGTTTAAAGGGTATTATGAAACTTTTTCATCGCCAAGATCCTTGTTATTGTGTCCCAGGGCTTTGGTTTGCTTATTCATGAAGGCCCAATGACATAAAAACGATAATGGATGACCTTGCATTTTCGTCAAAATTTCAACCATGGCCATAGGGACGGGTGAAATAGCTCAAGTGATGTAGTTGGATGTTCCTTCAAATGGCCATAACCTCGTAGCCATGTGTCCTAGCGTGATGATTAAGACAGTTTTGGAAAGGTATTGAAGTGGTCTACAAGATCTAAACATTGATTGAAAGATCAAAGTCACTTTCAGTGTAGTAAATGGCCTCTGAATGCATTGTACTCGGGAAAACCTGTCGATTTGAGCATGTATTTAAAGGGTATTATGAAACTTTTTCATCGCCAAGATCCTTGTTATTGTGTCCCAGGGCTTTGATTTGCTTATTCATGAAGGCCCAATGACATAAAAACGATAATGGATGACCTTGCATTTTCGTCAAAATTTCAACCATGGCCATAGGGACGGGTGAAATAGCTCAAGTGATGTAGTTGGATGTTCCTTCAAATGGCCATAACCTCGTAGCCATGTGGCCTAGCGTGATGATTAAGACAGTTTTGGAAAGGTATTGAAGTGTTCTACAAGATCTGTACATTGATTGAAAGATCAACATCACTTTCAGTGTAGTAAATGGCCTCTGAATGCATTGTACTCGGGAAAACCTGTCGATTTGAGCATGTATTTAAAGGGTAAAGTGACCCATTATGAAACTTTTTCATCGCCAAGATCCTTGTTATTGTGTCCCAGGGCTTTGGTTTGCTTATTCATGAAGGCCCAATGACATAAAAACGATAATGGATGACCTAGCATTTTCGTCAAAATTTCAACCATGGCCATAGGGACGGGTGAAATAGCTCAAGTGATGTAGTTGGATGTTCCTTCAAATGGCCATAACCTCGTAGCCATGTGTCCTAGCGTGATGATTAAGACAGTTTTGGAAAGGTATTGAAGTGTTCTACAAGATCTGTACATTGATTGAAAGATCAACATCACTTTCAGTGTAGTAAATGGCCTCTGAATGCATTGTACTCGGGAAAACCTGTCGATTTGAGCATGTATTTAAAGGGTAAAGTGACCCATTATGAAACTTTTTCATCGCCAAGATCCTTGTTATTGTGTCCCAGGGCTTTGATTTGCTTATTCATGAAGGCCCAATGACATAAAAACGATAATGGATGACCTTGCATTTTCGTCAAAATTTCAACCATGGCCATAGGGACGGGTGAAAAAGCTCAAGTGATGTAGTTGGATGTTCCTTCAAATGGCCATAACTTCGTAGCCATGTGTCCTTGCGTGATGATTAAGACAGTTTTGGAAAGGTATTGAAGTGTTCTACAAGATCTGTACATTGATTGAAAGATCAACATCACTTTCAGTGTAGTAAATGGCCTCTGAATGCATTGTACTCGGGAAAACCTGTCGATTTGAGCATGTATTTAAAGGGTAAAGTGACCCATTATGAAACTTTTTCATCGCCAAGATCCTTGTTATTGTGTCCCAGGGCTTTGGTTTGCTTATTCATGAAGGCCCAATGACATAAAAACGATAATGGATGACCTAGCATTTTCGTCAAAATTTCAACCATGGCCATAGGGACGGGTGAAATAGCTCAAGTGATGTAGTTGGATGTTCCTTCAAATGGCCATAACCTCGTAGCCATGTGTCCTAGCGTGATGATTAAGACAGTTTTGGAAAGGTATTGAAGTGTTCTACAAGATCTGTACATTGATTGAAAGATCAACATCACTTTCAGTGTAGTAAATGGCCTCTGAATGCATTGTACTCGGGAAAACCTGTCGATTTGAGCATGTATTTAAAGGGTAAAGTGACCCATTATGAAACTTTTTCATCGCCAAGATCCTTGTTATTGTGTCCCAGGGCTTTGATTTGCTTATTCATGAAGGCCCAATGACATAAAAACGATAATGGATGACCTTGCATTTTCGTCAAAATTTCAACCATGGCCATAGGGACGGGTGAAAAAGCTCAAGTGATGTAGTTGGATGTTCCTTCAAATGGCCATAACTTCGTAGCCATGTGTCCTTGCGTGATGATTAAGACAGTTTTGGAAAGGTATTGAAGTGTTCTACAAGATCTGTACATTGATTGAAAGATCAACATCACTTTCAGTGTAGTAAATGGCCTCTGAATGCATTGTACTCGGGAAAACCTGTCGATTTGAGCATGTATTTAAAGGGTAAAGTGACCCATTATGAAACTTTTTCATCGCCAAGATCCTTGTTATTGTGTCCCAGGGCTTTGGTTTGCTTATTCATGAAGGCCCAATGACATAAAAACGATAATGGATGACCTAGCATTTTCGTCAAAATTACAACCATGGCCATAGGGACGGGTGAAATAGCTCAAGTGATGTAGTTGGATGTTCCTTCAAATGGCCATAACCTCGTAGCCATGTGTCCTAGCGTGATGATTAAGACAGTTTTGGAAAGGTATTGAAGTGTTCTACAAGATCTGTACATTGATTGAAAGATCAACATCACTTTCAGTGTAGTAAATGGCCTCTGAATGCATTGTACTCGGGAAAACCTGTCGATTTGAGCATGTATTTAAAGGGTAAAGTGACCCATTATGAAACTTTTTCATCGCCAAGATCCTTGTTATTGTGTCCCAGGGCTTTGATTTGCTTATTCATGAAGGCCCAATGACATAAAAACGATAATGGATGACCTTGCATTTTCGTCAAAATTTCAACCATGGCCATAGGGACGGGTGAAAAAGCTCAAGTGATGTAGTTGGATGTTCCTTCAAATGGCCATAACTTCGTAGCCATGTGTCCTTGCGTGATGATTAAGACAGTTTTGGAAAGGTATTGAAGTGTTCTACAAGATCTGTACAAAGGTTAAAAGATCAAATTCATTTTGAGTCTAGTAAATCGCCTCTGAACGCATTGTACTGGGGAAAACCTGTCAATTTGAGCATGTGTTTAAAGGGTATTATGAAACTTTTTCATCGCCAAGATCCTTGTTATTGTGTCCCAGGGCTTTGGTTTGCTTATTCATGAAGGCCCAGTGACATAAAAACGATAATGGATGACCTTGCATTTTCGTCAAAATTTCAACCATGGCCATAGGGACGGGTGAAAAAGCTCAAGTGATGTAGTTGGATGTTCCTTCAAATGGCCATAACTTCGTAGCCATGTGTCCTTGCGTGATGATTAAGACAGTTTTGGAAAGGTATTGAAGTGTTCTACAAGATCTGTACAAAGGTTAAAAGATCAAATTCATTTTGAGTCTAGTAAATCGCCTCTGAACGCATTGTACTGGGGAAAACCTGTCAATTTGAGCATGTGTTTAAAGGGTATTATGAAACTTTTTCATCGCCAAGATCCTTGTTATTGTGTCCCAGGGCTTTGGTTTGCTTATTCATGAAGGCCCAGTGACATAAAAACGATAATGGATGACCTTGCATTTTCGTCAAAATTTCAACCATGGCCATAGGGACGGGTGAAAAAGCTCAAGTGATGTAGTTGGATGTTCCTTCAAATGGCCATAACTTCGTAGCCATGTGTCCTTGCGTGATGATTAAGACAGTTTTGGAAAGGTATTGAAGTGTTCTACAAGATCTGTACAAAGGTTAAAAGATCAAATTCATTTTTAGTCTAGTAAATCGCCTCTGAACGCATTGTACTGGGGAAAACCTGTCAATTTGAGCATGTGTTTAAAGGGTATTATGAAACTTTTTCATCGCCAAGATCCTTGTTATTGTGTCCCAGGGCTTTGGTTTGCTTATTCATGAAGGCCCAGTGACATAAAAACGATAATGGATGACCTTGCATTTTCGTCAAAATTTCAACCATGGCCATAGGGACGGGTTAGAAAGCTCAAGTGATGTAGTTGGATGTTCCTTCAAATGGCCATAACTTCGTAGCCATGTGTCCTAGCATGATGATTAAGACAGTTTTGGAAAGGTATTGAAGTGTTCTACAAGATCTGTACAAAGGTTAAAAGATCAAATTCATTTTGAGTCTAGTAAATCGCCTCTGAACGCATTGTACTGGGGAAAACCTGTCAATTTGAGCATGTGTTTAAAGGGTATTATGAAACTTTTTCATCGCCAAGATCCTTGTTATTGTGTCCCAGGGCTTTGGTTTGCTTATTCATGAAGGCCCAGTGACATAAAAACGATAATGGATGACCTTGCATTTTCGTCAAAATTTCAACCATGGCCATAGGGACGGGTGAAAAAGCTCAAGTGATGTAGTTGGATGTTCCTTCAAATGGCCATAACTTCGTAGCCATGTGTCCTTGCGTGATGATTAAGACAGTTTTGGAAAGGTATTGAAGTGTTCTACAAGATCTGTACAAAGGTTAAAAGATCAAATTCATTTTTAGTCTAGTAAATCGCCTCTGAATGCATTGTACTCGGGAAAACCTGTCAATTTGAGCATGTGTTTAAAGGGTATTAAGAAACTTTTTCATCGCCAAGATCCTTGTTATTGTGTCCCAGGGCTTTGGTTTGCTTATTCATGAAGGCCCAATGACATAAAAACGATAATGGATGACCTTGCATTTTCGTCAAAATTTCAACCATGGCCATAGGGACGGGTGAAATAGCTCAAGTGATGTAGTTGGATGTTCCTTCAAATGGCCATAACCTCGTAGCCATGTGTCCTAGCGTGATGATTAAGACAGTTTTGGAAAGGTATTGAAGTGTTCTACAAGATCTGTACATTGATTGAAAGATCAAAGTCACTTTCAGTGTAGTAAATGGCCTCTGAATGCATTGTACTCGGGAAAACCTGTCAATTTGAGCATGTATTTAAAGGGTAAAGTGACCCATTATGAAACTTTTTCATCGCCAAGATCCTTGTTATTGTGTCCCAGGGCTTTGGTTTGCTTATTCATGAAGGCCCAATGACATAAAAACGATAATGGATGACCTTGCATTTTCGTCAAAATTTCAACCATGGCCATAGGGACGGGTGAAATAGCTCAAGTGATGTAGTTGGATGTTCCTTCAAATGGCCATAACCTCGTAGCCATGTGTCCTAGCGTGATGATTAAGACAGTTTTGGAAAGGTATTGAAGTGTTCTACAAGATCTGTACATTGATTGAAAGATCAAAGTCACTTTCAGTGTAGTAAATGGCCTCTGAATGCATTGTACTCGGGAAAACCTGTCAATTTGAGCATGTGTTTAAAGGGTATTATGAAACTTTTTCATCGCCAAGATCCTTGTTATTGTGTCCCAGGGCTTTGGTTTGCTTATTCATGAAGGCCCAATGACATAAAAACGATAATGGATGACCTTGCATTTTCGTCAAAATTTCAACCATGGCCATAGGGACGGGTGAAATAGCTCAAGTGATGTAGTTGGATGTTCCTTCAAATGGCCATAGCTTCGTAGCCATGTGACCTAGCGTGATGATTAAGACAGTTTTGGAAAGGTATTGAAGTGGTCTACAAAATCTGTACATAGGTTTAAAGATCAAATTCACTTTTAGTCTAGTAAATGGCCTCTGAATGCATTGTACTCGGGAAAACCTGTCAATTTGAGCATGTGTTTAAAGGGTATTATGAAACTTTTTCATCGCCAAGATCCTTGTTATTGTGTCCCAGGGCTTTGGTTTGCTTATTCATGAAGGCGCAATGACATAAAAACGATAATGGATGACCTTGCATTTTCGTCAAAATTTCAACCATGGCCATAGGGACGGGTTAGAAAGCTCAAGTGATGTAGTTGGATGTTCCTTCAAATGGCCATAACTTCGTAGCCATGTGTCCTTGCGTGATGATTAAGACAGTTTTGGAAAGGTATTGAAGTGTTCTACAAGATCTGTACAAAGGTTAAAAGATCAAATTCATTTTTAGTCTAGTAAATCGCCTCTGAATGCATTGTACTCGGGAAAACCTGTCGATTTGAGCATGTATTTAAAGGGTAAAGTGACCCATTATGAAACTTTTTCATCGCCAAGATCCTTGTTATTGTGTCCCAGGGCTTTGATTTGCTTATTCATGAAGGCCCAATGACATAAAAACGATAATGGATGACCTTGCATTTTCGTCAAAATTTCAACCATGGCCATAGGGACGGGTGAAATAGCTCAAGTGATGTAGTTGGATGTTCCTTCAAATGGCCATAACCTCGTAGCCATGTGTCCTAGCGTGATGATTAAGACAGTTTTGGAAAGGTATTGAAGTGTTCTACAAGATCTGTACATTGATTGAAAGATCAAAGTCACTTTCAGTGTAGTAAATGGCCTCTGAATGCATTGTACTCGGGAAAACCTGTCAATTTGAGCATGTATTTAAAGGGTAAAGTGACCCATTATGAAACTTTTTCATCGCCAAGATCCTTGTTATTGTGTCCCAGGGCTTTGGTTTGCTTATTCATGAAGGCCCAATGACATAAAAACGATAATGGATGACCTTGCATTTTCGTCCAAATTTCAACCATGGCCATAGGGACGGGTGAAAAAGCTCAAGTGATGTAGTTGGATGTTCCTTCAAATGGCCATAACTTCGTAGCCATGTGTCCTAGCGTGATGATTAAGACAGTTTTGGAAAGGTATTGAAGTGTTCTACAAGACCTGTACAAAGGTTAAAAGATCAAATTCATCTTTAGTCTAGTAAATCGCCTCTGAATGCATTGTACTCGGGAAAACCTGTCAATTTGAGCATGTGTTTAAAGGGTATTATGAAACTTTTTCATCGCCAAGATCCTTGTTATTGTGTCCCAGGGCTTTGGTTTGCTTATTCATGAAGGCCCAATGACATAAAAACGATAATGGATGACCTTGCATTTTCGTCAAAATTTCAACCATGGCCATAGGGACGGGTGAAATAGCTCAAGTGATGTAGTTGGATGTTCCTTCAAATGGCCATAGCTTCGTAGCCATGTGACCTAGCGTGATGATTAAGACAGTTTTGGAAAGGTATTGAAGTGGTCTACAAAATCTGTACATAGGTTTAAAGATCAAATTCACTTTTAGTCTAGTAAATGGCCTCTGAATGCATTGTACTCGGGAAAACCTGTCAATTTGAGCATGTGTTTAAAGGGTATTATGAAACTTTTTCATCGCCAAGATCCTTGTTATTGTGTCCCAGGGCTTTGGTTTGCTTATTCATGAAGGCGCAATGACATAAAAACGATAATGGATGACCTTGCATTTTCGTCAAAATTTCAACCATGGCCATAGGGACGGGTTAGAAAGCTCAAGTGATGTAGTTGGATGTTCCTTCAAATGGCCATAACTTCGTAGCCATGTGTCCTAGCATGATGATTAAGACAGTTTTGGAAAGGTATTGAAGTGTTCTACAAGATCTGTACATTGATTGAAAGATCAAATTCATTTTTAGTCTAGTAAATCGCCTCTGAATGCATTGTACTCGGGAAAACCTGTCAATTTGAGCATGTGTTTAAAGGGTATTATGAAACTTTTTCATCGCCAAGATCCTTGTTATTGTGTCCCAGGGCTTTGGTTTGCTTATTCATGAAGCCCCAATGACATAAGAACGATAATGGATGACCTTGCATTTTCGTCAAAATTTCAACCATGGCCATAGGGACGGGTTAGAAAGCTCAAGTGATGTAGTTGGATGTTCCTTCAAATGGCCATAACCTCGTAGCCATGTGTCCTAGCGTGATGATTAAGACAGTTTTGGAAAGGTATTGAAGTGGTCTACAAGATCTGTATATAGGTTTAAAGATCAAATTCACTTTTAGTCTAGTAAATGGCCTCTGAATGCATTGTACTCGGGAAAACCTGTCAATTTGAGCATGTGTTTAAAGGGTATTATGAAACTTTTTCATCGCCAAGATCCTTGTTATTGTGTCCCAGGGCTTTGGTTTGCTTATTCATGAAGGCCCAATGACATAAAAACGATAATGGATGACCTTGCATTTTCGTCAAAATTTCAACCATGGCCATAGGGACGGGTGAAATAGCTCAAGTGATGTAGTTGGATGTTCCTTCAAATGGCCATAACTTCGTAGCCATGTGTCCTTGCGTGATGATTAAGACAGTTTTGGAAAGGTATTGAAGTGTTCTACAAGATCTGTACAAAGGTTTAAAGATCCAAGTCACTTTTAGTGTAGTAAATGGCCTCTGAATGCATTGTACTCGGGAAAACCTGTCGATTTGAGCATGTATTTAAAGGGTAAAGTGACCCATTATGAAACTTTTTCATCGCCAAGATCCTTGTTATTGTGTCCCAGGGCTTTGATTTGCTTATTCATGAAGGCCCAATGACATAAAAACGATAATGGATGACCTTGCATTTTCGTCAAAATTTCAACCATGGCCATAGGGACGGGTGAAAAAGCTCAAGTGATGTAGTTGGATGTTCCTTCAAATGGCCATAACTTCGTAGCCATGTGTCCTTGCGTGATGATTAAGACAGTTTTGGAAAGGTATTGAAGTGTTCTACAAGATCTGTACAAAGGTTAAAAGATCAAATTCATTTTTAGTCTAGTAAATCGCCTCTGAATGCATTGTACTCGGGAAAACCTGTCAATTTGAGCATGTGTTTAAAGGGTATTATGAAACTTTTTCATCGCCAAGATCCTTGTTATTGTGTCCCAGGGCTTTGGTTTGCTTATTCATGAAGGCCCAATGACATAAAAACGATAATGGATGACCTTGCATTTTCGTCAAAATTTCAACCATGGCCATAGGGACGGGTGAAAAAGCTCAAGTGATGTAGTTGGATGTTCCTTCAAATGGCCATAACTTCGTAGCCATGTGTCCTTGCGTGATGATTAAGACAGTTTTGGAAAGGTATTGAAGTGTTCTACAAGATCTGTACAAAGGTTAAAAGATCAAATTCATTTTTAGTCTAGTAAATCGCCTCTGAATGCATTGTACTCGGGAAAACCTGTCGATTTGAGCATGTATTTAAAGGGTATTATGAAACATTTTCATCGCCAAGATCCTTGTTATTGTGTCCCAGGGCTTTGATTTGCTTATTCATGAAGGCGCAATGACATAAAAACGATAATGGATGACCTTGCATTTTCGTCAAAATTTCAACCATGGCCATAGGGACGGGTGAAATAGCTCAAGTGATGTAGTTGGATGTTCCTTCAAATGGCCATAACTTCGTAGCCATGTGTCCTTGCGTGATGATTAAGACAGGTTTGGAAAGGTATTGAAGTGTTCTACAAGATCTGTTTAAAGGTTAAAAGATCAAATTCATTTTTAGTCTAGTAAATCGCCTCTGAATGCATTGTACTCGGGAAAACCTGTCAATTTGAGCATGTGTTTAAAGGGTATTATGAAACTTTTTCATCGCCAAGATCCTTGTTATTGTGTCCCAGGGCTTTGGTTTGCTTATTCATGAAGGCCCAATGACATAAAAACGATAATGGATGACCTTGCATTTTCGTCAAAATTTCAACCATGGCCATAGGGACGGGTGAAAAAGCTCAAGTGATGTAGTTGGATGTTCCTTCAAATGGCCATAACTTCGTAGCCATGTGTCCTTGCGTGATGATTAAGACAGTTTTGGAAAGGTATTGAAGTGTTCTACAAGATCTGTACAAAGGTTAAAAGATCAAATTCATTTTTAGTCTAGTAAATCGCCTCTGAATGCATTGTACTCGGGAAAACCTGTCAATTTGAGCATGTGTTTAAAGGGTAATATGACCCATTATGAAACTTTTTCATCGCCAAGATCCTTGTCATTGTGTCCCAGGGCTTTGGTTTGCTTATTCATGAAGCCCCAATGACATAAGAACGATAATGGATGACCTTGCATTTTCGTCAAAATTTCAACCATGGCCATAGGGACGGGTGAAATAGCTCAAGTGATGTAGTTGGATGTTCCTTCAAATGGCCATAGCTTCGTAGCCATGTGGCCTAGCGTGATGATTAAGACAGTTTTGGAAAGGTATTGAAGTGTTCTACAAGATCTGTACATTGATTGAAAGATCAAAGTCACTTTCAGTGTAGTAAATGGCCTCTGAATGCATTGTACTCGGGAAAACCTGTCGATTTGAGTATGTATTTAAAGGGTAAAGTGACCCATTATGAAACTTTTTCATCGCCAAGATCCTTGTTATTGTGTCCCAGGGCTTTGGTTTGCTTATTCATGAAGCCCCAATGACATAAGAACGATAATGGATGACCTTGCATTTTCGTCAAAATTTCAACCATGGCCATAGGGACGGGTTAGAAAGCTCAAGTGATGTAGTTGGATGTTCCTTCAAATGGCCATAACTTCGTAGCCATGTGTCCTAGCATGATGATTAAGACAGTTTTGGAAAGGTATTGAAGTGCTCTACAAGATCTGTACAAAGGTTAAAAGATCAAAGTCATTTTTAGTGTAGTAAATGGCCTCTGAATGCATTGTACTCGGGAAACCCTTTTGATTTGAGCATGTGTTTAAAGGGTATTATGAAACTTTTTCATCGCCAAGATCCTTGTTATTGTGTCCCAGGGCTTTGGTTTGCTTATTCATGAAGGCCCAATGACATAAAAACGATAATGGATGACCTTGCATTTTCGTCAAAATTTCAACCATGGCCATAGGGACGGGTGAAATAGCTCAAGTGATGTAGTTGGATGTTCCTTCAAATGGCCATAGCTTCGTAGCCATGTGGCCTAGCGTGATGATTAAGACAGTTTTGGAAAGGTATTGAAGTGATCTACAAGATCTGTACATAGGTTTAAAGATCAAAGTCACTTTTAGTGTAGTAAATGGCCTCTGAATGCATTGTACTCGGGAAACCCTGTCAATTTGAGCATGTGTTTAAAGGGTATTATGAAACTTTTTCATCGCCAAGATCCTTGTTATTGTGTCCCAGGGCTTTGGTTTGCTTATTCATGAAGCCCCAATGACATAAGAACGATAATGGATGACCTTGCATTTTCGTCAAAATTTCAACCATGGCCATAGGACGGGTTAGAAAGCTCAAGTGATGTAGTTGGATGTTCCTTCAAATGGCCATAACTTCGTAGCCATGTGTCCTAGCATGATGATTAAGACAGTTTTGGAAAGGTATTGAAGTGGTCTACAAGATTTGTACAAAGGTTAAAAGATCAAAGTCATTATTAGTGTAGTAAATGGCCTCTGAATGCATTGTACTCGGGAAACCCTGTCAATTTGAGCATGTGTTTAAAGGGTAATATGACCCATTATGAAACTTTTTCATCGCCAAGATCCTTGTTATTGTGTCCCAGGGCTTTGGTTTGCTTATTCATGAAGCCCCAATGACATAAGAACGATAATGGATGACCTTGCATTTTCGTCAAAATTTCAACCATGGCCATAGGGACGGGTTAGAAAGCTCAAGTGATGTAGTTGGATGTTCCTTCAAATGGCCATAACTTCGTAGCCATGTGTCCTAGCATGATGATTAAGACAGTTTTGGAAAGGTATTGAAGTGGTCTACAAGATCTGTACATAGGTTTAAAGATCAAAGTCATTTTTAGTGTAGTAAATGGCCTCTGAATGCATTGTACTCGGGAAACCCTGTCAATTTGAGCATGTGTTTAAAGGGTAATATGACCCATTATGAAACTTTTTCATCGCCAAGATCCTTGTTATTGTGTCCCAGGGCTTTGGTTTGCTTATTCATGAAGCCCCAATGACATAAGAACGATAATGGATGACCTTGCATTTTCGTCAAAATTTCAACCATGGCCATAGGGACGGGTGAAATAGCTCAAGTGATGTAGTTGGATGTTCCTTCAAATGGCCATAACCTCGTAGCCATGTGTCCTAGCGTGATGATTAAGACAGTTTTGGAAAGGTATTGAAGTGGTCTACAAGATCTGTATATAGGTTTAAAGATCAAATTCACTTTTAGTCTAGTAAATGGCCTCTGAATGCATTGTACTCGGGAAAACCTGTCAATTTGAGCATGTGTTTAAAGGGTATTATGAAACTTTTTCATCGCCAAGATCCTTGTTATTGTGTCCCAGGGCTTTGGTTTGCTTATTCATGAAGGCCCAATGACATAAAAACGATAATGGATGACCTTGCATTTTCGTCAAAATTTCAACCATGGCCATAGGGACGGGTGAAATAGCTCAAGTGATGTAGTTGGATGTTCCTTCAAATGGCCATAACTTCGTAGCCATGTGTCCTAGCGTGATGATTGAGACAGTTTTGGGAAGGTATTGAAGTGGTCTACAAGATCTGCGCATAGGTTTAAAGATCAGAGTCACTGGTAGCCTAGTAAATGGCCTCTGAATGCATTGTACTCGGGAAAACCTGTCAATTTGAGCATGTGTTTAAAGGGTATTATGAAACTTTTTCATCGCCAAGATCCTTGTTATTGTGTCCCAGGGCTTTGGTTTGCTTATTCATGAAGGCCCAATGACATAAAAACGATAATGGATGACCTTGCATTTTCGTCAAAATTTCAACCATGGCCATAGGGACGGGTGAAAAAGCTCAAGTGATGTAGTTGGATGTTCCTTCAAATGGCCATAACTTCGTAGCCATGTGTCCTTGCGTGATGATTAAGACAGTTTTGGAAAGGTATTGAAGTGTTCTACAAGATCTGTACAAAGGTTGAAAGATCAAAGTCATTTTTAGTGTAGTAAATGGCCTCTGAATGCATTGTACTCGGGAAACCCTGTCAATTTGAGCATGTATTTAAAGGGTAAAGTGACCCATTATGAAACTTTTTCATCGCCAAGATCCTTGTTATTGTGTCCCAGGGCTTTGATTTGCTTATTCATGAAGGCCCAATGACATAAAAACGATAATGGATGACCTTGCATTTTCGTCAAAATTTCAACCATGGCCATAGGGACGGGTGAAATAGCTCAAGTGATGTAGTTGGATGTTCCTTCAAATGGCCATAACTTCGTAGCCATGTGTCCTTGCGTGATGATTAAGACAGTTTTGGAAAGGTATTGAAGTGTTCTACAAGATCTGTACAAAGGTTAAAAGATCAAAGTCACTTTCAGTGTAGTAAATGGCCTCTGAATGCATTGTACTCGGGAAAACCTGTCGATTTGAGCATGTATTTAAAGGGTAAAGTGACCCATTATGAAACTTTTTCATCGCCAAGATCCTTGTTATTGTGTCCCAGGGCTTTGGTTTGCTTATTCATGAAGGCCCAATGACATAAAAACGATAATGGATGACCTTGCATTTTCGTCAAAATTTCAACCATGGCCATAGGGACGGGTGAAATAGCTCAAGTGATGTAGTTGGATGTTCCTTCAAATGGCCATAGCTTCGTAGCCATGTGGCCTAGCGTGATGATTAAGACAGTTTTGGAAAGGTATTGAAGTGGTCTAGAAGATCTGTACATTGATTGAAAGATCAAAGTCACTTTCAGTGTAGTAAATGGCCTCTGAATGCATTGTACTCGGGAAAACCTGTCGATTTGAGCATGTATTTAAAGGGTAAAGTGACCCATTATGAAACTTTTTCATCGCCAAGATCCTTGTTATTGTGTCCCAGGGCTTTGGTTTGCTTATTCATGAAGGCCCAATGACATAAAAACGATAATGGATGACCTTGCATTTTCGTCAAAATTTCAACCATGGCCATAGGGACGGGTGAAATAGCTCAAGTGATGTAGTTGGATGTTCCTTCAAATGGCCATAACCTCGTAGCCATGTGTCCTAGCGTGATGATTAAGACAGTTTTGGAAAGGTATTGAAGTGGTCTAGAAGATCTGTACATTGATTGAAAGATCAAAGTCACTTTCAGTGTAGTAAATGGCCTCTGAATGCATTGTACTCGGGAAAACCTGTCGATTTGAGCATGTATTTAAAGGGTAAAGTGACCCATTATGAAACTTTTTCATCGCCAAGATCCTTGTTATTGTGTCCCAGGGCTTTGGTTTGCTTATTCATGAAGGCCCAATGACATAAAAACGATAATGGATGACCTTGCATTTTCGTCAAAATTTCAACCATGGCCATAGGGACGGGTGAAATAGCTCAAGTGATGTAGTTGGATGTTCCTTCAAATGGCCATAACCTCGTAGCCATGTGTCCTAGCGTGATGATTAAGACAGTTTTGGAAAGGTATTGAAGTGGTCTAGGAGATCTGTACATTGATTGAAAGATCAAAGTCACTTTCAGTGTAGTAAATGGCCTCTGAATGCATTGTACTCGGGAAAACCTGTCGATTTGAGCATGTATTTAAAGGGTATTATGAAACTTTTTCATCGCCAAGATCCTTGTTATTGTGTCCCAGGGCTTTGGTTTGCTTATTCATGAAGGCCCAATGACATAAAAACGATAATGGATGACCTTGCATTTTCGTCAAAATTTCAACCATGGCCATAGGGACGGGTGAAATAGCTCAAGTGATGTAGTTGGATGTTCCTTCAAATGGCCATAACTTCGTAGCCATGTGTCCTTGCGTGATGATTAAGACAGTTTTGGAAAGGTGTTGAAGTGTTCTACAAGATCTGTACAAAGGTTAAAAGATCAAATTCATTTTTAGTCTAGTAAATCGCCTCTGAATGCATTGTACTCGGGAAAACCTGTCGATTTGAGCATGTATTTAAAGGGTATTATGAAACTTTTTCATCGCCAAGATCCTTGTTATTGTGTCCCAGGGCTTTGGTTTGCTTATTCATGAAGGCCCAGTGACATAAAAACGATAATGGATGACCTTGCATTTTCGTCAAAATTTCAACCATGGCCATAGGGACGGTTGAAAAAGGTCAAGTGATGTAGTTGGATGTTCCTTCAAATGGCCATAACTTCGTAGCCATGTGTCCTTGCGTGATGATTAAGACAGGTTTGGAAAGGTATTGAAGTGGTCTACAAGATTTGTACATTGATTGAAAGATCAAAGTCACTTTCAGTGTAGTAAATGGCCTCTGAATGCATTGTACTCGGGAAAACCTGTCGATTTGAGCATGTATTTAAAGGGTAAAGTGACCCATTATGAAACTTTTTCATCGCCAAGATCCTTGTTATTGTGTCCCAGGGCTTTGGTTTGCTTATTCATGAAGGCCCAATGTCATAAAAACGATAATGGATGACCTTGCATTTTCGTCAAAATTTCAACCATGGCCATAGGGACGGGTGAAAAAGCTCAAGTGATGTAGTTGGATGTTCCTTCAAATGGCCATAACTTCGTAGCCATGTGTCCTTGCGTGATGATTAAGACAGTTTTGGAAAGGTATTGAAGTGTTCTACAAGATCTGTACAAAGGTTAAAAGATCAAATTCATTTTTAGTCTAGTAAATCGCCTCTGAATGCATTGTACTCGGGAAAACCTGTCAATTTGAGCATGTGTTTAAAGGGTATTATGAAACTTTTTCATCACCAAGATCCTTGTTATTGTGTCCCAGGGCTTTGATTTGCTTATTCATGAAGGCCCAATGACATAAAAACGATAATGGATGACCTTGCATTTTCGTCAAAATTTCAACCATGGCCATAGGGACGGGTGAAATAGCTCAAGTGATGTAGTTGGATGTTCCTTCAAATGGCCATAACTTCGTAGCCATGTGGCCTAGCATGATGATTAAGACAGTTTTGGAAAGGTATTGAAGTAGTATAGAAGATCTGTACATAGGTTTAAAGATCAAAGTCACTTTTAATGTAGTAAATGGCCTCTGAATGCATTGTACTCGGGAAAACCTGTCAATTTGAGCATGTGTTTAAAGGGTATTATGAAACTTTTTCATCGCCAAGATCCTTGTTATTGTGTCCCAGGGCTTTGGTTTGCTTATTCATGAAGGCCCAATGACATAAAAACGATAATGGATGACCTTGCATTTTCGTCAAAATTTCAACCATGGCCATAGGGACGGGTGAAATAGCTCAAGTGATGTAGTTGGATGTTCCTTCAAATGGCCATAACTTCGTAGCCATCTGTCCTTGCGTGATGATTAAGACAGTTTTGGAAAGGTATTGAAGTGGTCTACAAGATCTGTACATAGGTTTAAAGATCAAATTCACTTTTAGTCTAGTAAATGGCCTCTGAATGCATTGTACTCGGGAAAACCTGTCAATTTGAGCATGTGTTTAAAGGGTATTATGAAACTTTTTCATCGCCAAGATCCTTGTTATTGTGTCCCAGGGCTTTGATTTGCTTATTCATGAAGGCCCAATGACATAAAAACGATAATGGATGACCTTGCATTTTCGTCAAAATTTCAACCATGGCCAAAGGGACGGGTGAAATAGCTCAAGCGATGTAGTTGGATGTTCCTTCAAATGGCCATAACTTCGTAGCCATGTGTCCTAGCATGATGATTAAGACAGTTTTGGAAAGGTATTGAAGTGTTCTACAAGATCTGTACAAAGGTTAAAAGATCAAATTCATTTTTAGTCTAGTAAATCGCATCTGAATGCATTGTACTCGGGAAAACCTGTCGATTTGAGCATGTATTTAAAGGGTAAAGTGACCCATTATGAAACTTTTTCATCGCCAAGATCCTTGTTATTGTGTCCCAGGGCTTTGATTTGCTTATTCATGAAGGCCCAATGACATAAAAACGATAATGGATGACCTTGCATTTTCGTCAAAATTTCAACCATGGCCATAGGGACGGGTGAAATAGCTCAAGTGATGTAGTTGGATGTTCCTTCAAATGGCCATAACTTCGTAGCCATGTGTCTTAGCGTGATGATTGAGACAGTTTTGGGAAGGTATTGAAGTGGTCTACAAGATCTGTACAAAGGTTAAAAGATCAAATTCATTTTTAGTCTAGTAAATCGCATCTGAATGCATTGTACTCGGGAAAACCTGTCGATTTGAGCATGTATTTAAAGGGTAAAGTGACCCATTATGAAACTTTTTCATCGCCAAGATCCTTGTTATTGTGTCCCAGGGCTTTGGTTTGCTTATTCATGAAGGCCCAATGACATAAAAACGATAATGGATGACCTTGCATTTTCGTCAAAATTTCAACCATGGCCATAGGGACGGGTGAAATAGCTCAAGTGATGTAGTTGGATGTTCCTTCAAATGGCCATAACTTCGTAGCCATGTGTCCTTGCGTGATGATTAAGACAGTTTTGGAAAGGTATTGAAGTGTTCTACAAGATCTGTACAAAGGTTAAAAGATCAAATTCATTTTTAGTCTAGTAGATCGCCTCTGAATGCATTGTGCTCGGGAAAACCTGTTAATTTGAGCATGTGTTTAAAGGGTATTATGAAACTTTTTCATCGCCAAGATCCTTGTTATTGTGTCCCAGGGCTTTGGTTTGCTTATTCATGAAGGCCCAGTGACATAAAAACGATAATGGATGACCTTGCATTTTCGTCAAAATTTCAACCATGACCATAGGGACGGGTGAAATAGCTCAAGTGATGTAGTTGGATGTTCCTTCAAATGGCCATAACTTCGTAGCCATGTGTCCTAGCATGATGATTAAGACAGTTTTGGAAAGGTATTGAAGTGTTCTACAAGATCTGTACAAAGGTTAAAAGATCAAATTCATTTTTAGTCTAGTAAATCGCCTCTGAATGCATTGTACTCGGGAAAACCTGTCAATTTGAGCATGTGTTTAAAGGGTATTATGAAACTTTTTCATCGCCAAGATCCTTGTTATTGTGTCCCAGGGCTTTGGTTTGCTTATTTATGAAGGCCCAATGACATAAAAACGATAATGGATGACCTTGCATTTTCGTCAAAATTTCAACCATGGCCATAGGGACGGGTGAAAAAGCTCAAGTGATGTAGTTGGATGTTCCTTCAAATGGCCATAACTTCGTAGCCATGTGTCCTTGCGTGATGATTAAGACAGTTTTGGAAAGGTATTGAAGTGTTTTACAAGATCTGTACAAAGGTTAAAAGATCAAATTCATGTTTAGTCTAGTAAATCGCCTCTGAATGCATTGTACTCGGGAAAACCTGTCAATTTGAGCATGTGTTTAAAGGGTATTATGAAACTTTTTCATCGCCAAGATCCTTGTTATTGTGTCCCAGGGCTTTGGTTTGCTTATTCATGAAGGCCCAATGACATAAAAACGATAATGGATGACCTTGCATTTTCGTCAAAATTTCAACCATGGCCATAGGGACGGGTGAAAAAGGTCAAGTGATGTAGTTGGATGTTCCTTCAAATGGCCATAACTTCGTAGCCATGTGTCCTTGCGTGATGATTAAGACAGTTTTGGAAAGGTATTGAAGTGTTCTACAAGATCTGTACAAAGGTTAAAAGAACAAATTCATTTTTAGTCTAGTAAATCGCCTCTGAATGCATTGTACTCGGGAAAACCTGTCAATTTGAGCATGTGTTTAAAGGGTATTATGAAACTTTTTCATCGCCAAGATCCTTGTTATTGTGTCCCAGGGCTTTGGTTTGCTTATTCATGAAGGCCCAGTGACATAAAAACGATAATGGATGACCTTGCATTTTCGTCAAAATTTCAACCATGGCCATAGGGACGGGTTAGAAAGCTCAAGTGATGTAGTTGGATGTTCCTTCAAATGGCCATAACTTCGTAGCCATGTGTCCTAGCATGATGATTAAGACAGTTTTGGAAAGATATTGAAGTGTTCTACAAGATCTGTACAAAGGTTAAAAGATCAAATTCATGTTTAGTCTAGTAAATCGCCTCTGAATGCATTGTACTCGGGAAAACCTGTCAATTTGAGCATGTGTTTAAAGGGTATTATGAAACTTTTTCATCGCCAAGATCCTTGTTATTGTGTCCCAGGGCTTTGGTTTGCTTATTCATGAACGCCCAATGGCATAAGAACGATAATGAATGACCTTGCATTTTCGTCAAAATTTCAACCATGGCCATAGGGACGGGTTAGAAAGCTCAAGTGATGTAGTTGGATGTTCCTTCAAATGGCCATAACTTCGTAGCCATGTGTCCTTGCGTGATGATTAAGACAGTTTTGGAAAGGTATTGAAGTGGTCTACAAGATCTATACATAGGTTTAAAGATCAAATTCACTTTTAGTCTAGTAAATGGCCTCTGAATGCATTGTACTCGGGAAAACCTGTCAATTTGAGCATGTGTTTAAAGGGTATTATGAAACTTTTTCATCGCCAAGATCCTTGTTATTGTGTCCCAGGGCTTTGGTTTGCTTATTCATGAAGGCGCAATGACATAAAAACGATAATGGATGACCTTGCATTTTCGTCAAAATTTCAACCATGGCCATAGGGACGGGTTAGAAAGCTCAAGTGATGTAGTTGGATGTTCCTTCAAATGGCCATAACTTCGTAGCCATGTGTCCTAGCATGATGATTAAGACAGTTTTGGAAAGGTATTGAAGTGTTCTACAAGATCTGTACAAAGGTTAAAAGATCAAATTCATTTTTAGTCTAGTAAATCGCCTCTGAATGCATTGTACTCGGGAAAACCTGTCAATTTGAGCATGTGTTTAAAGGGTATTATGAAACTTTTTCATCGCCAAGATCCTTGTTATTGTGTCCCAGGGCTTTGGTTTGCTTATTCATGAAGGCCCAATGACATAAAAACGATAATGGATGACCTTGCATTTTCGTCAAAATTTCAACCATGGCCATAGGGACGGGTTAGAAAGCTCAAGTGATGTAGTTGGATGTTCCTTCAAATGGCCATAACTTCGTAGCCATGTGTCCTTGCGTGATGATTAAGACAGTTTTGGAAAGGTATTGAAGTGTTCTACAAGATCTGTACAAAGGTTAAAAGATCAAATTCATTTTTAGTCTAGTAAATCGCCTCTGAATGCATTGTACTCGGGAAAACCTGTCAATTTGAGCATGTGTTTAAAGGGTATTATGAAACTTTTTCATCGCCAAGATCCTTGTTATTGTGTCCCAGGGCTTTGGTTTGCTTATTCATGAAGGCGCAATGACATAAAAACGATAATGGATGACCTTGCATTTTCGTCAAAATTTCAACCATGGCCATAGGGACGGGTTAGAAAGCTCAAGTGATGTAGTTGGATGTTCCTTCAAATGGCCATAACTTCGTAGCCATGTGTCCTAGCATGATGATTAAGATAGTTTTGGAAAGGTATTGAAGTGTTCTACAAGATCTGTACATAGGTTTAAAGATCAAATTCACTTTTAGTCTAGTAAATGGCCTCTGAATGCATTGTACTCGGGAAAACCTGTCAATTTGAGCATGTGTTTAAAGGGTATTATGAAACTTTTTCATCGCCAAGATCCTTGTTATTGTGTCCCAGGGCTTTGGTTTGCTTATTCATGAAGGCCCAATGACATAAAAACGATAATGGATGACCTTGCATTTTCATCAAAATTTCAACCATGGCCATAGGGACGGGTGAAATAGCTCAAGTGATGTAGTTGGATGTTCCTTCAAATGGCCATAACTTCGTAGCCATGTGTCCTTGCGTGATGATTAAGACAGTTTTGGAAAGGTATTGAAGTGTTCTACAAGATCTGTACAAAGGTTAAAAGATCAAATTCATTTTTAGTCTAGTAAATCGCCTCTGAATGCATTATACTCGGGAAAACCTGTCAATTTGAGCATGTGTTTAAAGGGTATTATGAAACTTTTTCATCGCCAAGATCCTTGTTATTGTGTCCCAGGGCTTTGGTTTGCTTATTCATGAAGGTGCAATGACATAAAAACGATAATGGATGACCTTGCATTTTCGTCAAAATTTCAACCATGGCCATAGGGACGGGTGAAAAAGCTCAAGTGATGTAGTTGGATGTTCCTTCAAATGGCCATAACTTCGTAGCCATGTGTCCTTGCGTGATGATTAAGACAGTTTTGGAAAGGTATTGAAGTGGTCTACAAGATCTGTACATTGATTGAAAGATCAAAGTCACTTTCAGTGTAGTAAATGGCCTCTGAATGCATTGTACTCGGGACAACCTGTCGATTTGCGCATGTATTTAAAGGGTATAGTGACCCATTATGAAACTTTTTCATCGCCAAGATCCTTGTTATTGTGTCCCAGGGCTTTGATTTGCTTATTCATGAAGGCCCAATGACATTAAAACGATAATGGATGACCTTGCATTTTCGTCAAAATTTCAACCATGGCCAAAGGGACGGGTGAAATAGCTCAAGTGATGTAGTTGGATGTTCCTTCAAATGGCCATAACCTCGTAGCCATGTGTCCTAGCGTGATGATTAAGACAGTTTTGGAAAGGTATTGAAGTGGTCTACAAGATCTGTACATTGATTGAACGATCAAAGTCACTTTCAGTGTAGTAAATGGCCTCTGAATGCATTGTACTCGGGAAAACCTGTCGATTTGAGCATGTGTTTAAAGGGTATTATGAAACTTTTTCATCGCCAAGATCCTTGTTATTGTGTCCCAGGGCTTTGGTTTGCTTATTCATGAAGGCCCAATGACATAAAAACGATAATGGATGACCTTGCATTTTCGTCAAAATTTCAACCATGGCCATAGGGACGGGTGAAAAAGCTCAAGTGATGTAGTTGGATGTTCCTTCAAATGGCCATAACTTCGTAGCCATGTGTCCTTGCGTGATGATTAAGACAGTTTTGGAAAGGTATTGAAGTGTTCTACAAGATCTGTACATTGATTGAAAGATCAAAGTCACTTTCAGTGTAGTAAATGGCCTCTGAATGCATTGTACTCAGGACAACCTGTCGATTTGCGCATGTATTTAAAGGGTATAGTGACCCATTATGAAACTTTTTCATCGCCAAGATCCTTGTTATTGTGTCCCAGGGCTTTGATTTGCTTATTCATGAAGGCTCAATGACATTAAAACGATAATGGATGACCTTGCATTTTCGTCAAAATTTCAACCATGGCCAAAGGGACGGGTGAAATAGCTCAAGTGATGTAGTTGGATGTTCCTTCAAATGGCCATAACCTCGTAGCCATGTGTCCTAGCGTGATGATTAAGACAGTTTTGGAAAGGTATTGAAGTGTTCTACAAGATCTGTACAAAGGTTAAAAGAACAAATTCATTTTTAGTCTAGTAAATCGCCTCTGAATGCATTGTACTCGGGAAAACCTGTCAATTTGAGCATGTGTTTAAAGGGTATTATGAAACTTTTTCATCGCCAAGATCCTTGTTATTGTGTCCCAGGGCTTTGGTTTGCTTATTCATGAAGGCCCAATGACATAAAAACGATAATGGATGACCTTGCATTTTCGTCAAAATTTCAACCATGGCCATAGGGACGGGTGAAATAGCTCAAGTGATGTAGTTGGATGTTCCTTCAAATGGCCATAACTTCGTAGCCATGTGTCCTAGCATGATGATTAAGACAGTTTTGGAAAGGTATTGAAGTGGTCTACAAGATCTGTACATCGGTTTAAAGATCAAATTCACTTTTAGTCTAGTAAATGGCCTCTGAATGCATTGTACTCGGGAAAACCTGTCAATTTGAGCATGTGTTTAAAGGGTATTATGAAACTTTTTCATCGCCAAGATCCTTGTTATTGTGTCCCAGGGCTTTGGTTTGCTTATTCATGAAGGCCCAATGACATAAAAACGATAATGGATGACCTTGCATTTTCGTCAAAATTTCAACCATGGCCATAGGGACGGGTGAAATAGCTCAAGTGATGTAGTTGGATGTTCCTTCAAATGGCCATAACTTCGTAGCCATGTGTCCTTGCGTGATGATTAAGACAGTTTTGGAAAGGTATTGAAGTGTTCTACAAGATCTGTACAAAGGTTAAAAGATCAAATTCATTTTTAGTCTAGTAAATCGCCTCTGAATGCATTGTACTCGGGAAAACCTGTCAATTTGAGCATGTGTTTAAAGGGTATTATGAAACTTTTTCATCGCCAAGATCCTTGTTATTGTGTCCCAGGGCTTTGGTTTGCTTATTCATGAAGGCCCAATGACATAAAAACGATAATGGATGACCTTGCATTTTCGTCAAAATTTCAACCATGGCCATAGGGACGGGTGAAAAAGCTCAAGTGATGTAGTTGGATGTTCCTTCAAATGGCCATAACTTCGTAGCCATGTGTCCTTGCGTGATGATTAAGACAGTTTTGGAAAGGTATTGAAGTGGTCTACAAGATCTGTACATAGGTTTAAAGATCAAATTCACTTTTAGTCTAGTAAATCGCCTCTGAATGCATTGTACTCGGGAAAACCTGTCAATTTGAGCATGTGTTTAAAGGGTATTATGAAACTTTTTCATCGCCAAGATCCTTGTTATTGTGTCCCAGGGCTTTGGTTTGCTTATTCATGAAGGCCCAATGACATAAAAACGATAATGGATGACCTTGCATTTTCGTCAAAATTTCAACCATGGCCATAGGGACGGGTGAAATAGCTCAAGTGATGTAGTTGGATGTTCCTTCAAATGGCCATAACTTCGTAGCCATGTGTCCTTGCGTGATGATTAAGACAGTTTTGGAAAGGTATTGAAGTGGTCTACAAGATCTGTACATAGGTTTAAAGATCAAATTCACTTTTAGTCTAGTAAATGGCCTCTGAATGCATTGTACTCGGGAAAACCTGTCAATTTGAGCATGTGTTTAAAGGGTATTATGAAACTTTTTCATCGCCAAGATCCTTGTTATTGTGTCCCAGGGCTTTGGTTTGCTTATTCATGAAGGCCCAATGACATAAAAACGATAATGGATGACCTTGCATTTTCGTCAAAATTCCAACCATGGCCATAGGGACGGGTGAAATAGCTCAAGTGATGTAGTTGGATGTTCCTTCAAATGGCCATAACTTCGTAGCCATGTGTCCTTGCGTGATGATTAAGACAGTTTTGGAAAGGTATTGAAGTGGTCTACAAGATCTGTACATTGATTGAACGATCAAAGTCACTTTCAGTGTAGTAAATCGCCTCTGAATGCATTGTACTCGGGAAAACCTGTCGATTTGAGCATGTATTTAAAGGGTAAAGTGACCCATTATGAAACTTTTTCATCGCCAAGATCCTTGTTATTGTGTCCCAGGGCTTTGATTTGCTTATTCATGAAGGCCCAATTACATTAAAACGATAATGGATGACCTTGCATTTTCGTCGAAATTTCAACCATGGCCAAAGGGACGGGTGAAATAGCTCAAGTGATGTAGTTGGATGTTCCTTCAAATGGCCATAACCTCGTAGCCATGTGTCCTAGCGTGATGATTAAGACAGTTTTGGAAAGGTATTGAAGTGGTCTACAAGATCTGTACAAAGGTTAAAAGATCAAATTCACTTTTAGTCTAGTAAATGGCCTCTGAATGCATTGTACTCGGGAAAACCTGTCAATTTGAGCATGTGTTTAAAGGGTATTATGAAACTTTTTCATCGCCAAGATCCTTGTTATTGTGTCCCAGGGCTTTGGTTTGCTTATTCATGAAGGCCCAGTGACATAAAAACGATAATGGATGACCTTGCATTTTCGTCAAAATTTCAACCATGGCCATAGGGACGGGTGAAATAGCTCAAGTGATGTAGTTGGATGTTCCTTCAAATGGCCATAACTTCGTAGCCATGTGTCCTTGCGTGATGATTAAGACAGTTTTGGAAAGGTATTGAAGTGGTCTACAAGATCTGTACATAGGTTTAAAGATCAAATTCACTTTTAGTCTAGTAAATGGCCTCTGAATGCATTGTACTCGGGAAAACCTGTCAATTTGAGCATGTGTTTAAAGGGTATTATGAAACTTTTCAATCGCCAAGATCCTTGTTATTGTGTCCCAGGGCTTTGGTTTGCTTATTCATGAAGGCCCAATGACATAAAAACGATAATGGATGACCTTGCATTTTCGTCAAAATTTCAACCATGGCCATAGGGACGGGTGAAATAGCTCAAGTGATGTAGTTGGATGTTCCTTCAAATGGCCATAACTTCGTAGCCATGTGTCCTAGCATGATGATTAAGACAGTTTTGGAAAGGTATTAAAGTGTTCTAAAAGATCTGTACAAAGGTTAAAAGATCAAATTCATTTTTAGTCTAGTAAATCGCATCTGAATGCATTGTACTCGGGAAAACCTGTCAATTGGAGCATGTGTTTAAAGGGTATTATGAAACTTTTTCATCGCCAAGATCCTTGTTATTGTGTCCCAGGGCTTTGGTTTGCTTATTCATGAAGGCCCAGTGACATAAAAACGATAATGGATGACCTTGCATTTTCGTCAAAATTTCAACCATGGCCATAGCGACGGGTGAAATAGCTCAAGTGATGTAGTTGGATGTTCCTTCAAATGGCCATAACCTCGTAGCCATGTGTCCTAGCGTGATGATTAAGACAGTTTTGGAAAGGTATTGAAGTGGTCTACAAGATCTGTACATTGATTGAACGATCAAAGTCACTTTCAGTGTAGTAAATCGCCTCTGAATGCATTGTACTCGGGAAAACCTGTCGATTTGAGCATGTATTTAAAGGGTAAAGTGACCCATTATGAAACTTTTTCATCGCCAAGATCCTTGTTATTGTGTCCCAGGGCTTTGATTTGCTTATTCATGAAGGCCCAATTACATTAAAACGATAATGGATGACCTTGCATTTTCGTCGAAATTTCAACCATGGCCAAAGGGACGGGTGAAATAGCTCAAGTGATGTAGTTGGATGTTCCTTCAAATGGCCATAACCTCGTAGCCATGTGTCCTAGCGTGATGATTAAGACAGTTTTGGAAAGGTATTGAAGTGGTCTACAAGATCTGTACAAAGGTTTAAAGATCAAATTCACTTTTAGTCTAGTAAATGGCCTCTGAATGCATTGTACTCGGGACAACCTGTCGATTTGCGCATGTATTTAAAGGGTATAGTGACCCATTATGAAACTTTTTCATCGCCAAGATCCTTGTTATTGTGTCCCAGGGCTTTGATTTGCTTATTCATGAAGGCCCAATTACATTAAAACGATAATGGATGACCTTGCATTTTCGTCAAAATTTCAACCATGGCCAAAGGGACGGGTGAAATAGCTCAAGTGATGTAGTTGGATGTTCCTTCAAATGGCCATAACCTCGTAGCCATGTGTCCTAGCGTGATGATTAAGACAGTTTTGGAAAGGTATTGAAGTGTTCTACAAGATCTGTACAAAGGTTAAAAGATCAAATTCATTTTTAGTCTAGTAGATCGCCTCTGAATGCATTGTACTCGGGAAAACCTGTCAATTTGAGCATGTGTTTAAAGGGTATTATGAAACTTTTTCATCGCCAAGATCCTTGTTATTTTGTCCCAGGGCTTTGGTTTGCTTATTCATGAAGGCCCAATGACATAAAAACGATAATGGATGACCTTGCATTTTCGTCAAAATTTCAACCATGGCCATAGGGACGGGTGAAATAGCTCAAGTGATGTAGTTGGATGTTCCTTCAAATGGCCATAACCTCGTAGCCATGTGTCCTTGCGTGATGATTAAGACAGTTTTGGAAAGGTATTGAAGTGTTCTAGAAGATCTGTACAAAGGTTAAAAGATCAAATTCATTTTTAGTCTAGTAAATCGCCTCTGAATGCATTGTACTCGGGAAAACCTGTCAATTTGAGCATGTGTTTAAAGGGTATTATGAAACTTTTTCATCGCCAAGATCCTTGTTATTGTGTCCCAGGGCTTTGATTTGCTTATTCATTAAGGCCCAATGACATTAAAATGATAATGGATGACCTTGCATTTTCGTCAAAATTTCAACCATGGCCATAGGGACGGGTGAAATAGCTCAAGTGATGTAGTTGGATGTTCCTTCAAATGGCCATAACCTCGTAGCCATGTGTCCTAGCGTGATGATTAAGACAGTTTTGGAAAGGTATTGAAGTGTTCTACAAGATCTGTACAAAGGTTAAAAGATCAAATTCATTTTTAGTCTAGTAGATCGCCTCTGAATGCATTGTACTCGGGAAAACCTGTCAATTTGAGCATGTATTTAAAGGGTATTATGAAACTTTTTCATCGCCAAGATCCTTGTTATTTTGTCCCAGGGCTTTGGTTTGCTTATTCATGAAGGCCCAATGACATAAAAACGATAATGGATGACTTTGCATTTTCGTCAAAATTTCAACCATTGCCATAGGGACGGGTGAAAAAGCTCAAGTGATGTAGTTGGATGTTCCTTCAAATGGCCATAACTTCGTAGCCATGTGTCCTTGCGTGATGATTAAGACAGTTTTGGAAAGGTATTGAAGTGGTCTACAAGATCTGTACATTGATTGAACGATCAAAGTCACTTTCAGTGTATTAATGGCCTCTGAATGCATTGTACTCGGGAAAACCTGTCGATTTGAGCATGTATTTAAAGGGTAAAGTGACCCATTATGAAACTTTTTCATCGCCAAGATCCTTGTTATTGTGTCCCAGGGCTTTGATTTGCTTATTCATGAAGGCCCAATGACATAAAAACGATAATGGATGACTTTGCATTTTCGTCAAAATTTCAACCATGGCCATAGGGACGGGTGAAATAGCTCAAGTGATGAAGTTGGATGTTCCTTCAAATGGCCATAACCTCGTAGCCATGTGTCCTAGCGTGATGATTAAGACAGTTTTGGAAAGGTATTGAAGTGGTCTACAAGATCTGTACATTGATTGAACGATCAAAGTCACTTTCAGTGTAGTAAATGGCCTCTGAATGCATTGTACTCGGGAAAACCTGTCGATTTGAGCATGTATTTAAAGGGTAAAGTGACCCATTATGAAACTTTTTCATCGCCAAGATCCTTGTTATTGTGTCCCAGGGCTTTGGTTTGCTTATTCATGAAGGCCCAATGACATAAAAACGATAATGGATGACTTTGCATTTTCGTCAAAATTTCAACCATGGCCATAGGGACGGGTGAAATAGCTCAAGTGATGAAGTTGGATGTTCCTTCAAATGGCCATAACCTCGTAGCCATGTGTCCTAGCGTGATGATTAAGACAGTTTTGGAAAGGTATTGAAGTGGTCTACAAGATCTGTACATTGATTGAACGATCAAAGTCACTTTCAGTGTAGTAAATGGCCACTGAATGCATTGTACTCGGGAAAACCTGTCGATTTGAGCATGTATTTTAAGGGTAAAGTGACCCATTATGAAACTTTTTCATCGCCAAGATCCTTGTTATTGTGTCCCAGGGCTTTGATTTGCTTATTCATGAAGGCCCAATGACATAAAAACGATAATGGATGACTTTGCATTTTCGTCAAAATTTCAACCATGGCCATAGGGACGGGTGAAAAAGCTCAAGTGATGTAGTTGGATGTTCCTTCAAATGGCCATAACTTCGTAGCCATGTGTCCTAGCATGATGATTAAGACAGTTTTGGAAAGGTATTGAAGTGTTCTACAAGATCTGTACAAAGGTTAAAAGATCAAATTCATTTTTAGTCTAGTAGATCGCCTCTGAATGCATTGTACTCGGGAAAACCTGTCAATTTGAGCATGTGTTTAAAGGGTATTATGAAACTTTTTCATCGCCAAGATCCTTGTTATTGTGTCCCAGGGCTTTGGTTTGCTTATTCATGAAGGCCCAGTGACATAAAAACGATAATGGATGACCTTGCATTTTCGTCAAAATTTCAACCATGGCCATAGGGACGGGTTAGAAAGCTCAAGTGATGTAGTTGGATGTTCCTTCAAATGGCCATAACTTCGTAGCCATGTGTCCTAGCGTGATGATTAAGACAGTTTTGGAAAGGTATTGAAGTGGTCTACAAGATCTGTACATAGGTTAAAAGATCAAATTCACTTTTAGTCTAGTAAATGGCCTCTGAATGCATTGTACTCGGGAAAACCTGTCAATTTGAGCATGTGTTTAAAGGGTATTATGAAACTTTTCAATCGCCAAGATCCTTGTTATTGTGTCCCAGGGCTTTGGTTTGCTTATTCATGAAGCCCCAATGACATAAGAACGATAATGGATGACCTTGCATTTTCGTCAAAATTTCAACCATGGCCATAGGGACGGGTTAGAAAGCTCAAGTGATGTAGTTGGATGTTCCTTCAAATGGCCATAACTTCGTAGCCATGTGTCCTTGCGTGATGATTAAGACAGTTTTGGAAAGGTATTGAAGTGTTCTAGAAGATCTGTACACAGGTTAAAAGATCAAATTCATTTTTAGTCTAGTAAATCGCCTCTGAATGCATTGTACTCGGGAAAACCTGTCAATTTGAGCATGTGTTTAAAGGGTATTATGAAACTTTTTCATCGCCAAGATCCTTGTTATTGTGTCCCAGGGCTTTGGTTTGCTTATTCATGAAGGCCCAATGACATAAAAACGATAATGGATGACCTTGCATTTTCGTCAAAATTTCAACCATGGCCATAGGGACGGGTGAAAAAGCTCAAGTGATGTAGTTGGATGTTCCTTCAAATGGCCATAACTTCGTAGCCATGTGTCCTTGCGTGATGATTAAGACAGTTTTGGAAAGGTATTGAAGTGTTCTACAAGATCTGTACAAAGGTTAAAAGATCAAATTCATTTTTAGTCTAGTAAATCGCCTCTGAATGCATTGTACTCGGGAAAACCTGTCAATTTGAGCATGTGTTTAAAGGGTATTATGAAACTTTTTCATCGCCAAGATCCTTGTTATTGTGTCCCAGGGCTTTGGTTTGCTTATTCATGAAGGCGCAATGACATAAAAACGATAATGGATGACCTTGCATTTTCGTCAAAATTTCAACCATGGCCATAGGGACGGGTGAAATAGCTCAAGTGATGTAGTTGGATGTTCCTTCAAATGGCCATAACTTCGTAGCCATGTGTCCTAGCATGATGATTAAGACAGTTTTGGAAAGGTATTGAAGTGTTCTACAAGATCTGTACAAAGGTTAAAAGATCAAATTCATTTTTAGTCTAGTAAATCGCCTCTGAATGCATTGTACTCGGGAAAACCTGTCAATTTGAGCATGTGTTTAAAGGGTATTATGAAACTTTTTCATCGCCAAGATCCTTGTTATTGTGTCCCAGGGCTTTGGTTTGCTTATTCATGAAGGCCCAATGACATAAAAACGATAATGGATGACCTTGCATTTTCGTCAAAATTTCAACCATGGCCATAGGGACGGGTGAAATAGCTCAAGTGATGTAGTTGGATGTTCCTTCAAATGGCCATAACTTCGTAGCCATGTGTCCTAGCATGATGATTAAGACAGTTTTGGAAAGGTATTGAAGTGTTCTACAAGATCTGTACAAAGGTTAAAAGATCAAATTCATTTTTAGTCTAGTAAATCGTCTCTGAATGCATTGTACTCGGGAAAACCTGTCAATTTGAGCATGTGTTTAAAGGGTATTATGAAACTTTTTCATCGCCAATATCCTTGTTATTGTGTCCCAGGGCTTTGGTTTGCTTATTCATGAAGGCCCAATGACATAAAAACGATAATGGATGACCTTGCATTTTCGTCAAAATTTCAACCATGGCCATAAGGACGGGTGAAAAAGCTCAAGTGATGTAGTTGGATGTTCCTTCAAATGGCCATAACTTCGTAGCCATGTGTCCTAGCGTGATGATTAAGACAGTTTTGGTAAGGTATTGAAGTGGTCTACAAGATCTGTACATTGATTGAACGATCAAAGTCACTTTCAGTGTAGTAAATGGCCTCTGAATGCATTGTACTCGGGAAAACCTGTCGATTTGAGCATGTGTTTAAAGGGTATTATGAAACTTTTTCATCGCCAAGATCCTTGTTATTGTGTCCCAGGGCTTTGATTTGCTTATTCATGAAGGCCCAATGACATAAAAACGATAATGGATGACCTTGCATTTTCGTCAAAATTTCAACCATGGCCATAGGGACGGGTGAAAAAGCTCAAGTGATGTAGTTGGATGTTCCTTCAAATGGCCATAACTTCGTAGCCATGTGTCCTTGCGTGATGATTAAGACAGTTTTGGAAAGGTATTGAAGTGTTCTACAAGATCTGTACAAAGGTTAAAAGATCAAATTCATTTTTTGTCTAGTAAATCGCCTCTGAATGCATTGTACTCGGGAAAAGCTGTCAATTTGAGCATGTGTTTAAAGGGTATTATGAAACTTTTTCATCGCCAAGATCCTTGTTATTGTGTCCCAGGGCTTTGGTTTGCTTATTCATGAAGGCCCAATGACATAAAAACGATAATGGATGACCTTGCATTTTCGTCAAAATTTCAACCATGGCCATAGGGACGGGTGAAATAGCTCAAGTGATGTAGTTGGATGTTCCTTCAAATGGCCATAACTTCGTAGCCATGTGTCCTAGCATGATGATTAAGACAGTTTTGGAAAGGTATTGAAGTGTTCTACAAGATCTGTACAAAGCTTAAAAGATCAAATTCATTTTTAGTCTAGTATATCGCCCCTGAATGCATTGTACTCGGGAAAACCTGTCAATTTGAGCATGTGTTTAAAGGGTATTATGAAACTTTTTCATCGCCAAGATCCTTGTTATTGTGTCCCAGGGCTTTGATTTGCTTATTCATGAAGGCCCAATGACATAAAAACGATAATGGATGACCTTGCATTTTCGTCAAAATTTCAACCATGGCCATAGGGACGGGTGAAAAAGCTCAAGTGATGTAGTTGGATGTTCCTTCAAATGGCCATAACTTCGTAGCCATGTGTCCTAGCGTGATGATTAAGACAGTTTTGGAAAGGTATTGAAGTGTTCTACAAGATCTGTACAAAGCTTAAAAGATCAAATTCATTTTTAGTCTAGTAAATCGCCTCTGAATGCATTGTACTCGGGAAAACCTGTCAATTTGAGCATGTGTTTAAAGGGTATTATGAAACTTTTTCATCGCCAAGATCCTTGTTATTGTGTCCCAGGGCTTTGGTTTGCTTATTCATGAAGGCCCAGTGACATAAAAACGATAATGGATGACCTTGCATTTTCGTCAAAATTTCAACCATGGCCATAGGGACGGGTGAAATAGCTCAAGTGATGAAGTTGGATGTTCCTTCAAATGGCCATAACCTCGTAGCCATATGTCCTAGCGTGATGATTAAGACAGTTTTGGAAAGGTATTGAAGTGGTCTACAAGATCTGTACATTGATTGAACGATCAAAGTCACTTTCAGTGTAGTAAATGGCCTCTGAATGCATTGTACTCGGGAAAACCTGTCGATTTGAGCATGTATTTAAAGGGTAAAGTGACCCATTATGAAACTTTTTCATCGCCAAGATCCTTGTTATTGTGTCCCAGGGCTTTGGTTTGCTTATTCATGAAGGCCCAGTGACATAAAAACGATAATGGATGACCTTGCATTTTCGTCAAAATTTCAACCATGGCCATAGGGACGGGTGAAAAAGCTCAAGTGATGTAGTTGGATGTTCCTTCAAATGGCCATAACTTCGTAGCCATGTGTCCTTGCGTGATGATTAAGACAGTTTTGGAAAGGTATTGAAGTGTTCTACAAGATCTGTACAAAGGTTAAAAGATCAAATTCATTTTTAGTCTAGTAAATCGCATCTGAATGCATTGTACTCGGGAAAACCTGTCAATTTGAGCATGTGTTTAAAGGGTATTATGAAACTTTTTCATCGCCAAGATCCTTGTTATTGTGTCCCAGGGCTTTGGTTTGCTTATTCATGAAGGCCCAATGACATAAAAACGATAATGGATGACCTTGCATTTTCGTCAAAATTTCAACCATGGCCATAGGGACGGGTGAAATAGCTCAAGTGATGTAGTTGGATGTTCCTTCAAATGGCCATAACTTCGTAGCCATGTGTCCTAGCATGATGATTAAGACAGTTTTGGAAAGGTATTGAAGTGTTCTACAAGATCTGTACAAAGCTTAAAAGATCAAATTCATTTTTAGTCTAGTAAATCGCCTCTGAATGCATTGTACTCGGGAAAACCTGTCAATTTGAGCATGTGTTTAAAGGGTATTATGAAACTTTTTCATCGCCAAGATCCTTGTTATTGTGTCCCAGGGCTTTGGTTTGCTTATTCATGAAGGCCCAATGACATAAAAACGATAATGGATGACCTTGCATTTTCGTCAAAATTTCAACCATGGCCATAGGGACGGGTTAGAAAGCTCAAGTGATGTAGTTGGATGTTCCTTCAAATGGCCATAACTTCGTAGCCATGTGTCCTTGCGTGATGATTAAGACAGTTTTGGAAAGGTATTGAAGTGTTCTACAAGATCTGTACAAAGGTTAAAAGATCAAATTCATTTTTAGTCTAGTAAATCGCCTCTGAATGCATTGTACTCGGGAAAACCTGTCAATTTGAGCATGTGTTTAAAGGGTATTATGAAACTTTTTCATCGCCAAGATCCTTGTTATTGTGTCCCAGGGCTTTGGTTTGCTTATTCATGAAGCCCCAATGACATAAAAACGATAATGGATGACCTTGCATTTTCGTCAAAATTTCAACCATGGCCATAGGGACGGGTGAAATAGCTCAAGTGATGTAGTTGGATGTTCCTTCAAATGGCCATAACTTCGTAGCCATGTGTCCTAGCATGATGATTAAGACAGTTTTGGAAAGGTATTGAGGTGTTCTACAAGATCTGTACAAAGGTTAAAAGATCAAATTCATTTTTAGTCTAGTAAATCGCCTCTGAATGCATTATACTCGGGAAAACCTGTCAATTTGAGCATGTGTTTAAAGGGTATTATGAAACTTTTTCATCGCCAAGATCCTTGTTATTGTGTCCCAGGGCTTTGGTTTGCTTATTCATGAAGGCCCAATGACATAAAAACGATAATGGATGACCTTGCATTTTCGTCAAAATTTCAACCATGGCCATAGGGACGGGTGAAATAGCTCAAGTGATGTAGTTGGATGTTCCTTCAAATGGCCATAACTTCGTAGCCATGTGTCCTAGCATGATGATTAAGACAGTTTTGGAAAGGTATTGAAGTGGTCTACAAGATCTGTACATAGGTTTAAAGATCAAATTCACTTTTAGTCTAGTAAATGGCCTCTGAATGCATTGTACTCGGGAAAACCTGTCAATTTGAGCATGTGTTTAAAGGGTATTATGAAACTTTTTCATCGCCAAGATCCTTGTTATTGTGTCCCAGGGCTTTGGTTTGCTTATTCATGAAGGCCCAATGACATAAAAACGATAATGGATGACCTTGCATTTTCGTCAAAATTTCAACCATGGCCATAGGGACGGGTGAAATAGCTCAAGTGATGTAGTTGGATGTTCCTTCAAATGGCCATAACTTCGTAGCCATGTGTCCTTGCGTGATGATTAAGACAGTTTTGGAAAGGTATTGAAGTGTTCTAGAAGATCTGTACAAAGGTTAAAAGATCAAATTCATTTTTAGTCTAGTAAATCGCCTCTGAATGCATTGTACTCGGGAAAACCTGTCAATTTGAGCATGTGTTTAAAGGGTATTATGAAACTTTTTCATCGCCAAGATCCTTGTTATTGTGTCCCAGGGCTTTGGTTTGCTTATTCATGAAGGCCCAATGACATAAAAACGATAATGGATGACCTTGCATTTTCGTCAAAATTTCAACCATGGCCATAGGGACGGGTGAAAAAGCTCAAGTGATGTAGTTGGATGTTCCTTCAAATGGCCATAACTTCGTAGCCATGTGTCCTTGCGTGATGATTAAGACAGTTTTGGAAAGGTATTGAAGTGTTTTACAAGATCTGTACAAAGGTTAAAAGATCAAATTCATTTTTAGTCTAGTAAATCGCCTCTGAATGCATTGTACTCGGGAAAACCTGTCAATTTGAGCATGTGTTTAAAGGGTATTATGAAGCTTTTTCATCGCCAAGATCCTTGTTATTGTGTCCCAGGGCTTTGGTTTGCTTATTCATGAAGGCCCAGTGACATAAAAACGATAATGGATGACCTTGCATTTTCGTCAAAATTTCAACCATGGCCATAGGGACGGGTGAAATAGCTCAAGTGATGTAGTTGGATGTTCCTTCAAATGGCCATAACTTCGTAGCCATGTGTCCTAGCATGATGATTAAGACAGTTTTGGAAAGGTATTGAAGTGTTCTACAAGATCTGTACATTGATTGAAAGATCAAAGTCACTTTCAGTGTAGTAAATGGCCTCTGAATGCATTGTACTCGGGAAAACCTGTCGATTTGCGCATGTATTTAAAGGGTAAAGTGACTCATTATGAAACTTTTTCATCGCCAAGATCCTTGTTATTGTGTCCCAGGGCTTTGGTTTGCTTATTCATGAAGGCCCAATGACATAAAAACGATAATGGATGACCTTGCATTTTCGTCAAAATTTCAACCATGGCCATAGGGACGGGTGAAAAAGCTCAAGTGATGTAGTTGGATGTTCCTTCAAATGGCCATAACTTCATAGCCATGTGTCCTTGCGTGATGATTAAGACAGTTTTGGAAAGGTATTGAAGTGTTATAGAAGATCTGTACAAAGGTTAAAAGATCAAATTCATTTTTAGTCTAGTAAATCGCCTCTGAATGCATTGTACTCGGGAAAACCTGTCAATTTGAGCATGTGTTTAAAGGGTATTATGAAACTTTTTCATCGCCAAGATCCTTGTTATTGTGTCCCAGGGCTTTGATTTGCTTATTCATGAAGCCCCAATGACATAAAAACGATAATGGATGACCTTGCATTTTCGTCAAAATTTCAATCATGGCCATAGGGACGGGTTAGAAAGCTCAAGTGATGTAGTTGGATGTTCCTTCAAATGGCCATAACTTCGTAGCCATGTGTCCTAGCGTGATGATTAAGACAGTTTTGGAAAGGTATTGAAGTGGTCTACAAGATCTGTACATAGGTTTAAAGATCAAATTCACTTTTAGTCTAGTAAATGGCCTCTGAATGCATTGTACTCGGGAAAACCTGTCAATTTGAGCATGTGTTTAAAGGGTATTATGAAACTTTTTCATCGCCAAGATCCTTGTTATTGTGTCCCAGGGCTTTGGTTTGCTTATTCATGAAGGCCCAATGACATAAAAACGATAATGGATGACCTTGCATTTTCGTCAAAATTTCAACCATGGCCATAGGGACGGGTTAGAAAGCTCAAGTGATGTAGTTGGATGTTCCTTCAAATGGCCATAACTTCGTAGCCATGTGTCCTAGCGTGATGATTAAGACAGTTTTGGAAAGGTATTGAAGTGGTCTACAAGATCTGTACATAGGTTTAAAGATCAAATTCACTTTTAGTCTAGTAAATGGCCTCTGAATGCATTGTACTCGGGAAAACCTGTCAATTTGAGCATGTGTTTAAAGGGTATTATGAAACTTTTTCATCGCCAAGATCCTTGTTATTGTGTCCCAGGGCTTTGATTTGCTTATTCATGAAGCCCCAATGACATTAAAACGATAATGGATGACCTTGCATTTTCGTCAAAATTTCAACCATGGCCAAAGGGACGGGTGAAATAGCTCAAGTGATGTAGTTGGATGTTCCTTCAAATGGCCATAACTTCGTAGCCATGTGTCCTAGCGTGATGATTAAGACAGTTTTGGAAAGGTATTGAAGTGGTCTACAAGATCTGTACATAGGTCTAAAGATCAAATTCACTTTCAGTGTAGTAAATGGCCTCTGAATGCATTGTACTCGGGAAAACCTGTCAATTTGAGCATGTATTTAAAGGGTAAAGTGACCCATTATGAAACTTTTTCATCGCCAAGATCCTTGTTATTGTGTCCCAGGGCTTTGATTTGCTTATTCATGAAGGCCCAATGACATAAAAACGATAATGGATGACCTTGCATTTTCGTCAAAATTTCAACCATGGCCATAGGGACGGGTGAAAAAGCTCAAGTGATGTAGTTGGATGTTCCTTCAAATGGCCATAACTTCGTAGCCATGTGTCCTTGCGTGATGATTAAGACAGTTTTGGAAAGGTATTGAAGTGTTCTAGAAGATCTGTACAAAGGTTAAAAGATCAAATTCATTTTTAGTCTAGTAAATCGCCTCTGAATGCATTGTACTCGGGAAAACCTGTCAATTTGAGCATGTGTTTAAAGGGTATTATGAAACTTTTTCATCGCCAAGATCCTTGTTATTGTGTCCCAGGGCTTTGGTTTACTTATTCATGAAGGCCCAATGACATAAAAACGATAATGGATGACCTTGCATTTTCGTCAAAATTTCAACCATGGCCATAGGGACGGGTGAAATAGCTCAAGTGATGTAGTTGGATGTTCCTTCAAATGGCCATAACTTCGTAGCCATGTGTCCTAGCATGATGATTAAGACAGTTTTGGAAAGGTATTGAAGTGTTCTACAAGATCTGTACATAGGTTTAAAGATTAAATTCACTTTTAGTCTAGTAAATGGCCTCTGAATGCATTGTACTCGGGAAAACCTGTCAATTTGAGCATGTGTTTAAAGGGTATTATGAAACTTTTTCATCGCCAAGATCCTTGTTATTGTGTCCCAGGGCTTTGGTTTGCTTATTCATGAAGGCGCAATGACATAAAAACGATAATGGATGACCTTGCATTTTCGTCAAAATTTCAACCATGGCCATAGGGACGGGTTAGAAAGCTCAAGTGATGTAGTTGGATGTTCCTTCAAATGGCCATAACTTCGTAGCCATGTGTCCTAGCATGATGATTAAGACAGTTTTGGAAAGGTATTGAAGTGTTCTACAAGATCTGTACAAAGGTTAAAAGATCAAATTCATTTTTAGTCTAGTAAATCGCCTCTGAATGCATTGTACTCGGGAAAACCTGTCAATTTGAGCATGTGTTTAAAGGGTATTATGAAACTTTTTCATCGCCAAGATCCTTGTTATTGTGTCCCAGGGCTTTGGTTTGCTTATTCATGAAGGCCCAATGACATAAAAACGATAATGGATGACCTTGCATTTTCGTCAAAATTTCAACCATGGCCATAGGGACGGGTGAAAAAGCTCAAGTGATGTGGTTGGATGTTCCTTCAAATGGCCATAACTTCGTAGCCATGTGTCCTAGCATGATGATTAAGACAGTTTTGGGAAGGTATTGAAGTGGTCTACAAGATCTGTACATAGGTTTAAAGATCAAATTCACTTTTAGTCTAGTAAATGGCCTCTGAATGCATTGTACTCGGGAAAACCTGTCAATTTGAGCATGTGTTTAAAGGGTATTATGAAACTTTTTCATCGCCAAGATCCTTGTTATTGTGTCCCAGGGCTTTGGTTTGCTTACTCATGAAGCTCCAATGGCATAAGAACGATAATGGATGACCTTGCATTTTCGTCAAAATTTCAACCATGGCCATAGCGACGGGTGAAATAGCTCAAGTGATGTAGTTGGATGTTCCTTCAAATGGCCATAACCTCGTAGCCATGTGTCCTAGCGTGATGATTAAGACAGTTTTGGAAAGGTATTGAAGTGGTCTACAAGATCTGTACATTGATTGAAAGATCAAAGTCACTTTCAGTGTAGTAAATGGCCTCTGGATGCATTGTACTCGGGAAAACCTGTCGATTTGAGCATGTATTTAAAGGGTAAAGTGACCCATTATGAAACTTTTTCATCGCCAAGATCCTTGTCATTGTGTCCCAGGGCTTTGGTTTTCTTATTCATGAAGGCCCAATGACATAAAAACGATAATGGATGACCTTGCATTTTCGTCAAAATTCCAACCATGGCCATAGGGACGGGTGAAATAGCTCAAGTGATGTAGTTGGATGTTCCTTCAAATGGCCATAACCTCGTAGCCATGTGTCCTAGCGTGATGATTAAGACAGTTTTGGAAAGGTATTGAAGTGGTCTACAAGATCTGTACATCGGTTAAAAGATCAAATTCACTTTTAGTCTAGTAAATGGCCTCTGAATGCATTGTACTCGGGAAAACCTGTCAATTTGAGCATGTGTTTAAAGGGTATTATGAAACTTTTTCATCGCCAAGATCCTTGTTATTGTGTCCCAGGGCTTTGGTTTGCTTATTCTTGAAGGCCCAGTGACATAAAAACGATAATGGATGACCTTGCATTTTCGTCAAAATTTCAACCATGGCCATAGCGACGGGTGAAATAGCTCAAGTGATGTAGTTGGATGTTCCTTCAAATGGCCATAACCTCGTAGCCATGTGTCCTAGCGTGATGATTAAGACAGTTTTGGAAAGGTATTGAAGTGTTCTACAAGATCTGTACAAAGGTTAAAAGATCAAATTCATTTTTAGTCTAGTAAATCGCCTCTGAATGCATTGTACTCGGGAAAACCTGTAAATTTGAGCATGTGTTTAAAGGGTATTATGAAACTTTTTCATCGCCAAGATCCTTGTTATTGTGTCCCAGGGCTTTGGTTTGCTTATTCATGAAGGCCCAATGACATAAAAACGATAATGGATGACCTTGCATTTTCGTCAAAATTTCAACCATGGCCATAGGGACGGGTGAAAAAGCTCAAGTGATGTAGTTGGATGTTCCTTCAAATGGCCATAACCTCGTAGCCATGTGTCCTAGCGTGATGATTAAGACAGTTTTGGAAAGGTATTGAAGTGGTCTACAAGATCTGTACAAAGGTTAAAAGATCAAATTCATTTTTAGTCTAGTAAATCGCCTCTGAATGCATTGTACTCGGGAAAACCTGTCAATTTGAGCATGTGTTTAAAGGGTATTATGAAACTTTTTCATCGCCAAGATCCTTGTTATTGTGTCCCAGGGCTTTGGTTTGCTTATTCATTAAGGCGCAATGACATAAAAACGATAATGGATGACCTTGCATTTTCGTCAAAATTTCAACCATGGCCATAGGGACGGGTGAAAAAGCTCAAGTGATGTAGTTGGATGTTCCTTCAAATGGCCATAACTTCGTAGCCATGTGTCCTTGCGTGATGATTAAGACAGTTTTGGAAAGGTATTGAAGTGTTCTACAAGATCTGTACAAAGGTTAAAAGATCAAATTCATTTTTAGTCTAGTAAATCGCCTCTGAATGCATTGTACTCGGGAAAACCTGTCAATTTGAGCATGTGTTTAAAGGGTATTATGAAACTTTTTCATCGCCAAGATCCTTGTTATTGTGTCCCAGGGCTTTGGTTTGCTTATTCATGAAGGCCCAATGACATAAAAACGATAATGGATGACCTTGCATTTTCGTCAAAATTTCAACCATGGCCATAGGGACGGGTGAAAAAGCTCAAGTGATGTAGTTGGATGTTCCTTCAAATGGCCATAACTTCGTAGCCATGTGTCCTTGCGTGATGATTAAGACAGTTTTGGAAAGGTATTGAAGTGTTCTACAAGATCTGTACAAAGGTTAAAAGATCAAATTCATTTTTAGTCTAGTAAATCGCATCTGAATGCATTGTACTCGGGAAAACCTGTCAATTTGAGCATGTGTTTAAAGGGTATTATGAAACTTTTTCATCGCCAAGATCCTTGTTATTGTGTCCCAGGGCTTTGGTTTGCTTATTCATGAAGGCCCAGTGACATAAAAACGATAATGGATGACCTTGCATTTTCGTCAAAATTTCAACCATGGCCATAGGGACGGGTGAAAAAGCTCAAGTGATGTAGTTGGATGTTCCTTCAAATGGCCATAACTTCGTAGCCATGTGTCCTTGCGTGATGATTAAGACAGTTTTGGAAAGGTATTGAAGTGTTCTACAAGATCTGTACAAAGGTTAAAAGATCAAATTCATTTTTAGTCTAGTAAATCGCCTCTGAATGCATTGTACTCGGGAAAACCTGTCAATTTGAGCATGTGTTTAAAGGGTATTATGAAACTTTTTCATCGCCAAGATCCTTGTTATTGTGTCCCAGGGCTTTAGTTTGCTTATTCATGAAGGCCCAATGACATAAAAACGATAATGGATGACCTTGCATTTTCGTCAAAATTTCAACCATGGCCATAGGGACGGGTGAAAAAGGTCAAGTGATGTAGTTGGATGTTCCTTCAAATGGCCATAGCTTCGTAGCCATGTGGCCTAGCGTGATGATTAAGACAGTTTTGGTAAGGTATTGAAGTGGTTTACAAGATCTGTACATTGATTGAAAGATCAAAGTCACTTTCAGTGTAGTAAATGGCCTCTGAATGCATTGTACTCGGGAAAACCTGTCGATTTGAGCATGTATTTAAAGGGTAAAGTGACCCATTATGAAACTTTTTCATCGCCAAGATCCTTGTTATTGTGTCCCAGGGCTTTGGTTTGCTTATTCATGAAGCCCCAATGACATAAGAACGATAATGGATGACCTTGCATTTTCGTCAAAATTTCAACCATGGCCATAGGGACGGGTGAAAAAGCTCAAGTGATGTAGTTGGATGTTCCTTCAAATGGCCATAACTTCGTAGCCATGTGTCCTAGCGTGATGATTAAGACAGTTTTGGAAAGGTATTGAAGTGTTCTACAAGATCTGTACAAAGGTTAAAAGATCAAATTCATTTTTAGTCTAGTAAATCGCCTCTGAATGCATTGTACTCGGGAAAACCTGTCAATTTGAGCATGTGTTTAAAGGGTATTATGAAACTTTTTCATCGCCAAGATCCTTGTTATTGTGTCCCAGGGCTTTGGTTTGCTTATTCATGAAGGCCCAATGACATAAAAACGATAATGGATGACCTTGCATTTTCGTCAAAATTTCAACCATGGCCATAGGGACGGGTGAAATAGCTCAAGTGATGTAGTTGGATGTTCCTTCAAATGGCCATAACTTCGTAGCCATGTGTCCTAGCATGATGATTAAGACAGTTTTGGAAAGGTATTGAATTGTTCTACAAGATCTGTACAAAGGTTAAAAGATCAAATTCACTTTTAGTCTAGTAAATGGCCTCTGAATGCATTGTACTCGGGAAAACCTGTCGATTTGAGCATGTATTTAAAGGGTAAAGTGACCCATTATGAAACTTTTTCATCGCCAAGATCCTTGTTATTGTGTCCCAGGGCTTTGATTTGCTTATTCATGAAGGCCCAATGACATAAAAACGATAATGGATGACCTTGCATTTTCGTCAAGATTTCAACCATGGCCATAGGGACGGGTGAAAAAGCTCAAGTGATGTAGTTGGATGTTCCTTCAAATGGCCATAACTTCGTAGCCATGTGTCCTTGCGTGATGATTAAGACAGTTTTGGAAAGGTATTGAAGTGTTCTACAAGATCTGTACAAAGGTTAAAAGATCAAATTCATTTTTAGTCTAGTAAATCGCCTCTGAATGCATTGTACTCGGGAAAACCTGTCAATTTGAGCATGTGTTTAAAGGGTATTATGAAACTTTTTCATCGCCAAGATCCTTGTTATTGTGTCCCAGGGCTTTGGTTTGCTTATTCATGAAGGCCCAATGACATAAAAACGATAATGGATGACCTTGCATTTTCGTCAAAATTTCAACCATGGCCATACGGACGGGTGAAATAGCTCAAGTGATGTAGTTGGATGTTCCTTCAAATGGCCATAACTTCGTAGCCATGTGTCAATGCGTGATGATTAAGACAGTTTTGGAAAGGTATTGAAGTGTTCTACAAGATCTGTACAAAGGTTAAAAGATCAAATTCATTTTTAGTCTAGTAAATCGCCTCTGAATGCATTATACTCGGGAAAACCTGTCAATTTGAGCATGTGTTTAAAGGGTATTATGAAACTTTTTCATCGCCAAGATCCTTGTTATTGTGTCCCAGGGCTTTGGTTTGCTTATTCATGAAGGCCCAATGACATAAAAACGATAATGGATGACCTTGCATTTTCGTCAAAATTTCAACCATGGCCATAGGGACGGGTGAAATAGCTCAAGTGATGTAGTTGGATGTTCCTTCAAATGGCCATAACTTCATAGCCATGTGTCCTTGCGTGATGATTAAGACAGTTTTGGAAAGGTATTGAAGTGGTCTACAAGATCTGTACATAGGTTAAAAGATCAAATTCACTTTTAGTCTAGTAAATGGCCTCTGAATGCATTGTACTCGGGAAAACCTGTCAATTTGAGCATGTGTTTAAAGGGTATTATGAAACTTTTTCATCGCCAAGATCCTTGTTATTGTGTCCCAGGGCTTTGGTTTGCTTATTCATGAAGGCGCAATGACATAAAAACGATAATGGATGACCTTGCATTTTCGTCAAAATTTCAACCATGGCCATAGGGACGGGTTAGAAAGCTCAAGTGATGTAGTTGGATGTTGGATGTTCGTAGCCATGTGTCCTAGCATGATGATTAAGACAGTTTTGGAAAGGTATTGAAGTGTTCTACAAGATCTGTACAAAGGTTAAAAGATCAAATTCATTTTTAGTCTAGTAAATCGCCTCTGAATGCATTGTACTCGGGAAAACCTGTAAATTTGAGCATGTGTTTAAAGGGTATTATGAAACTTTTTCATCGCCAAGATCCTTGTTATTGTGTCCCAGGGCTTTGGTTTGCTTATTCATGAAGGCCCAATGACATAAAAACGATAATGGATGACCTTGCATTTTCGTCAAAATTTCAACCATGGCCATAGGGACGGGTGAAATAGCTCAAGTGATGTAGTTGGATGTTCCTTCAAATGGCCATAACTTCATAGCCATGTGTCCTTGCGTGATGATTAAGACAGTTTTGGAAAGGTATTGAAGTGGTCTACAAGATCTGTACATTGATTGAACGATCAAAGTCACTTTCAGTGTAGTAAATGGCCTCTGAATGCATTGTACTCGGGAAAACCTGTCAATTTGAGCATGTGTTTAAAGGGTATTATGAAACTTTTTCATCGCCAAGATCCTTGTTATTGTGTCCCAGGGCTTTGGTTTGCTTATTCATGAAGGCCCAATGACATAAAAACGATAATGGATGACCTTGCATTTTCGTCAAAATTTCAACCATGGCCATAGGGACGGGTGAAAAAGCTCAAGTGATGTAGTTGGATGTTCCTTCAAATGGCCATAACTTCGTAGCCATGTGTCCTTGCATGATGATTAAGACAGTTTTGGAAAGGTATTGAAGTGTTCTACAAGATCTGTACAAAGGTTAAAAGATCAAATTCATTTTTAGTCTAGTAAATCGCCTCTGAATGCATTGTACTCGGGAAAACCTGTCAATTTGAGCATGTGTTTAAAGGGTATTATGAAACTTTTTAATCGCCAAGATCCTTGTTATTGTGTCCCAGGGCTTTGGTTTGCTTATTCATGAAGGCCCAATGACATAAAAACGATAATGGATGACCTTGCATTTTCGTCAAAATTTCAACCATGGCCATAGGGACGGGTGAAATAGCTCAAGTGATGTAGTTGGATGTTCCTTCAAATGGCCATAACTTCGTAGCCATGTGTCCTTGCGTGATGATTAAGACAGTTTTGGAAAGGTATTGAAGTGTTCTACAAGATCTGTACAAAGGTTAAAAGAACAAAATCATTTTTAGTCTAGTAAATCGCCTCTGAATGCATTGTACTCGGGAAAACCTGTCAATTTGAGCATGTGTTTAAAGGGTATTATGAAACTTTTTCATCGCCAAGATCCTTGTTATTGTGTCCCAGGGCTTTGGTTTGCTTATTCATGAAGGCCCAATGACATAAAAACGATAATGGATGACCTTGCATTTTCGTCAAAATTTCAACCATGGCCATAGGGACGGGTTAGAAAGCTCAAGTGATGTAGTTGGATGTTCCTTCAAATGGCCATAACTTCGTAGCCATGTGTCCTAGCATGATGATTAAGACAGTTTTGGAAAGGTATTGAAGTGTTCTACAAGATCTGTACAAAGGTTCAAAGATCAAATTCATTTTTAGTCTAGTAAATCGCCTCTGAATGCATTGTACTCGGGAAAACCTGTCAATTTGAGCATGTGTTTAAAGGGTATTATGAAACTTTTTCATCGCCAAGATCCTTGTTATTGTGTCCCAGGGCTTTGGTTTGCTTATTCATGAAGGCTCAATGACATAAAAACGATAATGGATGACCTTGCATTTTCGTCAAAATTTCAACCATGGCCATAGGGACGGGTGAAATAGCTCAAGTGATGTAGTTGGATGTTCCTTCAAATGGCCATAACTTCATAGCCATGTGTCCTTGCGTGATGATTAAGACAGTTTTGGAAAGGTATTGAAGTGTTCTACAAGATCTGTACAAAGGTTTAAAGATCAAATTCACTTTTAGTCTAGTAAATGGCCTCTGAATGCATTGTACTCGGGAAAACCTGTCAATTTGAGCATGTGTTTAAAGGGTATTATGAAACTTTTTCATCGCCAAGATCCTTGTTATTGTGTCCCAGGGCTTTGGTTTGCTTATTCATGAAGGCGCAATGACATAAAAACGATAATGGATGACCTTGCATTTTCGTCAAAATTTCAACCATGGCCATAGGGACGGGTGAAATAGCTCAAGTGATGTAGTTGGATGTTCCTTCAAATGGCCATAACTTCGTAGCCATGTGTCCTTGCGTGATGATTAAGACAGTTTTGGAAAAGTATTGAAGTGTTTTACAAGATCTGTACAAAGGTTAAAAGATCAAATTCATTTTTACTCTAGTAAATCGCCTCTGAATGCATTGTACTCGGGAAAACCTATCAATTTGAGCATGTGTTTAAAGGGTATTATGAAACTTTTTCATCGCCAAGATCCTTGTTATTGTGTCCCAGGGCTTTGATTTGCTTATTCATGAAGCCCCAATGACATTAAAACGATAATGGATGACCTTGCATTTTCGTCAAAATTTCAACCATGGCCAAAGGGACGGGTGAAATAGCTCAAGTGATGTAGTTGGATGTTCCTTCAAATGGCCATAACTTCGTAGCCATGTGTCCTAGCGTGATGATTAAGACAGTTTTGGAAAGGTATTGAAGTGGTCTACAAGATCTGTACATTGATTGAACGATCAAAGTCACTTTCAGTGTAGTAAATGGCCTCTGAATGCATTGTACTCGGGAAAACCTGTCAATTTGAGCATGTGTTTAAAGGGTATTATGAAACTTTTTCATCGCCAAGATCCTTGTTATTGTGTCCCAGGGCTTTGGTTTGCTTATTCATGAAGGCGCAATGACATAAAAACGATAATGGATGACCTTGCATTTTCGTCAAAATTTCAACCATGGCCATAGGGACGGGTGAAATAGCTCAAGTGATGTAGTTGGATGTTCCTTCAAATGGCCATAACTTCATAGCCATGTGTCCTTGCGTGATGATTAAGACAGTTTTGGAAAGGTATTGAAGTGTTCTACAAGATCTGTAGAAAGGTTAAAAGATCAAATTCATTTTTAGTCTAGTAAATCGCCTCTGAATGCATTGTACTCGGGAAAACCTGTAAATTTGAGCATGTGTTTAAAGGGTATTATGAAACTTTTTCATCGCCAAGATCCTTGTTATTGTGTCCCAGGGCTTCGGTTTGCTTATTCATGAAGGTGCAATGACATAAAAACGATAATGGATGACCTTGCATTTTCGTCAAAATTTCAACCATGGCCATAGGGACGGGTTAGAAAGCTCAAGTGATGTAGTTGGATGTTCCTTCAAATGGCCATAACTTCGTAGCCATGTGTCCTAGCGTGATGATTAAGACAGTTTTGGAAAGGTATTGAAGTGGTCTACAAGATCTGTACATAGGTTTAAAGATCAAATTCATTGTTAGTCTAGTAAATGGCCTCTGAATGCATTGTACTCGGGAAAACCTGTCAATTTGAGCATGTGTTTAAAGGGTATTATGAAACTTTTTCATCGCCAAGATCCTTGTTATTGTGTCCCAGGGCTTTGGTTTGCTTATTCATGAAGGCCCAATGACATAAAAACGATAATGGATGACCTTGCATTTTCGTCAAAATTTCAACCATGGCCATAGGGACGGGTGAAATAGCTCAAGTGATGTAGTTGGATGTTCCTTCAAATGGCCATAACTTCGTAGCCATGTGTCCTAGCATGATGATTAAGACAGTTTTGGAAAGGTATTGAAGTGTTCTACAAGATCTGTACAAAGGTTAAAAGATCAAATTCATTTTTAGTCTAGTAAATCGCATCTGAATGCATTGTACTCGGGAAAACCTGTCAATTTGAGCATGTGTTTAAAGGGTATTATGAAACTTTTTCATCGCCAAGATCCTTGTTATTGTGTCCCAGGGCTTTGGTTTGCTTATTCATGAAGGCCCAGTGACATAAAAACGATAATGGATGACCTTGCATTTTCGTCAAAATTTCAACCATGGCCATAGCGACGGGTGAAATAGCTCAAGTGATGTAGTTGGATGTTCCTTCAAATGGCCATAACCTCGTAGCCATGTGTCCTAGCGTGATGATTAAGACAGTTTTGGAAAGGTATTGAAGTGTTCTACAAGATCTGTACAAAGCTTAAAAGATCAAATTCATTTTTAGTCTAGTAAATCGCATCTGAATGCATTGTACTCGGGAAAACCTGTCAATTTGAGCATGTGTTTAAAGGGTATTATGAAACTTTTTCATCGCCAAGATCCTTGTTATTGTGTCCCAGGGCTTTGGTTTGCTTATTCATGAAGGCCCAGTGACATAAAAACGATAATGGATGACCTTGCATTTTCGTCAAAATTTCAACCATGGCCATAGGGACGGGTGAAAAAGCTCAAGTGATGTAGTTGGATGTTCCTTCAAATGGCCATAACTTCGTAGCCATGTGTCCTTGCGTGATGATTAAGACAGTTTTGGAAAGGTATTGAAGTGTTCTACAAGATCTGTACAAAGGTTAAAAGATCAAATTCATTTTTAGTCTAGTAAATCGCCTCTGAATGCATTGTACTCGGGAAAACCTGTAAATTTGAGCATGTGTTTAAAGGGTAATATGAAACTTTTTCATCGCCAAGATCCTTGTTATTGTGTCCCAGGGCTTTGGTTTGCTTATTCATGAAGGCCCAATGACATAAAAACGATAATGGATGACCTTGCATTTTCGTCAAAATTTCAACCATGGCCATAGGGACGGGTGAAAAAGCTCAAGTGATGTAGTTGGATGTTCCTTCAAATGGCCATAACTTCGTAGCCATGTGTCCTTGCGTGATGATTAAGACAGTTTTGGAAAGGTATTGAAGTGTTCTACAAGATCTGTACAAAGGTTAAAAGATCAAATTCATTTTTAGTCTAGTAAATCGCCTCTGAATGCATTGTACTCGGGAAAACCTGTCAATTTGAGCATGTGTTTAAAGGGTATTATGAAACTTTTTCATCGCCAAGATCCTTGTAATTGTGTCCCAGCGCTTTGGTTTGCTTATTCATGAAGGCCCAATGACATAAAAAGGATAATGGATGACCTTGCATTTTCGTCAAAATTTCAACCATGGCCATAGGGACGGGTGAAATAGCTCAAGTGATGTAGTTGGATGTTCCTTCAAATGGCCATAGCTTCGTAGCCATGTGGCCTAGCGTGATGATTAAGACAGTTTTGGAAAGTTATTAAAGTGATCTACAAGATCTGTACATAGGTTTAAAGATCAAATTCACTTTTAGTCTAGTAAATCGCCTCTGAATGCATTGTACTCGGGAAAACCTGTCAATTTGAGCATGTGTTTAAAGGGTATTATGAAACTTTTTCATCGCCAAGATCCTTGTTATTGTGTCCCAGGGCTTTGATTTGCTTATTCATGAAGGCCCAGTGACATAAAAACGATAATGGATGACCTTGCATTTTCGTCAAAATTTCAACCATGGCCATAGGGACGGGTTAGAAAGCTCAAGTGATGTAGTTGGATGTTCCTTCAAATGGCCATAACTTCGTAGCCATGTGTCCTTGCGTGATGATTAAGACAGTTTTGGAAAGGTATTGAAGTGGTCTACAAGATCTGTACATTGATTGAAAGATCAAAGTCACTTTCAGTGTAGTAAATCGCCTCTGAATGCATTGTACTCGGGAAAACCTGTCGATTTGAGCATGTATTTAAAGGGTAAAGTGACCCATTATGAAACTTTTTCATTGCCAAGATCCTTGTTATTGTGTCCCAGGGCTTTGATTTGCTTATTCATGAAGGCCCAATGACATAAAAACGATAATGGATGACCTTGCATTTTCGTCAAAATTTCAACCATGGCCATAGGGACGGGTGAAAAAGCTCAAGTGATGTAGTTGGATGTTCCTTCAAATGGCCATAACCTCGTAGCCATGTGTCCTAGCGTGATGAATAAGACAGTTTTGGAAAGGTATTGAAGTGGTCTACAAGATCTGTACATTAATTGAAAGATCAAAGTCACTTTCAGTGTAGTAAATGGCCTCTGAATGCATTGTACTCGGGAAAACCTGTCGATTTGAGCATGTATTTAAAGGGTATTATGAAACTTTTTCATCGCCAAGATCCTTGTTATTGTGTCCCAGGGCTTTGGTTTGCTTATTCATGAAGGCCCAGTGACATAAAAACGATAATGGATGACCTTGCATTTTCGTCAAAATTTCAACCATGGCCATAGGGACGGGTGAAATAGCTCAAGTGATGTAGTTGGATGTTCCTTCAAATGGCCATAACTTCGTAGCCATGTGTCCTAGCGTGATGATTAAGACAGTTTTGGAAAGGTATTGAAGTAGTCTACAAGATCTGTACAAAGGTTAAAAGATCAAATTCACTTTTAGTCTAGTAAATGGCCTCTGAATGCATTGTACTCGGGAAAACCTGTCGATTTGAGCATGTATTTAAAGGGTATTATGAAACTTTTTCATCGCCAAGATCCTTGTTATTGTGTCCCAGGGCTTTGATTTGCTTATTCATGAAGGCCCAATGACATAAAAACGATAATGGATGACCTTGCATTTTCGTCAAAATTTCAACCATGGCCATAGGGACGGGTGAAAAAGCTCAAGTGATGTAGTTGGATGTTCCTTCAAATGGCCATAACCTCGTAGCCATGTGTCCTAGCGTGATGAATAAGACAGTTTTGGAAAGGTATTGAAGTGGTCTACAAGATCTGTACATTAATTAAAAGATCAAAGTCACTTTCAGTGTAGTAAATGGCCTCTGAATGCATTGTACTTGGGAAAACCTGTCGATTTGAGCATGTATTTAAAGGGTAAAGTGACCCATTATGAAACTTTTTCATCGCCAAGATCCTTGTTATTGTGTCCCAGGGCTTTGGTTTGCTTATTCATGAAGGCGCAATGACATAAAAACGATAATGGATGACCTTGCATTTTCGTCAAAATTTCAACCATGGCCATAGGGACGGGTGAAATAGCTCAAGTGATGTAGTTGGATGTTCCTTCAAATGGCCATAGCTTTGTAGCCATGTGGCCTAGCGTGATGATTAAGACAGTTTTGGAAAGGTATTGAAGTGTTCTACAAGATCTGTACAAAGGTTAAAAGATCAAATTCATTTTTAGTCTAGTAAATCGCCTCTGAATGCATTGTACTCGGGAAAACCTGTCAATTGGAGCATGTGTTTAAAGGGTATTATGAAACTTTTTCATCGCCAAGATCCTTGTTATTGTGTCCCAGGGCTTTGATTTGCTTATTCATGAAGGCCCAATGACATAAAAACGATAATGGATGACCTTGCATTTTCGTCAAAATTTCAACCATGGCCATAGGGACGGGTTAGAAAGCTCAAGTGATGTAGTTGGATGTTCCTTCAAATGGCCATAGCTTCGTAGCCATGTGTCCTTGCGTGATGATTAAGACAGTTTTGGAAAGGTTTTGAAGTGTTCTACAAGATCTGTACAAAGGTTTAAAGATCAAATTCATTGTTAGTCTAGTAAATCGCCTCTGAATGCATTGTACTCGGGAAAACCTGTCAATTTGAGCATGTGTTTAAAGGGTATTATGAAACTTTTTCATCGCCAAGATCCTTGTTATTGTGTCCCAGGGCTTTGGTTTGCTTATTCATGAAGGCGCAATGACATAAAAACGATAATGGATGACCTTGCATTTTCGTCAAAATTTCAACCATGGCCATAGGGACGGGTGAAATAGCTCGAGTGATGTAGTTGGATGTTCCTTCAAATGGCCATAGCTTCGTAGCCATGTGGCCTAGCGTGATGATTAAGACAGTTTTGGAAAGGTATTGAAGTGTTCTACAAGATCTGTACATAGGTGTAAAGATCAAAGTCACTTTCAGTGTAGTAAATCGCCTCTGAATGCATTGTACTCGGGAAAACCTGTCGATTTGAGCATGTATTTAAAGGGTAAAGTGACCCATTACGAAACTTTTTCATCGCCAAGATCCTTGTTATTGTGTCCCAGGGCTTTGGTTTGCTTATTCATGAAGCCCCAATGACATTAAAACGATAATGGATGACCTTGCATTTTCGTCAAAATTTCAACCATGGCCATAGGGACGGGTGAAATAGCTCAAGTGATGTAGTTGGATGTTCCTTCAAATGGCCATAACCTCGTAGCCATGTGTCCTAGCGTGATGATTAAGACAGTTTTGGAAAGGTATTGAAGAGGTCTACAAGATCTGTACATTGATTGAAAGATCAAAGTCACTTTCAGTGTAGTAAATGGCCTCTGAATGCATTGTACTCGGGAAAACCTGTCGATTTGAGCATGTATTTAAAGGGTAAAGTGACCCATTATGAAACTTTTTCATCGCCAAGATCCTTGTTATTGTGTCCCAGGGCTTTGATTTGCTTATTCATTAAGGCCCAATGACATAAAAACGATAATGGATGACCTTGCATTTTCGTCAAAATTTCAACCATGGCCATAGGGACGGGTGAAAAAGCTCAAGTGATGTAGTTGGATGTTCCTTCAAATGGCCATAACTTCGTAGCCATGTGTCCTTGCGTGATGATTAAGACAGTTTTGGTAAGGTTTTGAAGTGGTCTACAAGATCTGTACATTGATTGAAAGATCAAAGTCACTTTCAGTGTAGTAAATGGCCTCTGAATGCATTGTACTCGGGAAAACCTGTCGATTTGAGCATGTATTTAAAGGGTAAAGTGACCCATTATGAAACTTTTTCATCGCCAAGATCCTTGTTATTGTGTCCCAGGGCTTTGATTTGCTTATTCATGAAGGCCCAATGACATAAAAACGATAATGGATGACCTTGCATTTTCGTCAAAATTTCAACCATGGCCATAGGGACGGGTGAAAAAGCTCAAGTGATGTAGTTGGATGTTCCTTCAAATGGCCATAACTTCGTAGCCATGTGTCCTTGCGTGATGATTAAGACAGTTTTGGAAAGGTATTGAAGTGTTCTACAAGATCTGTGCAAAGGTTAAAAGATCAAAGTCATTTTTAGTGTAGTAAATGGCCTCTGAATGCATTGTACTCGGGAAACCCTGTCAATTTGAGCATGTGTTTAAAGGGTATTATGAAACTTTTTCATCGCCACGATCCTTGTTATTGTGTCCCAGGGCTTTGGTTTGCTTATTCATGAAGGCCCAATGACATAAAAACGATAATGGATGACCTTGCATTTTCGTCAAAATTTCAACCATGGCCATAGGGACGGGTGAAAAAGCTCAAGTGATGTAGTTGGATGTTCCTTCAAATGGCCATAACTTCGTAGCCATGTGTCCTTGCGTGATGATTAAGACAGTTTTGGAAAGGTATTGAAGTGTTCTACAAGATCTGTACAAAGGTTAAAAGATCAAATTCATTTTTAGTCTAGTAAATCGCCTCTGAATGCATTGTACTCGGGAAAACCTGTCAATTTGAGCATGTGTTTAAAGGGTATTATGAAACTTTTTCATCGCCAAGATCCTTGTTATTGTGTCCCAGGGCTTTGGTTTGCTTATTCATGAAGGCGCAATGACATAAAAACGATAATGGATGACCTTGCATTTTCGTCAAAATTTCAACCATGGCCATAGGGACGGGTGAAATAGCTCGAGTGATGTAGTTGGATGTTCCTTCAAATGGCCATAGCTTCGTAGCCATGTGGCCTAGCGTGATGATTAAGACAGTTTTGGAAAGGTATTGAAGTGTTCTACAAGATCTGTACAAAGGTTTAAAGATCAAAGTCACTTTCAGTGTAGTAAATGGCCTCTGAATGCATTGTACTCGGGAAAACCTGTCGATTTGAGCATGTATTTAAAGGGTATTATGAAACTTTTTCATCGCCAAGATCCTTGTTATTGTGTCCCAGGGCTTTGGTTTGCTTATTCATGAAGGCCCAATGACATAAAAACGATAATGGATGACCTTGCATTTTCGTCAAAATTTCAACCATGGCCATAGGGACGGGTAAAATAGCTCAAGTGATGTAGTTGGATGTTCCTTCAAATGGCCATAACTTCGTAGCCATGTGTCCTAGCATGATGATTAAGACAGTTTTGGAAAGGTATTGAAGTAGTATACAAGATCTGTACATTAATTAAAAGATCAAAGTCACTTTTAGTGTAGTAAATGGCCTCTGAATGCATTGTACTCGGGAAAACCTGTCGATTTGAGCATGTATTTAAAGGGTAAAGTGACCCATTATGAAACTTTTTCATCGCCAAGATCCTTGTTATTGTGTCCCAGGGCTTTGGTTTGCTTATTCATGAAGGCCCAGTGACATAAAAACGATAATGGATGACCTTGCATTTTCGTCAAAATTTCAACCATGGCCATAGGGACGGGTGAAATAGCTCAAGTGATGTAGTTGGATGTTCCTTCAAATGGCCATAACCTCGTAGCCATGTGTCCTAGCATGATGATTAAGACAGTTTTGGAAAGGTATTGAAGTAGTTTACAAGATCTGTACAAAGGTTTAAAGATCAAAGTCACTTTCAGTGTAGTAAATGGCCTCTGAATGCATTGTACTCGGGAAAACCTGTCGATTTGAGCATGTATTTAAAGGGTATTATGAAACTTTTTCATCGCCAAGATCCTTGTTATTGTGTCCCAGGGCTTTGGTTTGCTTATTAATGAAGGCCCAATGACATAAAAACGATAATGGATGACCTTGCATTTTCGTCAAAATTTCAACCATGGCCATAGGGACGGGTGAAATAGCTCAAGTGATGTAGTTGGATGTTCCTTCAAATGGCCATAACTTCGTAGCCATGTGTCCTTGCGTGATGATTAAGACAGTTTTGGAAAGGTATTGAAGTGTTCTACAAGATCTGTACAAAGATTAAAAGATCAAATTCATTTTTTGTCTAGTAAATTGCCTCTGAATGCATTGTACTCGGGAAAACCTGTCAATTTTAGCATGTGTTTAAAGGGTATTATGAAACTTTTTCATCGCCAAGATCCTTGTTATTGTGTCCCAGGGCTTTGGTTTGCTTATTCATGAAGGCCCAATGACATAAAAACGATAATGGATGACCTTGCATTTTCGTCAAAATTTCAACCATGGCCATAGGGACGGGTGAAATAGCTCAAGTGATGTAGTTGGATGTTCCTTCAAATGGCCATAGCTTCGTAGCCATGTGGCCTAGCGTGATGATTAAGACAGTTTTGGAAAGGTATTGAAGTGGTCTACAAGATCTGTACAAAGGTTAAAAGATCAAATTCATTTTTAGTCTAGTAAATGGCCTCTGAATGCATTGTACTCGGGAAAACCTGTCAATTTGAGCATGTGTTTAAAGGGTATTATGAAACTTTTTCATCGCCAAGATCCTTGTTATTGTGTCCCAGGGCTTTGGTTTGCTTATTCATGAAGGCCCAATGACATAAAAACGATAATGGATGACCTTGCATTTTCGTCAAAATTTCAACCATGGCCATAGGGACGGGTGAAAAAGCTCAAGTGATGTAGTTGGATGTTCCTTCAAATGGCCATAACCTCGTAGCCATGTGTCCTAGCGTGATGAATAAGACAGTTTTGGAAAGGTATTGAAGTGTTCTACAAGATCTGTACAAAGGTTTAAAGATCAAGTTCATTTTTAGTCTAGTAAATCGCCTCTGAATGCATTGTACTCGGGAAAACCTGTCGATTTGAGCATGTATTTAAAGGGTAAAGTGACCCATTATGAAACTTTTTCATCGCCAAGATCCTTGTTATTGTGTCCCAGGGCTTTGGTTTGCTTATTCATGAAGGCCCAATGACATAAAAACGATAATGGATGACCTTGCATTTTCGTCAAAATTTCAACCATGGCCATAGGGACGGGTGAAAAAGCTCAAGTGATGTAGTTGGATGTTCCTTCAAATGGCCATAACCTCGTAGCCATGTGTCCTAGCGTGATGAATAAGACAGTTTTGGAAAGGTATTGAAGTGGTCTACAAGATCTGTACATAGGTTTAAAGATCAAAGTCACTTTCAGTGTAGTAAATGGCCTCTGAATGCATTGTACTCGGGAAAACCTGTCAATTTGAGCATGTGTTTAAAGGGTATTATGAAACTTTTTCATCGCCAAGATCCTTGTTATTGTGTCCCAGGGCTTTGGTTTGCTTATTCATTAAGGCGCAATGACATAAAAACGATAATGGATGACCTTGCATTTTCGTCAAAATTTCAACCATGGCCAAAGGGACGGGTGAAATAGCTCAAGTGATGTAGTTGGATGTTCCTTCAAATGGCCATAACCTCGTAGCCATGTGTCCTAGCGTGATGAATAAGACAGTTTTGGAAAGGTATTGAAGTGTTCTACAAGATCTGTACAAAGGTTTAAAGATCAAGTTCATTTTTAGTCTAGTAAATCGCCTCTGAATGCATTGTACTCGGGAAAACCTGTCGATTTGAGCATGTATTTAAAGGGTAAAGTGACCCATTATGACACTTTTTCATCGCCAAGATCCTTGTTATTGTGTCCCAGGGCTTTGGTTTGCTTATTCATGAAGGCCCAATGACATAAAAACGATAATGGATGACCTTGCATTTTCGTCAAAATTTCAACCATGGCCATAGGGACGGGTGAAAAAGCTCAAGTGATGTAGTTGGATGTTCCTTCAAATGGCCATAACCTCGTAGCCATGTGTCCTAGCGTGATGAATAAGACAGTTTTGGAAAGGTATTGAAGTGGTCTACAAGATCTGTACATAGGTTTAAAGATCAAAGTCACTTTCAGTGTAGTAAATGGCCTCTGAATGCATTGTACTCGGGAAAACCTGTCGATTTGAGCATGTATTTAAAGGGTAAAGTGACCCATTATGAAACTTTTTCATCGCCAAGATCCTTGTTATTGTGTCCCAGGGCTTTGATTTGCTTATTCATGAAGGCCCAATGACATAAAAACGATAATGGATGACCTTGCATTTTCGTCAAAATTTCAACCATGGCCATAGGGACGGGTGAAATAGCTCAAGTGATGTAGTTGGATGTTCCTTCAAATGGCCATAGCTTCGTAGCCATGTGGCCTAGCGTGATGATTAAGACAGTTTTGGAAAGGTATTGAAGTGATCTACAAGATCTGTACATAGGTTTAAAGATCAAATTCACTTTTAGTCTAGTAAATCGCCTCTGAATGCATTGTACTCGGGAAAACCTGTCAATTTGAGCATGTGTTTAAAGGGTATTATGAAACTTTTTCATCGCCAAGATCCTTGTTATTGTGTCCCAGGGCTTTGGTTTGCTTATTCATGAAGCCCCAATGACATAAGAACGATAATGGATGACCTTGCATTTTCGTCAAAATTAAACCATGGCCATAGGGACGGGTGAAAAAGCTCAAGTGATGTAGTTGGATGTTCCTTCAAATGGCCATAGCTTCGTAGCCATGTGGCCTAGCGTGATGATTAAGACAGTTTTGGAAAGGTATTGAAGTGGTCTACAAGATCTGTACATAGGTTAAAAGATCAAATTCACTTTTAGTCTAGTAAATGGCCTGTGAATGCATTGTACTCGGGAAAACCTGTCAATTTGAGCATGTGTTTAAAGGGTATTATGAAACTTTTTCATCGCCAAGATCCTTGTTATTGTGTCCCAGGGCTTTGGTTTGCTTATTCATGAAGGCCCAATGACATAAAAACGATAATGGATGACCTTGCATTTTCGTCAAAATTTCAACCATGGCCATAGGGACGGGTGAAAAAGCTCAAGTGATGTAGTTGGATGTTCCTTCAAATGGCCATAACTTCGTAGCCATGTGTCCTTGCGTGATGATTAAGACAGTTTTGGAAAGGTATTGAAGTAGTATACAAGATCTGTACATAGGTGTAAAGATCAAAGTCACTTTCAGTGTAGTAAATGGCCTCTGAATGCATTGTACTCGGGAAAACCTGTCGATTTGAGCATGTATTTAAAGGGTAAAGTGACCAATTATGAAACTTTTTCATTGCCAAGATCCTTGTTATTGTGTCCCAGGGCTTTGATTTGCTTATTCATGAAGGCCCAATGACATAAAAACGATAATGGATGACCTTGCATTTTCGTCAAAATTTCAACCATGGCCATAGGGACGGGTGAAAAAGCTCAAGTGATGTAGTTGGATGTTCCTTCAAATGGCCATAACCTCGTAGCCATGTGTCCTAGCGTGATGAATAAGACAGTTTTGGAAAGGTATTGAAGTGGTCTACAAGATCTGTACAAAGGTTTAAAGATCAAGTTCATTTTTAGTCTAGTAAATCGCCTCTGAATGCATTGTACTCGGGAAAACCTGTCGATTTGAGCATGTATTTAAAGGGTAAAGTGACCCATTATGAAACTTTTTCATCGCCAAGATCCTTGTTATTGTGTCCCAGGGCTTTGATTTGCTTATTCATGAAGGCCCAATGACATAAAAACGATAATGGATGACCTTGCATTTTCGTCAAAATTTCAACCATGGCCATAGGGACGGGTGAAAAAGCTCAAGTGATGTAGTTGGATGTTCCTTCAAATGGCCATAACCTCGTAGCCATGTGTCCTAGCGTGATGAATAAGACAGTTTTGGAAAGGTATTGAAGTGGTCTACAAGATCTGTACATTAATTGAAAGATCAAAGTCACTTTCAGTGTAGTAAATGGCCTCTGAATGCATTGTACTCGGGAAAACCTGTCGATTTGAGCATGTATTTAAAGGGTAAAGTGACCAATTATGAAACTTTTTCATTGCCAAGATCCTTGTTATTGTGTCCCAGGGCTTTGATTTGCTTATTCATGAAGGCCCAATGACATAAAAACGATAATGGATGACCTTGCATTTTCGTCAAAATTTCAACCATGGCCATAGGGACGGGTGAAAAAGCTCAAGTGATGTAGTTGGATGTTCCTTCAAATGGCCATAACCTCGTAGCCATGTGTCCTAGCGTGATGAATAAGACAGTTTTGGAAAGGTATTGAAGTGGTCTACAAGATCTGTACAAAGGTTAAAAGATCAAATTCATTTTTAGTCTAGTAAATCGCCTCTGAATGCATTGTACTCGGGAAAACCTGTCAATTTGAGCATGTGTTTAAAGGGTATTATGAAACTTTTTCATCGCCAAGATCCTTGTTATTGTGTCCCAGGGCTTTGGTTTGCTTATTCATGAAGGCCCAATGACATAAAAACGATAATGGATGACCTTGCATTTTCGTCAAAATTTCAACCATGGCCATAGGGACGGGTGAAAAAGCTCAAGTGATGTAGTTGGATGTTCCTTCAAATGGCCATAACTTCGTAGCCATGTGTCCTTGCGTGATGATTAAGACAGTTTTGGAAAGGTATTGAAGTGATCTACAAGATCTGTACATAGGTTTAAAGATCAAATTCACTTTTAGTCTAGTAAATCGCCTCTGAATGCATTGTACTCGGGAAAACCTGTCAATTTGAGCATGTGTTTAAAGGGTATTATGAAACTTTTTCATCGCCAAGATCCTTGTTATTGTGTCCCAGGGCTTTGGTTTGCTTATTCATGAAGCCCCAATGACATAAGAACGATAATGGATGACCTTGCATTTTCGTCAAAATTTCAACCATGGCCATAGGGACGGGTTAGAAAGCTCAAGTGATGTAGTTGGATGTTCCTTCAAATGGCCATAACTTCGTAGCCATGTGTCCTAGCGTGATGATTAAGACAGTTTTGGAAAGGTATTGAAGTGGTCTACAAGATCTGTACATTGATTGAAAGATCAAAGTCATTTTTAGTGTAGTAAATGGCCTCTGAATGCATTGTACTCGGGAAAACCTGTCGATTTGAGCATGTATTTAAAGGGTAAAGTGACCCATTATGAAACTTTTTCATCGCCAAGATCCTTGTTATTGTGTCCCAGGGCTTTGGTTTGCTTATTCATGAAGGCCCAATGACATAAAAACGATAATGGATGACCTTGCATTTTCGTCAAAATTTCAACCATGGCCATAGGGACGGGTGAAAAAGCTCAAGTGATGTAGTTGGATGTTCCTTCAAATGGCCATAACTTCGTAGCCATGTGTCCTTGCGTGATGATTAAGACAGTTTTGGAAAGGTATTGAAGTGTTCTACAAGATCTGTACAAAGGTTAAAAGATCGAATTCATTTTTAGTCTAGTAAATCGCCTCTGAATGCATTGTACTCGGGAAAACCTGTCAATTTGAGCATGTGTTTAAAGGGTATTATGAAACTTTTTCATCGCCAAGATCCTTGTTATTGTGTCCCAGGGCTTTGGTTTGCTTATTCATGAAGGCCCAATGACATAAAAAGGATAATGGATGACCTTGCATTTTCGTCAAAATTTCAACCATGGCCATAGGGACGGGTGAAATAGCTCAAGTGATGTAGTTGGATGTTCCTTCAAATGGCCATAGCTTCGTAGCCATGTGGCCTAGCGTGATGATTAAGACAGTTTTGGAAAGGTATTGAAGTGATCTACAAGATCTGTACATAGGTTTAAAGATCAAATTCACTTTTAGTCTAGTAAATCGCCTCTGAATGCATTGTACTCGGGAAAACCTGTCAATTTGAGCATGTGTTTAAAGGGTATTATGAAACTTTTTCATCGCCAAGATCCTTGTTATTGTGTCCCAGGGCTTTGGTTTGCTTATTCATGAAGGCCCAATGACATAAAAACGATAATGGATGACCTTGCATTTTCGTCAAAATTTCAACCATGGCCATAGGGACGGGTGAAAAAGCTCAAGTGATGTAGTTGGATGTTCCTTCAAATGGCCATAACTTCGTAGCCATGTGTCCTTGCGTGATGATTAAGACAGTTTTGGAAAGGTATTGAAGTGTTCTACAAGATCTGTACAAAGGTTAAAAGATCGAATTCATTTTTAGTCTAGTAAATCGCCTCTGAATGCATTGTACTCGGGAAAACCTGTCAATTTGAGCATGTGTTTAAAGGGTATTATGAAACTTTTTCATCGCCAAGATCCTTGTTATTGTGTCCCAGGGCTTTGGTTTGCTTATTCATGAAGCCCCAATGACATAAGAACGATAATGGATGACCTTGCATTTTCGTCAAAATTTCAACCATGGCCATAGGGACGGGTGAAATAGCTCAAGTGATGTAGTTGGATGTTCCTTCAAATGGCCATAGCTTCGTAGCCATGTGGCCTAGCGTGATGATTAAGACAGTTTTGGAAAGGTATTGAAGTGATCTACAAGATCTGTACATAGGTTTAAAGATCAAATTCACTTTTAGTCTAGTAAATCGCCTCTGAATGCATTGTACTCGGGAAAACCTGTCAATTTGAGCATGTGTTTAAAGGGTATTATGAAACTTTTTCATCGCCAAGATCCTTGTTATTGTGTCCCAGGGCTTTGGTTTGCTTATTCATGAAGGCCCAGTGACATAAAAACGATAATGGATGACCTTGCATTTTCGTCAAAATTTCAACCATGGCCATAGGGACGGGTGAAAAAGCTCAAGTGATGTAGTTGGATGTTCCTTCAAATGGCCATAACTTCGTAGCCATGTGTCCTTGCGTGATGATTAAGACAGTTTTGGAAAGGTATTGAAGTAGTATACAAGATCTGTACATAGGTGTAAAGATCAAAGTCACTTTCAGTGTAGTAAATGGCCTCTGAATGCATTGTACTCGGGAAAACCTGTCAATTTGAGCATGTATTTAAAGGGTAAAGTGACCCATTATGAAACTTTTTCATCGCCAAGATCCTTGTTATTGTGTCCCAGGGCTTTGATTTGCTTATTCATGAAGGCCCAATGACATAAAAACGATAATGGATGACCTTGCATTTTCGTCAAAATTTCAACCATGGCCATAGGGACGGGTGAAAAAGCTCAAGTGATGTAGTTGGATGTTCCTTCAAATGGCCATAACCTCGTAGCCATGTGTCCTAGCGTGATGAATAAGACAGTTTTGGAAAGGTATTGAAGTGGTCTACAAGATCTGTACATTAATTGAAAGATCAAAGTCACTTTCAGTGTAGTAAATGGCCTCTGAATGCATTGTACTCGGGAAAACCTGTCGATTTGAGCATGTATTTAAAGGGTAAAGTGACCAATTATGAAACTTTTTCATTGCCAAGATCCTTGTTATTGTGTCCCAGGGCTTTGATTTGCTTATTCATGAAGGCCCAATGACATAAAAACGATAATGGATGACCTTGCATTTTCGTCAAAATTTCAACCATGGCCATAGGGACGGGTGAAAAAGCTCAAGTGATGTAGTTGGATGTTCCTTCAAATGGCCATAACCTCGTAGCCATGTGTCCTAGCGTGATGAATAAGACAGTTTTGGAAAGGTATTGAAGTGGTCTACAAGATCTGTACATTAATTAAAAGATCAAAGTCACTTTCAGTGTAGTAAATGGCCTCTGAATGCCTTGTACTCGGGAAAAACTGTCAATTTGAGCATGTATTTAAAGGGTAAAGTGACCCATTATGAAACTTTTTCATCGCCAAGATCCTTGTTATTGTGTCCCAGGGCTTTGGTTTGCTTATTCATGAAGGCCCAATGACATAAAAACGATAATGGATGACCTTGCATTTTCGTCAAAATTTCAACCATGGCCATAGGGACGGGTGAAAAAGCTCAAGTGATGTAGTTGGATGTTCCTTCAAATGGCCATAACTTCGTAGCCATGTGTCCTAGCATGATGATTAAGACAGTTTTGGAAAGGTATTGAAGTGTTCTACAAGATCTGTACATTGATTGAAAGATCAAATTCACTTTTAGTCTAGTAAATCGCCTCTGAATGCTTTGTACTCGGGAAAACCTGTCAATTTGAGCACGTGTTTAAAGGGTATTATGAAACTTTTTCATCGCCAAGATCCTTGTTATTGTGTCCCAGGGCTTTGGTTTGCTTATTCATGAAGGCCCAATGACATAAAAACGATAATGGATGACCTTGCATTTTCGTCAAAATTTCAACCATGGCCATAGGGACGGGTGAAATAGCTCAAGTGATGTAGTTGGATGTTCCTTCAAATGGCCATAACTTCGTAGCCATGTGTCCTTGCGTGATGATTAAGACAGTTTTGGAAAGGTATTGTAGTGTTCTACAAGATCTGTACAAAGGTTAAAAGATCAAATTCATTTTTAGTCTAGTAAATGGCCTCTGAATGCATTGTACTCGGGAAAACCTGTCAATTGGAGCATGTGTTTAAAGGGTAATATGACCCATAAAGGTTAAGCTCAGAGCAAAGGAACATATAGTAAATTGCCTCTGAAGTTGAAGGTTTTGTGGAAAGTCTTCAAATGTGCTTCGGGGGACTATGACCCAGTATGAAACTTTTTCATCGCCAAGATCCTTGTTATTGTGTCCCAGGGCTTTGGTTTGCTTACTCATGAAGCCCCAATGACATAAGAACGATAATGGATGACCTTGCATTTTCGTCAAAATTTCAACCATGGCCATAGGGACGGGTGAAATAGCTCAAGTGATGTACTTGGATGTTCCTTCAAATGGCCATAACTTCGTAGCCATGTGTCCTTGCGTGATGATTAAGACAGTTTTGGAAAGGTATTGTAGTGTTCTACAAGATCTGTACAAAGGTTAAAAGATCAAATTCATTTTTAGTCTAGTAAATGGCCTCTGAATGCATTGTACTCGGGAAAACCTGTCAATTGGAGCATGTGTTTAAAGGGTAATATGACCCATAAAGGTTAAGCTCAGAGCAAAGGAACATATAGTAAATTGCCTCTGAAGTTGAAGGTTTTGTGGAAAGTCTTCAAATGTGCTTCGGGGGACTATGACCCAGTATGAAACTTTTTCATCGCCAAGATCCTTGTTATTGTGTCCCAGGGCTTTGGTTTGCTTATTCATGAAGGCCCAATGACATAAAAACGATAATGGATGACCTTGCATTTTCGTCAAAATTTCAACCATGGCCATAGGGACGGGTTAGAAAGCTCAAGTGATGTAGTTGGATGTTCCTTCAAATGGCCATAACTTCGTAGCCATGTGTCCTAGCATGATGATTAAGACAGTTTTGGAAAGGTATTGAAGTGTTCTACAAGATCTGTACAAAGGTTAAAAGATCCAATTCATTTTTAGTCTAGTAAATCGCCTCTGAATGCTTTGTACTCGGGAAAACCTGTCAATTTGAGCATGTGTTTAAAGGGTATTATGAAACTTTTTCATCGCCAAGATCCTTGTTATTGTGTCCCAGGGCTTTGGTTTGCTTATTCATGAAGGCCCAATGACATAAAAACGATAATGGATGACCTTGCATTTTCGTCAAAATTTCAACCATGGCCATAGGGACGGGTGAAATAGCTCAAGTGATGTAGTTGGATGTTCCTTCAAATGGCCATAGCTTCGTAGCCATGTGGCCTAGCGTGATGATTAAGACAGTTTTGGAAAGGTATTGAAGTGGTCTACAAGATCTGTACATTGATTGAAAGATCAAAGTCACTTTCAGTGTAGTAAATGGCCTCTGAATGCATTGTACTCGGGAAAACCTGTCAATTTGAGCATGTGTTTAAAGGGTAAAGTGACCCATTATGAAACTTTTTCATCGCCAAGATCCTTGTTATTGTGTCCCAGGGCTTTGGTTTGCTTAATCATGAAGGCTCAATGACATAAAAACGATAATGGATGACCTTGCATTTTCGTCAAAATTTCAACCATGGCCATAGGGACGGGTGAAATAGCTCAAGTGATGTAGTTGGATGTTCCTTCAAATGGCCATAACTTCGTAGCCATGTGTCCTAGCGTGATGATTAAGACAGTTTTGGAAAGGTATTGAAGTGTTCTACAAGATCTGTACATTGATTGAAAGATCAAAGTCACTTTCAGTGTAGTAAATGGTCTCTGAATGCATTGTACTCGGGAAAACCTGTCGATTTGAGCATGTATTTAAAGGGTAAAGTGACCCATTATGAAACTTTTTCATCGCCAAGATCCTTGTTATTGTGTCCCAGGGCTTTGATTTGCTTATTCATGAAGGCCCAATGACATAAAAACGATAATGGATGACCTTGCATTTTCGTCAAAATTTCAACCATGGCCATAGGGACGGGTGAAAAAGCTCAAGTGATGTAGTTGGATGTTCCTTCAAATGGCCATAACTTCGTAGCCATGTGTCCTTGCGTGATGATTAAGACAGTTTTGGAAAGGTATTGAAGTGTTCTACAAGATCTGTACAAAGGTTAAAAGATCAAATTCATTTTTAGTCTAGTAAATCGCCTCTGAATGCATTGTACTCGGGAAAACCTGTCAATTTGAGCATGTGTTTAAAGGGTATTATGAAACTTTTTCATCGCCAAGATCCTTGTTATTGTGTCCCAGGGCTTTGGTTTGCTTATTCATGAAGGCCCAATGACATAAAAACGATAATGGATGACCTTGCATTTTCGTCAAAATTTCAACCATGGCCATAGGGACGGGTGAAAAAGCTCAAGTGATGTAGTCGGATGTTCCTTCAAATGGCCATAACTTCGTAGCCATGTGTCCTTGCGTGATGATTAAGACAGTTTTGGAAAGGTATTGAAGTGTTCTTCAAGATCTGTACAAAGGTTAAAAGATCAAATTCATTTTTAGTCTAGTAAATCGCCTCTGAATGCATTGTACTCGGGAAAACCTGTCAATTTGAGCATGTTTTTAAAGGGTATTATGAAACTTTTTCATCGCCAAGATCCTTGTTATTGTGTCCAAGGGCTTTGATTTGCTTATTCATGAAGGCCCAATGACATAAAAACGATAATGGATGACCTTGCATTTTCGTCAAAATTTCAACCATGGCCATAGGGACGGGTGAAATAGCTCAAGTGATGTAGTTGGATGTTCCTTCAAATGGCCATAACTTCGTAGCCATGTGTCCTAGCGTGATGATTAAGACAGTTTTGGAAAGGTATTGAAGTGTTCTACAAGATCTGTACATTGATTGAAAGATCAAAGTCACTTTCAGTGTAGTAAATGGTCTCTGAATGCATTGTACTCGGGAAAACCTGTCGATTTGAGCATGTATTTAAAGGGTAAAGTGACCCATTATGAAACTTTTACATCGCCAAGATCCTTGTTATTGTGTCCCAGGGCTTTGATTTGCTTATTCATGAAGCCTCAATGGCATAAGAACGATAATGGATGACCTTGCATTTTCGTCAAACATTCAAGCATGGCCATGGGGACGGATGAGAAAGCTCAAGTGATGTAGTTGGATGTTCCTTCAAATGGCCATAACTTCGTAGCCATGTGTCCTTGCGTGATGATTAAGACAGTTTTGGAAAGGTATTGAAGTGTTCTACAAGATCTGTACAAAGATTAAAAGATCAAATTCATTTTTTGTCTAGTAAATTGCCTCTGAATGCATTGTACTCGGGAAAACCTGTCAATTTTAGCATGTGTTTAAAGGGTATTATGAAACTTTTTCATCGCCAAGATCCTTGTTATTGTGTCCCAGGGCTTTGGTTTGCTTATTCATGAAGGCCCAATGACATAAAAACGATAATGGATGACCTTGCATTTTCGTCAAAATTTCAACCATGGCCATAGGGACGGGTGAAAAAGCTCAAGTGATGTAGTCGGATGTTCCTTCAAATGGCCATAACTTCGTAGCCATGTGTCCTTGCGTGATGATTAAGACAGTTTTGGAAAGGTATTGAAGTGTTCTACAAGATCTGTACAAAGGTTAAAAGATCAAATTCATTTTTAGTCTAGTAAATCGCCTCTGAATGCATTGTACTCGGGAAAACCTGTCAATTTGAGCATGTGTTTAAAGGGTATTATGAAACTTTTTCATCGCCAAGATCCTTGTTATTGTGTCCCAGGGCTTTGGTTTGCTTATTCATGAAGGCCCAATGACATAAAAACGATAATGGATGACCTTGCATTTTCGTCAAAATTTCAACCATGGCCATAGGGACGGGTGAAATAGCTCAAGTGATGTAGTTGGATGTTCCTTCAAATGGCCATAGCTTCGTAGCCATGTGGCCTAGCGTGATGATTAAGACAGTTTTGGAAAGGTATTGAAGTGTTCTACAAGATCTGTACATTGATTGAACGATCAAAGTCACTTTCAGTGTAGTAAATGGCCTCTGAATGCATTGTACTCGGGAAAACCTGTCGATTTGAGCATGTATTTAAAGGGTAAAGTGACCCATTATGAAACTTTTTCATCGCCAAGATCCTTGTTATTGTGTCCCAGGGCTTTGGTTTGCTTATTCATGAAGGCCCAGTGACATAAAAACGATAATGGATGACCTTGCATTTTCGTCAAAATTTCAACCATGGCCATAGGGACGGGTGAAATAGCTCAAGTGATGTAGTTGGATGTTCCTTCAAATGGCCATAACTTCGTAGCCATGTGTCCTTGCGTGATGATTAAGACAGTTTTGGAAAGGTATTGAAGTGGTCTACAAGATCTGTACAAAGGTTTAAAGATCAAATTCATTTTTAGTCTAGTAAATCGCCTCTGAATGCATTGTACTCGGGAAAACCTGTCAATTTGAGCATGTGTTTAAAGGGTAATATGAAACTTTTTCATCGCCAAGATCCTTGTTATTGTGTCCCAGGGCTTTGATTTGCTTATTCATGAAGGCCCAATGACATAAAAACGATAATGGATGACCTTGCATTTTCGTCAAAATTTCAACCATGGCCATAGGGACGGGTGAAAAAGCTCAAGTGATGTAGTTGGATGTTCCTTCAAATGGCCATAACCTCGTAGCCATGTGTCCTAGCGTGATGAATAAGACAGTTTTGGAAAGGTATTGAAGTGTTCTACAAGATCTGTACATTGATTGAACGATCAAAGTCACTTTCAGTGTAGTAAATGGCCTCTGAATGCATTGTACTCGGGAAAACCTGTCGATTTGAGCATGTATTTAAAGGGTAAAGTGACCCATTATGAAACTTTTTCATCGCCAAGATCCTTGTTATTGTGTCCCAGGGCTTTGGTTTGCTTATTCATGAAGGCCCAGTGACATAAAAACGATAATGGATGACCTTGCATTTTCGTCAAAATTTCAACCATGGCCATAGGGACGGGTGAAATAGCTCAAGTGATGTAGTTGGATGTTCCTTCAAATGGCCATAACTTCGTAGCCATGTGTCCTTGCGTGATGATTAAGACAGTTTTGGAAAGGTATTGAAGTGGTCTACAAGATTTGTACCAAGGTTAAAAGATCAAATTCATTTTTAGGCTAGTAAATCGCCTCTGAATGCATTGTACTCGGGAAAACCTGTCAATTTGAGCATGTGTTTAAAGGGTATTATGAAACTTTTTCATCGCCAAGATCCTTGTTATTGTGTCCCAGGGCTTTGGTTTGCTTATTCATGAAGGCGCAATGACATAAAAACGATAATGGATGACCTTGCATTTTCGTCAAAATTTCAACCATGGCCATAGGGACGGGTTAGAAAGCTCAAGTGATGTAGTTGGATGTTCCTTCAAATGGCCATAACTTCGTAGCCATGTGTCTTAGCATGATGATGAAGACAGTTTTGGAAAGGTTTTGAAGTAGTATACAAGATCTGTACATAGGTGTAAAGATCAAAGTCACTTTCAGTGTAGTAAATGGCCTCTGAATGCATTGTACTCGGGAAAACCTGTCGATTTGAGCATGTATTTAAAGGGTAAAGTGACCCATTATGAAACTTTTTCATCGCCAAGATCCTTGTTATTGTGTCCCAGGGCTTTGGTTTGCTTATTCATGAAGGCCCAATGACATAAAAACGATAATGGATGACCTTGCATTTTCGTCAAAATTTCAACCATGGCCATAGGGACGGGTGAAAAAGCTCAAGTGATGTAGTTGGATGTTCCTTCAAATGGCCATAACTTCGTAGCCATGTGTCCTTGCGTGATGATTAAGACAGTTTTGGAAAGGTATTGAAGTGTTCTACAAGATCTGTACAAAGGTTAAAAGATCGAATTCATTTTTAGTCTAGTAAATCGCCTCTGAATGCATTGTACTCGGGAAAACCTGTCAATTTGAGCATGTGTTTAAAGGGTATTATGAAACTTTTTCATCGCCAAGATCCTTGTTATTGTGTCCCAGGGCTTTGGTTTGCTTATTCATGAAGGCCCAGTGACATAAAAACGATAATGGATGACCTTGCATTTTCGTCAAAATTTCAACCATGGCCATAGGGACGGGTGAAAAAGCTCAAGTGATGTAGTTGGATGTTCCTTCAAATGGCCATAACTTCGTAGCCATGTGTCCTTGCGTGATGATTAAGACAGTTTTGGAAAGGTATTGAAGTAGTATACAAGATCTGTACATTGGTGTAAAGATCAAAGACACTTTCAGTGTAGTAAATGGCCTCTGAATGCATTGTACTCGGGAAAACCTGTCGATTGGAGCATGTATTTAAAGGGTAAAGTGACCCATTATGAAACTTTTTCATCGCCAAGATCCTTGTTATTGTGTCCCAGGGCTTTGATTTGCTTATTCATGAAGGCCCAATGACATAAAAACGATAATGGATGACTTTGCATTTTCGTCAAAATTTCAACCATGGCCATAGGGACGGGTGAAAAAGCTCAAGTGATGTAGTTGGATGTTCCTTCAAATGGCCATAACTTCGTAGCCATGTGTCCTTGCGTGATGATTAAGACAGTTTTGGAAAGGTATTGAAGTAGTATACAAGATCTGTACATTGGTGTAAAGATCAAAGACACTTTCAGTGTAGTAAATGGCCTCTGAATGCATTGTACTCGGGAAAACCTGTCGATTGGAGCATGTATTTAAAGGGTAAAGTGACCCATTATGAAACTTTTTCATCGCCAAGATCCTTGTTATTGTGTCCCAGGGCTTTGATTTGCTTATTCATGAAGGCCCAATGACATAAAAACGATAATGGATGACCTTGCATTTTCGTCAAAATTTCAACCATGGCCATAGGGACGGGTGAAAAAGCTCAAGTGATGTAGTTGGATGTTCCTTCAAATGGCCATAACTTCGTAGCCATGTGTCCTTGCGTGATGATTAAGACAGTTTTGGAAAGGTATTGAAGTAGTATACAAGATCAGTACATTGGTGTAAAGATCAAAGACACTTTCAGTGTAGTAAATGGCCTCTGAATGCATTGTACTCGGGAAAACCTGTCGATTGGAGCATGTATTTAAAGGGTAAAGTGACCCATTATGAAACTTTTTCATCGCCAAGATCCTTGTTATTGTGTCCCAGGGCTTTGGTTTGCTTATTCATGAAGGCCCAGTGACATAAAAACGATAATGGATGACCTTGCATTTTCGTCAAAATTTCAACCATGGCCATAGGGACGGGTGAAAAAGCTCAAGTGATGTAGTTGGATGTTCCTTCAAATGGCCATAACTTCGTAGCCATGTGTCCTTGCGTGATGATTAAGACAGTTTTGGAAAGGTATTGAAGTAGTATACAAGATCTGTACATTGGTGTAAAGATCAAAGACACTTTCAGTGTAGTAAATGGCCTCTGAATGCATTGTACTCGGGAAAACCCGTCGATTTGAGCATGTATTTAAAGGGTAAAGTGACCCATTATGAAACTTTTTCATCGCCAAGATCCTTGTTATTGTGTCCCAGGGCTTTGATTTGCTTATTCATGAAGGCCCAATGACATAAAAACGATAATGGATGACCTTGCATTTTCGTCAAAATTTCAACCATGGCCATAGGGACGGGTGAAAAAGCTCAAGTGATGTAGTTGGATGTTCCTTCAAATGGCCATAACTTCGTAGCCATGTGGCCTAGCGTGATGATTAAGACAGTTTTGGAGAGGTATTGAAGTGGTCTACAAGATCTGTACATTGATTGAAAGATCAAATTCATTTTTAGTCTAGTAAATCGCCTCTGAATGCTTTGTACTCGGGAAAACCTGTCAATTTGAGCATGTGTTTAAAGGGTATTATGAAACTTTTTCATCGCCAAGATCCTTGTTATTGTGTCCCAGGGCTTTGGTTTGCTTATTCATGAAGCCCCAATGACATAAAAACGATAATGGATGACCTTGCATTTTCGTCAAAATTTCAACCATGGCCATAGGGACGGGTGAAATAGCTCAAGTGATGTAGTTGGATGTTCCTTCAAATGGCCATAGCGTCGTAGCCATGTGGCCTAGCGTGATGATTAAGACAGTTTTGGAAAGGTATTGAAGTGGTCTACAAGATCTGTACAAAGGTTAAAAGATCAAATTCATTTTTAGTCTAGTAAATCGCCTCTGAATGCATTGTACTCGGGAAAACCTGTCAATTGGAGCATGTGTTTAAAGGGTATTATGAAACTTTTTCATCGCCAAGATCCTTGTTATTGTGTCCCAGGGCTTTGGTTTGCTTATTCATGAAGGCCCAATGACATAAAAACGATAATGGATGACCATGCATTTTCGTCAAAATTTCAACCATGGCCATAGGGACGGGTGAAATAGCTCAAGTGATGTAGTTGGATGTTCCTTCAAATGGCCATAACTTCGTAGCCATGTGTCCTTGCGTGATGATTAAGACAGTTTTGGAAAGGTATTGAAGTAGTATACAAGATCTGTACAAAGGTTAAAAGATCAAATTCATTTTTAGTCTAGTAAATCGCCTCTGAATGCATTATACTCGGGAAAACCTGTCAATTTGAGCATGTGTTTAAAGGGTATTATGAAACTTTTTCATCGCCAAGATCCTTGTTATTGTGTCCCAGGGCTTTGGTTTGCTTATTCATGAAGGCCCAATGACATAAAAACGATAATGGATGACCTTGCATTTTCGTCAAAATTTCAACCATGGCCATAGGGACGGGTGAAAAAGCTCAAGTGATGTAGTTGGATGTTCCTTCAAATGGCCATAGCTTCGTAGCCATGTGGCCTAGCGTGATGATTAAGACAGTTTTGGAAAGGTATTGAAGTGGTCTACAAGATCTGTACATAGGTTTAAAGATCAAATTCACTTTTAGTCTAGTAAATGGCCTCTGAATGCATTGTACTCGGGAAAACCTGTCGATTTGCGCATGTATTTAAAGGGTATTATGAAACTTTTTCATCGCCAAGATCCTTGTTATTGTGTCCCAGGGCTTTGGTTTGCTTATTCATGAAGGCCCAATGACATAAAAACGATAATGGATGACCTTGCATTTTCGTCAAAATTTCAACCATGGCCATAGGGACGGGTGAAATAGCTCAAGTGATGTAGTTGGATGTTCCTTCAAATGGCCATAACTTCGTAGCCATGTGTCCTTGCGTGATGATTAAGACAGTTTTGGAAAGGTATTGAAGTGTTCTACAAGATCTGTACATTGATTGAAAGATCAAAGTCACTTTCAGTGTAGTAAATGGCCTCTGAATGCATTGTACTCGGGAAAACCTGTCGATTTGAGCATGTATTTAAAGGGTAAAGTGACCCATTATGAAACTTTTTCATCGCCAAGATCCTTGTTATTGTGTCCCAGGGCTTTGATTTGCTTATTCATGAAGGCCCAATGACATAAAAACGATAATGGATGACCTTGCATTTTCGTCAAAATTTCAACCATGGCCATAGGGACGGGTGAAATAGCTCAAGTGATGTAGTTGGATGTTCCTTCAAATGGCCATAACTTCGTAGCCATGTGTCCTTGCGTGATGATTAAGACAGTTTTGGAAAGGTATTGAAGTGGTTTACAAGATCTGTACAAAGGTTAAAAGATCAAATTCATTTTCAGTCTAGTAAATCGCCTCTGAATGCTTTGTACTCGGGAAAACCTGTCAATTTGAGCATGTGTTTAAAGGGTATTATGAAACTTTTTCATCGCCAAGATCCTTGTTATTGTGTCCCAGGGCTTTGGTTTGCTTATTCATGAAGGCCCAATGACATAAAAACGATAATGGATGACCTTGCATTTTCGTCAAAATTTCAACCATGGCCATAGGGACGGGTGAAAAAGCTCAAGTGATGTAGTTGGATGTTCCTTCAAATGGCCATAACTTCGTAGCCATGTGGCCTAGCGTGATGATTAAGACAGTTTTGGAAAGGTATTGAAGTGGTCTACAAGATCTGTACAAAGGTTAAAAGATCAAATTCATTTTTAGTCTAGTAAATCGCCTCTGAATGCATTGTACTCGGGAAAACCTGTCAATTTGAGCATGTGTTTAAAGGGTATTATGAAACTTTTTCATCGCCAAGATCCTTGTTATTGTGTCCCAGGGCTTTGATTTGCTTATTCATGAAGCCCCAATGACATTAAAACGATAATGGATGACCTTGCATTTTCGTCAAAATTTCAACCATGGCCAAAGGGACGGGTGAAATAGCTCAAGTGATGTAGTTGGATGTTCCTTCAAATGGCCATAACTTCGTAGCCATGTGGCCTAGCGTGATGATTAAGACAGTTTTGGAAAGGTATTGAAGTGGTCTACAAGATCTGAACAAAGGTTAAAAGATCAAATTCATTTTTAGTCTAGTAAATCGCCTCTGAATGCATTGTACTCGGGAAAACCTGTCAATTTGAGCATGTGTTTAAAGGGTATTATGAAACTTTTTCATCGCCAAGATCCTTGTTATTGTGTCCCAGGGCTTTGATTTGCTTATTCATGATGGCCCAATGACATAAAAACGATAATGGATGACCTTGCATTTTCGTCAAAATTTCAACCATGGCCATAGGGACGGGTGAAAAAGCTCAAGTGATGTAGTTGGATGTTCCTTCAAATGGCCATAACTTCGTAGCCATGTGTCCTTGCGTGATGATTAAGACAGTTTTGGAAAGGTATTGAAGTGTTCTACAAGATTTTTACAAAGGTTAAAAGATCAAAGTCACTTTCAGTGTAGTAAATGGCCTCTGAATGCATTGTACTCGGGAAAACCTGTCGATTTGCGCATGTATTTAAAGGGTAAAGTGACCCATTATGAAACTTTTTCATCGCCAAGATCCTTGTTATTGTGTCCCAGGGCTTTGATTTGCTTATTCATGATGGCCCAATGACATAAAAACGATAATGGATGACCTTGCATTTTCGTCAAAATTTCAACCATGGCCATAGGGACGGGTGAAAAAGCTCAAGTGATGTAGTTGGATGTTCCTTCAAATGGCCATAACTTCGTAGCCATGTGTCCTTGCGTGATGATTAAGACAGTTTTGGAAAGGTATTGAAGTGTTCTACAAGATCTGTACAAAGGTTAAAAGATCAAATTCATTTTTAGTCTAGTAAATCGCCTCTGAATGCATTGTACTCGGGAAAACCTGTCAATTTGAGCATGTGTTTAAAGGGTATTATGAAACTTTTTCATCGCCAAGATCCTTGTTATTGTGTCCCAGGGCTTTGGTTTGCTTATTCATGAAGGCCCAATGACATAAAAACGATAATGGATGACCTTGCATTTTCGTCAAAATTTCAACCATGGCCATAGGGACGGGTGAAAAAGCTCAAGTGATGTAGTTGGATGTTCCTTCAAATGGCCATAGCTTCGTAGCCATGTGGCCTAGCGTGATGATTAAGACAGTTTTGGAAAGGTATTGAAGTGGTCTACAAGATCTGTACATAGGTTTAAAGATCAAATTCACTTTTAGTCTAGTAAATGGCCTCTGAATGCATTGTACTCGGGAAAACCTGTCAATTTGAGCATGTATTTAAAGGGTAAAGTGACCCATTATGAAACTTTTTCATCGCCAAGATCCTTGTTATTGTGTCCCAGGGCTTTGATTTGCTTATTCATGAAGGCCCAATGACATAAAAACGATAATGGATGACCTTGCATTTTCGTCAAAATTTCAACCATGGCCATAGGGACGGGTTAGAAAGCTCAAGTGATGTAGTTGGATGTTCCTTCAAATGGCCATAACTTCGTAGCCATGTGTCCTTGCGTGATGATTAAGACAGTTTTGGAAAGGTATTGAAGTGGTCTACAAGATCTGTACATAGGTTTAAACATCAAATTCACTTTTAGTCTAGTAAATCGCCTCTGAATGCATTGTACTCGGGAAAACCTGTCAATTTGAGCATGTGTTTAAAGGGTATTATGAAACTTTTTCATCGCCAAGATCCTTGTTATTGTGTCCCAGGGCTTTGGTTTGCTTATTCATGAAGCCCCAATGACATAAGAACGATAATGGATGACCTTGCATTTTCGTCAAAATTTCAACCATGGCCATAGGGACGGGTTAGAAAGCTCAAGTGATGTAGTTGGATGTTCCTTCAAATGGCCATAACTTCGTAGCCATGTGTCCTTGCGTGATGATTAAGACAGTTTTGGAAAGGTATTGAAGTGTTCTACAAGATTTTTACAAAGGTTAAAAGATCAAATTCATTTTTTGTCTAGTAAATCGCCTCTGAATGCATTGTACTCGGGAAAACCTGTCAATTTGAGCATGTGTTTAAAGGGTATTGTTGTCAAAACAGCCTTGACAGCCAGACAACCATCACAAGCCGCCCGACAAGACGGATGGAACCAAGCGCTAGATGGCCGCCTGCGACGGACCACAGAACCGAACGCTAGAGGGCCGCCACGACACGAATGAAAAGACACGAAGCCAGTAGCGGCAAAATAAGCGAAGGAAAGAGACACGGATTTTTTTTAATCGCACGACCAGTACCCTAAAATTGAATAAAGAGAAAACTAAGCCGGATTAAGGCAAATAAAGCGAGATCAACGCAGTTTTTTCTGTTCACTTAATTTTGAGTATTTCCATTAAAGAAGCCGAGTCGAAGCATTTTAAGCCGTTTTCTTTGCATATCTAAGTCGAGTAAGTCGCCTTTTCCACAGGTATTATGAAACTTTTTCATCGCCAAGATCCTTGTTATTGTGTCCCAGGGCTTTGATTTGCTTATTCATGAAGCCCCAATGACATTAAAACGATAATGGATGACCTTGCATTTTCGTCAAAATTTCAACCATGGCCAAAGGGACGGGTGAAATAGCTCAAGTGATGTAGTTGGATGTTCCTTCAAATGGCCATAACCTCGTAGCCATGTGTCCTAGCGTGATGATTAAGACAGTTTTGGAAAGGTATTGAAGTGGTCTACAAGATCTGTACATTGATTGAAAGATCAAAGTCACTTTCAGTGTAGTAAATGGCCTCTGAATGCATTGTACTCGGGAAAACCTGTCGATTTGCGCATGTATTTAAAGGGTAAAGTGACCCATTATGAAACTTTTTCATCGCCAAGATCCTTGTTATTGTGTCCCAGGGCTTTGATTTGCTTATTCATGATGGCCCAATGACATAAAAACGATAATGGATGACCTTGCATTTTCGTCAAAATTTCAACCATGGCCATAGGGACGGGTGAAATAGCTCAAGTGATGTAGTTGGATGTTCCTTCAAATGGCTATAACCTCGTAGCCATGTGTCCTAGCGTGATGATTAAGACAGTTTTGGAAAGGTATTGAAGTGGTCTACAAGATCTGTTCATTGATTGAAAGATCAAAGTCACTTTCAGTGTAGTAAATGGTCTCTGAATGCATTGTACTCGGGAAAACCTGTCGATTTGAGCATGTATTTAAAGGGTAAAGTGACCCATTATGAAACTTTTTCATCGCCAAGATCCTTGTTATTGTGTCCCAGGGCTTTGGTTTGCTTATTCATGAAGGCCCAATGACATAAAAACGATAATGGATGACCTTGCATTTTCGTCAAAATTTCAACCATGGCCATAGGGACGGGTGAAAAAGCTCAAGTGATGTAGTTGGATGTTCCTTCAAATGGCCATAACTTCGTAGCCATGTGTCCTTGCGTGATGATTAAGACAGTTTTGGAAAGGTATTGAAGTGTTCTACAAGATCTGTACAAAGGTTAAAAGATCAAATTCATTTTTAGTCTAGTAAATCGCCTCTGAATGCATTGTACTCGGGAAAACCTGTCAATTTGAGCATGTGTTTAAAGGGTATTATGAAACTTTTTCATCGCCAAGATCCTTGTTATTGTGTCCCAGGGCTTTGGTTTGCTTATTCATGAAGGCCCAATGACATAAAAACGATAATGGATGACCTTGCATTTTCGTCAAAATTTCAACCATGGCCATAGGGACGGGTGAAAAAGCTCAAGTGATGTAGTTGGATGTTCCTTCAAATGGCCATAGCTTCGTAGCCATGTGGCCTAGCGTGATGATTAAGACAGTTTTGGAAAGGTATTGAAGTGGTCTACAAGATCTGTACATAGGTTTAAAGATCAAATTCACTTTTAGTCTAGTAAATGGCCTCTGAATGCATTGTACTCGGGAAAACCTGTCAATTTGAGCATGTATTTAAAGGGTAAAGTGACCCATTATGAAACTTTTTCATCGCCAAGATCCTTGTTATTGTGTCCCAGGGCTTTGATTTGCTTATTCATGAAGGCCCAATGACATAAAAACGATAATGGATGACCTTGCATTTTCGTCAAAATTTCAACCATGGCCATAGGGACGGGTTAGAAAGCTCAAGTGATGTAGTTGGATGTTCCTTCAAATGGCCATAACCTCGTAGCCATGTGTCCTAGCGTGATGATTAAGACAGTTTTGGAAAGGTATTGAAGTGGTCTACAAGATCTGTATATAGGTTTAAAGATCAAAGTCATTTTTAGTGTAGTAAATGGCCTCTGAATGCATTGTACTCGGGAAAACCTGTCAATTTGAGCATGTGTTGAAAGGGTAAAATGACCCATTATGAAACTTTTTCATCGCCAAGATCCTTGTCATTGTGTCCCAGGGCTTTGGTTTGCTTATTCATGAAGCCCCAATGACATAAGAACGATAATGGATGACCTTGCATTTTCGTCAAAATTTCAACCATGGCCATAGGGACGGGTGAGAAAGCTCAAGTGATGTAGTTGGATGTTCCTTCAAATGGCTATAACCTCGTAGCCATGTGTCCTAGCGTGATGATTAAGACAGTTTTGGAAAGGTATTGAAGTGGTCTACAAGATCTGTATATAGGTTTAAAGATCAAAGTCATTTTCAGTCTAGTAAATGGCCTCTGAATGCATTGTACTCGGGAAAACCTGTCAATTTGAGCATGTGTTGAAAGGGTAAAATGACCCATTATGAAACTTTTTCATCGCCAAGATCCTTGTTATTGTGTCCCAGGGCTTTGGTTTGCTTATTCATGAAGGCCCAATGACATAAAAACGATAATGGATGACCTTGCATTTTCGTCAAAATTTCAACCATGGCCATAAGGACGGGTGAAATAGCTCAAGTGATGTAGTTGGATGTTCCTTCAAATGGCCATAACCTCGTAGCCATGTGTCCTAGCGTGATGATTAAGACAGTTTTGGAAAGGTATTGAAGTGGTCTACAAGATCTGTATATAGGTTTAAAGATCAAAGTCATTTTTAGTGTAGTAAATGGCCTCTGAATGCATTGTACTCGGGAAAACCTGTCAATTTGAGCATGTGTTGAAAGGGTAAAATGACCCATTATGAAACTTTTTCATCGCCAAGATCCTTGTCATTGTGTCCCAGGGCTTTGGTTTGCTTATTCATGAAGCCACAATGACATAAGAACGATAATGGATGACCTTGCATTTTCGTCAAAATTTCAACCATGGCCATAGGGACGGGTGAGAAAGCTCAAGTGATGTAGTTGGATGTTCCTTCAAATGGCCATAACTTCGTAGCCATGTGTCCTAGCGTGTTGATTAAGACAGTTTTGGAAAGGTATTGAAGTGGTCTACAAGATCTGTATATAGGTTTAACGATCAAAGTCATTTTTAGTGTAGTAAATCGCCTCTGAATGCATTGTACTCGGGAAAACCTGTCAATTTGAGCATGTGTTGAAAGGGTAAAATGACCCATTATGAAACTTTTTCATCGCCAAGATCCTTGTTATTGTGTCCCAGGGCTTTGGTTTGCTTATTCATGAAGGCTCAATGACATAAAAACGATAATGGATGACCTTGCATTTTCGTCAAAATTTCAACCATGGCCATAAGGACGGGTGAAATAGCTCAAGTGATGTAGTTGGATGTTCCTTCAAATGGCCATAACCTCGTAGCCATGTGTCCTAGCGTGATGATTAAGACAGTTTTGGAAAGGTATTGAAGTGGTCTACAAGATCTGTATATAGGTTTAAAGATCAAAGTCATTTTTAGTGTAGTAAATGGCCTCTGAATGCATTGTACTCGGGAAAACCTGTCAATTTGAGCATGTATTTAAAGGGTAAAGTGACCCATTATGAAACTTTTTCATCGCCAAGATCCTTGTTATTGTGTCCCAGGGCTTTGATTTGCTTATTCATGAAGGCCCAATGACATAAAAACGATAATGGATTAACTTGCATTTTCGTCAAAATTTCAACCATGGCCATAGGGACGGGTGAAATAGCTCAAGTGATGTAGTTGGATGTTCCTTCAAATGGCCATAGCTTCGTAGCCATGTGGCCTAGCGTGATGATTAAGACAGTTTTGGAAAGGTATTGAAGTGTTCTACAAGATCTGTACATAGGTTTAAAGATCAAATTCACTTTTAGTCTAGTAAATCGCCTCTGAATGCATTGTACTCGGGAAAACCTGTCAATTTGAGCATGTGTTTAAAGGGTATTATGAAACTTTTTCATCGCCAAGATCCTTGTTATTGTGTCCCAGGGCTTTGGTTTGCTTATTCAAGAAGGCCCAATGACATAAAAACGATAATGGATGACCTTGCATTTTCGTCAAAATTTCAACCATGGCCATAGGGACGGGTGAAATAGCTCAAGTGATGTAGTTGGATGTTCCTTCAAATGGCCATAACTTCGTAGCCATGTGTCCTTGCATGATGATTAAGACAGTTTTGGAAAGGTATTGAAGTGGTCTACAAGATCTGTACATTGATTGAAAGATCAAAGTCACTTTCAGTGTAGTAAATGGCCTCTGAATGCATTGTACTCGGGAAAACCTGTCGATTTGAGCATGTATTTAAAGGGTAAAGTGACCCATTATGAAACTTTTTCATCGCCAAGATCCTTGTTATTGTGTCCCAGGGCTTTGGTTTGCTTATTCATGAAGGCCCAATGACATAAAAACGATAATGGATGACCTTGCATTTTCGTCAAAATTTCAACCATGGCCATAGGGACGGGTGAAATAGCTCAAGTGATGTAGTTGGATGTTCCTTCAAATGGCCATAACTTCGTAGCCATGTGTCGTTGCGTGATGATTAAGACAGTTTTGGAAAGGTACTGAAGTGGTCTACAAGATCTGTATATAGGTTCAAAGATCAAAGTCAGTTTTAGTGTAGTAAATGGCCTCTGAATGCATTGTACTCGGGAAAACCTGTCAATTTGAGCATGTGTTTAAAGGGTATTATGAAACTTTTTCATCGCCAAGATCCTTGTTATTGTGTCCCAGGGCTTTGGTTTGCTTATTCATGAAGGCCCAATGACATAAAAACGATAATGGATGACCTTGCATTTTCGTCAAAATTTCAACCATGGCCATAGGGACGGGTGAAATAGCTCAAGTGATGTAGTTGGATGTTCCTTCAAATGGCCATAGCTTCGTAGCCATGTGTCCTAGCGTGATGATTAAGACAGTTTTGGAAAGGTATTGAAGTGGTCTACAAGATCTGTACATTGATTGAAAGATCAAAGTCACTTTCATTGTAGTAAATGGCCTCTGAATGCATTGTACTCGGGAAAACCTGTCGATTTGAGCATGTATTTAAAGGGTAAAGTGACCCATTATGAAACTTTTTCATCGCCAAGATCCTTGTTATTGTGTCCCAGGGCTTTGATTTGCTTATTCATGAAGGCCCAGTGACATAAAAACGATAATGGATGACCTTGCATTTTCGTCAAAATTTCAACCATGGCCATAGGGACGGGTTAGAAAGCTCAAGTGATGTAGTTGGATGTTCCTTCAAATGGCCATAACTTCGTAGCCATGTGTCCTTGCGTGATGATTAAGACAGTTTTGGAAAGGTATTGAAGTGGTCTACAAGATCTATACATTGATTGAAAGATCAAAGTCACTTTCAGTGTAGTAAATGGCCTCTGAATGCATTGTACTCGGGAAAACCTGTCGATTTGAGCATGTGTTTAAAGGGTAAAATGACCCATTATGAAACTTTTTCATCGCCAAGATCCTTGTTATTGTGTCCCAGGGCTTTGATTTGCTTATTCATGAAGGCCCAATGACATAAAAACGATAATGGATGACCTTGCATTTTCGTCAAAATTTCAACCATGGCCATAGGGACTGGTGAAAAAGCTCAAGTGATGTAGTTGGATGTTCCTTCAAATGGCCATAACTTCGTAGCCATGTGTCCTTGCGTGATGATTAAGACAGTTTTGGAAAGGTTTTGAAGTGTTCTACAAGATCTGTACAAAGGTTAATAGATCAAATTCATTTTTAGTCTAGTAAATCGCCTCTGAATGCATTGTACTCGGGAAAACCTGTCAATTTGAGCATGTGTTTAAAGGGTTTTATGAAACTTTTTCATCGCCAAGATCCTTGTTATTGTGTCCCAGGGCTTTGGTTTGTTTAATCATGAAGGCCCAGTGACATAAAAACGATAATGGATGACCTTGCATTTTCGTCAAAATTTCAACCATGGCCATAGGGACGGGTGAAATAGCTCAAGTGATGTAGTTGGATGTTCCTTCAAATGGCCATAACCTCGTAGCCATGTGTCCTAGCGTGATGATTAAGACAGTTTTGGAAAGGTATTGAAGTGGTCTACAAGATCTGTACATTGATTGAAAGATCAAAGTCACTTTCAGTGTAGTAAATGGCCTCTGAATGCATTGTACTCGGGAAAACCTGTCAATTTGAGCATGTGTTTAAAGGGTATTATGAAACTTTTTCATCGCCAAGATCCTTGTTATTGTGTCCCAGGGCTTTGGTTTGCTTATTCATGAAGGCCCAATGACATAAAAACGATAATGGATGACCTTGCATTTTCGTCAAAATTTCAACCATGGCCATAGGGACGGGTGAAATAGCTCAAGTGATGTAGTTGGATGTTCCTTCAAATGGCCATAACCTCGTAGCCATGTGGCCTAGCGTGATGATTAAGACAGTTTTGGAAAGGTATTGAAGTGTTCTACAAGATCTGAACATTGGTTAAAAGATCAAATTCATTTTTAGTCTAGTAAATGGCCTCTGAATGCATTGTACTCGGGAAAACCTGTCGATTTGAGCATGTATTTAAAGGGTAAAGTGACCCATTATGAAACTTTTTCATCGCCAAGATCCTTGTTATTGTGTCCCAGGGCTTTGGTTTGCTTATTCATGAAGGCCCAGTGACATAAAAACGATAATGGATTAACTTGCATTTTCGTCAAAATTTCAACCATGGCCATAGGGACGGGTGAAATAGCTCAAGTGATGTAGTTGGATGTTCCTTCAAATGGCCATAGCTTCGTAGCCATGTGGCCTAGCGTGATGATTAAGACAGTTTTGGAAAGGTATTGAAGTGGTCTACAAGATCTGTACATAGGTTAAAAGATCAAATTCACTTTTAGTCTAGTAAATGGCCTCTGAATGCATTGTACTCGGGAAAACCTGTCAATTTGAGCATGTGTTTAAAGGGTATTATGAAACTTTTTCATCGCCAAGATCCTTGTTATTGTGTCCCAGGGCTTTGGTTTGCTTATTCATGAAGGCGCAATGACATAAAAACGATAATGGATGACCTTGCATTTTCGTCAAAATTTCAACCATGGCCATAGGGACGGGTTAGAAAGCTCAAGTGATGTAGTTGGATGTTCCTTCAAATGGCCATAACCTCGTAGCCATGTGTCCTAGCATGATGATTAAGACAGTTTTGGAAAGGTATTGAAGTAGTATACAAGATCTGTACATAGGTTTAAAGATCAAAGTCACTTTTAGTGTAGTAAATGGCCTCTGAATGCATTGTACTCGGGAAAACCTGTCGATTTGAGCATGTATTTAAAGGGTAAAGTGACCCATTATGAAACTTTTTCATCGCCAAGATCCTTGTTATTGTGTCCCAGGGCTTTGGTTTGCTTATTCATGAAGGCGCAATGACATAAAAACGATAATGGATGACCTTGCATTTTCGTCAAAATTTCAACCATGGCCATAGGGACGGGTGAAAAAGCTCAAGTGATGTAGTTGGATGTTCCTTCAAATGGCCATAACTTCGTAGCCATGTGGCCTAGCGTGATCATTAAGACAGTTTTGGAAAGGTATTGAAGTGTTCTACAAGATCTGTACAAAGGTTTAAAGATCAAATTCATTTTTAGTCTAGTAAATCGCCTCTGAATGCTTTGTACTCGGGAAAACCTGTCAATTTGAGCATGTGTTTAAAGGGTATTATGAAACTTTTTCATCGCCAAGATCCTTGTTATTGTGTCCCAGGGCTTTGATTTGCTTATTCATGAAGCCCCAATGACATTAAAACGATAATGGATGACCTTGCATTTTCGTCAAAATTTCAACCATGGCCAAAGGGACGGGTGAAATAGCTCAAGTGATGTAGTTGGATGTTCCTTCAAATGGCCATAACCTCGTAGCCATGTGTCCTAGCGTGATGATTAAGACAGTTTTGGAAAGGTATTGAAGTGGTCTACAAGATCTGTACATTGATTGAAAGATCAAAGTCACTTTCAGTGTAGTAAATGGCCTCTGAATGCATTGTACTCGGGAAAACCTGTCGATTTGCGCATGTATTTAAAGGGTAAAGTGACCCATTATGAAACTTTTTCATCGCCAAGATCCTTGTTATTGTGTCCCAGGGCTTTGGTTTGCTTATTCATGAAGGCGCAATGACATAAAAACGATAATGGATGACCTTGCATTTTCGTCAAAATTTCAACCATGGCCATAGGGACGGGTGAAAAAGCTCAAGTGATGTAGTTGGATGTTCCTTCAAATGGCCATAACTTCGTAGCCATGTGGCCTAGCGTGATCATTAAGACAGTTTTGGAAAGGTATTGAAGTGGTCTACAAGATCTGTACATTGATTGAAAGATCAAAGTCACTTTCAGTGTAGTAAATCGCCTCTGAATGCATTGTACTCGGGAAAACCTGTCAATTTGAGCATGTGTTTAAAGGGTATTATGAAACTTTTTCATCGCTAAGATCCTTGTTATTGTGTCCCAGGGCTTTGGTTTGCTTATTCATGAAGGCGCAATGACATAAAAACGATAATGGATGACCTTGCATTTTCGTCAAAATTTCAACCATGGCCATAGGGACGGGTGAAAAAGCTCAAGTGATGTAGTTGGATGTTCCTTCAAATGGCTATAACCTCGTAGCCATGTGTCCTAGCGTGATGATTAAGACAGTTTTGGAAAGGTATTGAAGTGGTCTACAAGATCTGTACATTGATTGAAAGATCAAAGTCTTTTTCAGTGTAGTAAATGGCCTCTGAATGCATTGTACTCGGGAAAACCTGTCGATTTGAGCATGTATTTAAAGGGTAAAGTGACCCATTATGAAACTTTTTCATCGCCAAGATCCTTGTTATTGTGTCCCAGGGCTTTGATTTGCTTATTCATGAAGGCGCAATGACATAAAAACAATAATGGATGACCTTGCATTTTCGTCAAAATTTCAACCATGGCCATAGGGACGGGTGAAATAGCTCAAGTGATGTAGTTGGATGTTCCTTCAAATGGCCATAGCTTCGTAGCCATGTGTCCTTGCGTGATGATTAAGACAGTTTTGGAAAGGTATTGAAGTGATCTACAAGATCTGTACATAGGTTTAAAGATCAAATTCACTTTTAGTCTAGTAAATCGCCTCTGAATGCATTGTACTCGGGAAAACCTGTCGATTTGAGCATGTGTTTAAAGGGTATTATGAAACTTTTTCATCGCCAAGATCCTTGTTATTGTGTCCCAGGGCTTTGGTTTGCTTATTCATGAAGGCCCAGTGACATAAAAACGATAATGGATGACCTTGCATTTTCGTCAAAATTTCAACCATGGCCATAGGGACGGGTGAAAAAGCTCAAGTGATGTAGTTCCTTCAAATGGCCATAACTTCGTAGCCATGTGTCCTTGCGTGATGATTAAGACAGTTTTGGAAAGGTATTGAAGTAGTATACAAGATCTGTACATAGGTTTAAAGATCAAATTCACTTTCAGTGTAGTAAATGGCCTCTGAATGCATTGTACTCGGGAAAAACTGTCGATTTGAGCATGTATTTAAAGGGTAAAGTGACCCATTATGAAACTTTTTCATCGCCAAGATCCTTGTTATTGTGTCCCAGGGCTTTGGTTTGCTTATTCATGAAGGCCCAATGACATAAAAACGATAATGGATGACCTTGCATTTTCGTCAAAATTTCAACCATGGCCATAGGGACGGGTGAAAAAGCTCAAGTGATGTAGTTGGATGTTCCTTCAAATGGCCATAACTTCGTAGCCATGTGTCCTAGCATGATGATTAAGACAGTTTTGGAAAGGTATTGAAGTGTTCTACAAGATCTGTACATTGATTGAAAGATCAAATTCATTTTTAGTCTAGTAAATCGCCTCTGAATGCTTTGTACTCGGGAAAACCTGTCGATTTGAGCATGTGTTTAAAGGGTAAAGTGACCCATTATGAAACTTTTTCATCGCCAAGATCCTTGTTATTGTGTCCCAGGGCTTTGGTTTGCTTATTCATGAAGGCCCAATGACATAAAAACGATAATGGATGACCTTGCATTTTCGTCAAAATTTCAACCATGGCCATAGGGACGGGTGAAAAAGCTCAAGTGATGTAGTTGGATGTTCCTTCAAATGGCCATAACTTCGTAGCCATGTGTCCTTGCGTGATGATTAAGACAGTTTTGGAAAGGTATTGTAGTGTTCTACAAGATCTGTACAAAGGTTAAAAGATCAAATTCATTTTTAGTCTAGTAAATGGCCTCTGAATGCATTGTACTCGGGAAAACCTGTCAATTGGAGCATGTGTTTAAAGGGTAATATGACCCATAAAGGTTAAGCTCAGAGCAAAGGAACATATAGTAAATTGCCTCTGAAGTTGAAGGTTTTGTGGAAAGTCTTCAAATGTGCTTCGGGGGACTATGACCCAGTATGAAACTTTTTCATCGCCAAGATCCTTGTTATTGTGTCCCAGGGCTTTGGTTTGCTTACTCATGAAGCCCCAATGACATAAGAACGATAATGGATGACCTTGCATTTTCGTCAAAATTTCAACCATGGCCATAGGGACGGGTGAAATAGCTCAAGTGATGTACTTGGATGTTCCTTCAAATGGCCATAACTTCGTAGCCATGTGTCCTAGCATGATGATTAAGACAGTTTTGGAAAGGTATTGAAGTGGTCTACAAGATCTGTACAAAGGTTAAAAGATCAAATTCATTTTTAGTCTAGTAAATCGCCTCTGAATGCATTGTACTCGGGAAAACCTGTCAATTTGAGCATGTGTTTAAAGGGTATTATGAAACTTTTTCATCGCCAAGATCCTTGTTATTGTGTCCCAGGGCTTTGGTTTGCTTATTCATGAAGCCCCAATGACATAAAAACGATAATGGATGACCTTGCATTTTCGTCAAAATTTCAACCATGGCCATAGGGACGGGTGAAAAAGCTCAAGTGATGTAGTTGGATGTTCCTTCAAATGGCCATAACTTCGTAGCCATGTGTCCTAGCATGATGATTAAGACAGTTTTGGAAAGGTATTGAAGTGATCTACAAGATCTGTACAAAGGTTAAAAGATCAAATTCATTTTTAGTCTAGTAAATCGCCTCTGAATGCTTTGTACACGGGAAAACCTGTCAATTTGAGCATGTGTTTAAAGGGTATTATGAAACTTTTTCATCGCCAAGATCCTTGTTATTGTGTCCCAGGGCTTTGGTTTGCTTATTCATGAAGGCCCAATGACATAAAAACGATAATGGATGACCTTGCATTTTCGTCAAAATTTCAACCATGGCCATAGGGACGGGTGAAAAAGCTCAAGTGATGTAGTTGGATGTTCCTTCAAATGGCCATAGCTTCGTAGCCATGTGGCCTAGCGTGATGATTAAGACAGTTTTGGAAAGGTATTGAAGTGGTCTACAAGATCTGTACATTGATTGAAAGATCAAAGTCACTTTCAGTGTAGTAAATGGCCTCTGAATGCATTGTACTCGGGAAAACCTGTCAATTTGAGCATGTGTTTAAAGGGTAAAGTGACCCATTATGAAACTTTTTCATCGCCAAGATCCTTGTTATTGTGTCCAAGGGCTTTGATTTGCTTATTCATGAAGGCCCAATGACATAAAAACGATAATGGATGACCTTGCATTTTCGTCAAAATTTCAACCATGGCCATAGGGACGGGTGAAATAGCTCAAGTGATGTAGTTGGATGTTCCTTCAAATGGCCATAACTTCGTAGCCATGTGTCCTAGCGTGATGATTAAGACAGTTTTGGAAAGGTATTGAAGTGTTCTACAAGATCTGTACATTGATTGAAAGATCAAAGTCACTTTCAGTGTAGTAAATGGTCTCTGAATGCATTGTACTCGGGAAAACCTGTCGATTTGAGCATGTATTTAAAGGGTAAAGTGACCCATTATGAAACTTTTTCATCGCCAAGATCCTTGTTATTGTGTCCCAGGGCTTTGATTTGCTTATTCATGAAGGCCCAATGACATAAAAACGATAATGGATGACCTTGCATTTTCGTCAAAATTTCAACCATGGCCATAGGGACGGGTGAAATAGCTCAAGTGATGTAGTTGGATGTTCCTTCAAATGGCCATAGCTTCGTAGCCATGTGGCCTAGCGTGATGATTAAGACAGTTTTGGAAAGGTATTGAAGTGTTCTACAAGATCTGTACAAAGGTTAAAAGATCAAATTCATTTTGAGTCTAGTAAATCGCCTCTGAACGCATTGTACTCGGGAAAACCTGTCAATTTGAGCATGTGTTTAAAGGGTATTATGAAACTTTTTCATCGCCAAGATCCTTGTTATTGTGTCCCAGGGCTTTGGTTTGCTTATTCATGAAGGCCCAATGACATAAAAACGATAATGGATGACCTTGCATTTTCGTCAAAATTTCAACCATGGCCATAGGGACGGGTGAAATAGCTCAAGTGATGTAGTTGGATGTTCCTTCAAATGGCCATAACTTCGTAGCCATGTGTCCTAGCATGATGATTAAGACAGTTTTGGAAAGGTATTGAAGTAGTTTACAAGATCTGTACAAAGGTTAAAAGATCAAATTCATTTTTAGTCTAGTAAATCGCCTCTGAATGCATTGTACTCGGGAAAACCTGTCAATTTGAGCATGTGTTTAAAGGGTATTATGAAACTTTTTCATCGCCAAGATCCTTGTTATTGTGTCCCAGGGCTTTGGTTTGCTTATTCATGAAGGCCCAATGACATAAAAACGATAATGGATGACCTTGCATTTTCGTCAAAATTTCAACCATGGCCATAGGGACGGGTGAAATAGCTCAAGTGATGTAGTTGGATGTTCCTTCAAATGGCCATAACTTCGTAGCCATGTGTCCTTGCGTGATGATTAAGACAGTTTTGGAAAGGTATTGAAGTGTTCTACAAGATCTGTACAAAGATTAAAAGATCAAATTCATTTTTTGTCTAGTAAATTGCCTCTGAATGCATTGTACTCGGGAAAACCTGTCAATTTTAGCATGTGTTTAAAGGGTATTATGAAACTTTTTCATCGCCAAGATCCTTGTTATTGTGTCCCAGGGCTTTGGTTTGCTTATTCATGAAGGCCCAATGACATAAAAACGATAATGGATGACCTTGCATTTTCGTCAAAATTTCAACCATGGCCATAGGGACGGGTGAAAAAGCTCAAGTGATGTAGTCGGATGTTCCTTCAAATGGCCATAACTTCGTAGCCATGTGTCCTTGCGTGATGATTAAGACAGTTTTGGAAAGGTATTGAAGTGTTCTACAAGATCTGTACAAAGGTTAAAAGATCAAATTCATTTTTAGTCTAGTAAATCGCCTCTGAATGCATTGTACTCGGGAAAACCTGTCAATTTGAGCATGTGTTTAAAGGGTATTATGAAACTTTTTCATCGCCAAGATCCTTGTTATTGTGTCCCAGGGCTTTGGTTTGCTTATTCATGAAGGCCCAATGACATAAAAACGATAATGGATGACCTTGCATTTTCGTCAAAATTTCAACCATGGCCATAGGGACGGGTGAAATAGCTCAAGTGATGTAGTTGGATGTTCCTTCAAATGGCCATAGCTTCGTAGCCATGTGGCCTAGCGTGATGATTAAGACAGTTTTGGAAAGGTATTGAAGTGGTCTACAAGATCTGTACAAAGATTAAAAGATCAAATTCATTTTTAGTCTAGTAAATCGCCTCTGAATCCATTGTACTCGGGAAAACCTGTCGATTTGAGCATGTATTTAAAGGGTAAAGTGACCCATTATGAAACTTTTTCATCGCCAAGATCCTTGTTATTGTGTCCCAGGGCTTTGATTTGCTTATTCATGAAGGCCCAATGACATAAAAACGATAATGGATGACCTTGCATTTTCGTCAAAATTTCAACCATGGCCATAGGGACGGGTGAAATAGCTCAAGTGATGTAGTTGGATGTTCCTTCAAATGGCCATAGCTTCGTAGCCATGTGGCCTAGCGTGATGATTAAGACAGTTTTGGAAAGGTATTGAAGTGGTCTACAAGATCTGTACAAAGGTTAAAAGATCAAATTCATTTTTAGTCTAGTAAATCGCCTCTGAATGCATTGTACTCGGGAAAACCTGTCAATTTGAGCATGTGTTTAAAGGGTAATATGAAACTTTTTCATCGCCAAGATCCTTGTTATTGTGTCCCAGGGCTTTGATTTGCTTATTCATGAAGGCCCAATGACATAAAAACGATAATGGATGACCTTGCATTTTCGTCAAAATTTCAACCATGGCCATAGGGACGGGTGAAAAAGCTCAAGTGATGTAGTTGGATGTTCCTTCAAATGGCCATAACCTCGTAGCCATGTGTCCTAGCGTGATGAATAAGACAGTTTTGGAAAGGTATTGAAGTGGTCTACAAGATCTGTACATTAATTGAAAGATCAAAGTCACTTTCAGTGTAGTAAATGGCCTCTGAATGCATTGTACTCGGGAAAACCTGTCGATTTGAGCATGTATTTAAAGGGTAAAGTGACCCATTATGAAACTTTTTCATCGCCAAGATCCTTGTTATTGTGTCCCAGGGCTTTGATTTGCTTATTCATGAAGGCCCAATGACATAAAAACGATAATGGATGACCTTGCATTTTCGTCAAAATTTCAACCATGGCCATAGGGACGGGTTAGAAAGCTCAAGTGATGTAGTTGGATGTTCCTTCAAATGGCCATAACTTCGTAGCCATGTGTCCTTGCGTGATGATTAAGACAGTTTTGGAAAGGTATTGAAGTAGTATACAAGATCTGTACATAGGTGTAAAGATCAAAGTCACTTTCAGTGTAGTAAATGGCCTCTGAATGCATTGTACTCGGGAAAACCCGTCGATTTGAGCATGTATTTAAAGGGTAAAGTGACCCATTATGAAACTTTTTCATCGCCAAGATCCTTGTTATTGTGTCCCAGGGCTTTGGTTTGCTTATTCATGAAGGCCCAGTGACATAAAAACGATAATGGATGACCTTGCATTTTCGTCAAAATTTCAACCATGGCCATAGGGACGGGTGAAAAAGCTCAAGTGATGTAGTTGGATGTTCCTTCAAATGGCCATAACTTCGTAGCCATGTGTCCTTGCGTGATGATTAAGACAGTTTTGGAAAGGTATTGAAGTAGTATACAAGATTTGTACATAGGTGTAAAGATCAAAGTCACTTTCAGTGTAGTAAATGGCCTCTGAATGCATTGTACTCGGGAAAACCTGTCGATTTGAGCATGTGTTTAAAGGGTATTATGAAACTTTTTCATCGCCAAGATCCTTGTTATTGTGTCCCAGGGCTTTGATTTGCTTATTCATGAAGGCCCAATGACATAAAAACGATAATGGATGACCTTGCATTTTCGTCAAAATTTCAACCATGGCCATAGGGACGGGTGAAAAAGCTCAAGTGATGTAGTTGGATGTTCCTTCAAATGGCCATAACTTCGTAGCCATGTGTCCTTGCGTGATGATTAAGACAGTTTTGGAAAGGTATTGAAGTAGTATACAAGATCTGTACATTGGTGTAAAGATCAAAGACACTTTCAGTGTAGTAAATGGCCTCTGAATGCATTGTACTCGGGAAAACCCGTCGATTTGAGCATGTATTTAAAGGGTAAAGTGACCCATTATGAAACTTTTTCATCGCCAAGATCCTTGTTATTGTGTCCCAGGGCTTTGGTTTGCTTATTCATGAAGGCCCAGTGACATAAAAACGATAATGGATGACCTTGCATTTTCGTCAAAATTTCAACCATGGCCATAGGGACGGGTGAAAAAGCTCAAGTGATGTAGTTGGATGTTCCTTCAAATGGCCATAACTTCGTAGCCATGTGTCCTTGCGTGATGATTAAGACAGTTTTGGAAAGGTATTGAAGTAGTATACAAGATTTGTACATAGGTGTAAAGATCAAAGTCACTTTCAGTGTAGTAAATGGCCTCTGAATGCATTGTACTCGGGAAAACCTGTCGATTTGAGCATGTGTTTAAAGGGTATTATGAAACTTTTTCATCGCCAAGATCCTTGTTATTGTGTCCCAGGGCTTTGATTTGCTTATTCATGAAGGCCCAATGACATAAAAACGATAATGGATGACCTTGCATTTTCGTCAAAATTTCAACCATGGCCATAGGGACGGGTGAAATAGCTCAAGTTATGTAGTTGGATGTTCCTTCAAATGGCCATAACTTCGTAGCCATGTGTCCTAGCATGATGATTAAGACAGTTTTGGAAAGGTATTGAAGTGTTCTACAAGATCTGTACATTGATTGAAAGATCAAAGTCACTTTCAGTGTAGTAAATCGCCTCTGAATGCATTGTAATCGGGAAAACCTGTCAATTTGAGCATGTGTTTAAAGGGTATTATGAAACTTTTTCATCGCCAAGATCCTTGTTATTGTGTCCCAGGGCTTTGGTTTGCTTATTCATGAAGGCCCAATGACATAAAAACGATAATGGATGACCTTGCATTTTCGTCAAAATTTCAACCATGGCCATAGGGACGGGTGAAATAGCTCAAGTGATGTAGTTGGATGTTCCTTCAAATGGCCATAACTTCGTAGCCATGTGTCCTAGCATGATGATTAAGACAGTTTTGGAAAGGTATTGAAGTGGTCTACAAGATCTGTACAAAGGTTAAAAGATCAAATTCATTTTTAGTCTAGTAAATCGCCTCTGAATGCATTGTACTCGGGAAAACCTGTCAATTTGAGCATGTGTTTAAAGGGTATTAAGAAACTTTTTCATCGCCAAGATCCTTGTTATTGTGTCCCAGGGCTTTGGTTTGCTTATTCATGAAGGCCCAATGACATAAAAACGATAATGGATGACCTTGCATTTTCGTCAAAATTTCAACCATGGCCATAGGGACGGGTGAAATAGCTCAAGTGATGTAGTTGGATGTTCCTTCAAATGGCCATAGCTTCGTAGCCATGTGGCCTAGCGTGATGATTAAGACAGTTTTGGAAAGGTATTGAAGTGGTCTACAAGATCTGTACAAAGGTTAAAAGATCAAATTCATTTTTAGTCTAGTAAATCGCCTCTGAATGCATTGTACTCGGGAAAACCTGTCAATTTGAGCATGTGTTTAAAGGGTATTAAGAAACTTTTTCATCGCCAAGATCCTTGTTATTGTGTCCCAGGGCTTTGGTTTGCTTATTCATAAAGGCCCAATGACATAAAAACGATAATGGATGACCTTGCATTTTCGTCAAAATTTCAACCATGGCCATAGGGACGGGTGAAAAAGCTCAAGTGATGTAGTTGGATGTTCCTTCAAATGGCCATAACTTCGTAGCCATGTGTCCTTGCGTGATGATTAAGACAGTTTTGGAAAGGTATTGAAGTGTTCTACAAGATCTGTACAAAGGTTTAAAGCTCAAATTCATTTTTAGTCTAGTAAATCGCCTCTGAATGCATTGTACTCGGGAAAACCTGTCAATTTGAGCATGTGTTTAAAGGGTAATATGACCCATAAAGGTTAAGCTCAGAGCAAAGGAACATATAGTAAATTGCCTCTGAAGTTGAAGGTTTTGTGGAAAGTCTTCAAATGTGCTTCGGGGGACTATGACCCAGTATGAAACTTTTTCATCGCCAAGATCCTTGTTATTGTGTCCCAGGGCTTTGGTTTGCTTACTCATGAAGCCCCAATGACATAAGAACGATAATGGATGACCTTGCATTTTCGTCAAAATTTCAACCATGGCCATAGGGACGGGTTAGAAAGCTCAAGTGATGTAGTTGGATGTTCCTTCAAATGGCCATAACTTCGTAGCCATGTGTCCTAGCATGATGATTAAGACAGTTTTGGAAAGGTATTGAAGTGGTTTACAAGATCTGTACAAAGGTTAAAAGATCAAATTCATTTTTAGTCTAGTAAATCGCCTCTGAATGCTTTGTACTCGGGAAAACCTTTCAATTTGAGCATGTGTTTAAAGGGTATTATGAAACTTTTTCATCGCCAAGATCCTTGTTATTGTGTCCCAGGGCTTTGGTTTGCTTATTCATGAAGCCCCAATGACATAAAAACGATAATGGATGACCTTGCATTTTCGTCAAAATTTCAACCATGGCCATAGGGACGGGTGAAAAAGCTCAAGTGATGTAGTTGGATGTTCCTTCAAATGGCCATAACTTCGTAGCCATGTGTCCTAGCATGATGATTAAGACAGTTTTGGAAAGGTATTGAAGTGTTCTACAAGATCTGTACAAAGGTTAAAAGATCAAATTCATTTTTAGTCTAGTAAATCGCCTCTGAATGCTTTGTACTCGGGAAAACCTGTCAATTGGAGCATGTGTTTAAAGGGTATTATGAAACTTTTTCATCGCCAAGATCCTTGTTATTGTGTCCCAGGGCTTTGGTTTGCTTATTCATGAAGCCCCAATGACATAAAAACGATAATGGATGACCTTGCATTTTCGTCAAAATTTCAACCATGGCCATAGGGACGGGTGAAAAAGCTCAAGTGATGTAGTTGGATGTTCCTTCAAATGGCCATAGCTTCGTAGCCATGTGGCCTAGCGTGATGATTAAGACAGTTTTGGAGAGGTATTGAAGTGGTCTACAAGATCTGTACATTGATTGAAAGATCAAATTCATTTTTAGTCTAGTAAATCGCCTCTGAATGCTTTGTACTCGGGAAAACCTGTCAATTTGAGCATGTGTTTAAAGGGTATTATGAAACTTTTTCATCGCCAAGATCCTTGTTATTGTGTCCCAGGGCTTTGGTTTGCTTATTCATGAAGCCCCAATGACATAAAAACGATAATGGATGACCTTGCATTTTCGTCAAAATTTCAACCATGGCCATAGGGACGGGTGAAATAGCTCAAGTGATGTAGTTGGATGTTCCTTCAAATGGCCATAGCGTCGTAGCCATGTGGCCTAGCGTGATGATTAAGACAGTTTTGGAAAGGTATTGAAGTGGTCTACAAGATCTGTACAAAGGTTAAAAGATCAAATTCATTTTTAGTCTAGTAAATCGCCTCTGAATGCATTGTACTCGGGAAAACCTGTCAATTGGAGCATGTGTTTAAAGGGTATTATGAAACTTTTTCATCGCCAAGATCCTTGTTATTGTGTCCCAAGGCTTTGGTTTGCTTATTCATGAAGGCCCAATGACATAAAAACGATAATGGATGACCATGCATTTTCGTCAAAATTTCAACCATGGCCATAGGGACGGGTGAAATAGCTCAAGTGATGTAGTTGGATGTTCCTTCAAATGGCCATAACCTCGTAGCCATGTGTCCTAGCGTGATGATTAAGACAGTTTTGGAAAGTTATTGAAGTGTTCTATAAGATCTGTACAAAGGTTAAAAGATCAAATTCATTTTTAGTCTAGTAAATCGCCTTTGAATGCATTGTACTCGGGAAAACCTGTCAATTTGAGCATGTGTTTAAAGGGTAAAGTGACCCATTATGAAACTTTTTCATCGCCAAGATCCTTGTTATTGTGTCCCAGGGCTTTGATTTGCTTATTCATGAAGGCCCAATGACATAAAAACGATAATGGATGACCTTGCATTTTCGTCAAAATTTCAACCATGGCCATAGGGACGGGTGAAATAGCTCAAGTGATGTAGTTGGATGTTCCTTCAAATGGCCATAGCGTCGTAGCCATGTGGCCTAGCGTGATGATTAAGACAGTTTTGGAAAGTTATTGAAGTGGTCTACAAGATCTGTACAAAGGTTAAAAGATCAAAGTCACTTTCAGTGTAGTAAATGGCCTCTGAATGCATTGTACTCGGGAAAACCTGTCAATTTGAGCATGTGTTTAAAGGGTATTATGAAACTTTTTCATCGCCAAGATCCTTGTTATTGTGTCCCAGGGCTTTGGTTTGCTTATTCATGAAGGCCCAATGACATAAAAACGATAATGGATGACCTTGCATTTTCGTCAAAATTTCAACCATGGCCATAGGGACGGGTGAAATAGCTCAAGTGATGTAGTTGGATGTTCCTTCAAATGGCCATAGCTTCGTAGCTATGTGGCCTAGCGTGATGATTAAGACAGTTTTGGAAAGGTATTGAAGTAGTTTACAAGATCTGTACAAAGGTTAAAAGATCAAATTCATTTTTAGTCTAGTAAATCGCCTCTGAATGCATTGTACTCGGGAAAACCTGTCAATTTGAGCATGTGTTTAAAGGGTATTATGAAACTTTTTCATCGCCAAGATCCTTGTTATTGTGTCCCAGGGCTTTGGTTTGCTTATTCATGAAGGCCCAATGACATAAAAACGATAATGGATGACCTTGCATTTTCGTCAAAATTTCAACCATGGCCATAGGGACGGGTGAAATAGCTCAAGTGATGTAGTTGGATGTTCCTTCAAATGGCCATAACTTCGTAGCCATGTGTCCTAGCGTGATGATTAAGACAGTTTTGGAAAGGTATTGAAGTGGTCTACAAGATCTGTACAAAAATTAAAAGATCAAATTCATTTTTAGTCTAGTAAATCGCCTCTGAATGCATTATACTCGGGAAAACCTGTCAATTTGAGCATGTGTTTAAAGGGTATTATGAAACTTTTTCATCGCCAAGATCCTTGTTATTGTGTCCCAGGGCTTTGGTTTGCTTATTCATGAAGGCCCAATGACATAAAAACGATAATGGATGACCTTGCATTTTCGTCAAAATTTCAACCATGGCCATAGGGACGGGTGAAATAGCTCAAGTGATGTAGTTGGATGTTCCTTCAAATGGCCATAGCTTCGTAGCCATGTGGCCTAGCGTGATGATTAAGACAGTTTTGGAAAGGTATTGAAGTGTTCTACAAGATCTGTACAAAGGTTAAAAGATCAAATTCATTTTTAGTCTAGTAAATCGCCTTTGAATGCATTGTACTCGGGAAAACCTGTCAATTTGAGCATGTGTTTAAAGGGTATTATGAAACTTTTTCATCGCCAAGATCCTTGTTATTGTGTCCCAGGGCTTTGGTTTGCTTATTCATGAAGGCCCAATGACATAAAAACGATAATGGATGACCTTGCATTTTCGTCAAAATTTCAACCATGGCCATAGGGACGGGTGAAATAGCTCAAGTGATGTAGTTGGATGTTCCTTCAAATGGCCATAACCTCGTAGCCATGTGTCCTAGCGTGATGATTAAGACAGTTTTGGAAAGGTATTGAAGTGGTCTACAAGATCTGTACATTGATTGAAAGATCAAAGTCACTTTCAGTGTAGTAAATGGCCTCTGAATGCATTGTACTCGGGAAAACCTGTCGATTTGAGCATGTATTTAAAGGGTAAAGTGACCCATTATGAAACTTTTTCATCGCCAAGATCCTTGTTATTGTGTCCCAGGGCTTTGATTTGCTTATTCATGAAGGCCCAATGACATAAAAACGATAATGGATGACCTTGCATTTTCGTCAAAATTTCAACCATGGCCATAGGGACGGGTGAAATAGCTCAAGTGATGTAGTTGGATGTTCCTTCAAATGGCCATAGCTTCGTAGCCATGTGGCCTAGCGTGATGATTAAGACAGTTTTGGAAAGGTATTGAAGTGGTCTACAAGATCTGTACATTGATTGAAAGATCAAATTCACTTTTAGTGTAGTAAATGGCCTCTGAATGCATTGTACTCGGGAAAACCTGTCAATTTGAGCATGTGTTTAAAGGGTATTATGAAACTTTTTCATCGCCAAGATCCTTGTTATTGTGTCCCAGGGCTTTGGTTTGCTTAATCATGAAGGCGCAATGACATAAAAACGATAATGGATGACCTTGCATTTTTGTCAAAATTTCAACCATGGCCATAGGGACGGGTTAGAAAGCTCAAGTGATGTAGTTGGATGTTCCTTCAAATGGCCATAACTTCGTAGCCATGTGTCCTAGCGTGATGATTAAGACAGTTTTGGAAAGGTATTGAAGTGGTCTACAAGATCTGTACATAGGTTTAAAGATCAAAGTCTGTTTTAGTGTAGTAAATGGCCTCTGAATGCATTGTACTCGGGAAAACCTGTCGATTTGAGCATGTATTTAAAGGGTAAAGTGACCCATTATGAAACTTTTTCATCGCCAAGATCCTTGTTATTGTGTCCCAGGGCTTTGGTTTGCTTATTCATGAAGGCGCAATGACATAAAAAACGATAATGGATGACCTTGCATTTTCGTCAAAATTTCAACCATGGCCATAGGGACGGGTGAAAAAGCTCAAGTGATGTAATTGGATGTTCCTTCAAATGGCCATAACTTCGTAGCCATGTGTCCTTGCGTGATGATTAAGACAGTTTTGGAAAGGTATTGAAGTGTTCTACAAGATCTGTACAAAGGTTAAAAGATCAAATTCATTTTTAGTCTAGTAAATCGCCTCTGAATGCATTGTACTCGGGAAAACCTGTCAATTGGAGCATGTGTTTAAAGGGTATTATGAAACTTTTTCATCGCCAAGATCCTTGTTATTGTGTCCCAGGGCTTTGGTTTGCTTATTCATGAAGGCCCAATGACATAAAAACGATAATGGATGACCTTGCATTTTCGTCAAAATTTCAACCATGGCCATAGGGACGGGTGAAAAAGCTCAAGTGATGTAGTTGGATGTTCCTTCAAATGGCCATAACTTCGTAGCCATGTGGCCTAGCGTGATGATTAAGACAGTTTTGGAAAGGTATTGAAGTGGTCTACAAGATCTGTGCAAAGGTTAAAAGATCAAATTCATTTTTAGTCTAGTAAATCGCCTCTGAATGCATTGTACTCGGGAAAACCTGTCAATTTGAGCATGTGTTTAAAGGGTATTATGAAACTTTTTCATCGCCAAGATCCTTGTTATTGTGTCCCAGGGCTTTGGTTTGCTTATTCATGAAGGCCCAATGACATAAAAACGATAATGGATGACCTTGCATTTTCGTCAAAATTTCAACCATGGCCATAGGGACGGGTGAAAAAGCTCAAGTGATGTAGTTGGATGTTCCTTCAAATGGCCATAACTTCGTAGCCATGTGTCCTTGCGTGATGATTAAGACAGTTTTGGAAAGGTATTGAAGTGTTCTACAAGATCTGTACAAAGGTTTAAAGATCAAATTCATTTTTAGTCTAGTAAATCGCCTCTGAATGCATTGTACTCGGGAAAACCTGTCAATTTGAGCATGTGTTTAAAGGGTATTATGAAACTTTTTCATCGCCAAGATCCTTGTTATTGTGTCCCAGGGCTTTGGTTTGCTTATTCATGAAGGCCCAATGACATAAAAACGATAATGGATGACCTTGCATTTTCGTCAAAATTTCAACCATGGCCATAGGGACGGGTGAAATAGCTCAAGTGATGTAGTTGGATGTTCCTTCAAATGGCCATAACTTCGTAGCCATGTGTCCTTGCGTGATGATTAAGACAGTTTTGGAAAGGTATTGAAGTGTTCTACAAGATCTGTACAAAGGTTAAAAGATCAAAGTCACTTTCAGTGTAGTAAATCGCCTCTGAATGCATTGTACTCGGGAAAACCTGTCAATTTGAGCATGTGTTTAAAGGGTATTGTTGTCAAAACAGCCTTGACAGCCAGACAACCATCACAAGCCGCCCGACAAGACGGATGGAACCAAGCGCTAGATGGCCGCCTGCGACGGACCACAGAACCGAACGCTAGAGGGCCGCCACGACACGAATGAAAAGACACGAAGCCAGTAGCGGCAAAATAAGCGAAGGAAAGAGACACGGATTTTTTTTAATCGCACGACCAGTACCCTAAAATTGAATAAAGAGAAAACTAAGCCGGATTAAGGCAAATAAAGCGAGATCAACGCAGTTTTTTCTGTTCACTTAATTTTGAGTATTTCCATTAAAGAAGCCGAGTCGAAGCATTTTAAGCCGTTTTCTTTGCATATCTAAGTCGAGTAAGTCGCCTTTTCCACAGGTATTATGAAACTTTTTCATCGCCAAGATCCTTGTTATTGTGTCCCAGGGCTTTGATTTGCTTGTTCATGAAGCCCCAATGACATTAAAACGATAATGGATGACCTTGCATTTTCGTCAAAATTTCAACCATGGCCAAAGGGACGGGTGAAAAAGCTCAAGTGATGTAGTTGGATGTTCCTTCAAATGGCCATAACTTCGTAGCCATGTGGCCTAGCGTGATGATTAAGACAGTTTTGGAAAGGTATTGAAGTGGTCTACAAGATCTGTACAAAGGTTAAAAGATCAAATTCATTTTTAGTCTAGTAAATCGCCTCTGAATGCATTGTACTCGGGAAAACCTGTCGATTTGAGCATGTATTTAAAGGGTAAAGTGACCCATTATGAAACTTTTTCATCGCCAAGATCCTTGTTATTGTGTCCCAGGGCTTTGATTTGCTTATTCATGAAGGCCCAATGACATAAAAACGATAATGGATGACCTTGCATTTTCGTCAAAATTTCAACCATGGCCATAGGGACGGGTGAAAAAGCTCAAGTGATGTAGTTGGATGTTCCTTCAAATGGCCATAACTTCGTAGCCATGTGTCCTTGCGTGATGATTAAGACAGTTTTGGAAAGGTATTGAAGTGGTCTACAAGATCTGTACATAGGTTTAAACATCAAATTCACTTTTAGTCTAGTAAATCGCCTCTGAATGCATTGTACTCGGGAAAACCTGTCAATTTGAGCATGTGTTTAAAGGGTATTATGAAACTTTTTCATCGCCAAGATCCTTGTTATTGTGTCCCAGGGCTTTGGTTTGCTTATTCATGAAGCCCCAATGACATAAGAACGATAATGGATGACCTTGCATTTTCGTCAAAATTTCAACCATGGCCATAGGGACGGGTTAGAAAGCTCAAGTGATGTAGTTGGATGTTCCTTCAAATGGCCATAACTTCGTAGCCATGTGTCCTTGCGTGATGATTAAGACAGTTTTGGAAAGGTATTGAAGTGTTCTACAAGATTTGTACAAAGGTTAAAAGATCAAATTCATTTTTAGTCTAGTAAATCGCCTCTGAATGCATTGTACTCGGGAAAACCTGTCAATTTGAGCATGTGTTTAAAGGGTATTGTTGTCAAAACAGCCTTGACAGCCAGACAACCATCACAAGCCGCCCGACAAGACGGATGGAACCAAGCGCTAGATGGCCGCCTGCGACGGACCACAGAACCGAACGCTAGAGGGCCGCCACGACACGAATGAAAAGACACGAAGCCAGTAGCGGCAAAATAAGCGAAGGAAAGAGACACGGATTTTTTTTAATCGCACGACCAGTACCCTAAAATTGAATAAAGAGAAAACTAAGCCGGATTAAGGCAAATAAAGCGAGATCAACGCAGTTTTTTCTGTTCACTTAATTTTGAGTATTTCCATTAAAGAAGCCGAGTCGAAGCATTTTAAGCCGTTTTCTTTGCATATCTAAGTCGAGTAAGTCGCCTTTTCCACAGGTATTATGAAACTTTTTCATCGCCAAGATCCTTGTTATTGTGTCCCAGGGCTTTGATTTGCTTATTCATGAAGGCCCAATGACATAAAAACGATAATGGATGACCTTGCATTTTCGTCAAAATTTCAACCATGGCCATAGGGACGGGTGAAAAAGCTCAAGTGATGTAGTTGGATGTTCCTTCAAATGGCCATAACTTCGTAGCCATGTGTCCTTGCATGATGATTAAGACAGTTTTGGAAAGGTATTGAAGTGGTCTACAAGATCTGTTCATTGATTGAAAGATCAAAGTCACTTTCAGTGTAGTAAATGGCCTCTGAATGCATTGTACTCGGGAAAACCTGTCGATTTGAGCATGTATTTAAAGGGTAAAGTGACCCATTATGAAACTTTTTCATCGCCAAGATCCTTGTTATTGTGTCCCAGGGCTTTGATTTGCTTATTCATGAAGGCCCAATGACATAAAAACGATAATGGATGACCTTGCATTTTCGTCAAAATTTCAACCATGGCCATAGGGACGGGTTAGAAAGCTCAAGTGATGTAGTTGGATGTTCCTTCAAATGGCCATAACCTCGTAGCCATGTGTCCTAGCGTGATGATTAAGACAGTTTTGGAAAGGTATTGAAGTGGTCTACAAGATCTGTATATAGGTTTAAAGATCAAAGTCATTTTTAGTGTAGTAAATGGCCTCTGAATGCATTGTACTTGGGAAAACCTGTCAATTTGAGCATGTGTTGAAAGGGTAAAATGACCCATTATGAAACTTTTTCATCGCCAAGATCCTTGTTATTGTGTCCCAGGGCTTTGATTTGCTTATTCATGAAGGCCCAATGACATTAAAACGATAATGGATGACCTTGCATTTTCGTCAAAATTTCAACCATGGCCAAAGGGACGGGTGAAATAGCTCAAGTGATGTAGTTGGATGTTCCTTCAAATGGCCATAACTTCGTAGCCATGTGTCCTTGCATGATGATTAAGACAGTTTTGGAAAGGTATTGAAGTGGTCTACAAGATCTGTTCATTGATTGAAAGATCAAAGTCACTTTCAGTGTAGTAAATGGCCTCTGAATGCATTGTACTCGGGAAAACCTGTCGATTTGAGCATGTATTTAAAGGGTAAAGTGACCCATTATGAAACTTTTTCATCGCCAAGATCCTTGTTATTGTGTCCCAGGGCTTTGGTTTGCTTATTCATGAAGCCCCAATGACATAAGAACGATAATGGATGACCTTGCATTTTCGTCAAAATTTCAACCATGGCCATAGGGACGGGTTAGAAAGCTCAAGTGATGTAGTTGGATGTTCCTTCAAATGGCCATAACTTCGTAGCCATGTGTCCTTGCGTGATGATTAAGACAGTTTTGGAAAGGTATTGAAGTGTTCTACAAGATTTGTACAAAGGTTAAAAGATCAAATTCATTTTTAGTCTAGTAAATCGCCTCTGAATGCATTGTACTCGGGAAAACCTGTCAATTTGAGCATGTGTTTAAAGGGTATTGTTGTCAAAACAGCCTTGACAGCCAGACAACCATCACAAGCCGCCCGACAAGACGGATGGAACCAAGCGCTAGATGGCCGCCTGCGACGGACCACAGAACCGAACGCTAGAGGGCCGCCACGACACGAATGAAAAGACACGAAGCCAGTAGCGGCAAAATAAGCGAAGGAAAGAGACACGGATTTTTTTTAATCGCACGACCAGTACCCTAAAATTGAATAAAGAGAAAACTAAGCCGGATTAAGGCAAATAAAGCGAGATCAACGCAGTTTTTTCTGTTCACTTAATTTTGAGTATTTCCATTAAAGAAGCCGAGTCGAAGCATTTTAAGCCGTTTTCTTTGCATATCTAAGTCGAGTAAGTCGCCTTTTCCACAGGTATTATGAAACTTTTTCATCGCCAAGATCCTTGTTATTGTGTCCCAGGGCTTTGATTTGCTTATTCATGAAGGCCCAATGACATAAAAACGATAATGGATGACCTTGCATTTTCGTCAAAATTTCAACCATGGCCATAGGGACGGGTGAAAAAGCTCAAGTGATGTAGTTGGATGTTCCTTCAAATGGCCATAACTTCGTAGCCATGTGTCCTTGCATGATGATTAAGACAGTTTTGGAAAGGTATTGAAGTGGTCTACAAGATCTGTTCATTGATTGAAAGATCAAAGTCACTTTCAGTGTAGTAAATGGCCTCTGAATGCATTGTACTCGGGAAAACCTGTCGATTTGAGCATGTATTTAAAGGGTAAAGTGACCCATTATGAAACTTTTTCATCGCCAAGATCCTTGTTATTGTGTCCCAGGGCTTTGATTTGCTTATTCATGAAGGCCCAATGACATAAAAACGATAATGGATGACCTTGCATTTTCGTCAAAATTTCAACCATGGCCATAGGGACGGGTGAAAAAGCTCAAGTGATGTAGTTGGATGTTCCTTCAAATGGCCATAACTTCGTAGCCATGTGTCCTTGCGTGATGATTAAGACAGTTTTGGAAAGGTATTGAAGTGGTCTACAAGATCTGTACATAGGTTTAAACATCAAATTCACTTTTAGTCTAGTAAATCGCCTCTGAATGCATTGTACTCGGGAAAACCTGTCAATTTGAGCATGTGTTTAAAGGGTATTATGAAACTTTTTCATCGCCAAGATCCTTGTTATTGTGTCCCAGGGCTTTGGTTTGCTTATTCATGAAGCCCCAATGACATAAGAACGATAATGGATGACCTTGCATTTTCGTCAAAATTTCAACCATGGCCATAGGGACGGGTTAGAAAGCTCAAGTGATGTAGTTGGATGTTCCTTCAAATGGCCATAACTTCGTAGCCATGTGTCCTTGCGTGATGATTAAGACAGTTTTGGAAAGGTATTGAAGTGTTCTACAAGATTTTTACAAAGGTTAAAAGATCAAATTCATTTTTTGTCTAGTAAATCGCCTCTGAATGCATTGTACTCGGGAAAACCTGTCAATTTGAGCATGTGTTTAAAGGGTATTGTTGTCAAAACAGCCTTGACAGCCAGACAACCATCACAAGCCGCCCGACAAGACGGATGGAACCAAGCGCTAGATGGCCGCCTGCGACGGACCACAGAACCGAACGCTAGAGGGCCGCCACGACACGAATGAAAAGACACGAAGCCAGTAGCGGCAAAATAAGCGAAGGAAAGAGACACGGATTTTTTTTAATCGCACGACCAGTACCCTAAAATTGAATAAAGAGAAAACTAAGCCGGATTAAGGCAAATAAAGCGAGATCAACGCAGTTTTTTCTGTTCACTTAATTTTGAGTATTTCCATTAAAGAAGCCGAGTCGAAGCATTTTAAGCCGTTTTCTTTGCATATCTAAGTCGAGTAAGTCGCCTTTTCCACAGGTATTATGAAACTTTTTCATCGCCAAGATCCTTGTTATTGTGTCCCAGGGCTTTGGTTTGCTTATTCATGAAGGCCCAATGACATAAAAACGATAATGGATGACCTTGCATTTTCGTCAAAATTTCAACCATGGCCAAAGGGACGGGTGAAATAGCTCAAGTGATGTAGTTGGATGTTCCTTCAAATGGCCATAACCTCGTAGCCATGTGTCCTAGCGTGATGATTAAGACAGTTTTGGAAAGGTATTGAAGTGGTCTACAAGATCTGTACATTGATTGAAAGATCAAAGTCACTTTCAGTGTAGTAAATGGCCTCTGAATGCATTGTACTCGGGAAAACCTGTCGATTTGCGCATGTATTTAAAGGGTAAAGTGACCCATTATGAAACTTTTTCATCGCCAAGATCCTTGTTATTGTGTCCCAGGGCTTTGATTTGCTTATTCATGATGGCCCAATGACATAAAAACGATAATGGATGACCTTGCATTTTCGTCAAAATTTCAACCATGGCCATAGGGACGGGTGAAATAGCTCAAGTGATGTAGTTGGATGTTCCTTCAAATGGCCATAACCTCGTAGCCATGTGTCCTAGCGTGATGATTAAGACAGTTTTGGAAAGGTATTGAAGTGGTCTACAAGATCTGTTCATTGATTGAAAGATCAAAGTCACTTTCAGTGTAGTAAATGGTCTCTGAATGCATTGTACTCGGGAAAACCTGTCGATTTGAGCATGTATTTAAAGGGTATTATGAAACTTTTTCATCGCCAAGATCCTTGTTATTGTGTCCCAGGGCTTTGGTTTGCTTATTCATGAAGGCCCAATGACATAAAAACGATAATGGATGACCTTGCATTTTCGTCAAAATTTCAACCATGGCCATAGGGACGGGTGAAAAAGCTCAAGTGATGTAGTTGGATGTTCCTTCAAATGGCCATAACTTCGTAGCCATGTGTCCTTGCGTGATGATTAAGACAGTTTTGGAAAGGTATTGAAGTGTTCTACAAGATCTGTACAAAGGTTAAAAGATCAAATTCATTTTGAGTCTAGTAAATCGCCTCTGAACGCATTGTACTCGGGAAAACCTGTCAATTTGAGCATGTGTTTAAAGGGTATTATGAAACTTTTTCATCGCCAAGATCCTTGTTATTGTGTCCCAGGGCTTTGGTTTGCTTATTCATGAAGGCCCAATGACATAAAAACGATAATGGATGACCTTGCATTTTCGTCAAAATTTCAACCATGGCCATAGGGACGGGTGAAAAAGCTCAAGTGATGTAGTTGGATGTTCCTTCAAATGGCCATAACTTCGTAGCCATGTGTCCTTGCGTGATGATTAAGACAGTTTTGGAAAGGTATTGAAGTGTTCTACAAGATCTGTACAAAGGTTAAAAGATCAAATTCATTTTTAGTCTAGTAAATCGCCTCTGAATGCATTGTACTCGGGAAAACCTGTCAATTTGAGCATGTGTTTAAAGGGTATTATGAAACTTTTTCATCGCCAAGATCCTTGTTATTGTGTCCCAGGGCTTTGGTTTGCTTATTCATGAAGGCCCAATGACATAAAAACGATAATGGATGACCTTACATTTTCGTCAAAATTTCAACCATGGCCATAGGGACGGGTGAAAAAGCTCAAGTGATGTAGTTGGATGTTCCTTCAAATGGCCATAACTTCGTAGCCATGTGTCCTTGCGTGATGATTAAGACAGTTTTGGAAAGGTATTGAAGTGTTCTACAAGATCTGTACAAAGGTTAAAAGATCAAATTCATTTTGAGTCTAGTAAATCGCCTCTGAACGCATTGTACTCGGGAAAACCTGTCAATTTGAGCATGTGTTTAAAGGGTATTATGAAACTTTTTCATCGCCAAGATCCTTGTTATTGTGTCCCAGGGCTTTGGTTTGCTTATTCATGAAGGCCCAATGACATAAAAACGATAATGGATGACCTTGCATTTTCGTCAAAATTTCAACCATGGCCATAGGGACGGGTGAAAAAGCTCAAGTGATGTAGTTGGATGTTCCTTCAAATGGCCATAACTTCGTAGCCATGTGTCCTTGCGTGATGATTAAGACAGTTTTGGAAAGGTATTGAAGTGTTCTACAAGATCTGTACAAAGGTTAAAAGATCAAATTCATTTTGAGTCTAGTAAATCGCCTCTGAACGCATTGTACTCGGGAAAACCTGTCAATTTGAGCATGTGTTTAAAGGGTATTATGAAACTTTTTCATCGCCAAGATCCTTGTTATTGTGTCCCAGGGCTTTGGTTTGCTTATTCATGAAGGCCCAATGACATAAAAACGATAATGGATGACCTTGCATTTTCGTCAAAATTTCAACCATGGCCATAGGGACGGGTGAAATAGCTCAAGTGATGTAGTTGGATGTTCCTTCAAATGGCCATAACTTCGTAGCCATGTGTCCTTGCGTGATGATTAAGACAGTTTTGGAAAGGTATTGAAGTGTTCTACAAGATCTGTACAAAGGTTAAAAGATCAAATTCATTTTTAGTCTAGTAAATCGCCTCTGAATGCATTGTACTCGGGAAAACCTGTCAATTTGAGCATGTGTTTAAAGGGTATTATGAAACTTTTTCATCGCCAAGATCCTTGTTATTGTGTCCCAGGGCTTTGGTTTGCTTATTCATGAAGGCCCAATGACATAAAAACGATAATGGATGACCTTACATTTTCGTCAAAATTTCAACCATGGCCATAGGGACGGGTGAAAAAGCTCAAGTGATGTAGTTGGATGTTCCTTCAAATGGCCATAGCTTCGTAGCCATGTGGCCTAGCGTGATGATTAAGACAGTTTTGGAAAGGTATTGAAGTGGTCTACAAGATCTGTACATAGGTTTAAAGATCAAATTCACTTTTAGTCTAGTAAATGGCCTCTGAATGCATTGTACTCGGGAAAACCTGTCAATTTGAGCATGTATTTAAAGGGTATTATGAAACTTTTTCATCGCCAAGATCCTTGTTATTGTGTCCCAGGGCTTTGATTTGCTTATTCATGAAGGCCCAGTGACATAAAAACGATAATGGATGACCTTGCATTTTCGTCAAAATTTCAACCATGGCCATAGGGACGGGTTAGAAAGCTCAAGTGATGTAGTTGGATGTTCCTTCAAATGGCCATAACTTCGTAGCCATGTGTCCTAGCGTGATGATTAAGACAGTTTTGGAAAGGTATTGAAGTGGTCTACAAGATCAGTATATAGGTTTAACGATCAAAGTCATTTTTAGTGTAGTAAATCGCCTCTGAATGCATTGTACTCGGGAAAACCTGTCAATTTGAGCATGTGTTGAAAGGGTAAAATGACCCATTATGAAACTTTTTCATCGCCAAGATCATTGTTATTGTGTCCCAGGGCTTTGGTTTGCTTATTCATGAAGGCGCAATGACATAAAAACGATAATGGATGACCTTGCATTTTCGTCAAAATTTCAACCATGGCCATAGGGACGGGTGAAATAGCTCAAGTGATGTAGTTGGATGTTCCTTCAAATGGCTATAACCTCGTAGCCATGTGTCCTAGCGTGATGATTAAGACAGTTTTGGAAAGGTATTGAAGTGGTCTACAAGATCTGTATATAGGTTTAAAGATCAAAGTCATTTTCAGTCTAGTAAATGGCCTCTGAATGCATTGTACTCGGGAAAACCTGTCAATTTGAGCATGTGTTGAAAGGGTAAAATGACCCATTATGAAACTTTTTCATCGCCAAGATCCTTGTTATTGTGTCCCAGGGCTTTGGTTTGCTTATTCATGAAGGCCCAATGACATAAAAACGATAATGGATGACCTTGCATTTTCGTCAAAATTTCAACCATGGCCATAAGGACGGGTGAAATAGCTCAAGTGATGTAGTTGGATGTTCCTTCAAATGGCCATAACCTCGTAGCCATGTGTCCTAGCGTGATGATTAAGACAGTTTTGGAAAGGTATTGAAGTGGTCTACAAGATCTGTATATAGGTTTAAAGATCAAAGTCATTTTTAGTGTAGTAAATGGCCTCTGAATGCATTGTACTCGGGAAAACCTGTCAATTTGAGCATGTGTTGAAAGGGTAAAATGACCCATTATGAAACTTTTTCATCGCCAAGATCCTTGTCATTGTGTCCCAGGGCTTTGGTTTGCTTATTCATGAAGCCCCAATGACATAAGAACGATAATGGATGACCTTGCATTTTCGTCAAAATTTCAACCATGGCCATAGGGACGGGTGAGAAAGCTCAAGTGATGTAGTTGGATGTTCCTTCAAATGGCCATAACTTCGTAGCCATGTGTCCTAGCGTGATGATTAAGACAGTTTTGGAAAGGTATTGAAGTGGTCTACAAGATCAGTATATAGGTTTAACGATCAAAGTCATTTTTAGTGTAGTAAATCGCCTCTGAATGCATTGTACTCGGGAAAACCTGTCAATTTGAGCATGTGTTGAAAGGGTAAAATGACCCATTATGAAACTTTTTCATCGCCAAGATCCTTGTTATTGTGTCCCAGGGCTTTGGTTTGCTTATTCATGAAGGCCCAATGACATAAAAACGATAATGGATGACCTTGCATTTTCGTCAAAATTTCAACCATGGCCATAAGGACGGGTGAAATAGCTCAAGTGATGTAGTTGGATGTTCCTTCAAATGGCCATAACCTCGTAGCCATGTGTCCTAGCGTGATGATTAAGACAGTTTTGGAAAGGTATTGAAGTGGTCTACAAGATCTGTATATAGGTTTAAAGATCAAAGTCATTTTTAGTGTAGTAAATGGCCTCTGAATGCATTGTACTCGGGAAAACCTGTCAATTTGAGCATGTGTTGAAAGGGTAAAATGACCCATTATGAAACTTTTTCATCGCCAAGATCCTTGTTATTGTGTCCCAGGGCTTTGGTTTGCTTATTCATGAAGGCCCAATGACATAAAAACGATAATGGATGACCTTGCATTTTCGTCAAAATTTCAACCATGGCCATAAGGACGGGTGAAATAGCTCAAGTGATGTAGTTGGATGTTCCTTCAAATGGCCATAACTTCGTAGCCATGTGTCCTAGCGTGATGATTAAGACAGTTTTGGAAAGGTATTGAAGTGGTCTACAAGATCTGTACATTGATTGAAAGATCAAAGTCACTTTCAGTGTAGTAAATCGCCTCTGAATGCATTGTACTCGGGAAAACCTGTCAATTTGAGCATGTATTTAAAGGGTAAAGTGACCCATTATGAAACTTTTTCATCGCCAAGATCCTTGTTATTGTGTCCCAGGGCTTTGATTTGCTTATTCATGAAGGCCCAATGACATAAAAACGATAATGGATGACCTTGCATTTTCGTCAAAATTTCAACCATGGCCATAAGGACGGGTGAAATAGCTCACGTGATGTAGTTGGATGTTCCTTCAAATGGCCATAACTTCGTAGCCATGTGTCCTAGCATGATGATTAAGACAGTTTTGGAAAGGTATTGAAGTAGTATACAAGATCTGTACATAGGTTAAAAGATCAAATTCACTTTTAGTCTAGTAAATGGCCTCTGAATGCATTGTACTCGGGAAAACCTGTCAATTTGAGCATGTATTTAAAGGGTAAAGTGACCCATTATGAAACTTTTTCATCGCCAAGATCCTTGTTATTGTGTCCCAGGGCTTTGATTTGCTTATTCATGAAGGCCCAATGACATAAAAACGATAATGGATTAACTTGCATTTTCGTCAAAATTTCAACCATGGCCATAGGGACGGGTGAAATAGCTCAAGTGATGTAGTTGGATGTTCCTTCAAATGGCCATAGCTTCGTAGCCATGTGGCCTAGCGTGATGATTAAGACAGTTTTGGAAAAGTATTGAAGTGGTCTACAAGATCTGTACATAGGTTTAAAGATCAAATTCACTTTTAGTCTAGTAAATCGCCTCTGAATGCATTGTACTCGGGAAAACCTGTCAATTTGAGCATGTGTTTAAAGGGTATTATGAAACTTTTTCATCGCCAAGATCCTTGTTATTGTGTCCCAGGGCTTTGGTTTGCTTATTCAAGAAGGCCCAATGACATAAAAACGATAATGGATGACCTTGCATTTTCGTCTAAATTTCAACCATGGCCATAGGGACGGGTGAAATAGCTCAAGTGATGTAGTTGGATGTTCCTTCAAATGGCCATAACTTCGTAGCCATGTGTCCTTGCATGATGATTAAGACAGTTTTGGAAAGGTATTGAAGTGGTCTACAAGATCTGTACATTGATTGAAAGATCAAAGTCACTTTCAGTGTAGTAAATGGCCTCTGAATGCATTGTACTCGGGAAAACCTGTCGATTTGAGCATGTATTTAAAGGGTAAAGTGACCCATTATGAAACTTTTTCATCGCCAAGATCCTTGTTATTGTGTCCCAGGGCTTTGGTTTGCTTATTCATGAAGGCCCAATGACATAAAAACGATAATGGATGACCTTGCATTTTCGTCAAAATTTCAACCATGGCCATAGGGACGGGTGAAATAGCTCAAGTGATGTAGTTGGATGTTCCTTCAAATGGCCATAACCTCGTAGCCATGTGTCCTAGCGTGATGATTAAGACAGTTTTGGAAAGGTATTGAAGTGGTCTACAAGATCTGTATATAGGTTTAAAGATCAAAGTCATTTTTAGTGTAGTAAATGGCCTCTGAATGCATTGTACTCGGGAAAACCTGTCAATTTGAGCATGTGTTGAAAGGGTAAAATGACCCATTATGAAACTTTTTCATCGCCAAGATCCTTGTCATTGTGTCCCAGGGCTTTGGTTTGCTTATTCATGAAGCCCCAATGACATAAGAACGATAATGGATGACCTTGCATTTTCGTCAAAATTTCAACCATGGCCATAGGGACGGGTGAGAAAGCTCAAGTGATGTAGTTGGATGTTCCTTCAAATGGCCATAACTTCGTAGCCATGTGTCCTAGCATGATGATTAAGACAGTTTTGGAAAGGTATTGAAGTGGTCTACAAGATCTGTTAAAAGATCAAAGTCTTTTTTAGTGTAGTAAATGGCCTCTGAATGCATTGTACTTGGGAAAACCTGTCAATTTGAGCATGTGTTGAAAGGGTAAAATGACCCATTATGAAACTTTTTCATCGCCAAGATCCTTGTTATTGTGTCCCAGGGCTTTGATTTGCTTATTCATGAAGCCCCAATGACATAAGAACGATAATGGATGACCTTGCATTTTCGTCAAAATTTCAACCATGGCCATAGGGACGGGTGAAAAAGCTCAAGTGATGTAGTTGGATGTTCCTTCAAATGGCCATAACTTCGTAGCCATGTGTCCTAGCGTGATGATTAAGACAGTTTTGGAAAGGTATTGAAGTGGTCTACAAGATCAGTATATAGGTTTAACGATCAAAGTCATTTTTAGTGTAGTAAATCGCCTCTGAATGCATTGTACTCGGGAAAACCTGTCAATTTGAGCATGTGTTGAAAGGGTAAAATGACCCATTATGAAACTTTTTCATCGCCAAGATCATTGTTATTGTGTCCCAGGGCTTTGGTTTGCTTATTCATGAAGGCGCAATGACATAAAAACGATAATGGATGACCTTGCATTTTCGTCAAAATTTCAACCATGGCCATAGGGACGGGTGAAATAGCTCAAGTGATGTAGTTGGATGTTCCTTCAAATGGCTATAACCTCGTAGCCATGTGTCCTAGCGTGATGATTAAGACAGTTTTGGAAAGGTATTGAAGTGGTCTACAAGATCTGTATATAGGTTTAAAGATCAAAGTCATTTTCAGTCTAGTAAATGGCCTCTGAATGCATTGTACTCGGGAAAACCTGTCAATTTGAGCATGTGTTGAAAGGGTAAAATGACCCATTATGAAACTTTTTCATCGCCAAGATCCTTGTTATTGTGTCCCAGGGCTTTGGTTTGCTTATTCATGAAGGCCCAATGACATAAAAACGATAATGGATGACCTTGCATTTTCGTCAAAATTTCAACCATGGCCATAAGGACGGGTGAAATAGCTCAAGTGATGTAGTTGGATGTTCCTTCAAATGGCTATAACCTCGTAGCCATGTGTCCTAGCGTGATGATTAAGACAGTTTTGGAAAGGTATTGAAGTGGTCTACAAGATCTGTATATAGGTTTAAAGATCAAAGTCATTTTTAGTGTAGTAAATGGCCTCTGAATGCATTGTACTCGGGAAAACCTGTCAATTTGAGCATGTGTTGAAAGGGTAAAATGACCCATTATGAAACTTTTTCATCGCCAAGATCCTTGTCATTGTGTCCCAGGGCTTTGGTTTGCTTATTCATGAAGCCCCAATGACATAAGAACGATAATGGATGACCTTGCATTTTCGTCAAAATTTCAACCATGGCCATAGGGACGGGTGAGAAAGCTCAAGTGATGTAGTTGGATGTTCCTTCAAATGGCCATAACTTCGTAGCCATGTGTCCTAGCGTGATGATTAAGACAGTTTTGGAAAGGTATTGAAGTGGTCTACAAGATCAGTATATAGGTTTAACGATCAAAGTCATTTTTAGTGTAGTAAATCGCCTCTGAATGCATTGTACTCGGGAAAACCTGTCAATTTGAGCATGTGTTGAAAGGGTAAAATGACCCATTATGAAACTTTTTCATCGCCAAGATCCTTGTTATTGTGTCCCAGTGTCGTTGCGTGATGATTAAGACAGTTTTGGAAAGGTACTGAAGTGGTCTACAAGATCTGTATATAGGTTCAAAGATCAAAGTCAGTTTTAGTGTAGTAAATGGCCTCTGAATGCATTGTACTCGGGAAAACCTGTCAATTTGAGCATGTGTTTAAAGGGTATTATGAAACTTTTTCATCGCCAAGATCCTTGTTATTGTGTCCCAGGGCTTTGGTTTGCTTATTCATGAAGGCCCAATGACATAAAAACGATAATGGATGACCTTGCATTTTCGTCAAAATTTCAACCATGGCCATAGGGACGGGTTAGAAAGCTCAAGTGATGTAGTTGGATGTTCCTTCAAATGGCCATAACTTCGTAGCCATGTGTCCTTGCGTGATGATTAAGACAGTTTTGGAAAGGTATTGAAGTGGTCTACAAGATATGTACATTGATTGAAAGATCAAAGTCACTTTCAGTGTAGTAAATGGCCTCTGAATGCATTGTACTCGGGAAAACCTGTCGATTTGAGCATGTATTTAAAGGGTAAAGTGACCCATTATGAAACTTTTTCATCGCCAAGATCCTTGTTATTGTGTCCCAGGGCTTTGATTTGCTTATTCATGAAGGCCCAGTGACATAAAAACGATAATGGATGACCTTGCATTTTCGTCAAAATTTCAACCATGGCCATAGGGACGGGTTAGAAAGCTCAAGTGATGTAGTTGGATGTTCCTTCAAATGGCCATAACTTCGTAGCCATGTGTCCTTGCGTGATGATTAAGACAGTTTTGGAAAGGTATTGAAGTGGTCTACAAGATCTGTACAAAGGTTAAAAGATCAAATTCATTTTTAGTCTAGTAAATCGCCTCTGAATGCATTGTACTCGGGAAAACCTGTCGATTTGAGCATGTATTTAAAGGGTAAAGTGACCCATTATGAAACTTTTTCATCGCCAAGATCCTTGTTATTGTGTCCCAGGGCTTTGGTTTGCTTATTCATGAAGGCCCAATGACATAAAAACGATAATGGATGACCTTGCATTTTCGTCAAAATTTCAACCATGGCCATAGGGACGGGTGAAAAAGGTCAAGTGATGTAGTTGGATGTTCCTTCAAATGGCCATAACTTCGTAGCCATGTGTCCTTGCGTGATGATTAAGACAGTTTTGGAAAGGTATTGAAGTGTTCTACAAGATCTGTACAAAGGTTAAAAGATCAAATTCATTTTTAGTCTAGTAAATCGCCTCTGAATGCATTGTACTCGGGAAAACCTGTCGATTTGAGCATGTATTTAAAGGGTAAAGTGACCCATTATGAAACTTTTTCATCGCCAAGATCCTTGTTATTGTGTCCCAGGGCTTTGATTTGCTTATTCATGAAGGCCCAGTGACATAAAAACGATAATGGATGACCTTGCATTTTCGTCAAAATTTCAACCATGGCCAAAGGGACGGGTGAAATAGCTCAAGTGATGTAGTTGGATGTTCCTTCAAATGGCCATAACCTCGTAGCCATGTGGCCTAGCGTGATGATTAAGACAGTTTTGGAAAGGTATTGAAGTGTTCTACAAGATCTGTACATTGGTTAAAAGATCAAATTCATTTTTAGTCTAGTAAATCGCCTCTGAATGCATTGTACTCGGGAAAACCTGTCAATTTGAGCATGTGTTTAAAGGGTATTATGAAACTTTTTCATCGCCAAGATCCTTGTTATTGTGTCCCAGGGCTTTGGTTTGCTTATTCATGAAGGCCCAATGACATAAAAACGATTATGGATGACCTTGCATTTTCGTCAAAATTTCAACCATGGCCATAGGGACGGGTGAAAAAGCTCAAGTGATGTAGTTGGATGTTCCTTCAAATGGCCATAACTTCGTAGCCATGTGTCCTTGCGTGATGATTAAGACAGTTTTGGAAAGGTATTGAAGTGTTCTACAAGATCTGTACAAAGGTTAAAAGATCAAATTCATTTTTAGTCTAGTAAATCGCCTCTGAATGCATTGTACTCGGGAAAACCTGTCGATTTGAGCATGTATTTAAAGGGTAAAGTGACCCATTATGAAACTTTTTCATCGCCAAGATCCTTGTTATTGTGTCCCAGGGCTTTGGTTTGCTTATTCATGAAGGCCCAGTGACATAAAAACGATAATGGATTAACTTGCATTTTCGTCAAAATTTCAACCATGGCCATAGGGACGGGTGAAATAGCTCAAGTGATGTAGTTGGATGTTCCTTCAAATGGCCATAGCTTCGTAGCCATGTGGCCTAGCGTGATGATTAAGACAGTTTTGGAAAGGTATTGAAGTGGTCTACAAGATCTGTACATAGGTTAAAAGATCAAATTCACTTTTAGTCTAGTAAATGGCCTCTGAATGCATTGTACTCGGGAAAACCTGTCAATTTGAGCATGTGTTTAAAGGGTATTATGAAACTTTTTCATCGCCAAGATCCTTGTTATTGTGTCCCAGGGCTTTGGTTTGCTTATTCATGAAGGCGCAATGACATAAAAACGATAATGGATGACCTTGCATTTTCGTCAAAATTTCAACCATGGCCATAGGGACGGGTTAGAAAGCTCAAGTGATGTAGTTGGATGTTCCTTCAAATGGCCATAACCTCGTAGCCATGTGTCCTAGCATGATGATTAAGACAGTTTTGGAAAGGTATTGAAGTAGTATACAAGATCTGTACATAGGTTTAAAGATCAAAGTCACTTTTAGTGTAGTAAATGGCCTCTGAATGCATTGTACTCGGGAAAACCTGTCGATTTGAGCATGTATTTAAAGGGTAAAGTGACCCATTATGAAACTTTTTCATCGCCAAGATCCTTGTTATTGTGTCCCAGGGCTTTGGTTTGCTTATTCATGAAGGCCCAATGACATAAAAACGATAATGGATGACCTTGCATTTTCGTCAAAATTTCAACCATGGCCATAGGGACGGGTGAAATAGCTCAAGTGATGTAGTTGGATGTTCCTTCAAATGGCCATAACTTCGTAGCCATGTGTCCTAGCATGATGATTAAGACAGTTTTGGAAAGGTATTGAAGTAGTCTACAAGATCTGTACATAGGTTTAAAGATCAAAGTCACTTTTAGTGTAGTAAATGGCCTCTGAATGCATTGTACTCGGGAAAACCTGTCGATTTGAGCATGTATTAAAAGGGTAAAGTGACCCATTATGAAACTTTTTCATCGCCAAGATCCTTGTTATTGTGTCCCAGGGCTTTGGTTTGCTTATTCATGAAGGCCCAATGACATAAAAACGATAATGGATGACCTTGCATTTTCGTCAAAATTTCAACCATGGCCATAGGGACGGGTGAAAAAGCTCAAGTGATGTAGTTGGATGTTCCTTCAAATGGCCATAACTTCGTAGCCATGTGGCCTAGCGTGATCATTAAGACAGTTTTGGAAAGGTATTGAAGTGTTCTACAAGATCTGTACATTGATTGAAAGATCAAAGTCACTTTCATTGTAGTAAATGGCCTCTGAATGCATTGTACTCGGGAAAACCTGTCGATTTGCGCATGTATTTAAAGGGTAAAGTGACCCATTATGAAACTTTTTCATCGCCAAGATCCTTGTTATTGTGTCCCAGGGCTTTGGTTTGCTTATTCATGAAGGCGCAATGACATAAAAACGATCATGGATGACCTTGCATTTTCGTCAAAATTTCAACCATGGCCATAGGGACGGGTGAAAAAGCTCAAGTGATGTAGTTGGATGTTCCTTCAAATGGCCATAACTTCGTAGCCATGTGTCCTTGCGTGATGATTAAGACAGTTTTGGAAAGGTATTGAAGTGTTTTACAAGATCTGTACAAAGGTTAAAAGATCAAATTCATTTTTAGTCTAGTAAATCGCCTCTGAATGCATTGTACTCGGGAAAACCTGTCAATTTGAGCATGTGTTTAAAGGGTATTATGAAGCTTTTTCATCGCCAAGATCCTTGTTATTGTGTCCCAGGGCTTTGGTTTGCTTATTCATGAAGGCCCAGTGACATAAAAACGATAATGGATGACCTTGCATTTTCGTCAAAATTTCAACCATGGCCATAGGGACGGGTTAGAAAGCTCAAGTGATGTAGTTGGATGTTCCTTCAAATGGCCATAACTTCGTAGCCATGTGTCCTAGCATGATGATTAAGACAGTTTTGGAAAGGTATTGAAGTGGTCTACAAGATCTGTACATAGGTTTAAAGATCAAAGTCACTTTTAGTGTAGTAAATGGCCTCTGAATGCATTGTACTCGGGAAAACCTGTCGATTTGAGCATGTATTAAAAGGGTAAAGTGACCCATTATGAAACTTTTTCATCGCCAAGATCCTTGTTATTGTGTCCCAGGGCTTTGGTTTGCTTATTCATGAAGGCCCAATGACATAAAAACGATAATGGATGACCTTGCATTTTCGTCAAAATTTCAACCATGGCCATAGGGACGGGTGAAAAAGCTCAAGTGATGTAGTTGGATGTTCCTTCAAATGGCCATAACTTCGTAGCCATGTGTCCTAGCAAGATGATTAAGACAGTTTTGGAAAGGTATTGAAGTGTTCTACAAGATCTGTACAAAGGTTTAAAGAACAAATTCATTTTTAGTCTAGTAAATCGCCTCTGAATGCTTTGTACTCGGGAAAACCTGTCAATTTGAGCATGTGTTTAAAGGGTATTATGAAACTTTTTCATCGCCAAGATCCTTGTTATTGTGTCCCAGGGCTTTGATTTGCTTATTCATGAAGGCTCAATGACATAAAAACGATAATGGATGACCTTGCATTTTCGTCAAAATTTCAACCATGGCCATAGGGACGGGTGAAATAGCTCAAGTGATGTAGTTGGATGTTCCTTCAAATGGCCATAACCTCGTAGCCATGTGTCCTAGCGTGATGATTAAGACAGTTTTGGAAAGGTATTGAAGTGGTCTACAAGATCTGTACATTGATTGAAAGATCAAAGTCACTTTCATTGTAGTAAATGGCCTCTGAATGCATTGTACTCGGGAAAACCTGTCGATTTGCGCATGTATTTAAAGGGTAAAGTGACCCATTATGAAACTTTTTCATCGCCAAGATCCTTGTTATTGTGTCCCAGGGCTTTGGTTTGCTTATTCATGAAGGCGCAATGACATAAAAACGATCATGGATGACCTTGCATTTTCGTCAAAATTTCAACCATGGCCATAGGGACGGGTGAAAAAGCTCAAGTGATGTAGTTGGATGTTCCTTCAAATGGCCATAACTTCGTAGCCATGTGGCCTAGCGTGATCATTAAGACAGTTTTGGAAAGGTATTGAAGTGGTCTACAAGATCTGTACATTGATTGAAAGATCAAAGTCACTTTCAGTGTAGTAAATCGCCTCTGAATGCATTGTACTCGGGAAAACCTGTCAATTTGAGCATGTGTTTAAAGGGTATTATGAAACTTTTTCATCGCCAAGATCCTTGTTATTGTGTCCCAGGGCTTTGATTTGCTTATTCATGAAGCCCCAATGACATTAAAACGATAATGGATGACCTTGCATTTTCGTCAAAATTTCAACCATGGCCATAGGGACGGGTGAAAAAGCTCAAGTGATGTAGTTGGATGTTCCTTCAAATGGCCATAACTTCGTAGCCATGTGTCCTTGCGTGATGATTAAGACAGTTTTGGAAAGGTATTGAAGTGTTCTACAAGATCTGTACAAAGGCTAAAAGATCAAATTCATTTTTAGTCTAGTAAATCGCCTCTGAATGCATTGTACTCGGGAAAACCTGTCAATTTGAGCATGTGTTTAAAGGGTATTATGAAACTTTTTCATCGCCAAGATCCTTGTTATTGTGTCCCAGGGCTTTGGTTTGCTTATTCATGAAGGCCCAATGACATAAAAACGATAATGGATGACCATGCATTTTCGTCAAAATTTCAACCATGGCCATAGGGACGGGTGAAATAGCTCAAGTGATGTAGTTGGATGTTCCTTCAAATGGCCATAACTTCGTAGCCATGTGTCCTTGCGTGATGATTAAGACAGTTTTGGAAAGGTATTGAAGAAGTATACAATATATGCACAAAGGTTTAAAGATCAGAGTCACTTGTAGCCTAGTAAATGGCCTCTGAATGCATTGTACTCAGGAAAACCTGTCGATTTGAGCATGTGTTTAAAGGGTATTATGAAACTTTTTCATCGCCAAGATCCTTGTTATTGTGTCCCAGGGCTTTGGTTTGCTTATTCAT